>NC_140595.1:681554489-682173597 GCF_964204655.1 Triturus cristatus
GGACTTACCACGACGTGTCTCTGTATTTTGAGTTTGGTTATATTTTTTGCAGTATTGTATTGCAATTCCGAACAAAATATTAATAAAAAATAAATAAAAAAAAGAATGTGTGCCCCACTGAAGGAAAGTTAACATCTTTCTATTCCTCATGGAGGCTGGGATGAGTCTCATTTAACTTGATGCTTGGAAGTAACATTGGCAGACTTTCCTTTTGCTGTTATATCAACATTTGCCAAGAGTGAAATCAGGACTCTAACAAAGGGACAAGGCTGAGGCCTTGTTGATCTTCTTTACATTTTCTGTCTGTGGTGATGTAGTAGAAAAGTCAATGGTACCCCTCCCAAATGCCAGGGACTTTAGGAGAGCATCCAAAGTTAATTAGTTATCCATTACCAACAGAACTGAATTTTGACTTTCTGTTTCACAACTAGGGGAGGTAGTGTGGGTGTCAGGAGGGGGTTGGTTCTACCCTGTCAAAACTCAGTCATAGACCTTGTGCTGAGTGGCAGGGGTTGTAAATGTGCAAGTGTAGAACAGCAGCAGGAAACTACAACCGTTAATAACATTTGGTAATGGCAGCATATATCTAAGCAAACTTAGAATTATATAAAGATTGAAAAAGAAGTGAGAAGGGGATATGTCCACAGCAGGAAATGGTCAGTGTGGGAGTGGTACATCTGTGACCCTAGGCCATACTAAATTATAAAGGTTTGTAAACTGAAGTTGTTCTGACTCTAGGTGTCCACATCATTTAAAACAAAAAGTTAATGGTATGGGGTGGATGCAATTTTCAGGGCTCTGCGCCTTTAAGAAAATATCTCAAGTATTACTGGGACAAACAGTGGTAATACTTTGAAATTACCCCGTAATATCTTGCCCATCCTAGAGATATTTAAGAGTTCTCCTACAGCTTTTTGCTGCCCTGATGCTGTGTGGTAATTACTGGTGGATACAGTATTTTCACAGTTTTTAACCTAAAACATGGGGCCAAATTCCAAATGCAATTTTGAAATATGACAGAAATGGCTAATTGTAATTATAGGCTTAGCCCTTTCTGACTTATTTTCACCACTGAGTTCTTTATCAACAATATTTTTAAGCTAAACCTGCAAATAGAGCATTCTTGTTGGTGAATCAGGATTGCATTTGATAGAGAATGGATGAAAGATTAAGGTGGAGGTAAGGCAGAAACTAAATGAAAATAGAACACATGGCTAACTCGGTCCTAAAGAGAACAAACTGTGTTAAATCACAATATTGTGGTTGAAATGTCAAGTTTGAATAGTAAATTTAAAATTCCCTATATATACTTACCTTGATGATATAGTGATATATTTGTGCAGTTTGATATTATTGATATTGATAGTTTGATATACAACAAAACAGTCGCAAATGTAACATTTTCTTAAAGATTACATAAACTGGAGTGGATGAAAAGTGCTATTGCAAGATGTTCTACCTGTACAGCTCATTTGGATAAATTCACAAACTCTGAAGAAGAAAGCTTAGTAATTAGTACATTTCAAACCAATACTATCACTTTACACCCTGGAAAGCAGAAACGAATACCTTCTACATACCTGAAGGTGATGGCGTAGGAATTTGGCTCATCCCTCTTTCGGATTAGAAATGCGCCATCACGCGGAATTCTCGAGAGCATGTCCTCCGCTTCACCAGTGGAGAGGTTACTGTAGTACCAGCTGCAAAAAACGCCCAGGGAGAATTAGTGGGGCAGGCTTTGTGACAGGTAAAGAAACATATTAGGTCAAGATGGTCAGATGTGGCAAGGAATTACCTGAGTTACAATAGCAGGCCACCCATTTACACACTCCTAGAAGCCTTTCGTATCTCAGTTACAAGGTACACAGCATCTTTCACTATTGCATCATCTGGAACTGTTATGTTGATATCTTGTTATGTTAACACTACTTATAAAGCGCACCGTCACGCCACGGTTATCTTTGCGCTGTATTACGTGGTTACTGCTACAAGACATTATCCTAAATGAGTAGAACTTGCTGGGTTAGGACAGGAGACCTGTTTTGCTCCTTTGTTTTAAGACTCTTTCTGAACTGTAATAGATCTTAAGTATTTCTCAGAGTTAATAGAAGCTCATTCCAGAGCGGGACTACTTCAATACTAAACGAGCTTCCTCCAAATCTGTTTGTTTTAGTCCTGGATCTGCTTACCAGGTTAGCCAATGTAGATCGTAGGTTTCTCGTCAGGCGTACCATTTAAATTTGTTTTGTAGCGGGAGATGCCTGGCCCCATGAAGTGGTTTAAACAGGATACAGAGTGATTTGAATTGTATCCTCTGCATCTGAGGGAGCCAATGAAGCTCCCTTCATGACATGGGAGCTGATCACCTGCGCTGGCTATTTAAGGCGGGCTTGGCAGCCATTGTTTGGACTCTTGGGAGTCTCTTAATTGGTTAGTTGGGAAAACCAAATAGTAGAGCATTACAGTAGTCTACTTGGCTTAGGATAACACTTCTTAACACTGGGTTTCTATCCAATACAGGGAGCATAGGAAGAATCTTTCGTAATGCTCTAATGAGAGAATAGCAGGTTCCCGCAGTTTTGTTCACTTGGGCTTCAAGACTGAGTTTATTATCAAAGACTACACCCAGCTTGCAGACTGTCTCTGCTTGTATTTTGGGGCTCGTCTGAACAGATAGGCCAAAAATCAGCCTGGAAAGGGGTGAAGATTTTCGTTGCCATGCAGCATAGGATCTCGGTTTTGTCACCGTTAAACTGCAGGGAGTTCTCTTTGAGCCATCATTCCGTTTTTTGCATACACTTGTGAAAGCTTTCAAGTGACAATGATTAAGCCCCGTCCAGCGATAGAATACGTCGTGTATCGTCCGCATAATTCACTAAGTTAACTTTGTATGACTAGATGATTGAAATCAGCTGGCTCATACAGATATTAAAAAGTATCAGACTGAATGCTGAGCCCTGAGGGACACTGTGTTTAATGTTTCTAAATTCAGATTGGAAGGGGGGTAAGGCTACCGCTTGTAGTTTATCAGTTGAATAGGACTAGAGCCACTTTGCTACTGTACCTCCCATTCCGTTTGCAGCCAGCCTGTTCATCAGAGTTCCGTGGTTGGCCGTTTTGAATGCGGCAGACATGTACAATAGGATCAGTATGACTGATAGACCTTTGTCAGCTCTCATTCTAAGTTCGTCCATGAATGTTAGTAGGGCGGTTTGGGTTCCATGCCCTGGTCGAAAGCCAAATTGCTCATCTTCAAATTTGTGGGTAGTATCGAGAGAGAGAGTGTTTTGCTGACAAATTGTTGGATAATTTTCCTTGGGTAAGGTAGAAGGGTGTAGTTATTGGGGGACCCGGGGTCTAAGGTAGGTTTCTTCAGAAGTGGCATAACAATGGCCTGTTTCCAAAGAGATGGTACTACCTCACTATTGAGGGATTGGCAAAAAATCCTACGGAGTTGTGGGAAGAGCTCTCCCTTCAGGTCTTTCCACACTCAGTGAGGTAAAGGATCCAGCAGGGACCCCGAGGATACAGGGGAAAGACAAGAGTATTTCAAACGAGGTAGAAGAGAAGGCTATCCTGTGTCCAACAATTTATATCTACTAACACCCAAATGTGGTGAAAAAGTGTAGGAAAGGAGTGATGGTGCCTCACGGTAGCAACACCAGGGAGGATAAAGCAGGAAGGTACTCGCCTGCTACACTTTTTCACCACATTTTCTACCTCGTTTGAAATACTCTTGTCTTTGCCTTGATTGGTGAGTCTTACCTACAAGTAGCATAGATGATATAATCACTTGCTCTACAGTCTGTCTAAAATAGATGACAACTGCAATGGATGTATGAATCACAAGCTCACTATGTGAACAGGTCCTTTATTGTATACAGATTTCTGAGCGGGGGATAACCTGTTCTCTGCCCCTTCAGCTCCTTATTGTGGTTTGACCACGAGGATACACTCAATGCTAACTTGCTGAAATCATCCTCTGAAAGATTCGTAAAGTGTTTGAGGGTCTCAAACTCATCTTTGTCTACCTTATCCCTTCTCTGAACCACTGATCGCATCTTACACAAGCTAGTCTGGTCATGGCCTACTGAGTAATTTGAGGGGCTGATTTCCAGCCCATCGATGGGTTTGCTGATTTTGTTCTAAAAAAATACAGCCAGACTATCAGAAAGATCTTGAGTGGGGATAACCTTGTTTTTGAGGCAATCTGGTTTAGATATGTCATTCATTATTTTGAAATATGCCTCTGGTGCTGTTAGATGCATTTAGAATAGCGCTGACATAGTATTCAGCTTTTGCCTTAGAGAGCTCCATTTTATAACTACTCATGGCTACTTTCAGGGCTATTTTATCCTCCTCCACATATCATTTCCACCATTTTCTTTCTGCCTGTTTGCAGCCTATTTTTAGAGTTATTGACTCTACGTTATAACAGGGTGCTGATGGTCTGCGTGTATTTTTTTATTCTTTTATTGGGACAGTAAGATCTAAAATATCTCTAATCTTGTTTGTGAAATTCTATGTGATTATCCACTGATTTATTTAAATCAAAGGGTCAATCCCTGTGGAACACAGGGTTTGCCTTCAATATTCCTAAAAGTTTATTCCATTCTCTGCCAAGGCGGTTAGTCTCCATATCGGCTATGTGGTGGATCAATCTAGGGTTTGATATCGAGAATTTTATTAAATTATGATCGGTCCAGCACAGGGGTTGTTTTCTATTGCCATAGCATTTTTGGCTGAGAATATTAGATTTAATATGTGCCCATCCTGATGCGTCGGTTCCAACACCATTTGTTGTAGACCTATATTCTCACAGGAATGAAGGAAGTCTTTTAGCGCCGGACCCAGGCCTGCATTAGACCACAAGTTAAAGTACCCCAAGATTATGAATCTGGCATGAGTGAGTAACATATTAATAAAAAGGTCGATCAGTGTCTGTTGCTGGGGTTTAACTGGGCCGGGGGGCCTATAACACACAATACCTGTGAGTATTTGGCCCTTAGGGTCCTTTCATGAGAACCCCAGAAGTTCTATGTTTGCTACTTCATCCCCATTTGTCCTTAAAGATCACTCCTACTCCACCTCCTCTTCTGTTACCCTGGGCTTGTGAAAAGCCCTATAGCCTGTAGGGCAGGTCAGGCCCAATTCGACTTCTGAATCTGGGCGTGTCCAAGTTTCAGTCAGAAACATGGCATCCATATCATGTGTTTCCAGTAGGAGGTGAATCTCCAGGTGATGCTTCACAAGGGATCTGACATTAAGCAGACCACATCTGAGGTTGTTATTCCCCCCTGTTACCTTAGGTATTATTCTTGGGCTGACAGGCACCGAGAGGTTGGTTTCACCACCCCCCACGGCTTACCCAGTGCCAGAAGTTGTTCCGTCGTCTATTGTCGGCGGCTTGGCCCATTAGTGGTTTCCTTCAAACTGGCAGCATGGCTGGCGCTGTGCGAGACCTGTGCATGGACAGGCGCAGATAGGCTTGCCTTGGGTATGGCTTTGGCACGCCAGCGGCGCACCCGCTGCACGTGTCTGCTGCGCGTTCGCGCTTGCATCTGTGTTAAATAGTGAGTGGTTACCTTCTCTATCGGTTGACTAGACCGCTAACAAAGATTGCGTTCAGTTGGTGGCCCGCTCTGACATGCGAAAGTACACCAGCTCACCTTTGCCTGTTTGCTAACTTCAGTGTAACAATTGTAAAATCAATTAAAAACAGTTTTGTGCAAATCAGCAATTTCACCCACTTCCAGCAATGTGTGTGGCGCAGTGCTCGAAATACATGTGCATCCGCGCTTGCATTAGTCTTAAATAGTGAGGGGTTACTCCCTCTATCGGTCGACTAGACAGCTAACAAAGATGGTGTTCAGTCGGTGACCAGCTCTTACATGCAGAAATACACCAGCTCACCTTTTCTTGTTTGCTAACTTCAGTGCAACAATTGTAAAATCAATTAAAAACAGTTTTGTGCAAATCAGCAATTTCACCCTCTTCCAGAAATGTGTGTGGTGCAGTCCTCGCTATACTCTAACTCGCTCACTTTATTTTTTTAAAGCTGGATACGTTTTTTTTAAACATTTAGTTACACTTCAAAAGTACATGTAATGCCCTAGTGAGAAGTTGCCTCAAAAAGGGTGCGAATGTAGGAAACTCACTATTAAAAAAACATGGGTCAATTGGTCGGCTTGAAGTACTCTATAACATGGACATGACAAAGCTTCTAATGTACCCTGACAACATATTGAGAAGATATATCAGAAAAAGGGTGGCACCTACTCACATTACACAGTTCTTAAAGAATGTGACTTCTTTGGCCTTACATTTTCTAGTGATGTACAATGCATTATCTTGAACAAAATATGAATCTACGTATGCACCTTCCAAAACTGCTATGGAGCAGGGCCTGACCACCAGGGACAGAATAAAGATTGACAGGTGAATCACTGAGAGATGTAGGTGAGGGGTCCGTGATACTTAGGGGAGGGGCTTACATCTGTCTGAGGTGAGACAGATACGCGACCTTCAGGCTGACATAGTGGGATTTGGGAGGCCGACAAGAAACAAAAGATATGGGTTTGTGCAGCGATAACACACATACATTTGAAGTTGCAATCTGCAGGGAAAACATTCCTAGGGATGGTCTTATCCTAGTCTAACACTGAAGGTCACAGGATGACAATATGGCAGAATCTTAGAGTACATCAGGGAATTCCAATATGTTATTGGGAAAAGAAACAAAAAAACTAAGCTTCTTACAGAAACATCTTGGAAAGAAATCACTTGTCCTATTTTACCTTTATCACTGCTTGCAACAAAAAACTGAAATAAAATAAAAATTCCCATATTTTGTGATTCCAAGGCAACAAATAAAACATGGCTGACTTGTAAAAACGGGCATTCATTCCTCCAGTCAGGGGGCAGTGTAAAGACCAAGACCAATGAAATATCAAAACACCATGAAATCATATTCCTTTAGCTGAAGATTACCATTTGGACTCATGAGGGTTCAGATTGGGCACAGCGTCGGTGAGGCGCAGCTCAAACTCTGCACATCGGAAGGGCGATTCCCTGTAGTGATTGATGAGGTCATATACACTGTCGAACAGGAGGTTGTCTGTTAAGTAGTACTTCACTTTATCTCCATCCATATCTGAACGGATCCGGCAGTGCTGCACTCTGTTGGAGCGCCTGGATGAGAGGAAAAGAGGAAAGATAGGTCAAGGATTTATGGGAAGCACTTGTCAATTCAGTGATAAACTAGCCACCAGTACCACCTGGTGTGAATATTGTCAGTGAATAAATGAAACAGTTTCAACAATTTAGGGGCTTATTACAATGTCGGTGGATCCGACACCAATGGCTCTTCGGTGTCAGACTCACCTACATCTCCCCTGCAGTCCGCCTGCCGCATTATGATGCGGCGGGCGGAGGGACCATCCGCGGCACTTCCGACGGGTTCCTTGAGCCCGTCGGTGCATTGGAGGGTCAGAAATTCCTACAATAAGGGCGGAGCGTGCTCAGGCACTGCCATAGGGAATACAATGTTCCTTTCCGCCTGCCTTTTCATTGCTGTTCACTCTCCATGAAAAGGCAGGGGGGAAGTGACTTTGGGGGCCCCTAGCAGGGCCACTTTCTCCCCTGGCCCTCCGCTATGGGGTCTAGAGGCCCCCTAACCATCGCTGCACCATGTTTCAGGCACCGCATGGTGCCTACCACATGGTGCAGGGATGATTATAAAGTGTTTATTTTCTTTTGGGGCATGTGCTGCCGTCCTGCTTCAGTAACGGTGCCGGTCGGGACAAGAGTCTGACCGGCATCGTATTCAGGCCCTTAGTCTCTCACTTTCCCTGGACAATGTAGTATGTGCCCAAGTAAGCACATCTAGACTGATAAATTGAAATAGAGGACACTAAAAACTGACTACACTGGGTGACTTATAACTGTGCTTTGTGATCATGCATGTCAAATCTACTATGTTAAATGATCTCTTAACCGTGTCCGCCTCCTGATTTTATCTTTATACACACAGCTTCTCAGAGGGGGTAGTTGTCAAGCATCTATGTCATCAGTTGATCACCATTGTTGCTGTACACTATTACTTCTAACTAGTCACTTTGACATTTCATTATTTTAATTACTTCAGTGACTTTGTTCAAACTTGCCCTTTATTTCGACCCCATCTTTTCGACCAAATCCTTTCTCACTTCAATCCCCAACTCCTAACATTGAAATAGCCTTGACTCTGAGCCCATTGCTTCTACACTAACACAAACCCTAAAAGCTATTATACCAATTAATTATTAATGATGAAATAATTATTAAGCCTAACCCAAGCCCACACATTAACATTAACCTAACAAATACGACATATTTAAACATGTTAATAAAATCAAATTAAACTAAGTTAAATTAAAACCATGGAATCTCTCTCTAACCCTAACAGATAATACTTAATTATAGTAAAAGTAATTATTACTTGTATTAATATTAATTTTATGTTAAACAAGCAAACTAAGAATAACCCAAGACGACTTGCAAGTGTTTTTCTAATTATCCTGTTTCTAAATGCTTATTTGAAAGTATTTAATTGTATCCATAATTTTTTTTCAAATTCACTTTTAAGCTATTTAGTTACTTATCTGAAAAGACAAAGTCTACATGGGTGATTGATATGATGGCAGATCTATTCTATCAAACCTATGCTGCAACTCAAAGCTCTGACATTGAAGTAATGGTGCTGCTGCATTACAAGCATGCACCTTCACAGAATAACAATGTATACTTACATACAAAATACTTTATTTATATATTTGTGTTTACTGCTTTATAAATCACATGCTTATGGCCGCAGGCTACTTCAGTGTGCTTGTATTCGTAATAGAGCAGATGTGTGTGCCGCTTACCAATTTCTGGGTAATACACAGTTTGATGCACTACAAGGATAAAAGGTATTCAGTTATAAAAATTTGAACATCCTCAGGGTCAAGCTGCTCTAAAAAGGGATCTGATCGTTTTTTTGAGGGGATAGTCCTGGTGGATTAATAAATGTTGCCCGTTTTGGTTGGGTTAAAATATCACAGAACTATGCACCCACAACTCAGATCAATTTGCCTCTGAGAGACATATGATGAAACCTGTGCCAGCAGGGTGGCCTTGCACAATCTCAAGTACAACTGGTTGTGCAGTTTTGGAACAGGAATTGGAAGTCTTTTGGGGCCCACCCATCTCTGGCTTCACAGAAGGTATGAAGATGTTTTAGCTATTGTCTGTACTACCACAAAGCAATTCAAGTCTAGGATGGCCAAAGCGTTATGGTCTGGTTTCTTTAAGCCTGGCTCCTTGATTTTTGTTGTCTGTAAAGTTTTAGGATTTCCTTTTTTGAAGCCTCAGCATAGATGAGGTTCCAATAATTGAATTAGAAAGAACCAGTGAAGTGGTGAGTTTATTGCAATCAAGTAACTGAAACAGTGGTAGGATTCCTTTCAGCTATATGATAGTTTCTATTCTTGACCACTACTGTAACTGGCCAAATCCAGTCAGATATTGCCAAATTAAACGAAATGGGCCTGATCAATGTATATCTATTCTGGAACAAATTAGTAAATGCCATTAGCATTTCAGATTTATAACAACTGTATTTTGATGTTTTCACAAAGCTTTGCCTTGATCTAAATTTGGAGATTCTTTGAACATTTTTGAGGTGCTCATGTGTGAAGATAATATACAAAGATTTGTGCAAGTGAATCAAGAAGATGATCTGTGTATCTTTAGATCTGCTTCAGTGTATAAACAGATAGAGATAGGGAGAGTGACTACATGCTGACAACTCACTCTCTCTCTTCAGGAAAGAAGGTCTGCAGATGGGAGGAAAGGAATCCAAGAAGGAATCAGGAGTGTTCATATGCAAAAAGTAATTGGAGGAGGGGAGGAGGAAATATTTCTAAACACTGAGTACCTTTGGAAAAGAGGAAATGGAGTCCCCAAGAGCTCTGATATGGAGGACAAAAATATAGAATTGATGACCTAAATGTTAGTAAGGAGGGTTTATTCACTTAGGGACTGATTTAAGGTTTGCCAGGCGGTCATCTGTTTTATCAGGGTAGCAGAGGTCATCACACCGCTAGCCTGTCGGGTTGCTGCTCACCATATTTAGAGATGAGTTCTGGCCTTGCAGAAATATCTACTTCGTCAGAGAATCCATCAACACATCAGCTCCTCTGAAGGCACTGAAAGTTTGATGAGCAGCCACCATATTGCAGCGATTGATCAGCAAACATTTTTATTTTTCCCAAAGCAGGAGTTTGCTTTTAAAAACAAAATACTAATGCATCTGACATCCTGGAGGTTATCTCCCTGGTTTTGGGGGTCATTTTTGTTTTTCTCTTTGGGACTGCCAGCTTCTCTCTGGTTGTCCCGAACAGAAAAAACAATTCAACAGTACATCTGCCCCAAACAGGATGGACATTCTGATGCACTTGTATTTAGGCCATTTAAACAAAACAAATTACAAGGTGGGAGGTAGAGGAAAGAAACAGAGTGACTTGTCCGCCTGTCAATATTATCAAAGAACCAAAAAGAGCCCGTCCATCAATTATGGACTAGACCTCCACTTCTAGTTGGAAAACAGAATGTTTTCTTTAGATAACCCTCACCCACCAGGGTTTCAACTTGGTGGCATGCTTCGTCATTAGGTCTATCCCATTCCACTGAGGAATGGGCAGTGCTGTGACCTACAAAATATGTGGGAGCATTTATAGTTGTAAATTCAATAGATAAATACTAGATGTGAAAAATAGGAGTGGGTTTTTTTGTGTGCAAATTTATAAATACCTGCCCAGTAGGTAGAATATTCTTTATTCGGACCTCTAGTCGGTATTGTTAAAAAACGGGGAAAATAATGAGACTCAAGGGAATAATGTTCCTGAGTTTCTAAGGGTCTACATGTTTCAAGCCCTACCCCAAGGCTTTTCGTCAAGACCAAGGATATCTACTCCCTATTACCACTCCTTCTAAACCATAAAGCTGTACTCAATCTGCATGCTGAGGAAAGTAAAATATATACATAGAGCATCACATTGGTGTTATGACTGGATGATATATATATATATATATATATATATATATACTGTCCAAGTACGGCTGGTTATTACACTAGGGAGTAGCCTTGGAATCAGTGCGACTAGAGGTGTCCCTTCCCTGGAGGCCTCATGATGCCAGATTTGGGCATTATATATATCATTCAGTCATAACACCAATGTGGTACTGTATGTATATATTTTACTTTCCTCAGCATGTGGATTTAGTGCAGCTCTATGGTTTTGTAGGAGTAGTATCAGGGAGCAGAATCAATTGCCAGGAATGCAAAATAGTAATGTAGTGGTTCTGGAAATGTAACCTAAGATTGTGATACATTTTGGCTTCTACTTCTAAATACACTGGAACTTCCTCTGCTGGTGTGGTGTCTGTATTTTGTTCTCTGGACTGGTAGATTGAAAGTCTACTCTAAGAACCCTAGATGAGGCACTAAGCATTAAATTCTCTTAAATGTGTAGTGCTTAAACATGGACAACCCCCATGAGAAGGAAAGATAAGTGCCTAAACTCTGAGGACTTTTGCATGAGGAAAGGTGGAGTGTCCAAACCTTGAGCTATCTCAGTGGAGGGGACCAAGAGTGATTGAAACTTGAACAAGTTTCATCAGTCGATACACAATTTGACAATTTTTGCTGCACTATATGTGTTGCACATGTGCAGTATCTGGTAATGAACCCTCAAATTAATAAAATTAAAGGACTGTGTACTTCCCTGTGTGATCTTTTTCATGTTCATGCCTCTGAAGCACATTTGCTGTCAATAGTGATGTAATTGATACCTGATGCATATTGTTAATAGGTAAGATAAAATTGCTTAGGTCAGGAGGCCATTTGTCCCATTAACTCATTATACTTGTGAGACTTGCTTACAGAAAAGCCTCACCCTTGATTATCTCTAAAACACAATTTGTTACACATAAATCACTCTTACCAAAAGGAGAGGGTGTAGTCATTGGGGAAGGCTCCACTTTCCCGCACCAGGAAGGTGCCATCCTTGCCTCCCATTTCTGCACAATATTCTTGGAGCAGCTTCTCTGCTGTCTTTCGCCCATTCTTCATCTTCCCATGGAACCACTTCTCGCTGAGATGCAGGTCTGTGGTTACCTGATCCTGAGAGACAATACCAATTTTAAAGCAGCACTCAGAAAATGTTACTAGCTCTTCAACCAACGAGTTGCCATATCAGCACACAGGTTTCAGAAAAGTAACTGAAGATGAGATTTGTTCAAGCACACTTAGAGTGGCAGTGGTGGCCTAAAATTCACATGCATCGTAACATTTAATAGAAGGACAAATGGAGTTTGGCAGACAGACTTACTTGCACCAATGTGGGAGAATTATCACTACCGCCAAGGCAGCTGTGGAAATGTACAATATATCTACAATGTGCTCCTAGGGTGGCAGAGGTTTCGCCACTAAATCATCAAAGTCTACCCCAGAAGGAGCGACTTTGGGGTGAAAACTCTGGTGAATAATCCAAAAGTGCCCATCACAGCTGGTCAAATGTACCCTCAAAGTAGGCAGCCATTACCAGTGACAAAATATTTTGTCTCCCTAGCATGCTAGTATTTTTTTCATCAGTACATCAGGATACCACATTCACACTTCCATTGACGTATGCCACCTTTTTAATGGCGGGCTTTAATGAAGTTAACTTTGCCAGATGTAGTGGCAGATGACCCTCAAATGAGCAGTGGATCTTCCACCATGAGTGACGAAGTTCACAGCAAAACCTGGCAGAGGCAATAGCAGACTGTCAGTGGTGTGTCTACCATTATATCTAGACTGGCAGATTCCTCGATTCCTGCTATTGCCTCTGTCTACACTAAATAGGGTGGTCTCACATCCGGACAATGAGGTATATCTGCTGCTAGAACCCATCTCTCAAGATGTCATTCACATCCTTTATCAAGAGCAAATATACGACTGGATGGTGATGGCTGCAAACTCCTCTACCAAGCCACTGCATCATAGGATTTTCAAATGGTCGCACTATAATACATCTCTTAACGGACCGCATCTTCCTTCAGAAGAGAATCATACATACTCTGAGGGAAGATCTGACCAAAATCCCACTTAAGAACTTCTCATTAAGATCCCAACATTTCAGTTTAAGATGCTGCCTCTTCTCATTAAATGTTTCCAGCACATACAGTCGAAGGGGCAGAGAAACAGTAGCACAGTAAAAAGTGTAATACAATATGTTGCTGTGCAGTTCTCAATGTGTTTCTATAAATTGTGGCCAGCCTCCTGCCTCCTTCGTTTATCCACTTCTTCTGTGCAAGTGCATAGAGCTCTGGGTTTTTGTGTGTCACAATTCAGTCACATGCAGTGGCAGAGAGAGAGGAACAGGAAGGAAGGACCCTTCTGTGTATTTCTTTCTTCTCTTAGTGAGGAATGCAACTATCATGGTTGCGCATAACAGAAGAAACTACCTGTACCGTATGACATCTGGGGCTTAACTGGAACAACACACTTTAGTTGCCTTCCCTACAGGTTTATATAGTCCCTCACCCCCATAGTTCTTTTGAAAGATCCCTTCTTTGGAGGGTACTGGTGCCCGAACTAGTTTGGGGAGGAGCGTGCTGCTGCAATATGATGCCATTTCTTATCAGGAAGTGCATCCTTCCATCCTGTTCTTTACTCTTGTTCCAGAGCAGCAGGTGTTTTATGATGGTAGCCATGTTTGGGAGGGGCGGAGTCTAAGAGACTGCACCAGGGTGTATTCTTTTCTATGCTTGTGGTCTGGGTGCTGACGTTACCAGCTCCAGGAGCCAGCTACACATGCCTGTCACTGGATCATCCCTTATCTGATGGCATCCAGGTATTGCTATGGAATAGTTTCTGACTTGAAACTATGGCATAGTGATTAGATCTTTTCATGTATTCCCTGCACCTGAAATCTAGAAAGAGGCACTGGCATCCTAAACACACTGGTGTAAGCCACCTGAGACTGTGCTCATCCGAGACTTTTATGACTTAAGATAAGCTGTAGCCATGCCTATTTCCTGATGTTCGAGGGAGACAATAGTACATTGTTAATTTCTAATTTGCCTTTCTGTGTGCAATATTGGTGTAGTTCTCTTTACATATTTCTGTTTTTGTGTGTGCTTGCTACAAATTTGTATTCTGTTTTATTATCTGATTATTCTTTTTAAGGACATGTGTATATACAAATATGTCTGCATGATAAAACTTCTTATTTCTTAAGTCAGTCTGTACAAGCTACTAACTCCCATCAGCAAATTAGCCCCAGTAAAGCACAAAAATTAAACATCTTATTACCAGGCCGCTAAACACCCGGCACAGCAACACACTACACCTCCTCCTCCTAGACCTCATCTGGTCTCAACAGACCACAAATGAAATCAACAGACATCTACGGCATGTGAAAGATCACAGATATACTTGAACGAATAGGGCACAACCATCTTTACCATCTGTATGTTAGAATATTGAGGGGACATAACTAGCAACCTACCCAAAAACTATGATCACAATATCGACTACTGCTAAATAGTGAAGGTAAATGTATATAGATTACTATAATTGACAATTCATAACTCTACCCCTACATAAGTCGATGTGTCAGGTATATATATATATATATATATATATATATATCCCTCCAGCATGTAGATTGTGCCATAGTACGCAGGGCCAGGGCCTCCGCTTACCGGCCCATCTCACCTATCCCAGAACTCCACAGGGCTAAAGCATTAGGAGCAGCCCTATACGGGGCAGAGTTATGGGGGCTGGAAAACCTGTTGGATCTAACCCTTGTAGAAAATAAATTTATCAGAGCCATAATAAACCTGCCAGTAAACACACCACTCTTGCAGCTTAGGGTAGATCTTGACTTAAAACCTATTGAACACTTTGCTATTCTCAGGGCACTCCTGTTCAGGATAACGGCCTGGACAAGTAACACCTGTGTCCCGTTGAAGAAGGCCATGGTTGAGTTGATTGCCCTGCACAAGCAAACAGGTCGAATTAAGTGGTTCAACAAGATCAAGGCTTGGTTAATTAAATTAGGACTGGGACAGATCTGGGAGGAACCTGGGACCATTATTAAATCTATGGCTACCCTTGTCAAAAAAAGGTTCTGGGGACTGATGGCTTCGGAAAATATAGAACGCACTGCACATGGCACTTTAACTGTGAGGTTTCTTAATGTTAAAGATAGTTTTGGCTTCAAAACTTTCCTGAACGATATTGAACCACCACAGGCACGTGCACTGTATACCCAACTTAGATATGGAACTATTCCCTTAAATGCAAGGAGAAGTTGCTGGGGTAATGTGCTGGCCAATCGAATGTGCCCTTCATGCCAAAGTGCCCCCGAGACACTAGAGCACTTTTTTTGTTGTCCATCCTATGCTGATTTTAGAAGAACCTGGATAGCTCCTGTCTGTCGTATGCTTTCCATTAGGTGCCCTTTGGAAGCCACACGCATATTCAAATCAGACACCACAAGATGGCTAGTGTTTGCTATTTCGAGATTCCTGCTATTTGCCTGGTGGAGGAGACCAAAATGTGTTAAGCAGTCTCTGAACATTGTTGCACCTTTTTAGCTCTTCTTGCTTCTATGTTTGATCCTGCTCAGAATGTTTTTAAGGGGCTTATAACATTGCATTTTATTGGATATTTGAATGAACATTTCTTTAATGTAATATTAATTGTTTTTATCCTGATGTATTGTTTTTTACAATGTAAATGATCATATTTTTGATAGCATAATGTATATAGATAGATAGATAGATAGATAGATAGATAGAGAGATAGAAAGATAGAAAGATAGATAGATAGATAGATAGATAGATAGATAGATAGAGAGATAGAGAGATAGAGAGATAGATAGAGAGATAGATAGATAGATAGATAGATAGATAGATAGATAGATAGATAGATAGATAGATAGATAGATAGATAGATAGATAGATAGATAGATAGATAGATAGATAGATAGATAGATAGATAGATAGATAGATAGATAGATAGATAGATAGATAGATAGATAGATAATTATGTTTTTCACTGTAAAAAATCAAAGGTTACAGGGACGTTAAAGTTAGGGTCAGATTTCACTAGTACAAAACCAGTGAATTTCAGCTAATTATAACTTACACCCCCCGCAATGCACTGCTTATGACCTCACATATTACATCACTCATGACATGGTCAGTGACACTACTGATGACATCCATGATGACATCTCGAATGACATCACTGATAACATCTTTCACAAAACCACTCACATACCCACTAATACCCCATACAACCTCTCGAATGCCCACTCACACACCCATACAACCACTCACATACCCACTCACAGACCCATACAAGTACTCAGAAAACCTCTCTCTCCTTAGAGCTACTCACATACCCACTCACTCACATATACAGCCACTCACACAACCATTCACTCACCCATACAACCACTCTTACAACCAGACACTCATTCACACAGCCACTCACATAGCCATACACTTCCCTATGCAGCTACTCACACAGAGATGTATTCACCAATAGAGCCACCCAAACACCCTCAGGCATACCCATACAGCCTCTTAACACAGCCACTCACTTTCCCATACAAGCACCCACACACCCACTTACATACCCATTCACATATCATCAATACAAGTATTCCCATATCTGCTCACTCACCCATACAGTCATTCACACAGACACTCACTATCCAATACAACCACTCATACACCAACTCACTAAACCAAATACTCCCTCAAACAGGTACTCACTCACCCATACAGCCACTTACACACCCAGTCTCTCACTTATGCAGACACCCACTCACTCACCCATATAGCCACTGACACACCCACTCACTCACCAGCATAGTTACTCACACCACAGAGCTAATCAGATACTTACTTAAACACCCTTACAGCAACTCCTTCACTCACACATCCGCTCACACACCCACAAAATCACTCACACTCACTCACACACAAATACAACCATTGACGAGTACGAGTACAAGTGAAATCTCAGCCTAAAAATAGCGTCCCTGAAACCTTTGTTTTTTCAGTGAATTTCCATGGTTTTTATAATTCTATTTCCTAACTATAACATCCCTGTAACCTTTGTTTTTTTCAGTGAATTTCTATGTTTTTTAGAATTCTAAATGTATCCACTAACCTTTGGCAGTGAATGTGTGAGTGAGTACATGAGTGAGTAAGACTGAGTGTGAGAGTGTCTGAGTGGATCTGTGTGTAGGTGGGTGTGTCTGAGTGCTCTCTGTTTTGGCCTCTTCTGCTCTGTTTTGTCTTTTCTGCTTGTTTTTCTGCCCTTTGTTTTCCCTTTCCTGTTCGTTTTTCTGCCTCTGTTTTGCCTTTCCTGCTCATTTTGCCACTTGCTGTTGGTTTCTGACCTCTATTTTGCCTCTTTCTTCTCCCTTCTGACCTTTATTTTGCCGCCTTCTGCTCATTGCTGACCTTTATTGTGCCTCTTTTTGCTTATTGCTTACCATTATTTTGCCTCTTTCTGCCCATTTCCCACCTTTATTTTGCCTCTTGCTGCTGGTTTCTGACCTTTATTTTGCCTCTTTCCACTCATTTTGCACCTTTATTTTGTCTCTTACTGCTCATTTCTGACCTTTATTTTGCCTCTTTCTGCTCATTTCCCACCTTAATTTTGCCTCTTTCTGATCATTGCTGACCTTTATTTTGCCTCTTTCTGCTAGTTTCTCACCTTTATTTTGCCTCTTCCTTCTGGTTTCTGACCTCTATTTTGCCTCTTTCTGCTCGTTTTGCACCTTTATTTTGTCTCTTACTGCTCATTTTGAACTTTATTTTGCCTCTTGTGTTCATTTCTGACCTTTATTATACCTCTTTCTGCTTGTTTCCCACCTTAATTTTGCCTCTTTCGGCTCATTGCTGACCTTTATTTTGCCACTTTCTGTTAGTTTCTCACCTTTATTTTGCCCCTTCCTGCTGGTTTCTGACCTCTATTTTGCCTCTTTCTGCTAATTTCTCATCTTTATTTTGCTTCTTTCTGCTCGATATTCACCTTTATTTTGCCTCTTGCTGCTCATTTCTGACCTTTATTCTTCATCTTTCTGCTTGTTTATCACCTTTATTTTGCTCTTTCTGCTTATTGCTGACCTTTATTTGCCTCTTTCAACTCAATGCTGACTTTTATTCTGCCTCTTTCTGTTCATTTCTATCTTTATTCTCCCTTTTTCTGATCAATTCTGACCTTTATTCTGCCTCTTTCTACTCGTTTCTCAACTTTATCTGGCCTCTTTCTGCTTTTTACTGACCTTTATTCTACCTCTTTCTGCTCATTTCTGACCTTTATGCTGAAACTTTCTGCTTGTTTCTGACCTTAATTCTGCCTTTGTCTGCTCCCTTCCGACCTACGGGACCGCGAGGGAGCCTCAAGGCCCCCACGGTCCCAGCCTCTTGCGTAATCCGGCATTGCTGCTGCACGGTGGGAGCTGTTGGAAAGGCAGATCCCTCCAAGAAGGAGCAATCTGTTTCATCACTTTCTCTGCCTGCATTTCTGCGGGCAGGGAAAAAGATGAAACCTCTGTCTTCTGTGCGCGAGAGCACTTTGACAGCTCCCGCCTGCTGGAACCGGAGTGTTTGCTTTACGTTGGCGGTAGCTGTCAAAGTTTCTGCTAAGCTAAAGCAAACAGCTATGTCCCAGAGGTGGGCACCCCGGAACACAGCATGAGCTGGCTCTGGGGAGTGGCAGTACACCGGGCCATATATGGCTCCAGGAGGGCCCCTCCATTGAACTGCATGCCACCCTCCCAGTTTTAATGATAATGTGTGCCTGGGGAGGTGGTGGCCGCATAGGCTTGAACCCACCCCAGGTGGGGGTTCCATATGGCCCTTCTCGAAATTTAAAATAAAGCCCCAGGAGGTGGTGGTCCCCAGCTTAAAAGAGCCTCAGGAGGGGGCCCTATGTGCCCCCCCCCCCTCTTTATTTTATCCTGCTTGCCCACAGGACCTGGCCCATCCGGAGGCTAAACTGTAGGGAAGCTTTTTTTGGCATTAGCCATTGATCCATAAATTATTGTTTGTCTTTTGGAGTCCCAGGGGAACTCCAGGACCACAATTAAGGGGTCAGGGTATTCCTACCCTTCCCCCTTTTATTATTTTTAAAGTTTTTTGTGGGACTCGGGTGAAACAAAGTCCAAAGATGGCTGTCAACACACCTGGTTGAAGTGTTGGCAGTTAATCAGATTTCAGCACAGGACTATTGGCTTCACGGAGGATCCGTGCCCCTATATATAAATGTTTTTTTTATATATATCTCCCAAACTACTTAACGGATTTACAACAAATAACAAAAAGGGATCTTTCTGGACCAAGAGCTACCTATCGGCCAGATTTGGTGTAATTGTGTCCAGCAGTTTTCTCTATTGGAATTAACATTGGAAAAACACCTTTTTAGACTCCCCCTTTTTTTGCTCGTGTCCGCTTGATGGATCGCCCAAAACAAGAATCGCCAGTGCACTTTTAAAAAAAAATTATGTGAAGATTCATCAAACGGCGCCAATGATATCAGCAAAAATGCTTTTTCTATCTAAACATGGTCCTAACGATAACTACCTACTGGCAACTGTCAGTAGGTAATATTTATATGCTGACTAAACTGCAATAAACAACATTAAGAGCAACACACATCGATGCCTGTGTTCATCTCAAGTTGGAGGAGGTTACAGGTGTTCATCTCATGTTGGAGGAGGAGGTTACGGATATATATATATATATCAAAGATCCAAACTTGCCCCCAAGATAGGTCGCACTCTCCAGCAACCTTTACGGGTGAAGTACCCTTCACGCTTCTGTGTCCTTTCAGCTTTCATGTCGATCATTACTGCCTGACGCGTTTCTGGGCCTACGCCCTTATCAGAGGCACGACAGAAAAGGTGCAAAGAAAACACATCCACATTTATTCACAATTATCCGCCCAGATGGTCTTGCTCAGATGAGCCAAAACGCAATGCCTTGTGGGCTTTGTGTTGCGTGTTTCAAAATTCAGTTCATAGTCAATGAACAGTAACAGTAAAAGCCCACAAGGCATTGCGTTTTGGTTCATCTGAGCAAGCCCATCTGGGGGTGGATAATTTTTGAGAGCTATCAAATGAAGAATTTCCCAAAATCTGAAATGTGTACCAAGTTAATTTTTTTATATACATGTTTTTTTAAATGCCGAAATCATAAAGAGAAACCTTCGGGACTTCTAGCAGTGCGCTGAGTGTTGGAACAGAGTTTATCCGTTTCCTCATTTGATTAGTTTTGTCCACAGGGCCGATAGGCAGGTCCTTAGGCTCACAGCTGCATGCATTGTTCTAAAGATATTACCTCATTAAATTTCAAATACACGATCTTAAATAGGTGTGCAGGCTGGCACCCACCTTTTGCTCCCCAGTACCCACCATCTGCCATACATCAAGACATTCAATACTCTAACGATCACCCAACGAAGAAAATAAGGAAGAAAAAAAGACCTACAATATAATTTAAAGATGCAGTGCCTACCTTTACATCGTTGTTTTGTTCTATCTCATCACCGAAGGATAGCTTCCCATCCGCGATGGCACAATAATTCCGAGACCATCTCTGAAATGCAAGAAAATACTTAGCACAGGACCAGATGATTATCAAGAAGGCACACACGGCCCAGTAACATTCAGAATTCACTGTTAGAATTTGGCAAAATGCACAAACTGGTACCCTTTTGTCTGCTTTTCACACTTTTATAAACATATTCCACATGGCAAGGATGCACTTTAATAAGACACTCTACAATTAGTGCTTGTGACAGACGTGGATGGAGACAGTCAATCAGGTAAACACCTTCACAAACATTTTTGAGCATCTTAATGTCCCATTTCAAACCTGTCCCCCGTCCTTCTGCCTCAATAGCCAATGTTACACCATGTTGCTTACATCTTAATCTTCATATCTTTTGCACCTTGTTGTTAAGTCTTTTTAATGCCTTTAAAATTGATATGCTCCCCTCCCCATCCGTCTCTCCCAACATAATATTGAAGAAACTTGTGATCCGAGTGTTGGGTCTGTGGACTGGCAGCAGTGTTCTATTAAAGACCACCAGGTTTATAGTGTTCAAGGAGCATGACTAATCTTTTGTTCTGCAGAAAGTAATATCTGGTGTAGGGTGTCCCTACACAGAGTATCTAGTTTATTCTGTATTAGGGAGAAGTTGCTGGTATGTATATCTCAAGCAGAACTACCTAGTGTATGTGTTTGTAGAAGCAGTACAATTGACTGTGCTAGATAAACTGGCCTGCTACCAGACATTAACGTCTCAGTTGGCAGTAACTGATTAGTCAGTGAGGTCTCAAAAAGCAGTACTTGGTCAGTGAAGTCTAAAGAAGGAGCATCTGTTCAATGGTGCTTCAGGTAGACCTATATGGTCTGTGTTATCCTAGGAACTAGTAACAGGTGTCTGACGTTCTGGTATGCCGGGTGTCTCAGGAAGCAGCACCTGGTTAATGGGACCCTGGTTACAGAGCCTACTGTGTTGTGGTCCAGGATTTGCCACTTAGTGTATGATGTTCCAGTAGTGGCCCCAGGTATTAGTGTGCATTCTATCACACCTCAGGCACAAGCCATTGATTAGTAGTGTCCCCAGATGCAGTACCTGGTCATTAATGCACTAGCAAGCAAAATCCACTTATTGGTGTTCTAGGATGAAGTGCCTGTTTTGGGGGTTACTAAAAGCAGTGCCTAGTTTAGTTTGTGGTCTATGGTGTCTAAGGAAGCAATTCATGGCTGGTGGTGTGTCACAACGCATTTTCTGGTGACTGGTATCCCAGGAAGTAGTATCTGGTTTATAATGTTACAGTAAGCAACATCTAGTGATCAGTCTATCAGGATGTAGTCAGTCTATTACATGGCAGAAAAAAGGACTTAGTTCAAAGTGTCCGAAAACGATGTCTAGTCTGTTTTAACAAACAGTACATTATCGAAGATGCACTAGAAGACAGTGCCTACTGCACGGTTTATCTGGATGCAGTGCCTGGTCTGAGTTCCACAGAGTGCTATTTAGTCTATGGAATTCCAGGAACCAGATCCAAGTCTATGGTATCATAGGAAACAGTGTCTCATGTATGCAGTCTCAAGAAGTGGTGTCTGGCTTATGGTGCCAAAGTAGGCATTATCTTATTTAATAGGTTGTTGGAAACAGTACCTGGTCAATGGGATCCCACATGTACAGCTCTCCTTGTTGCTTCGTCTCTCCTTTACCTTCAGTGTTGACATCCACGTCGCCTTTTAACCCCAATTTTTTGTGCTGCCACATAAAGTAAACATTATCAACCGTCACTCATGATACATCAATTTCTTGTAGAAGTGGTAATCACTCAAAACATGTTTGTGTATGATCAAACTATATTAAGTGTCATAACCTACTGCCTGAAAGTAAACACCAAATACAAGCTTGTCAGTAATTGAGCAGAATTAGAGGGCAGAATATGATCCTGCCCAAAGACTTTTTAGCTGGAAATCTGTAAGCTGGACAACAGGGGCTGTTAGCCACACCTCATTCTGAGATCCTTAAAATGAAAACCATTGCGTTTGGTAATATTTAGTACCTATTGGTCAAGTGTCTAGAGACAGTTTAGTATGTAGTATATTCTAGATATGAATACACACAATTATAAATGCCTTTTTCTAACATTTATGTTTTGGCAATATCTTAGTATCAAAATGTAGGAGTTTACTGATATGTTAGACTTGTTATATCAGCTTTTACTACACTTTTCTTCTATTTAATATGTTGAATGAAACAAAAATAGAAGAAATGCTGTACGATATGGCTTTTATTTTAGTAAAAAAGGTCTTCACCGCAGTGTTTCGTAAACTTGCAATGCTCTGTAGGGAAGTGCTATTTAACATATGGAAAAATATTACTAGATTTCTACTAGAATAATCCACTTGTGGGGGAAATCATGTCAATGATTGAGTTTAGAGTTTGTATAAAATGTTGGCCTGATGGTGCACCTACCTTTATAAGGATCTTTCCCTTGAGCTGTGTTGGTGATGGAAGCTGGTCAGCGCTGGCCTCAATAGGTTTGGCCAGCAGCATGTCTCCCAAAACCTCCCTGAACACACGGGCCATGTGACGTTGCTGGTCGACTGAGCAGTGCTGTTCAATTGAGAGAATCACTGGGTACCTGAAAGTTCAAATATTGATACATTATGGAGTATCTTAATAAGGGCCATGATGTATGCACCAAATAATAGCTCACTGCTTATCAACTTCGGCACCCCCACCGGCCTATTTCTTCACATGAACTAAATGCACATTTCAGAGGCCCATTGACTGACCATAACGAGAAAATACAGAAGGTCTTTTTAAAGCTCTTTCAATGTTAAACAACACTAACGAGCTGGCATTGGCTGCGCAGATGGAGAGTGAGATGTGGGAAGGAGTTGACCTGCCTGCATTTATCTGTAAATTTCAAATGAAATGAACTATTGCAAAATTAAAAGGCCTCTTTGTGCATAATGTATTGAATACATTACTTACAAGTGCAGATGACCATTTGCATACATGCCTAAGTTCCACACAAAATTATAAAGTAAAAAGGAAGCAACTTTCTGGAGTATGAAGAGTTGGGTGCCAAAATCAGAATTGTAGAGGTATTCCTGAATCATGTAACCACTATTACTTCAGTAGCTTCCTCAAGCCCCTTGGATCCATGTTGTCTTGGAGGTTTCAAGGGTGACATATACTGTTGGAGGTCACATGGAAGATGCTGCTGCTTCTGCACCTTCAACTCCCTTGTTAAATTAATAAGGGCAGAAGGGCAGGGACTAGTGTAGAGGACACAGGGAAACAGATATTTCTCTGGCATGTGTTAGCCACAGGAGCCCCGGGACAGTGAGAAGACATTACAGTTTTCCTTGTCTAAAGGAGGTGGGATGGGTTGTGAGGAGAAGTTAGATGGTTTAGTGTTTACCATGGTCTTCTCCATTGTTTCAGTAATATTGAGGATGAAGGTACTTCAATGGTGAAATGTGTATGTTCTGTGGCTGCTAGAGGTCTGTGTTTGGATGTTTTCTCCCTGATAGTTATGACTTTGTTGGAGAAGTGGAATCCTAGTTTATTGCTTTTAGATCCTGTAAGAGAAGGTGGGGCAGACTCTGTGGACTGCTTTTCTGTATGATCTGGAGCGATTTGGCAGTCATATAATTATTGATTTCAGGAAGGAGGAGAAGTGTGCTATTCAGTTTATTTGTGTGATTTCCTAGCGTTTGTTAGTTTGATGTGGGTGGATTTTCTTAATATATTTTTAAATTCTCATATTTTCTTTTGCATCTTATTAACATAATTTGTGTACCAGTCTGACATTTTCAGTTTGGAGGTAGTGAGAGCTAGTTTGTTCATGACATTAAAAATCTCATTATCATCACACTTACAGGGGCCAATTCGCAAACAGCTTCCGCACTTGCAGCGGAGGACCCGCAGTATTGGTGGGGCGACCCGCACTCATGGCAGGGGACCGCACTTGTGGCAGGTCCTCCGCAATGGGTAACTGCAGTACGGAGGTCTTGCCATGAGTGCAGGACCCCTGCCACGTCTCCGGGCCCTCCGCCACGATTGCAGGGCCTCCACTACGAGTGCGGAGGCCCTTTGTGAATTGGGCCGAATAGTTTGGAGGGATCAGAATTCTTCTCCACTTGGATGAAAAAGTCTACACCCTATTGCCTTTGTGTTCAAAGTGTCTTGAGTTCACCATTACAGCCTTGGCTTTATTGTGTAGGGGTGTGTTGGGGTAAAGAATTTTGAAGTAAATGAGGACAATTGTCCAAACAGCACATTTACAGGGGTACAGAGATCTTTATGTGGTCTTTCCTTGTGAAAATCAAAGCCTGGGTTGGGATATGTTACAGTCAGATTGTTAGGATGTTAAGAAACTTGCGTGGTTATCTAAAGCCTTTTTCCATACTGGATGTTGAATTATCCCAGAAAATCCTCCACACACGATAATTTGATGTATGCTTTAATCAAGCAAGTCCTCATTGAAGCTATTTTTATCACAAAGTGGGCAGTATATTGATCTTGAATCTCAAGAGGTTTTGGTATAATGTTAATCGCGACTGTGTGGCACTGGAAAAAGGATGGTTTTAATGAGTTAATCGGCCTCTGTGTGTATGAGGGCAATACCGATATGGGCTTTATAAAGGTGAAAAAAGTTGCAATGATAAGATAACACCAAATAGTAGTGAGGATGTGTTTAGACCAGGTTTTTGTGAGTGCAACTGCATGACAGTCCTGAATTGCATTGGATGTGGATATGGTATAGGAAATGGAAGACCTACAGTTTAGCAGGTTTGCTTTGGTGTGCTGGGTGGGTCCAGAGTGGGTATGGAAAGTGAGCTCTGCGAAGGGGGTACAGGTGAGCAGTTCCAGATATGAGAGTGCACAAGAGAGAGAAAGAAAGGTGGTGAGTGTGGCCTGAGGCTTTGAACAGTTGCCACGAATGGGTGAATGAATAAATGAATGAATGAATTAAAAGTTCTTGTGAAGTGAGTTGATCCAATTTCACTTTGTTTCAGAGGAGAATCTGGCATGGAGTCAACCCTACCACGATGAAAAACATAGCTCATTATAGTTGACATCATGTTTTCAACAGTTCTGGGATATTTTAAATAATTCCATTACTCAAAGCATTCAAGCATTTGTTGTCTAGAGGCCTGTTTGTTACAGTATTTTCTTTTTCTCAGCCACTTTTCCAGAGCAATTAACACCATCACGTTTTGTTTCTATTATGCACTTCAAGGGCACTTGGCTAGCATGAGGCACTTTACAAAATGAAATTAACAACAGAGCTAATAAGGACAGCAAATTATGTACTGAGACTTCACCCAATCCATTGTCAAGTGCATTAATTGTTGACAAACAATATAAGATACTGAGCACATGCTACCACTAATAGGTCCATATGCGACAAGCACAGGTTTATTTATGGATGATATTCTGTATTCTTTGCTGTTTGTATCATTAAGAGAATTTATGCGATTTACATCTTTCATTGCAGGCTTTCCTCAGGAGCAGAAGCAGTTCAACTGCAGGAGCTTTCACAATGGCAGGGAGAGCTACTGCAGGGCAAAAAGTCCCTTGTTCGAGGAGCAGAATTCCAAATTTGCCAGCTTGCATGCCTCAAGTATTGTTTAAGGGGTTGGGGGAAAGAGACCGTCTTTTCCACCCTCAGCCAGTCCTACCAAAGGCGCTGTCAGATCACCATGAGTGAAGAAAAGTCTAGATCAGGCGGACCAGCCAGCACTGTGATGCCAGGACTACACCAGCAGATTGGTGGCCAGTATGCTTAACTTTATACGACGCCTTTAGGCTTTCTAAATACAAATCTCATAATAGTTCACATTTTTTACCTACTTGAAATCTTTAGTTAAAAAAATTATTTCTCTCATTTTAACAATTTTTGCAATTTAAGATTTTTGCCCAATTTTGATTTAATGGTTAAGTTAATATCGATTAAAATTGCTCCAATTTTCACTGTCACTCTTTCAGAGGCACTTAGTAACTAGGGGTTGATTACGATGTCGGTGGGTCTGACATGGGCGGCACGTATGCCTCTGTGGTAAGCCCGCCGCATTACGATACCGTGGGCAGAGGCATTCAGCGGAGTGACCATCAACAGCATTTCCGGATGGCTCAAGGAGCCTGTACGTGCACCGAAAAGACACCCTAATCCCTTAAAGACGACGGCTCAGCCATCGGAATTATGATGTTATTTTCCGACCGCCTTCCTATGTTGGTCTTTCCAACATGGAAAGGCTGTTGGAAAATGACTTTGGAGGCCCCCCGCAGGGCCCCTTCCCCTCCGGCCCTTCGTAATGGGACTGGGGGGGTACCTATGGTGCCCTCTAAACATCCCTGCACCGTGTGGCAGGCACTTCCGATATGGAAAGGCTGTCAGAAAATGACTTTGGAGACCCCTAGCAATTGGCCCCCTAAACATCATTGCACCGTGTGGCAGTCACTATGAGATGTTTGCCACATGGTGCAGGGATGTTTCAAAACATGCATATTACAATGGATGCTTGTGCTGCGGACCTTTTTCACCCGCTGCACAAGCTTTTGTAAAATGCATGTTTACGACCTCCCTATGAGCGGTCGTATCATAATCCTGCAGTCGGAACCGCCGACGTAAGGTCAGGTGGTTCCAGACTGATACGGTGTCTGGCAGATGCAAGCCCGTATGACATTGTAATTAGACCCCATATGTTAACACTATTTTATATCTACCTCTGTATGCTCCTTAAGCCACTGAACTCTTCTAGGCATTGAGCATTTAGATTCCTATATTCCACTTGCACCTCAGAGAAATTGGGCGAGGTTATGCTAAAGTGAGCCCAAAGTACCTCAAGGAGCCCTAAGCCCACTTCTCTCAGTGAATTGGTTGGGGTGGCCCAGTTACAGTGCACGAAGCTTGTAGTTCCTCTTGCACCTACATTAACAGCAGAGCAATAGATACAGGTTTTTCATTAACAGGGAGGCAGCCTTCCTCACCCAATCAGAGCTTGTCACTGTTCCTATTCCTTAATATAAGCATCACACAGGCTCTATTTCTGATAGTTGTTCATGAACCTCACCCAAGCTCCGCTGATATCTATTCCCATCCCCTATTATGACAGTGAGAACTGCATACATCACTCACATTGGCCAGTTTCTATTTCAGTGAGCTATGACCTAGTGTGTGGGCTGCATACCTCACTTCACTTCATTTAATTTATTTAATTTATTATGCTTTTCTGCCAAAGATATGCACAAACACTACAAACAAGACATATAAAACAATAATTGGAAATACAAAAATTGTTTTAACAAAACGAGTTTAACTGGAAGTAAATGGAAGAGAGTTAGTTCTCCTCTAAGGCCCACATTTCAATTGGCCTCTTTATCACAAAGTGGGAGGAAGCGGGTTTTCTTGTTTCTAGGCAAATGGGTAGTTGGAGGCATGCAGTAATACAGGAGACAAGTGTTCTAGGTCAGTCAAACCTGAAGGAATTTGTAAAAGAAAAAAGGACTGGAACATGCTTGATTCGGTGCAATAACACGAATAGCTTTGAGTTATTCCTAATTCCATAAGAGGTCTGTAGTCGTTACTTAAAAGACCCTCGGAACTTTGCCTACCAGGTGCAGTAAAACCACAAAGCAGTTGCAGTAGTACTCTGAATAAAGAAAAAAGGAAGAGAACAAACCAGAGAGAAAAGAGAGGAGAGAGCTAGAGTTTAGGGGATAACAGATAGAAGGAATCTAATAGTAATTGAACCCAGGACGGTAGTTTAGTGGCAGGAGTGATGAGTAGAAAGGAGAAATTGGGCAGTATAGCAAGGATTCTGGGAACGCACCCTGACAAATGCAAGTGGAGGAGGATGCAAGATAGGAAGGAGCTCAAAAATGAATACAATGTACACAGTAGAAAGAACGTCACCTTTAAGGCAAGTTGAGAGCGTGCGCATCGTAAAGAAAAGAGAGCAGGGAAGATATGAGCTGCTAATTGAAGATGAGGGATCACCTTGACTAAAGAATTGTAAATAGAGTTACGAGGTGAGACTGAGGAAGAAGGAAGGCTCAACAATAGAAGTGGTAATCGAGACAAAAAAGGACTAGAGTGGGAATGATACTGGCAGTCAAAGAGTAAGTAACGAAACAGGAAGCAGAAATATAAGGAGAAGCACAAGTAAAAGATGGGGAAGTTGAGAAAGGAGGAACTTCAATCTTACTAGTGCTCCCGTGAAGACTGAGAGAGTTCCTCTAGGTATGGCAGCACAAACAAAGGAAGAAAAAAAGTCATGTAACTGTCCAAATGCCAGGAGAAGCGTGAGAGACATCATGCACACTATGATCATGATGGGTGACATCTCATGTTTTCCCCTCTCCCACCCTATGCCCTTTATGGCTTTCTATTTGCTAATGAGGTTGCACGATACGGTAAGGAGAAGGAGTGGAAACAGTCCTGTAAGACCAATTTTAGTATTCTCTGCTGCTACCTTCATGACACATGTGCTGAGCGGTAGCAGCAGAAGCACTAGGGAGACCAATAGAAACCAGAGAAAACACCTGCTTCTTCCGGCTATCTCCTACTGGCAGCCTTTTTAATAAGGGTTTGCTAATGTACATCACTTTCCATGAGTACCTAATTATGAACTTCTGTCCTGATGGGAAAACACTGGACTAGCCTCTGCTATGAGGAGGACTGAAATCACTAATGAAAACTATCTGACAAGTAGCAAAGCTTGGTTTGTGGTCCTACACACATCCCATTGCCCATGCTTGGAAGATAATGAATACCTACTCTGATGTAACAAATGCATTTTCTTTTATTGCTTGGACTACGTCATCAAATTTAATTTTTGTTGTCCGCGTCCATCCATGGTAAATTATTGGCTTCCCATCTGGGCCGTCCCAGCAATCCACTGAAAGGAAAGAAAATAAAGATCTGGTAACTACAGAGGCCATAGAAGTCAAAATAGATATTATAATTGCACACAATCATAGAGAGTAACTGTGGGAATCCTAATATTAGACAGACCTATATGATACTCAGACAATTTATCAGTCCCTCTAGTGATGTACAACTGAAAATGTAACGTACCCATTGAATTCAGTCTTTAGTTGGCAAAAGCATAACACAGGTTGTGCAAAGCCAAATGGAAAACTCCAAACAACTGGAAAGGTGGACCTAATCATCCACTTATAAATCAGACAATTCTCGAGATCCTCGCCTGGCAGTTTAGAACAGACTGTTCTCATGAAGAGCACGGCCAGTACTGATTTGCGTAAGGCAGACCTTTGTCTAGAGTAGCATGGTGGCTGAAAAACGATGGCCTGGAATGTGGCCAGAGCGACTGACAGTGGCTGAGATTAATTCAAGCATTTCATACATCCCATTATTGTTGCTGAAGCCAAGAATTCCAAGTAGGACAACCCAATGATAAAATATAGGAAATTCTGCAGTGTGGAATGCCTTAAAGAGAGGAATCATCCGTCTTCAGATTTGTTCCTCAGACATACAGGTGCAGATATCAAATCTAAATTCTGCTTCTTACAGCTGTAATGCGCACATACCTTGCCCATTCTCATTTGATGTTTGATGTGCAGATCTACTGCATGTTCCCTCTTGATTTGTCTGTGATGTGCTGATAATTTAGTGTAAATATTTACACTATTTTATATCTGCCTCTGTATGGTCCTTAAACCATTGACCTCTTCTAGGCATTGTGTTTGTGGATTCCTGTATTGCCCTTGCACCTCATAGAAATTTGGGTAGATGACGCTAAAGGTATGAACAAGTGAGCCCAAGTTACCTCAAGGAGCTTTAAGCCCACCCCTCTCTGTGAAGTGGTAGAGTAGCCCAGTTACAGTGCAAGAATCCTTGGACCTATATTGACTGCAGGGCAATACCCACGGGTTTTTAATAAACATTGAGGAAGTCTTCTTCACCCAATCAGAGCTCTATTTCTGCTAGCTGTCCATGAACCTCACCCAAGCTCAGCTGATAACTATACCCATTGCCCATTATAACCGTATTTTTTAGGTTGAACTGTTATGTTCAGGTATATTGTCAATTTTCCCTTTTCTGAGCTGTCATATTCAGATACTACGTGTGTGATGTGGGAATCATCAGTAATATTTTGCTTATATAAAATAACTAATAAAACTACATTTAAGCCTGACTGTCCTCAAATCCTAAGTTCCTACAAAAGTAGACAACTCATATTTTGTATCTTGCATTTTCCAACAGAGACACCAATAAAATGCTTTAATTGTTATTGTCATAAAAAGCAACTGAGGTAGTCTCATACAACACTGTTCATTGACAATAAAAGACATATTTAAATGAAAGCTTCTTGTTTAAAAGTGTCATGTGGGCCTCTTGTGTGGATTAAATTAAAATAACGTATATACGTCCACTGCTGTTTCATCGGTAAGGTAGAGTGATCTCTTAAGCTCTCGTCTCTTCTAACTTGCTACATGCACAGACCTTGACTTCACTTTGCTTCTTCAAGATGTTCTTGGTTAACATCATTTATTTATTTAAGTGGCTTGCTTGTGACAAAAGCCACTTTGTAGTGGTGATGCACTCTGGTGATGCAGTTCTTTAGGACTTCAGTCTTCCTTCCCAGGCAGAGAAAGCATGCTGGGTGGGGGGGCAAGGTATTCTGATGATTACTCAGCTATGGGCTTCTTCGGCGATTGATCTGCACTCCTCAGGCACTGTCCCCATTTGGGGTGGGGGATGTCATGGATGTTTCAGGAAAAGATGGGTCAGCCTCTTTAAATATTATTGGTTTTAGTATTTTTAACACCACCAGGATAGGAAGCTTCTAAGAAGCACCCAGCAACCACATCAACTTCCCTCAATGGTTCTCGCTGTAGAAACTAGATTCTGGGTCAATAATGGGGGTTATATCAGTGTATTTCATGATAGTATTCATGTACACCATATGGCTATTTGGCTAGTTGGCAAGGGTAAGCACTCTCAGGACTGAACATTTCAATGATGCTATCCAGGAATATTCAGTTAGAGTCATCAATAGTAGAGCGTGTAACTAGTTTGAAGTGGTTGGAGTTCAGGTGGATCACACAATTAAAGTGCTTACCACCCAATGACCACTATGACCCTAGCTGTCACTGAAACCCAGCTGAGGGTTCTGGGGAAGGTTTTCTGAGGTCCCATTTCCTCCAGTTGTGGTATTATCATGCTGCTTGATACTGTACACATTATTAAGTGTCAATTAGTGTCTTGAGCAGGGCTGAACAGATCACATTACCTTATTCCAGCATTACCATAACAAATGATCTGGTGAGCTATGATATCTTTGATGGAGAGGTGGCATCTCGTGGACCAATGACACCTGAAAGAAGGTTCTAGTTTTTACACCTTTTAATTATCAAAGTATAATAGTGCTTCCACGTTCTTTGTGTTTTAGGTGAAGGGTACGGTGTAACCAGTGCTGGCATGGGATCATTTCACTTTTTGATCCTCCCACTAATAGAATTTCAGCCCATAAACATTTGCCTCATTCAAGAGCAATTCCGATAATCTCTTATAATTTCTGGTGTTAGTGTGTTAATCTTCAGTAAGAAGAGAATGTGGAGGTCACCCTCATGTATATCGAATTCAAGATAGTGTAGATCAATTAGTTGCATCTATCGGAACCCTTAGATCTAGAACAATAGTGGTGATATGGATGGCCTGCATGCGCTTTGCATGCAAATATCCTGATGACTGATATGGCATGCAGTATTCTGATTTGATGACTGTGGCTTTGGAGGAATTATTGTATCTTAGCCAGTGCCTAATTTGTAAATGAAAATATATCCCAGGGCCCTCGTAAGGAGGCCACTGCAATGTGCACTACCTATTGGCCTAGTCCTCAGTGCCAACGTCATATCACAACAACTACTGACCATCACACTCCTACAAGTGTGACAATTTACACTATTCCTTGCCCCCAAAGCAAAACGAAGGGCTTGGGCAGCAGGCATTAGTCATTTTAATGTATATTTAGTTAAGAAACAATCGTTGCTGTGCTCATCTCTAACAAACAGACATCATCACCTTGTGGCAGACTGATATAAGTGCCGATGTTGATAATTAAGTCCTGAGCACCATAAAACACCGTCTCAAATTAAGCACTGATCCTAACCAAGGTTATGTCACTTATATGAGCATGCTCCTTTGCAAATTTGTATAAATTGAAAGATATATATATATATATTCAATGTGCATATTACCAGGGCATGTATGTATCCATGGACACATTGCATGCATTAAATGTATCTGCAATAATTTGAAATGCTCATTCAATGTTGCTGAGATCATTTTGGATTTAACACAGAATCATACTTCTGACTTTTACATGAAACAATGCAGTGTGCTCCCCAAAGAGGAGGACTTACATTCAATGCATCTGCACCCCATCTGAAGGCAACGGATGTAGGCTTCTGGAGAAGACTCGCTCCTGAGTTGATCTCCGGTGAGGTAGCTGAAAGAGAAGGCCATTACATCAGTACAACCATAAGCACTGGTGTAACGAAAATTGAGGGGGCCTCCCTGCACGGTACAAAGAAGGGCCCCCTCCAGGCTCAATCAGGAGCTCTCTGGCCAGAGTGCAGTGCCGAGGGGAACCCCTGGAGCTTGGGGCCCCCCCCGCACCGCTGGGGCTGCGGGGGCCTGTGTTACGCCCCTGACCATAAGTAGGTGTCAAATGAGGGCAAGAGGACAATGCATCAAAAGTCAACAATTGTGAGCAGGGCCTTAGATAGACATCAGATAAGATCAATAGGAAATAGGATGTGAGAAAAATATTACCTAAAGTTAAAAGAGCAATAGAAAAATATCAACCAGAAAAATCTACAAATGTCAATTGATGCCAAGAGGACCCTTAACATTCATCAATATGGCATCAGATAAAACTTCAATATAGTGGAATAGAACTACAGACAGACTTGAACAATCGCTCACCCCAGGAGGAAAAAATGGCCATAGTCCACTGGACAAGCAGGGAGTGTGATGGCCCATGTAATGGGCATGTTTGAGTGCTCCCTTTTGAAATTGAAAACTGCCCCAATGTTCAAATGTGAGCTACTTTTGATTTTACTACAATAAATAAGGGCCAGACTGACAATGATTTTGTGTCTTGTTTGTGTGGCTTTTTTCATCCATGCCTGATGCAAAATCCTCATTGGGATTTTATAAAGCAATTAAAATGGCTATTTGTGTTGTACTGTTAAAAAAATAAGTTAGAGTGCATGTGCAGCCCTGCTTTACTTTGCATCAGGGAGGCCTTCCATAGGCGGTGCATCGGCATTCCTGTGCATCCATTCTTGGTTTTGGATTCATATCCGTATCTAGACATGGACCTGCGACAACATCCGGTGCCTTCCTGAGGCTGATGTTACAAGGAGAACTATATTTTTCCTTAAGAAAAACACCTCAAGGGTAGTTTTATGCATCAAGGGGCCCCTCCCTATACAACAATTGTCCTGACCATAATGCAGACACCCTTGCACTATGGCTCAAGGGTGCCTGCACCGGTGAAAGGCAGCACACAGTGCGGTAGCACACAGAAAAAGCAGAGCTCCATGATTTCTCTGAAGATATGGTGCAGTTCTGCTTCCCCAAGGTGCGGCAGGACAGCAAATTTGATCGCAGCATTGCTCCACGTGTCCCATGAAGTATGTTGTGTATTTGCATATGTGGCAAGCTGAAAAAATACTTTGTATTATTCTGTCATTTATTGTGGTTTTGAAGCAGCTACAGCAGCGCTGATAAGCTATGGGCTTCTGTGCTTTTTTGCTTTTACACTTTGTCACACACATCTCACAAATGCACACACTCACCCATCGATAAGCTAAATGCTTTTTTGCTTTTACACTTTGGCACACACATCTCACAAATGCACTCACTCACCCACTGATCTATTACCATACTTGTGCCTTCTACATAGGACAAAGAGTTTCAAAGGAAGCTTTTAGAAAGATTTTCACGGTCAATAGAGATGATGCCTCAGTGGATGAGTGCTGCCCAGGCCCTACCTCAAGATATGGAGGACAGCTCTGCAGCAGGATAAGATACTGAGACAGTACTCGAGGGATAAACAAAATGGAGCAGTTGACGGAGTGCCACTGTGATCACTCGTCTTCCAGTGATTCTGAGGGAGCATGGTCACGGCAGTCGTGACGTCCCTTCGCCAATATAATCCATGCAGTGCAGAGAGAGTCACAGGGTAGGCCTCACCAGAGAGGAAACATGTGCGGCAGCATTCTCTTGCAAACCCAATCTGTACAGAGAAGAGACAGAAGCAAGGTACACCTACCCAGAGAGTAGGCATATGCGACAGCAAGCAAAGACAGAGTGTTCTCTTGGTAGCCTGCCACAAGTTCCCTCTTTCACTGCATCCACTGCATGCAAAGTCAATACAGCAAATTTCTCGTCGACTATATCCATCTCTTTCTGGATGTTGACTTCCTTAAGGAAATTCTGCACCAAACAAATGTGTGTGCCAAACAGTTTCTGAAGGAGCATGGGGCCACTTTTTTGGCATAACTCTAGGGCATGTCGGTGGACTCCGACTTTACTTAGGAAGTTAAAGACATTTCTGAGCCTTACACTCAAAATGGGGATAGTGCACAAACTAAGCAAACAAGCCTATAAATTAATCAGAATTGTTAAGCTCATGGCTTCCCAACCAGTGTTCCCAGTGCTAGACGCTACTGCTGTACTTGCATGGTTTGGGTAACACCCAGCTTAATTCCGGTCATGAGCAGTGATAAGTTTTGTTTTTGCAGCAGCTACTATTCAAGCAGTACATACAGAAAAAGAGATTGTTATGGCACCAATATATGTACATGTTATGGGAGAGCTCTACTGGTTATGTATACAGCCTGAGAGTCTACACAGGAAAGGGATCCCCCCTAAATCCTGTAGTTTTCCCTTACATGCTAGGATCATGTCAAAGGTTGTATGGGAGCTTGTCCAACCACTCCTTCATAAGTGTTATAATCTTTGTGGCTAACTTCTATAAAGGTGTAGAGTTGTTCAGAGCGATGTACAATGCTGGCAATGTGGCATGTGGTACAGTTCGATGTCACCACAAATAATTCCCACAGGAGTTTGTTTGTAAGAAGCTAGAAACACCTCACTGCAAATTCTCCGATAGGCGGGATGCGTATATGTTCACTACAATCCAAAATGAGAGTGGTTCCATGTTCACGGACTAGGGTCTGTTGATTGAAGTTCACAAACCCGCCTGGATACTTGATTACAAAAAGTAAGTGGGTGTAATGGATAAGAATGATCAGGTTCTTCAGCCATACAACACGAGTTGTAAAACTCCCACATGGTACAAAAGCTGTTTATCCAATTGATCCAGCTGGCAACATACAATGTGTACGGTGTTTACTGTCACACCACCACAGGCAGATGGATGCCTTTCCTTGACTTTCAGTTGACTGTTATTTAAAGTCTTAATGCAGCAAATGGAGAACCCTCCAATTCATCTGCTGCGGAGGATGTGGAAAGGCTCAGTATCTGCAGTTTGCTGATCGCATCCCTGAAACAGCAAAAAAAACTCAACTATGTTGTTATTGCAGAGTCTGCTTTAAGCAAAATAAGAGACAGGAGACTTGTTATTGTTCCCAGTGTCCGACTCACGCGTGTGTTTGTATCCCATCCTCGTCGTCAGTATTGAAGTTCCAAATAAATAAGAAGACTTGGCAGCAGGTAAGATGGTAGCTTCTTTATTTTGGTCATCCGCTCTCCTCAACTCACAGACGCCAACATTCTAACCTGAACTCAGGTGGCACATTTCAACTGGGGAGCAAGGTGAGGGGAGACAGGAAAGTACCAAGTGGAATATATTAGAGGGGAGTGAGTAAATGGTGGCGAGGAAAGTAGGGGGCTACACAGTATGATTACAACACCTATGTTTTCCAACTTGCCTTAAGTTGTACTATACAAAAAAGAGGTACCTTGAAACTGACTGCAGTTAGATCTGTCCTAGTATTTATCTTTCAATGGCTGTGCAAGGATACACACTCCTTCCATAGACGACTACTTCACTAGGCAAGAAGCCTTTCAAATTGTTTCTTCTAGTTGAGAAAATCAAGGACTTGCTTAAGGCCTGCTTGACACCTTTATGCACCATCTGAACGAGGTAGATGTTCTATTTGTCATATGACAATTACATTACAGTCACTGCTCTGCATATAACAGTGGACAGAACATAGGCCACATTGTCACAAATTATCGTGTGCAGCATAACCTTTCAAAGTTTTGAAGTTCTAGTTAGGGAATTTAGGATAGTCTTCCCCAGCATATTTACCTTAGTCTCAAAGGTACCTTAGCTCAACCCGTATAGGGAATCTAGGCCTTGAAGCATTTTAGGACAACACCCCAACTTGCATCCACTAGTTGGATTTAGCACAGCAAGTGTGCTAAACATGCAGGACAGAAACATCTTCTTCAGCCTCAAGTGGCTGACACTGACGGCGTTAGAAAAGGTTCATTTGGCAAGTATATAGGATTAGCCAGGGATTTGAAGGTGACGGAAACATGAACAAGTAGGAAAAGCTTAAGCTAGGAATCCTTTCACAGGGATATCACATAGATAGAAGGCAGATTATCAAAGTAGTACAGATACACATGCTGTCACTTCATCTTACCAAAAGGATTCAACCCCATTGGCGCCACACTCACCCCAATACTTAATGAATCCCTCACTCAACTAACCAAATGCTCCATACCACACAGAACACTGCAGCCAGGTTCACCCTCAACCTCCCACCATGCATGCACATCACCCCACACCTCAATGAGCATCACTGGCTCCCCATCCACAAGCAAGCGCTCTACAAACTCCTCACGCACACATTCAAAGCCTTAGACAACACTGCCCAGCACACCTCAATAACTACCTAAGATTTCAGCAACCTTCCAGACACCTACGCTGAGCCAGTCTACTACTCACACACATCCCATGCATATGCAGCATCAGAACATTCAGTAGTGCCTTCTACCTTGCACCAAAAGCCTGGAACAAACTGCCTCTACACATCTGCGCCGCTGTGTAAGTTTGAGATTTGGGTCTTCAGGTAGGGGAGACAATGACTGCTTCTGCATCGCTGGCAGGATACTCTCCCAGGTAATAACTGTGTCCCAAAAATGAACTTCCCTTGTAGCTTTTGACTTGCTCTTTAGCGAACTTAGACCGGTCTTCTCTAGCATGTTGACCTTGGTTTCAAAGGTAGATATGCTCACTCAGTTTGAGGAATCTAGGCCTCGAGGCATCATCGAACACATCCCAAATCATATCCACAAACTGGAATGAGTAGGATGTAGCACAGCAAGTGGGCTAAAGGCTCATGAAAGAAATTCTGGGGCCAGCAGCCAACTGGCTACTTGGACAGAGGTGCGCACTACATGAAGGATATACATATATTAAACATAAATTCACAACAAAATAATTTACAATTTTTCACATGATTTTTAATGAAAATCTGAATAATTTCAATTAAGAAAGTCTTGCGTTAATATAAATTATTACATTCATTCTGTAGGTATTAACCTAGTTGAAAAAGAAACAACTGAATTTTCATGTCATAAAAACAAACAATTCAATCAACAGCCAATGCATTTTGGGACTATCGTCCCTTCATCAGGGGCACATCTGTAAAAACACAAAACATTTTTGTTTTACATGTAAAATAATGGAATGACCACTCAATTCAAATAAACTCTTATTGAATTATACCATAGTAACCCAAAGACACCTTCTTTCTTGTGTCTGGTGTTCTGACGTGACTAAACATTATCAATCACAGTCCACCACGTCCAGTGTTTGTGTGTTAGTGAGATCTTCATCCCTAGACATTCTGTGTGATACTAACATGACACGAAAGCTGATAAGACTAGCATGTATTTCAAATATTCAAAAAGATCTAGTGGTGAAACCAATTATTTAAAAAATTAAGACAGACGTCTAGCTGACCCATCTGTGAAACACATTCTAAAACTCACACCCATTAAACCATTACGACATACCTTTTAATCTAGAAGAAACCGGGATATGACTGCCAAGGAAAATGACGATACAGCCTTTACCAAAGTGACTCCAGTTAAACATAAAAAAACATGGTGCTCATAGACCACACTCCTACCTAATGTAAAAACACTGCTCAACAGCAGCCATTTCCTGTTAAAAAAAAAAGATCGATAGCCAATAAGTATTTAAATGCCCCTGTAGACCCGAAATCAAACAGTATAACAACACTCAAAATACCCACATAACTCACCGAGATATAGCAACTTACTGGCCTCGCTAATCCAACCATGCTTCATTTGATTCAAACGTCGGCTCGGTATCTGTCTTCACCGCGATATCATGTGACATGATCGGAGTTGTCGTCAAGCGTACACGCGCAAATCAAGCGCCATCTTGGAGTGTATCAACTTCAAATACCAGCCCCTCTACCTACAACTATTCATTATGCGATGCATGTAATTATTGCAGAAAAATAATTCAAAACCTCCGGGTATCAGCAACTAAACCATACAACCTAATCTGGCAGAACCAACCCGTTACCCTGATGTACTGTTATAAATCAGAGATTGTACCGAATTAAACTACTACTTTAACGACATTTGGGCAAAGCAGTCTATTAATAGAATCCTTATTCCTGCTTCATAAAACGAGCTTAAAAACCATCAGATGTGTTATTTTATTGAAAAATGCAGTGAAATCCAACTCCTAGTGCTGAGTCTTGACAATATATATTTAACAAAAGACGACTCCGCTTCCAACACCAGTGATAGTATGCAGCTTGTGGTCACCAAGTCCTTAATCATATAACTACCGAACAAGTAGTCATATTATCTAAATGCTTCCACCACAGAAATTATCCAGAAGTACTTGCACACCCTCAGTGTGCATAGTGGAGTGACAACAGGTTCTCCAATACACTAAAAATATTGTATTATTCTAGCATAGCAACCTCACTCAATGTTACCTCCTAGCAAGGTAGCCAGTACTCAAAGACGAGTGAACCCTGAAAAAACATTCAAAACCCATCCAAGAATCAAAAACTATTACCCATAAACAACATAGTGTTACTTAATCCGTGAAGATGTGAAAGTGTGTCATGTCTGTCCGTCCAAAGTAAAGTCCATGCTGTCATTCATGTTACATTGCATAGCTTATACCTACATGACCTCTGAAGATAAAGAAATGTATATAGACTATGTCAAAGCAAAAAGGAAAATCCATGGAATCACCCTTTCTTTTGTGTAAATCCACACTGACGTGTCTAGGAAGAGATGGAAATTGGAATGTAAAAGGGTTTATAGAAAACAGCTCATTTCAACCCTATCATTAAGACCCCTGGGTTTCAAGGTATCCAGACGTTTGATTCCATACGTCTCTCATTGTAACAGACACCTATTAATGTCTACACCAGGGCTGGGGGGGTAGAAGCTCTATTTTCTGGAATTTAAGTTGAGCTATGGTATGCCGACATTCCTCCCAATGCAATGCCAAACAAGTAGTGGTACTCTTGTTGCATATTTTGCTCTTGTGTTCAGAAATTCAAACTTTTAGTTTTCTTTCCGTTTTGCCAATAAACAGCATCCCACAGGGACATTTAATGGAATAAATGACACTACTCAAATTACAGTCTCCATTGTAAAGTAGTTTAATGTTTCCACCTGTGCGTGGATGTGATAGTGTACATCCTGTAATCATGTGTTTGCAATTAATGCAATTTTGACATTTCTGCATTCCTGTGTAGGATATCAGTTTAGGTGTAGATTTGACAGATAACAATTCTTTAATATTCCTAGATCTTGTGTTTGCAAACAACGGTTGTTGGGAAAATACGTTTTTCAATTCAGGTTCTTGTTGGAGCAGTTCCCATCTTTTGGTGATGATGTTCCGGATACTTTTAGATGTGGTACAAAATGTAGATACAAACACCATCCTTTGTGACTCCTTTTTAGGTTTCTTTAGAAGTAATTGACTTAATTCTTGAGATAGTGTTCTTTGTGCTGCCAAGTCAAATCAATCCTTTAGATAACCCCTGCGGATATAGTTGTCTTTGAAATCCTTAATAGTTGTTTCACAAACTCCTATGACAGAAATCAGTCTTCTTACTCTTAATAACTGTGAGTAGGGTAGGTTTGTAATCAGAGTTTGTGAATGGAAGCTTTGGAATAAAAGTGCACTATTCCTATCCATTGGTTTTTTGTATAGTCTTGTTTGTACACTGTTGTCATTAATTTCAATCCAAACATCCAAAAAAGATACCGCTCTTTCTACTAATGGAATGGGTGAATTGTATTCTCAGATTTCTTGTGTTCAAATGTTTGGGTATTTTCCTCAAGAACCATTTCTGAACCAGTCCAAATCAAAAACATGTCATCAACATAATTACAAAAAAAGAGTAAAGATTCTGTCTGATTTGATTGCTCATGCCATGATTAGACAAACGGTTGCAAAAAAGCATCAATAAATCAGCCAGCAGGTTCAAACAGTGATCTACACCCTGACACATTGAGTCGGAATGGTGGATCTGGTTTATTTTTATAGATTTTGGGAAGCATATACAGTTTGGGCCTGCGCGGATATTGTGTCATTAGGTATATTTTCGTGTTCTCATTTATCCAATCCATATTGAAGGCTTTGTCCAAAATTGTTTGCAGCAAATTAGGAATTTCCACCGTAGGATCTGCATCTAAGGGCATGTACACAGAGGTGTCTTTAATGTGTTCCTCCACTGTGTTCTAATAGAATGTAGTGTCCATCATATTTGATTTGTGTGTGTACGAGTGACGACAACTCCGATCATGTGACTCCGTCACATGATATTGTGGTGAAGACTAATACCGAGCTGCCGTTTGAACCAAATGAAGCATGGTTGGATTAGCGAGACCAGTATGCAGCTATATCTCAGTGAGTTAGCGGGTATTTTATGTGTTGTTATACTGTTTGGTTTCGAGTCTACGAGGGCATTTAAATACTTACTGGCTATCGATCTTTTTTCTAGCAGAAAAGGGCTACTCTGTTGATCAGCGTTTTTACATAAGTTAGGAGTGTGGTCCATGAGCACCATGGTTTTTTATGTTTAACTGGATTCACTTTGGTAATGGCTGTATTATTATTTCCCTTGGCAGTCATATCCCGGTTTCTTCTAGATTGGAAGGTAGGTTGTATTGCTTTAATAGGTGTGAGTATTGGAATGTGTTTCATGGATGGGTCAGCTAGATGTCTGTCTTATTATTTTCAGTAATCGGTTTCACCACTGGATCGTTTTGAATATTTGAAATACATGCTAGCGTTATCAGCTTTCGTGTCATGTGCGTATTACACAGAATGTCTAGGGATGAGGATCTCACTAACACACAAACACTGGACATGCTGGACTGTGATCGATAATGTTTAGTCACTTCAGTACACCAGACACAAGGGAGAAGGTGTCTTTGGGTTACTATGGTATAGTTCAATAAGAGTTTATTTGAATTGGGTGGTCGTTCCATTATTGTACATGTAAAAATGTTTTCTTTGTGTTTTTACAGATGTTCCCCTGATGAAGGGACGATAGTCCTGAAATGCATTGGGCTGTTGTTTGAATTATGTTTGTTTTTATGACATGAAAATTCAATGGTTACTTTTTCAACTAGGTTGATACCTACAGAAATTAATGTAAAAATTTGTAATAACGCAAGACTTTCTTGATTGAAATTATTCAGATTTGCATTAAAAATCATGTGATAAATGTTAAATTATTTAATTGTGAATTTGTGTTTAATATATGTATATCCTTTATGTAGTGTGCACCTCTGTCCAAGTAGCCGGTTGGCTGCTGGCCCTAGTTTTCTTGAAATCACAGTGTGAGGTAAACACTAAAAGAGGTGCAGCACACATATCAAAATAATCACGTTTATCAGGGGTTTAGTCTGAAATATTTAGGTGTGCATGGTCTACACCAAATTTCAAGGCTCATAAAAGACATGTCTTCCTGACCCTCACATGGCTCTGATCAGGAGCTATTAGTAAAGATTTACATGGCATGTGTTCAGTAACGCCGAGAATCTTGAGTGAAGCAGGTATTTGACAGGTAGTAAATATTTTGTCAAAGTTTATTTTTATTTGAGTAGCTTGTTGAGGCATCAGCAAGCCATATGTGTGGAGAGGTTAGCTTTGAAACTAGCACTTCTGGAGGTGCCAAAACCAACCTGCATAAGTGGTAGTTTCACTTTGAATGTACGGTAACAACTCTTCACATTTGATGAGACGTGAACACCCAGAAGTGTCCACGGTTTAGTAAGTTGCATTGATCCCACTTACTTTCCCACAATGCCCTGCAATACATGAAAGATTGCTAAATGGTTAAGATCACTCCTATATTGCCATTTTGTGATTGAATCTGTTGTGATCCACAAATTGCCAACCACGCAGCATTCCCAAATGTCACTAAATAAGAATGGAACCTAATTTTTGTGATTGAGCCTAGTGTCCATTGTAGGAAAAGGCACAACGCGCATCAGGGAGACATTGAATGTTTCCACTGAAAAGCACCCTGTTTTCGCAATGTGGGTAGTTGTGGATTCTGGGGTGGTGGGGCTTGCGTGGATGTCACAATGTTTTCCTACCCAGACGCCCTTGCAAACATCAAACTTTGGCTAAAAATATATTTTCTCATATCAGATAGAATAATTGGCTGTACTAAAGAAATAGAAAACCCATTCAAGACTTTTTGGGAAACAAATTGGTGCAATATTTCTGCCTTGCGAGCTATTTCCTTTAATCAACTGATACAAAGGCTCTGATCTCATGTATTGTTTGGGGTCTACAGTAAGATGGGATAATGGGTAAGTAACTGTTATATCAACTCAGAAAGAGAGGTACTATGGTGAGCAGATAAAAAAGTAATATCAATGGAATCATAAGTATACTACCAGCTAAATATGTTTATACTAGCAAAAAAAGTAAACTAGAAGAATTTAATAAAACCGAGAACTCATTACAAATGTAAATGTTTCTAGAAAGCGTTGACCCAAGTACATGTAGCATTCATAATAACAAAAAGAAATGAATGAATCCTGAAATTTGGGACAACTGCAAAAGAAAATAATTTAAATGTATGCCGGATTTCTAATACCGGTGCTGTGATGTACCATGAAGCAAACACACGGACAGGTCCATTTCCTTTGAATAAAAATTATTTTTCAGGCAAACAGATGGGCCTGTCCATTTGTTAAGTAAAACCCAAAAAGAAGTTGCTTTATGGGGAGCTTCTTTCATAAGTGACAGCTTTGAGATGTGCTCATTGAGGTCCCCTGTACTCCCAATCTTGCTATTTGTCTTTTAGATGATTCAGTTAATTATCAATTCTTCAACAACAGCCTTTACTTTGTTGATTTCTAAAAAAAACTAAACAGCTAACCCAACAGCATCTATGTCCTCCTTACCCCCTCGTTCAAATAGTAGGACAAAAATAGAAACAACTAACACCCTCCTGCTATATCAGTCTTGCCTTTGTTACCAGTTACTTTCTCTAATCCTAGTGTTTTGCCCAGTATGATTTTGTTTATCCTGATTCACCGTTCACTGAAGCTAAATTCCATTCGGACACTGAGGACCCGATTCACGAAGGGACGTACGTGTAGTAAAGTTATGAGTGCAGAGTCTAAGCACTCAAGCAGACTCGCTGTACTGAGAACTGCAGTGCAGCGATTCCACCCTGAGTCCACAGATTCCGCTTTGAATGCAGAGACTCCACCACAGGTACAGAAACTGCACTCATAACTTTACGTAATCCTCTTTGTGAATCGGGCCATGAAAAGGGAGACAACAAAACTACTCCCTGTTTACTTATTAAAGCTCAAAAGATGTAGTGGATGAACCTTCAATGTACAGGGTTTAACTTCCTGGAAATCCTTACCTCTCTTATGAAGACTTAGAGATAACGTCCTGAAAATCAGGAATAATGTGAAAATGGCATAATGTTAATTTCCACATCTAGTTCCGAACCAATCAGATATTCAAGTCTGCTTCCTACTAACCATTTTCAAGTCTTTGCCATCAAATCCATGCTGCAAGATAGCTCTCTGGTATGGACTCATGAACAAAAGGCATTTTGTTAATGAGGTCTATCTTCATTGACTTAATGCAGACAAGCAGAATATTGCAATCTATTCACGCAACAGGTAATATACTCTCCCACCACCCCTTGGAACTCTAACTCAGGAGCTATGTCTAGCTAGGAATAGCTGCCTTTCCTCTTACCAAATGCATTTCCAACCCACACTTCCACAGATCAATCACAGGCAGTTCTGCTTTTTTTTACACAGGTTTTAAAACGGTGGAATTTCCCCCAAACCTGGAAACAAAACATTGCTAACTTCCCACAAGGAACTAGAAACATGTTTATTCAATTTATAGCGCTTCATGCCCTGTGGCTCTCAGACCTCTCTTCCTTCTGAGTCCCGCACCAAGAGACCATTTTATTAGTGAATGTTGCAATTACTAAACCAAATAAATAAGTAAATAATAAATATGTTGCTGTAATTTCTTTATGCTTGAGTGAACAGGAAGTGTTAAAGCAACTTACGTGTTATGGGAAGAATTGATCCAGTAATGTGACAAAGGGTTATTCATGTCCTGAGGGGATATCTCACTGTATTTTTCATCCCAAATACTATTTTCTTTGGAAAAGAGATATGTCAGAAACTGTAGGAAAACCAAAGGTGTACAATAAGAAACAAGAACAACAGTTAGGCAATAGTGAAAATATAGTAAGAAAATAGACCTGAGCTGTGTCCTGCGTACCGTAGTGCCTGAGCTACACCTATATGCGACACCACTGAAGCGAATTAATACAATTAGAAGTCTTATGTAATGCTGCATGGGTCTTAGAGCTCATTCTGGAAGCACAAGAAGGTCTTCTACCACTACATTCCAAGTAATTAAGTACACTGTCCCAGTCCGAAACTATTTATTGATATCATGTAAGCAGGTTTAATTAGATTAATGGAAGCAAAATAATACTACAACACTCAGAATGTATTAGGCTATCACAAAAGTCCAACAATGGTATGAGAAAGTAGTGTTACCCTAAGTAACTGCATTCACTCACCTCATCAACATAAAGGAATGGCTCCGCTGTTTCCCTCATGGTGTCATCCACAAACTTCGTCATCCGGTCTCGAACCTTACGGAGGTCATGTGCCCAGGACTCCTGCATTCAACAGAAGGATGTGCATCAGTCAGTCCCCCAGCTGCAGATGCTTTATGGTTCTTGCCACTCCTACTAGATAACTACAGTTGTTGGAGATACAACCTAGGCCTGGCCATTGCAAACATTTGGCTCAGTCAAGGAAAAAGAGCAAATTTGCCGATGATTTTTATAATTTCACTCGTTTTTAGAAATCACAAAAAGTACAAAAATCTTACACCTACACCTACAAAGATCATAGGTTTCTGAGTACATGCCTAAACTGATGGGATTTCTGCTGGTTAAAAGGTATGGTTGAGATGTAAATGTAGATAAATGTGTCTTCCATCTTTTCCAGTGCTGAGATCTCTTCTACTACAACCCTATAAAATACGGGGTGCTGTCAGTTTGGCATTAAGTCACCTATTATAATTGGTAAGGAATTACTTGTAGTAAAATTGTACAGGAGAATTCTGTCTCACCGTGCTGCATTTTTACTAACCCCATACCACATTAATGAGATTGAAAAGGGGAAACATTTCTGGATATGGTGGTGCTATGCTTTTGCTCAAAAACCCTCCCCTTTCCCCAAACAAGTTCATCCAGGTTATACGTGAAGTACTTCGCACAAGCAAAAATCCTTAGAGTAGCTTCATTTTGCCCTACTCGTATTACAACATTGGGTACAAAATGTCTGATGTTGGATATACCCTTGAACTCAGAATACAGGTACAAGTGTTGTGGAGATTGAGTGTAAAATCACCTTTTGGTGATAAATGATAGTTATGACTGTGTGGATCCTCAATTCCTTCCCAGTGGCCAACCCCTTCCTCTCTGCTGGTAACACCCATGTTTCTACCCTCAACCCTAAATTTACAACTGCAGAAAATCCATCATACATACAGATTACCCTCAAAATTCCCCCTCTGTGAGTAAATATCCACAGATTCGTATTCCGTGAATGAAGAGCCAACATTTGTTTTCACAGATAATACTTTCCACAAGTCTAAGTTGACAATGACAGCACATCTACCGTTTTGAGCTGGCCGCTTGATGGCTCAATATTAAAAGGCCAATTTGACTTCCTAGGACCCACATTTGGTGCAAGTGGACATTTACTTCTGAAAGATGCAAAGTCCCACCAATGAAAGGTGCCAAAGAATCAACCCCTAAGTGCCATGCAGAAGGACATCCTCTGGCAGCTGGCGTCCATCAGATTTCATGACTTGCTTGCTAAGACCTTTAGAACTCTGTGGTCTTAAAAGTTCACTAAGGCCCGCTTTCCGAGACCCCTCCAAATTCCAGTGGGAACGTTAACAGCAGTTATTTGCCTCACAGAAATTATAAATTGTTTACTTTCTCACAGTGATTTCAGAAGCTGAAAACAGGTGGGATCTCTGTGTGAAAATTTGTAAGAAAATGAGGAATTGCTGCAGAAATTGGGCCAGGAATTACTAGGTCCACGGCTAACTCCTCCTCAGACACCAACTCATAAAGGGCCAGATTTCCCCCACTTCAAAGCTACCAGTACCCAGGTACTGGTAGGTCGGGTGGGGGAAATATTGCGCACTTTCCAGGTGACTCATAAGGGGGCCTGACTCAGGCCGCCTGAGTATCCAATGATACGTCGGGCAGAGTGACATCCCTATGAGAGATACTGCCCCACCCGATTAGGAGACGCAACTGAGTGCGAACCTGCCCCGGGCGTCTCCCTCGGTCTTTCTGCACACAGATTCCTTGTGCCACTAGAAGGCAGAATTTGTGCATGTAAACACAGCCAAAATCAAGAAGAAGCTGCCAGAAAGGGCCCCGTTTCGCATCTTATTTCCTATGTTGGCTAGAAAATACCAGCTAGAATCAATAATTCTAGCTTTCTGCATGTTGGTAAGTGTAGAAGGGGCAGTACTATACAGACATGGTGCTTCTTTTGTCAATCGATGAAAATGTTCCACAAACTACAGCTTGTTGAAGTACGTCTTGTACTACCTCAGTGAGGAAAAGCATTGGCAAATCCAATAGGAATGGCCTTGGGAGGCTAGTGCAATTGGTATTTTTTAAACATTAGTTTTACTGCAAGCATATACCACCAAAATAAATAGGAAACATGCTGTCACCTAAACATGTCTGCCATATGTTTAACAAGCCTTTTAGCAATATCATGCATTTTATTAGTATTATTATTAATACTATGTGTTTAGGAGGCAAGAATGTATACACACCTTCTCAAACAGCCAAATCGCATACAGCTACAATGTTACAATGTCACTTAAACCGTTTATTACAGCAACTTTGAAAAGAAAACTGGAAATAAATCACCAGTCAATAGAACACTCGAAGTGTTGGCAAAATAAGTTGCTGGCGTTCAAAGTTAGCATAAATAAAAACATAAAATAAAGCACGCTTTGAACCAGTTTTGACACTGAAGAGAAAGGAACTACATTTAGATGGATGGGAACTGTCACTCAGCGTGGGCAATGTGGGCTTACCCATTGTTCAATTTTATATTCTGTGGTGCATGTAAATGCCAGATGAATCCCGCTTACTAAAAGCCTCTATGGGTAGTGTGTACGAGTGTTTTGGAAAAACACTAGTCTGGCGAGACAAATAAGGCCAGACCTAAAAATCAGGTACACTTTCCGAGATGTTCAACGTCCAGATGTCCTGTTTACAGTGAAATTTGTGCATATAACGTGGCGCTAAGCAGACAAAATCAGTCGTTTACTGCATAAATGAAAGAGAAAGGGTGCGTCATGCTGCCGGCAAACCAGCTGTTGTGTGAAAGAATTGATTGTTTGTGCAGATTCACAATAAACAAAGTCCAACTGTAATGCAGTGTTTACTTTTCAAAGAACACTCTTGACGGATCCATCACATTTGCATAAGCCTGTTACAGGCAGAAGTGAGCTTTAAAGGAGCCGAAATGAGGAAAATCACCAGAAGCATGGCCCTAACCCACAGGGCACTTGTTTGAGTTGCACAGTGAACACACTGCTTTGTACAACCACCACAGGGCACACCACAGGGGTTTGTTATCGAGGGCATCTGCGATTGCTGATCACTGCTGTGGCACGTCTACTCAAGCAAGTGCATAGAAATCTTTGCCTTGGGTTGAAAAGTCACAGGAAAAGCTGATATAAGTTCCTTTTTTGTTCCTGAGGTGAAAAGACTTGAGATACCCCACAATCCACTGCGTGACTAGATTTTCATATTTCACGAGGTATTTGCAACTTCACCCAATGACCACCAATGAAGGGGTGAGCATATGCAGCACAGATTCACTCAACAATAAGATAAGTGTGAGTCGCCAGCCGCAGCACAGTAGGTGTAATGCACAACTCTGTTACAGCAGCACCTGTATCTTTAAACATGCTAATTCAACTTTACAATATGATCTTTGCTGAGAAAGCTCATGGGAAGGTGACAAGAAGTGGTTATCATATGCAGTGATGCAGACTGAAATTCTCAGGATGCCAAAAAATTAAGCAATCAAGGATTTATAAAGCACGGCAAATCACCCGTAAGTGTCTTAAGGCAATGGAGTTGCCAGCTGCTTCGGGGTGATCTATTCATTCGAACAGCCAGGTCTTGAGTCCTTTTCTGAATTCCTGCAGCATTGGCGTTGTCCTGAGGTTCAAGGGAAGGCTGTTCCAAGACTTGGCTGTCAGATGAGAGAAGGAGCGTCCTCCACAGTGGCTTCTGCGGACCCGGGGGTGACAGCAAGGAAGAAGGAGGCAGATCTTAAGTGTCTGGTTGGTTGGTGGAGTGTCATGAATTTGTTGATGTACACTGGTCCCTCGTTGTGTAGGGATTTGTATGCTTGGGTCAACAACTTGAACTGGCATCTCTTCTGGATCAGTAGCCAGTGTAGGTTTTCAAGGTGCAGTGTGAAGTGGATTTTTATGGGGAGGTCGAGGATGAGTCTTGCCACTGAGTTTTGTATTGTCTGTTGTCTCTTCAATCAATCAATCAATCAATCAATCAATCAATCGTGTGCCAGATCTCCATGGCATATTTGCCGAGCGATAGTGAGTTGAGTAGAATAAACTGGAGTTGTGCCGTGGCATTCTCGGTTGACATGGTGGACACAATCATGTTCGTGGTGTCTCCGGTGTTGTTGGTTGCTTTTGTGTTGCAGGTGAAGCAGCGAGGCTAGCACAAGAATGGTCCTCTCATGGTGCGTGGAGATGTGCGGCAGCAGCTTTTGTTGTCGATGCATCTGGGATCCAGGAATCAGCGGAATGCAGTGGCACAGCAGTAGGTTTTGGAAGAACCAGGGTTCCTGGCGCTGGGTACAGTCCAGGCGCACACTGGCTTGCCTTTGGTGTGCAAGTGGTGCAGCCATGCTGCGGCCCCCATTAAGTAACTAGGGAAGACGGTGGGGTGCTGAGGCATGGGGAGGGAAAAACGGCAGGAAGAAAAGGTGAGTAAGCATGGTAGGGTAAAGCTGCTACAGAAAGAGACAAAGCAAACAGCAGAGAGATACAAAGTATAAGACACAAAGACAATTAAACATCATTGAATGATTAAACTATCTAAACAGAGGAGTGCTAGCTGGGCTAGTCAAGACAAATGTAAGCTACAGCTACGCAGTATGTTAACAGAGTGGATTATGCAAAGAGATTACAACAGTTCCCCAGTTACCAATTATCCGAATTACGGCAGGGCAAAGGAAACAAGTCACTGGAGGTCAAGCACAGTGCAAAGAGGTGTTTGCAGGGCGATGTTCTGAGGAGATGTGGTGGCTCTCATGCAGAATATCAACCGGAGGAGGTAGAAGTGTCTGAGTCAGTTTACTCTTCAGTGGCATAAAAAAGGCACCCGTAGCACCCAAAGTGTTGGGTAGGGGTGATCTCCAGGGGGCCCCTCAGCACACAACCCTGGCCTGAGAGCTCCTAAGTGAGTCCAGAGAGGGGCCCCTCCATGTACCTTAAAGGAGAGGGTGCCCTCGAGTTTCATTAAGCCACTGTTACTCTTCTCGCTAATGTAACCTTCAATCTATGTGGAGAGAAACCAATAACATCACTTAGACACCAGGGAGTCCCTTCATATTTGTAAAAGGCATCTCACACACCAGAGCTCACTAATGGCAATGATCATCAACAAGTTCCCACCCAGCACACCTATTGTGTCTGGACCTTCAAAAGAAGGGAGCTCTTATTAGAGACGTTTTTTGTGGTGGGATCTGTGCTGTATATAAAATTGTCTTGGCTTCTCTCTCTACTCTATTTATTCTGTTTCATTGTTCAGACAAGATTAAAAACAAAGATGATGCTATTGGAGACAGTTAGAGAGCCCCAGTATCAAAAGCGGTTGTACATGTTTCAGCCACGATAGCTCAGCCCAGACATGTCTTCTGGCTTTCGTCAATATCTATAGAAGCAGATCCTTGCAAGGATTTGGAAAGAGTTTTTCTTATACTATGACTTCAGTCTACTAATTTTAGTCTAACTTATCACTGTGTGAGGGACAAATACATTCAATCATGCAAGTAACACTTACATACCCAAAGGGTTCATTGGCCCTTCTGATACCTGTGGCTGGGGAGAGAATCATAGAATAGACAATCCATGGTCATGTTGCCCACTAAAAAGGACCATCTCACCATTGCTAAGCACTGCAAACAATACTGAAAGAGGGATTGTGTGGTATCATATGTGCAAACAAAAACATGCACAATAGACAACGAACAGTGCATAGCTAGTATCAGCCACCAGGTTTATGCTATTCTTATATACTATACTTATGTACACAGAGGTGTTGAATGATGGTGTGGAGATCACTCATACAGGTCATAGGTACAAGTCAGCATTAGTGCAAATGACATGAAAGAGGTCATGAATTTAGAGGCGGGCGGACCCTGTAGTTACAAACTAGAAGGTAAACAAATCAAGATGTTGTTATAGCACCCAATGGGCTAATAGTATGAAGTCCTCTTTCAGTAATGCCAAAGTACTGTGACTTACTTTGTCAAGGGTACCATCACATATTCTTCACCTACTCGCTCCTCTGAATCCCTGCATGTGAACTAAGTTGATCATAGCCGAGTCCTACAAACTAAACTAACGAGATGTGTCATATCTCCTCCCATTTACCGCTCCCATTCTGTAAAACCAAGGTACTGCGACTTACTCCGTCAAGGGAACCATCCCGTATTCTCCACCTACTTATTCCTTCAAATCCCTGCATGTGCACGAAGCTGATCATGGCTGAGACCTAAATACTTAACTGATGAGATGTGTCATAGCTCCGTCCCCTTACCTGCACCAATAAATCATGGTACTGCTCCTTCTAATTTAGCCACTGTGCCTGAGAGGACCTATCCATCTCAATAGTGTTGGACTGGTCCAGCATGCAGGAGAAATGTCAGTGAATGAGGCTGCACACCATTTTTCTCAAAACAAGGACATCATTATGGTTGTAAAGAAACATAAGAAGTACGAAAGGTACATAGAGAGATATATGGGACATTCCCACTGTACTTACATTTTTCAGGAAGATAAATATAATTATAATGAAAGCCTAAAGTACATATAGTATACAGAATTGTGCAAAACATTGGGAGAATTATCCCTGCAAGGTATCCGTTCATGTCGGGCATGAACAATGCACTATTCAAAGTGATATGGTGGAGAGGAACATAGTGTAAAAAACTGGGGACATTTACATTTTTCATTAATGATTGTCACCAACAAAAATGTATCTTGATGGTCAGCAAAACTGTGGGTCCCAACTCTGGGAGAATAAAATACTGATATTACAAAGGTCGCCCTAAACCTTACGCTTTTGCCTCAAAACAAACTGGAAGAGGGTACATAGAAATAGCCCATACAATCCCCTTCTGAGTTGATCATAGACAAGGTGGGTAAACTATATATAGAGTCCCTATTTATTAAATGCCAGCCATGGTATGCTGTCATTGAATCCCTTTCTGTGCATCTCCAGTTGATAGATTCATTGCTATTCTCTTTCAAAGAGAATCATGTCTCCCTTCTCGTCATGTCCTCCAGTTATTCTAATATATAATCCAGTTGAAATCTTTCAGTGTATTCTTGTGAAATAAAATGGTTGCTCATCTTTGTTGCAATCTTCTTGCCTTTTATGTTACTCCAGAGTTCACAAATCCTAATACAGATCTTTCTGAATGTCATGCCTATGCATCTCATATTACATGTGCATTTGGTCATATATACCACATGTGGAGGATTACAGTGTGTATGTTAAGTTTCTTCAAAATCCAAGGTTTTTCTAGTTCTTGGCCTTCGGCCTCATTCCTCTGTAAAGACATGGAACTCCTCAGTGACTTGAAATATCCTTATAATTTACAGCAAGGGTCCTTCATAGCATGAGCTCAGCAGAGTGCACTGCACAATCACTTAAGTCTTTTTTCCTGACATGTGTTGCCCTTTATGTATCTATCCTAAATTTGTGTTCATGTTGCAATAATAATGTGCTAAGACATGCCTCGATTACAAACAGATAATTTTCATTACTCCGAATTCAGGTCTTCTTTGTATCAGGCCTGGATTCCCACCCTGTATCGGTTTTGTTCCCACCTACAGGGTGGTGCTTTATATTTATCAAGGCGGGACACTGGTCCCTGGTATTGAGACGGGCAAGTAAGCAAATACGCATAGGTGCTTGATAAATGAGTGAGACTAAAGCTTTATTTTTAGGCTAAGTTAGTCAACCCTGTCTCAGGTTCCAAGAGAGCTAAGTAATATAGTATTACTAGGAGTCACTTTCAGGGCAGCGTGGATGACTGACACAACTAAACACCCGGGATGTTCTCACTTGGAAGCTTTGCATGAAGGATCTGGGCCATGTTTTCATACAAACTGTTTTTGTCTGAATGTGTTACTCTTTAGAGAGGTACTAAACGGGGGCGCCCACTGTTCCCTCCATTGTTCAATTTTGCTTTGGTCCCTATGACCATTGACAGTTGATCTGCTGTCAGCTAAGCAGAAGTTTGAATTAGCATTATCGAGGACAAGTGCCCCATATCTGCTGATAATAGGTTACTAACTTTAATGTTTCTTACACCTCTGCTCTACATACTCTTTCATAGTATACAGTACCTTCTGCTCGTGTTGCAGGAATCTCTGGAAGTCGTGCAAATGAATTGCTGAAGAGTCTGCTCTATCTGTGCTCCTAAAAGAGAAGCAAATCCAGACTGAAGGCACAAACAAACCTAAACATTGATCATACAGCCAACTTATCATAAACTTGTATCATAAATTCACCACCGTCATGGACAAAGGGTAATATCTAAGCTGGCACAGCCTTTAAATAGTACACATATGAAAACTGGTAAGTTATTTCTAAATCATCTGGATGACATGTATAGAGATATAGTTGCTAGGACAGTATTGGGTGACATTGTGGATATTACCTTGTGGTGGGAAGAGTCACAGCGCCATAATCATGTCCAAGTACTTAGAGGTGAATGACTCATTGAGGAGATAGTATCTGAGCTCAGGAAAGCGGAAATATGTGGTGGACCATTCTCAGAGAGGGCTGCCTAGCATTTGAGCTCACTATAACTAGTTCTATGGATGGAGTAAGTAGACCTGATGTTCAGAAAGTGCTTCAAAGCCTCACTGTTCTAGAGCCAGCGTGTCATTACAGTGTTCCTGTGGTGCTTCTGCCTTAGGTAAACTAAGGCTTCTCCAGGCATCTAACATTCTACCAAACCTAAATAAAACCAAACAAAGCTAAAGTGCATGGAGTTAAACCTATCAGAGTTACACGAAGCCGAACTAGCAGTGGTGGTTGAGGCAGTGGGGTCACACAAATGCAAAAGCAGGGATGGCAATGTTTGAAATAATATTATACAGTTATATTTAGTATGGGCTTCGAAGGTCTGAAAGGACTGGATTGCGTAATCACCAATGGCTGAGATTAATTAAAGTATTCCACTTTCATACATTGCATATGGCTGGCTTTAGGAAAATATGTCTGATACTGAAAGGTGTACAGGCACAAAGGCACCCGGACTGTGAAAGCAGCAGAGGATAAGGCGCAAAGTGGCCTGGACTAAGAAAGTGTGGAATGTCAGGACACACATGGCCTAGATTGTGACAGCACCACGGGCAGGGACACAAGCAGCCTGGATTTTGCTAGCATCAGATGCAGGGAAACAAAACCTGAATTGTGATAGCACCAGGTGCAGGGACATAAGAAGCCTGGATTGTGACAGCACCGGTAACTTGTACGCAATTGGCCTGGATTTTGACAGCGCTAGGTGAGGGACACAAGTGGTCCACATTGTGTCAGCACCACATGCAGGGACATAAGTAGCCTGGATAGTGAAGGACCAACACTGTTTGTTTTGCCCAGGACTACAAGCACCAGAGATCCATGTGGAGTGGAGGCCGCCATGCCGTAACCAGCATGCTAAACTGGCACATCCAAACAGTGCTTTGGTCCTTTAGAGTGGGGCCCGCCATGGCAAAGACCGGGTGAAGAGCGAACCCATCTTTGCCCGCCCATGCCCAATGAGGCCAGGCCGGGCTGGGCCCTTGCTCTTGGCATGAAGTTCTTATCTAGACTTAAGTGATTTCGGTAAAAACGTTCCTTTTTGGCCATTTAATATTCAAGGTAAAAGTGATTGGACCTGTGCCCAGAGCAACTATAACAATAGTACGCGGACACTAGCCCATAGCCCTGTTGGGAATGGGTAAGAGCTTAAAAACCACTAATGCCCTAACTAATTATTTAACTGACACAATAGGGCCAACAAACAATGAAATTGTCAATGTGACAGAAATATTGTGTGTTTGATCAAGAATGCAGCTATTGAGGTTTTGTGTAGCACAATAGTGGAAGGCACTGGTGAGATAATCCCATCAATAAAAGGGTCTCCAAATCTGTCTGATAGAGCCCAAGCAGTATTGAATACATCCAATACCGAGCAGGCACCCTGTGTCTCAAATATGCCACAGGAAATAACAGAACCGTCACCCAATCATGAGTTGAAATTACCACCAGCTAAAAAAAGTAGACATCTGGCAGGAAATATGAGCTCTAATCTTAAGAAGTGCACAAGGGCCTCAGGTACCAGCGGAAAAGGTAGCAACTTAAAAGGACTTGATAAGGAGCAGGAATTGACTATATCGAATAATCTGTAGTTGATGATTTAAAGACTTCATGCAAAACTGGACAATATAGAAAGGAAGCTCCCACTTGAAATAAGTGGATTACCACACTTGAGCATGCTGTTAAAAAATGTAGATGCTTGTTTCTGGTCCAGGGAGGACCTGGATTCGCAGTTCCGTCTGGACTGTTGCCATGGGGCAGAGAGCCAAGACTGATTTGCATATGACTGGGTCTAAACTGGGGTGGCATGGTGAGCAAAAGAACAATGGATTGAACCCAGATCTATTGACTGGGGGAGAATGTTTGATTTGCTGTGCAATCCATCCATCATCTGTGTGTCTTATGGTTAAAAATGTACCCGGCATATTTCAGAATCGAGACAAACTGCAAATTGAACTTAAGGCTACTACAGAGAATGTTGTTGTTGAAACAGAGACCCACAACCAGAGGGTACAGCTAATGTGCCATCATCCACTAGGATATATAGTGCACGTCCAATCACAGACACTTGTGGGGGACAACCTATCATTCCATCTACACATCAGGAAGTGCTAATCACACTATATCAGGGTGAAGTTAATATAGGAACTTTGGTGACTGTACCGGACACTGTACATCTATTGCCGGATGATACCCACTATGTAATTATTTTGAAGGATATCTCCAAACTAGACTTTCACATCATAAAGAACTGAGGTGATCTAAAAAACAAAGTTGTACATTGGATGTCAGATCATATTTGTAGCATCAGCTTCGAGTACCATGAAATAATAATGGTGAGAAGGGAGAACTGGGCTGAGTACTATTAAAAAACAGGTCATGGTGACTGTATCACAGTCAACTTCCGTCATCCAACTGTGGTAAAGTCTCTCCTTTCCGATCTTTGTCATAGGCAACACTCCCTGGATAACCCAGATGGGAGGATTACAGCTGTACAACTGGTTTCTCTTACAAACCACCAGTAAAAGAGACCCATAACATCAAGGGTTTTTGCCTCTGCACTACTTATGTAAGCCCAAACTGGGCATACCCTTGATTAACTTCAACAGATCTGCACTGTGCTATAGCTGTGGTGAACAGGATTGACAACAGGAGAGAGATTGGGTCTGAGGCTGATCACAGGGAGTTGGGGATACAAAGGTCCAACAAGAAATAAGGTGTGAGAAACCTCATGCAAGTAACACTGGTAGCACATTAGTTATCAGATCATGGAATGTTGCCAGAATTAAAATCAAAGTAGAGAATAAAGAATGGTTGAGTACCATAAACACCTCACAGCTGATATGCCTGTAGGAAACTTTCTAAGTGGATTGTTTAAAATTTGTAGGCTTTACCTCAAAAACCCTCAAACAGCAGGCAGGCAAAGGAAGGATTGGCGGTGTTAATTTCAACTACAGCCCCATTAACCCTAATGAAAACATACCCTGAATCACCTTATTTCCACTTTTTACACCTATGGAAACTAAACATTGCATTGATTCATTTCTATAACAACGTATTTAATAATATGAGAAGGAGAGTAATAGTGGATCTCGAGAACGAGCTGGAAAAGTTTGTGAGTGGATATGGGGCTAATAGTGTATATATTTGGGTGTGGGATTTAAACATAAGTAAATGTCAACTAACATCTAGAGGGGCCTGTGGGTATACCGATGGAACAGGGAGTGGTCGGTTACATTTTCCACATGACCCATATGGCGAGACTATAATTGAATTGATATTTAAATATAACCTAGAATTGTTAGAGCAAAGTATTGTTAATTAAAAGGCTCCACTACCTACTTTCCAAGGAAATGGCCGAAGTCCGATCATTGATCATATTTTACATTCAGAAAATGGATTGGGGTTGCTTAAATCATTTGGGGTTGAACCCAGCACTTTTAGTGAATATTTCTCGTTAATACTCACCCTTAATATTAAAACCAAACAAAGGTAGAGCCTCAATTAGCAGAATACATCAAACCGGAGGGTAACAATGGTGTAAGCAAAGATGAAGTAAACACTGCAATTGAAAAATGCGCTAACAGGAAAGCTCCTGGCCCGATGAGGTCCTTATAGATGCATTTAAATCTTTTATCACACTATAGGTGCCAATCCTGACTCAAGTATGTAATTCAGCAGCCCAAGAATGCTTCCCTACAACTTGGACTGAGAGTATAATAGTCCTGATATTAAAGAAAGGGGACGGAGAGGATGCAAAATGTTACCGCCAATATCCTTTCTGGACTTATTTGCTAAATTAATGGGAAGAATTAACTTAGAGAGTTTGGAAACCTGGGCAATAGATAATCAGATTTTACTATGACTCTCTTATCTGTATATTTTTAATTTGTTTGTTGTTGTGCTTTTATTGATATGATGTTATCCGAATAAAGTGTCTTTGAAGCTTGATAATCAGAAGGGATATTGGTACAGTGGAACAAGTAACTAACTTGAACCTCCTTATTTGTAAATACACTATTGCTAAGGAAGGACATATCCACTTCTGTTTTGCTTACTTTAGTAGCGCCTTCAACCTTGTAAACCATGGTAAACTGTGGCAGACCATGGCAAAAAAGGGCGCCATGCAGACATTATCTTACACCTGTCACAGCCGCATGACTCCCTGACAGTACAAGTATGGTATGGAACAACTGGGGAATGCAAGCCAAGATTTAGAGTCACAAGAGATATTAGACAAGGGTGTGTCCTTGCTACTTTCTTGTTTTCTTTATACATTAATGGGGTGTATAGGTCACTGCAACAGGTGAATGCCCGATGCCACGAGAGTTGGCAAGTGACGGACCCTTGTTCTCCTATATGCAGAAGATGTAGTGTTGCTATATGAACTGCTTGCAAAACCTGATAGATAATTTCATCGCATATATATAGAGGATAAAGACCTGAAACTTAATTTAATGAAAACCTTTATAATGGTATGTGGGACTGAAAACCCAAGGGGAAAAAATGATTATGTTAAGGGAAATGAATTAACAGAAATACAAAATGTTACATATCTGGGTATTCATTTTTCACATTGAGGACAATGGGGCTCACAGTTGAGAATTGCGAAACTGAAATTTATAAGGACATCTGAAGCCCTGGTCAGATATGAGAAAAATATAGATATCAAACCCATAAGAGAAATACTGCAACTATACAAAATTAAATGCCTCACATCAGGCATCACATATAGGGCTCTTTTGTTGAGTAGGACAAACAGCGCAATACTACAGACGCAGGAGAATCATTTTTGAGTAGGCTCCTGGCAGTGAGATGCTCAGCATTGACTTATTTTATTCATAAAGAATCAGATGTACCTTATCTAGAAGATGTAATTCAGATACGTCAACTTATAATTTAGCATAGCATTTGGAGCAAGACAGATACCAAGTTCACTAAGACTATCACAGAAGACTGTTAAACATTTGAGTATTGTGATGAAATTTCCTAGTTGTTGTATGTGAATAAATTATTAAAGGAGATTGATGAAAACATTAGTATAGAGGGCCCCACTAGTATTTTGCAGTATAGAAAAAGGGAATTGAAAATGATCCTGAAAGGGAAAAGAGAAGCCTAAAGAGAAATTAGAGAAATATCTAAATCCAATGTAGATATCGCTCAGGTCTCATGAAACAAGGTATCCAAAGGTACTTTATTATTGTAACTAACACACAGAATACATTTTATCTTACTAAGATTACATTTAGGAATTGTACACTATCTAGTAGCTTTCCCCAAAATGGGGTTATGGGATGAAAAATTACCTAAATGCCTATGTGATGAGAAAACCATCCAATCCACATTGCATTTTATTCTATTTTCTAAGTTTGATAAAGATATTTGAAAATGTTTTTTGCAGCCACTATTTCGTTTCAATGAAACTTATTTACCATCAGGATGCATATAACTTTATATGCAAATTGGACGATGGTGGTACATACTATGCAGTTTTCTTATTGATCTCATCTGCAATCAAGAGAAGGAAATCTATTTTGCCCCTAGAAAGATTAACACATGAGCTAAAATCATGGATGGTCTGTACCTTGTCACTCACATGATCTTTTATATTTCTGTGTCTCTGAATGCATTTGCATAAAATGGAGTACAGTAAAATGCTTATAATTCACTTTTGATTACTAATGAATTGTTCCTCAATATGACTTTAATAAGACAATGGTTCTTAATAATTTGCTTTAACATATCTTTCTTCTTATTTTTGTGATTTTGCATATCTGATAGTTTTGCACTACATGCATCTCATGCACTCCAGTTTGACAAGGTACCTATCTTTAACCTGGTTATGATATGATGATGACAAGACACTGGCTTCAAACAATATGTTTTAATATACTCACTTTTTAGTTCTGTGATTTTGCACATCAGACTGTTTTGTATGCTTTTCATGCACTTCAGATCAATAAGGTACCTCTTCTTAACTTGACTATGGTATGATGCTGATACAGTGGAAAGGATAATAAATAAATGTCTTTTATTGTGTTTTATTCTATGAATTCTTGTTAATCCGAATAAAGATATATGATTGATTGATAGCACCAGATGCAAGGGCATAAGTGGCATATATTGTGATAGCAACAGATGTAAGGACAGAAATAGCCTGGATTGCAACAGCAGCATGTGCAGGGACAGAAGTGGCCTGGATTGTGACACCACCAGGTGTAGGGCACTAGTGTCCTGAATTGTGATAGATTCCGTTGCAGGGACAGAAATGGCCTGGATTATGACAGCACCAGGTGTAGAGGTTCAAGTGGCTTGGATTGTGACAACACCAGGTGTAGGTGACATGGGCTGTGAAAGCACAACTTACATGGGCACTAAGTGATCTTGAATGTGACAACTGGGGCAGGTGCAGGCAGAAAAGGCCCTGCATCATGGCAGCACTGTAGGTAATTTATGGAGACTTGTTTGGAGCAGCAGGGTTTGCGTCAGTGCCTTTACTGTGCAAAAGGCCATGTTTTTAGATCTTCTACATGGAAGGCAGAGCAACCACAGAACAGGGTAACTGTGTCTGGTGATACATTGAGGATCTGTGTGATTCCTCAATCAGTGAAATTTCTGGCCTACTTTATTCTGAAAGATTTCTGGAGCTGATAACACAGTATTGTAAACGGTTACAAAGTGCCCTGGCGAGATGCTGTGGATTGAATGCTTTACAACCCAAAGAGCAGTCACCAAACAGTCTCCTATAAACTCTGTGGATGAGCTATCATTTGTATAATATTTCCAATGAATCACACTGCAAACTTAGAAGAACTGCTCTAGCTACTACATATGGTGCATCATCTTCAAAACATACCACATCACTTACTAACAAAAGCCCAGACTACTGGTGGGAAACACTACATCTCAGGGGGCCAATGTAGCAACAAAGTCACAATATCCAAAGTAAAAAGCAAGAAGCGCAAAAGAAAAGACTAAGGCACGAGCCCTCTCAATGTACACACCAAAGCTATGAGATCAGCATCCCACCAGAGATCAGGCTCTTTCCTTCAATTCTCAAATTCAGAAAGGAGCAGAGAATGCTTCTCTATAAAGAGCTCCTCTTCCACCAGCTATAAAAAAAATCTCAGGCCCTGTGCCCATCTAGAAGACACGGCTCTCCACTCTGTATCTGGGTTAAATGCCTTCTTCCACTTTGCTATGCAGAGAGCTCCAGCACTTATCAACTTTCTTCAACGAATCCCAATGCATCATGGATACCTACATAGGCACCTGCAGAGGTACCGTGTGACAGCTGTGATTTGGAATGGTTGTTGATAATCGCAATCGACCATGATTTCATTATGGGTCCAAGATTTTGCTGAGCCATCCGAGTTTTTTGCAGAGTTTTCTACAGATCTCTCTTTTTCCTGCACTAAGCAATTATCTGTTTGCTTTGTTTTTCTCTTATATCTTCTTATGTATCACCCACATTCTCAGACTTCTCTTATTTCACATCTAGTGTACATTTGCATGTGCTATTTCCATTTTTTCTTTATCTTTCTATGTATGTGGAGATTAAGGTGCTCATATGTTGTATCAGGTTAATGAATGGAAATATTGACTTCCATGCAGGCTCTAAGAATACACTCCTTTTCCATGCATGGGTTGAAGTATTATATATTTAGATTTACCGCTACCTCATTTCTAAATATCAGATCTGATGTACTGTAATCAAAACACTAGCATACTGTTACCGAATTAAGGTCCTGCAGCAACGTTCTGAGACTTGGAATGAGCTCCTGTTGATCATAAGGCTCCTTGAAACTCTAATTGACTTATATCAGCCACAACAGATGGTTGTTGGGTTCTAACACAAGTAACACCCTCTATTTTGTTACCCTAAGAGCTAGTGAGCAGGCACCACACAGGGTATCAGTTTGTGTGCTTTGCGTAAACATCAATACTATTATGGAGGACTTACCCAAGAATAAACACACATGATGAGTCATTCTTGAATTCGTCAAGTATCTGGAAAATATAAATAATGAGAGAAGCTTTTAAGTAGTTGCACACTGTTGGTGGATACCATTAAAGATAGGCAACCATTTTCTTCGACATTTCTGTTTAAATGAAACAATGTAACACACCCAAATAGAATGCATAGAAACAGATTCAAAATGGAAAGTAGAAACGTCTTGGAAATGACTAAACAAAAAAAATATCTACCAGGGGCTGTATTACCTACAATGCCCCAGGGGTGCAACAGGCCTGTGTGCACTTTTTGTGCCTTAAAGACACTGCAGTATTACAGAAAGGGTTGCAGACGCTTCTGCCGCTCCTTCTGTGATACTGATAGTGCTGGCGCACATGTAGCACTAGCACTATTTTGAGCCAGCGTTCCCTCTGAATCACTTTGCTTCTGCCCGCACCCAATACGGGCGGTAGCAAAGAGGCAAACTGGCCCTTAGGTGGCACACTTACTTTGCACCACAAAGAGGTGGCTCACTGGCAGTGCACCCTCTGAGGGCAGCCCTGTGGAAGGGGGAAAAGTGGGTTCTACGGACCCACAAGACATTCCCCTGCAGGCAGGTGCAGTCACTCACTGCATTAAAGAATTCCTCTTTCATTTGCAGTCAGCTACGGCCTGCACTGTGACGGTGCAAGTTTGCAGCTGCCCTGGTGCCAGGGCATTCTTGATAAAAGGGTGCACTATCCTGGTCTTCGCCCCCGTCAGGCACACCTTTTGAAAGGTGCGCTGTGGTGAAAACTGCGACAGTGCATCCTGTGTATAATTCAGGCCCAGAGGGAGATTAAACCCATGATCAGTAAGCCCTGACTGCACCATACCCACTCTGAAGAGTAGGTCACTCTTGTAAAACTCCAGTAACTCGCATAAGCAGAGCTTTGTTTGCAGCAGATGCCTCTGGGCTGGGGAGTCTAACTTCCACGAGGACCTGAGTCATGCCGGCTGCTAATGAAATAATGGTTCAGTACATTAAGGTTGAGTTTTAAATAATGTTCTAACAAAATCAAAATATCTGGACCATATTATCGGGCAAAATACTATGAAATTAAGTATAGGGAGGCACGTTTCACGTGTACTATACTTAACTCAGTATTTGTGTACCTATGTAATCCAAGTACATGTAGGCAGAGTTAAGAATAGCAAACAGTTATGTTCAGCTTGTTTCTTAAGTAGAACCCAAACCTTTGTTCTCCATTGCAGCGGTCCATCGCGGCTCAGGCAGTTGGTGAGAGCTGGGACGGACTGCGGGAGTTTGTTGTGTGATGTCCGTATCACTTCATTAAAGGAATTGCTTGACATTGCTCCCCGTTTTTTCGTGTTGCTCCTTACAACATACACCTATACTTACCTATAAATACTTACCTTTGCAATAATTTGGCAGTCAGTATTTAATTGCTAGGTAAGTATACTATACTTAACTTATCATATATATATATATTTCAATATTTATTGTGTCAAAATACATGTATCATATATAAGTTAAGTATATTAAATGTATACTTACCTGCATATACTTACCTTTCATGGTATTTTAGTAAATGGTATTTAGGTAGCACAATATTTTTTACATACAACCATAAATTATTGCCATATGGATTGACTATTTAAATTTATCTCACATGGATTTCATTAAAATGTGGCTTGGCTTTGCAATGATAAAAAGTCACTTTCTGGTCATAGAGACTGAGGGATATCATAGCTGCATACTGACAGTCCCACTTTCCCTGCTGGTCAAATTCCCTTGAGATTCCCCGACTGAGCAAATCCCTTTAGACTCTATGTGAATCCTTACAGTGTCCTGCCTGCACCAGATCCCCTCAACCAACCCCCCACTGCTAACTTGTGGCTGCTGGAGATACCTTACCGTTTTCTGCTGCTCATACATAAGCTTCTTGTAAAACAGATGAAACTGCTCAAAGCTGAGGTCCTCCTTGGGTGCTCCGACTTCCTGTCAAAAGGGATATTTTCGTTACATCACAGCAAGAAAACAGAATTGAAAACTTACGTCTGGAAGATGTCTATGGACCTTAACGCATCCCTATTTAGAAAGGACACTACTATCGCTTTAGCACACAAAAGGAGTCTTCCCTCTGGTCACATCTCTGCACAAGTGTGAGAGCTCATTCTCTCCTCATGATGCTCTGGATTGTTGTCATGGTGATACCTCACAATCCAGCAACAAAGCGACATGGAATTCAAGCTACAACCAATCATGTACAAGAAGCAGGCTCTGAAATATTGAGGCGCATCATCGCTATCTCATATCAATTCACGCCTAGAAAATAGAAAGAATTGTGGGCAGTGGTGATCTCTGAACAAAGCTTTCTGCGGCTTCATTTAGGCAAGTCCTTACCCTGATGTGTCTCATTTTTAAAACTTGTTTTTATGAATTATATAGTTCATACTTACTAGAATACAGTGTGATCTAGAATGCAACTTGTTACAAGAAATGGAGGCCCTTATTATGGCACGTTTCTTCTTCACCGAATCCATATAGCAAAATAAAAAACATTTTCAAATGTATTAAAAATGAGTACTCAACGAATAAGGCCTTTGGGTTCAGGTTGCCCATGAACCAATGAAACTTGTCTACGAAATGTTTAGGGAGCCTTTATTTTGAGTCTTTGTATTTTTTTCCCACAGATATTACTGTTTTTGTTTGAGAGAGGATGAGCACTGTTTTGTTTATTCTGCCCTGTAGGATTAATTTGTGTATTTCCATAATGTTGTACTAAGAATCTGTTTCATGGCTTGTTAGTTTCACTTTCCTGTGTTTTACATTGTTCAATGAAAGTTGTGTTTTTTTCCAAGCCTTTTAGCCTCATCACTGATGAAGCTTATAACTGTAATGATATTTTACCGAGACTTCTACCTTCTTCTGAGCCCGGCCCTTTGGAAATAGTTTAGTCCGGGGAGGGAAGAAATAAGGGGCGCGCCTGTCTGCTGACCTGAGCCTCTTGCTTCCGCGCATGCGTGAGTAATTGACTCTGAAGACAGGCGCCTGTGCTGGGTTCGGAGGCCGCGGTGCCGTGGTAAACAAGCGACTAGGCCGCACTGACGCAGTTCCTTTTCTCTTTGGCCTAGTTTTCATGCTCTGGGTCATCGGCCATTTCTCAGTAATTTTCTCCTGCGTTTTTTTAATCACCTGCTCTCATGGTGCTTCGCATTCTGCTCTTAGCTGGCTGAGCCTCCATTGGACCGACACTTGCTTCCCAATCCAGAGGTTCTTTCTTGTGAATGAATTCTGTTATTTCGGTAAAGGCATATAGTTGCCAACTGTCTCGTTTTTACAGGCACAGTCCCGGCAAGGTGCAGACTGTCCCGGGTAATATTGTTTCAGAAACTGTTCCTCTTTATTACGCACCGGTACGTGCTATCCCTCGCCCTGTGCTGCAAAGTGGCCCGGGAAATATTTTTCAAATGTTGGCAACTATGTAAAATACTTCACGAGCAATTAGTTATACTTCTGAATAATGGAAAAACTGTTGTGTTTTTTTGGCCAAACACATTGAGAATTAGAGGGACACAGAGCACTGTTTCACCTTCTTATCTGCCACAAACTCCTCTCAATGGAAGAAAAGGCTGGTGGTATGTGAACAAAGCTTAATTTGTGGGGGGAAAACTATAAGTGCCAGCTCCCTCATTAGGAGGCCACACTGCAGCTTGCCTCAACCAATGCCCATACCAGCGCTGTCAATGACTGTACCAACACAACTATTAACCATCACACTCCTACAAGAGTGACAATTCAACTATTCCAGGCCCCCAAAGCTATAAGGATGGCTTCCGTGGCAGGTACTAGTCATTTTAAATGAAGGTTGATTTAAAAAACAGCTCTTGTGCTCAACCTTAAGTTAGACAAACAGTGCCATCATGTGGCAGACTGTTATGAGCGCTGATGATGACAACTAAGTGCCGGTACTGAGCACCGGAAATCCCTGGCTCAAATTAAGCAATATACAACATATGATCATATGGTTAACCTCAAACTCAATGAGATAATCTAACAACCATCATGTCAGCAATGGGGATCCTTCTTAAATCTCTGGGAGCCTCCCTTTCATAACCCTATCCCCCCTTATAAAAACACTTAAGAACTCATGTTTATCTCATAAAACATTTTGGTGGACAAATACATAATAACATGATATCTAATTAGAAGTTGAGGGAATATCATAATTATCTTTCTTAATCCCCTATATTCAGTGTAACCATATACTAGGCACATACCCCACGCACACGGAGAACCAGAGCTAGTGGGTGGACCTCGTCCTGCATTGTACCTACACCCTGGAATGACCTGTCCCCACGCACGCACGCCTCTTCAGTCCTCAAATTCCACAAGAAGCTGAAGTCATGGCTCTTCGACTTGAATCCACCAACATAGCCCTAGGCACTGTCCTTGCTGCTCTTGCTTAAGCACCAGGATACCCCAAGGTCAGTGCTTAATTTGTAAAAAATTAAGTGCCAGGGCTATTGTCAGGAGGCCTCATCAGCTTGAACCACCCATTCCCCCGACCAGTGCTGCCGGTGACAGTACAAATGCATCTACGAACATCAAACTCCTTCAAGTGTGGCACTTCAGACCAGTCCAGGCCCCCAACGCCAGAAGAATGGCTTGCGTGGCCGGTATTAGACATTTTAATGTATATTATTAATAAGCAACTGTTGTTGTGGTCATTTCTAAAAAACACAAACAGTGCCACCATGTGGCTGACTGTCATAAAACCCTGGTGTTGCCAAATAATGCTGAGCACTGGAAACCACCGGCTCAAATTAAGCACTGCCCCAAATGATTGAGCATACTACAAATACACATAACATAACTACTTGACTCTGTAAACTTCACCGCAGTGCTCAAACTTCAAGACTTTGCACATCACACAATCAATTCCTAATTTGTGCCAGCGTTTCAGGTTGAGTTCTTCAGCACAGAGTTTTAGGGGTCAGGACTTTATTTTCATCATCAAACTGTACCCCACCCCAAAAAAGTCAGAAAGGGAGAAAGAAAGAGGAAGAGAACGATAGCAAAATAATGATAAAAATTAAATCTCAGAGAGAAGCACAGATGGAAATGAACCTATAGGAGTCACATAAAGAAACAGGAAGTGTAGATGGTGGAATAAAGCAGCATGGGAAGTAATCAAAACTATGTGTAAACTAGCTCCCTCTCTGCAATCCACACAATTCTACAAACTATAACCACTGATTAAAGTCTAAATTCTGTCTGAACTCCACCACTACTGTGTCCCTCTTAGTTCTTATCAAAGCACCCCATCTCAACGCAATAATCCCTTAAAGTACATTTTCCTGATATGTTGAGCGTCCCATACAATTAGTTTAAATTGAACTTTCTCAAGGTTTTGTGCAAACTCTGCTGCCATTTTTAATCCACTCCCCTCTATTTATGCCAACTGAGAAAATGTTCTGCTAGGAACAATGGCAAAAGAAGGGTACGATGGGCCCCAGTGAAAGCAAGGAAAAATGATATTTACCACAAACTTATCTTTCAGAGCCTTCATGCTGCTGATTTTGAAATTCACGGCAGGAAGCACGGCCTTCATTTCCCGGAAGCTGATGCTGAAATCAAAGCAATAATGGCTTTGTTAATGAAAAATCACCCCATGTGTCTACCGCTGCCACCTCATGCACCCAGCATGTCGGGCACAACCACTACCCTGCATACCAATGTTACTGCTGTTACAGTATAGTGCTTGAAGTTGCTCTAACAACATGCAGCACTATCTTCCACACAGATTTTTTGGTCCTACAGAAAAAGAGCCTACAAATTAGATACTAAGTACAGTAAGCAAGTGTGAGTTATTAGACAGATCCTTCTTAGTATGATAATTTCTACATAACTTAGAAGACTGTGTGCACCAGGTACTAATCTATGTACATGTGCTTCTCTTGCTTCAGAAGATGAGCTATCTGTAATGTTTTCTTCACAGTATGAAGGCTGCAGGCAGCATAATTTTTAGCACCTTCATACCTTGGTTATTTTAAACTTATAGTGTCTTTTTTGACATGTTTTGCATACAGTGTTCACTGTTCTTAGTAGATAATATTAAATATCCTGTGGTAGACAGATGAGTATTAAAATCTACTTAAGACGCAGAATGTGGATGATTTAATGTTTAAATATACTTTTGTTCAGATTTAGCTTTGTCTGCACACCCATTTTCTTTTAGGTGTTAGATCAAATTTAAAGAACTCATGATACAAATGGGGAACAGAAGGTATATCGTCATCAGTTTGTTTAATAATACAGTTATTGTACTGTTCTTTATTGTTATTGCTCTTCCTTTCTTTTTTCTCCATTTTTTTTTCATCACATTTATTATATTAATTATATTGCCTTTAAACATTTGGTCTATCCCTCTCACTGTTTTACACATATTTGATTGACATTCTTGGTACTTATTAATTTACTTTAGGATTGTGACTGTTACAACTCTTCATGCTGACTATCTCAATCTTTTAATTCCTCACATATTACCTATTTATCTACAAGGTTACAACACCCTCTTCCCTTATTTCATCTTTATTTTATTTTTTATTTTCAATTCAATATTCTAATGGTTCAATAATATGTCTCACAATTATACTATGAAGTTATGTTCTTTAATAATACTTTGATATGTCTTTAAATGAATTATAATAATTTTCCTGCTTTTACATTTCACATTCGATATGTGAGCCTTATGATTAATGATAGGTCTATATTGTTTAGTTCTTCTCTTTTATTGATTCCGTAATGTTAGTAATACTGTTTTTAAATCCAAATTTACTGGTATACCTTTTCCCATACATATAGTATATATTCTCTGAATTTATTAATGCTTTTTAAGATTGTTATTATTATACTTTTCAATCAAATAATTAATTTTAATTGTTAGTAGTGTTACTTTTTTATCTCTATGTATTATTTATTTATTTATAAGCATAGTAATCCTCCTTAATTCAAGAGATCATCCATAGCTTTTAATGTTACAATATTACAATATATTGTTATATTTCTTATTCATAATAAGAATATCTGTTATTATATACGTTTTAAGGACATATTTGGATCTATATTTGTCAACCACTGTTTCACTCTCCTGATGGGGCCCCTCCTCGTGGCAGCAGTCCATTAGTGTTTGGACCCGTGGTTAAAAGTCCTGAGGTCCCTTGTGCCATTTTTATATTTGGCACTCTTTCCTCCCTACCTCTCCCTTTGTCATTTATACTACATACTATTCTTTCTGTTGAACACACTTCTAGTTTTCTCCACACATATATTCTCTCATCATCAAACAGCATTACCCATTTGGTTCATTTATTATTTACCTGATCTTTGTTACGGTCCAAGGTCCTTTCTCCTTTTTTTTTTTTTTTTTTCTTCTCTCTTTATCCCTCTTTTTATCCCCTTACCTCTCTTTTCTTTTTCTTCTCCTTTATTTCCCCTCTTCTATTTTCCTTTCCCTCCTTTTTCTTGTTTTTTCCTATCTTCATATCTTACTTCACTCCTTTCACTTATACAGCACCATTATATCAATTTCTTAATTTACTATATCACATTCTGGCATTTGTATTAAATTCGTATCGCTAATCTTTCCTATTCTTATCTGACATGGCCACTTCACACGATCTCCGAGTAATAACATGGAATGTTCATGGATTGACACATTATATTAAAAGAAAAAAGACACTCTCTTATTTACAGTCCAAACATGTGGATATAGCTCTCCTTCAAGAAACCCACCTTGACGCTAAAGAGTCTGAAAAATTAAGAAGAGACTGGGTGGGAAAGGTTATACACAGCAGCATACAGAAGAGAACAGATCCAGATGCGACACCTACCCGCAAATGTGGAGTTGCGATTCTTATCCGTAAATCCTTACCAGTGATAGTCTTGAAATCCTGGATAGATCCAGATGGACGATATGTATTTGCCAAACTTCGCATTGGTGAAACACATATATGTGTTGGCTCAATTTACGCTCCCACGGGGGCAAAACGATCATTTCTCCTTCAACTAAACCGCCTTTTAACTGAAATAGGTGCTTCCTAGTTTCTCATCGGTGGAGATTGGAACCTAGTACGTGATCCAGTCCTTGACAAGACAGGCCCTCTAGATAAGACAAATGCGGCAGATAGAGCTCTAATGAACGATGTGGTGGCAGATAATGGTTTGGTAGACCATTGGCGACTTTCTCACCCGATGGATAAGGACTATACCTTCACTTCCCCTACGCATGGCACGCTCTCTCGTTTGGACTACTTTTTAATCTCCCAGAATGTAGTTCAAATAACACAGGACTCTCAGATACTGGAGGCAGCGATCTCTGATCATTCTCCAGTTCTACTTTCCTTACAAACTGGTTTATCTAAGCCAGGTCGCAAACCCTGGCGTCTAAACATTCAACGTTATAGGATACCCAAAAACAAAATGTTATTACAATCCCATTTTCAAGACTTTATGTCAGTCAATCAAGGGTCCGTTGACTCCAACAGAACTCTTTGGGCGGCGGCAAAAGCTACTATCCGCGGGCAGCTTATGAGAGATGCAGCGCAGTTTAATAAACAAAATGCTAAGAGGCAAAAAGAATTGGAGCAAGATATTGTGTCTTACACTCGATTATATACACTTAATCCAACGATACCACATCGTAAATCACTGGAAAAAGCTCGTATGGCTTTAAATAACCTTTTTACCTCTAAGGCAGAATACGCCTTGCATAGAATGAAAGGGAGACATTATGAGCAGGGGGAAAAAGCGGGAAGATTATTAGCAGCCCAGCTACGTCAGCAGCAAGCAGCTATGGCCATACCGGCCATTAAGTCAATGAACGGTGTTACTCTAACTAAACCCCAAGATATTGTTAACGAATTTGCCCAGTATTATCAGTCTCTTTACACTGCTGAAATTCAACTTGACACTGACAAATTGGATTCTTTCCTTACAAATGTAAGCCTACCCTGTTTGTCAGATGAAGGTAGAATCTTATTGGAAGGTGAAATTAGCAGGGAAGAAATATCGCTTGCAATTGCTGGCTTGCCATATCATAAGGCCCCAGGAGAAGATGGCTTTCCTGCAGAGTTCTATCGTTGGGCAGGAGTGGATGTGCTTGACTCTCTTTTACTCGCGTTCCAAGAGGCAGAGGGTGAGGCCTCCTTGGGCCTTATATCTAATAAAGCTATTATTGCTGTGTTACCTAAACCTGGCAAAGACCCTTTATTATGTAGCAGCTATCGACCCATATCGTTATTGAATTGTGACATCAAAATTCTAGCTAGCATTCTGGCCTCTCGCTTGCGTAAGGTTATCCCATCTCTCATACATCATACCCAAGTAGGATTTGTTCCGGGGCGTTCCTCTAGGAACCATCTTCGCACTCTTGCCCACACACTATGGTATGCCAAGAATCTTCCGGATGACGCTTTGGCCTTGTCGCTTGACGCGGAAAAGGCGTTTGATCGAATTGAATGGGATTATCTTTTTAGGGTGTTACAAAAATTCGGCCTGGGAGATCAATTCATAAACAAAATACGCTTGTTGTACAAAAATCCTTCGGCACAGGTAAATTGTGGGGGCTTTATCTCAGATCCATTTTCTATCAATCGAGGTACTCGTCAGGGTTGCCCCCTCTCCCCGTTACTCTTTCTTCTAGCCATGGAACCGTTGGCTGCCTCCTTAAGACAATGTACTTATATTAAGGGCATTTCTCTTCCGACAGGAGAATCCAAAATGTATCTCTACGCAGATGATATTCTCCTTACACTCACAGATCTCTCCATCTCTTTACCATCTGTGTTAAAAATAATAGATGACTTCTCCTCCATTTCTGGGTACAAAATTAATTGGAACAAAAGCGAAGCACTGCCCATCTCGAATGGGACCACAATAGCGGCCATTCAAGGTTTTCCTTTTCAATGGAAATCTTCTCATCTCAAGTATTTGGGCATACTAGTGAACAAAGGCCTAGAGAGTATGGTTACGGATAATCTCAATCCCCTCATCGCTCAAATGCAACGTGATTTTGAAAAATGGAAGGCACTGGGTCTCTCAATGTGGGGAAGGGTTCAAGCCGTGAAAATGGTTACTCTTTCCCGTTTTCTTTATGTCCTCGGGATGCTTCCTATTCAAATCCCTTTAACCACGCTACGTTCAATTGATTCTAAGATAAAATCCTTTATATGGAACTCTGCCAAACCCCGTGTCTCAGCTTCAAAACTAAAGGCTCATCGCTCCTATGGAGGAATAGGTCTACCCTCAGTGGAGCATTATGCTTTGGCATTACAGCTTTCTCAAATGTCATATATGCTTTCACATTCATCGGATACACCACAGTGGGTACATCTTGAACGCCACCTTTCATTAACAAACGCAGGTCTTTCTGTTTTATACGGCTCGGAATTTCGTCCCCGAGACTCCACCACTAATCCTATTTTGTCGGCTATGCGTGCTGCTTGGAAAAGGGCACACCGCTTACTGGGCTCACATCCTCGTCTTCATAGAAAGCCCCATTATGGAATAATTCTGCAATTCGTATTAATAGACAATCAATATCTTGGCCTATTTGGGAAACAGCAGGTGTTTCTACCTTAGATCAACTTTTTTCAAACGGAGATATTAAATCATTTGCCCAACTGCAGGAAGAATTCCATTTGCCTGATATACAAGTCTCAAAATACAACCAGTTACGACAATCCTTACGGCGGAGTCTAGGACCTCCACCATGGCTCTTGCCTGACTCACCAATTGTAACATATCTCCACACTTGGGGTAAGATGAAAGGAGCTACATCTGGCTTTTACCAAACTCTCACTTCGCATCTTTTTTCTCAACCCTTATCGCAAACTTTACGTACTAAATGGCAAACCTTATTGTCAGTCTCTTATACTGATAATGAATGGTCTGACATTCTTAACAATCTCAACAAGGGTGCACGTGAAGCACGATTGAAATTTTGCTTATTCAAGATCTTACATGATTGGCACTGGTCACCAACAAAACTGCATAAAGCTGGCTTGCTTCCCCATTCAAACTGCTGGAGATGTGATAGTACGTCTTGTAACATTTCTCATATCATTTGCGGATGTCCAGTGATCCAACCCTTTTGGAATTATATAGGTAAAACCTTACATTCCACGATGCCTCTACAAACTCCACTTTCGCATGCTACCATTCTTCTGCATGATACACGTCAATCACAATCACTCTCTAAACCACAAGCCCGACTCTTACACACAGCCTTAGCTACAGCCAAAATTTGTATACTACGGCAATGGAAGTCACCTCAACCACCATCACAAGAAATATGGATGGTGGCCATGATTCAAACAGCTTCCTACGAACGTATTATATACAACATACAGGATCAATCTGATCTCTTTCTTCGAGTATGGTCACCTTTTCTAGCTTTAAATACCGATGCTAATATTAATGACCCATCTACACAGTAATTTAATTCTTATCCCTTTTCATTCTCATTCATCATTCATTATTGGTGGTTAATACATCTTAATACATATTGTGTTACCTATTTGTTGTTGTTTTTAATAGCTACTCACCAGAACACTTACATATAATTCTGTATCTTTTAATATATATATTTATACATCAAGTGAAATTATTATCCCTTATATTCATCTTTTCTCTATTCTTATTGGTTTTCTAGAGTGTCTTCTTTTCTCAGGAACATATTTATATAGCTTTATATAGCATTATGTCTTATATTTGTGTACATTTTCATTTATCGTTTTCTTTTGTGTTCCCTTCTTTGCCTTCCCTTTCTCTCTCCTCCCCCCCTTCCCGTAATTCCATCTTTTATGGCCTCAATATAAAGTCAAATATTTGTTTTTGCATGGATCTGTTTATGTGTTTATTAAATTATATAATATGATTAATTATTCAGAAAGTTTTATTATATGCTTATATATAACAATTTTCTTATATATTTATTGTATGATAATGCAAACAGTTATTATACTATGTGTATTCTTTTGTAAATTTCAATAAAAAATTGAACCACAAAAAAAAAATATCCTGTGGTATATTTCTCATGTGAGTTTCACTGTTTGCAAATAGTGTTGTATAAAGTAAACTCTCTCCGTAGAGTAAACACTGTTTACAGAACTCACATTTCTACTCATATCAACTGAATTTCTCAATGAAGGTTAAGTGACTGTGAGAGGTCTGATACAGATAAAAGCTGTCTGTAGTAGGGTATTAATTCTAGAACAGACGTTGAGTATCTTGAGCAACTTGGTTTTCTCTGAACAGTTGAATACACATTGAACACTGTGTGCAATGAGGGTTTCCCATATATCTGTGGCTGATTGTTAATGTGAACTAGACTACCTGTGAAGTGTATGGTATAGGGTCAATGTTACACATAACAAGGGCACTGGAATTATGCGGCAGAGGAGGGTCAATTTATGCAGCAGGGTTGACTAAATTATGCAGCAAGAAAAGGCAAATTATGCGGTATAATGAGGTTTACATTTTGCACCAGTATTATTGAATTATTTTATCATTTTTACACTTGTTAACTCTCCCTGGGCATATGTTGTACCTCATTGGTAACAGTGTAACACCTAAAAATAGGAATAAGAAACAGAAAGGTGACCAGTCAATCTCTGCAAAAGGCCTTACACTGCGCGGCAAAATGTGTCTCTGCGTTTTTAGTAACTTTTGAACCAATTGAGCTACAAACAACATTTATTTTGTTAACATCTACAGATTATGCAGCAGATGACAGATTATGTTGCAAATGTGGCACATCCATAATTATGCAAAAATACAGCGGCTGCGCAATTGCATAATTCCAGTGGCCCTGTACATCACACATGCTTGCTACACCTAAGGGAGATGTATCTGTGATGCCATTAATGATGCTTCATATTATTCTGAGCAGTTTTGTACTGCCATGCTAGTTTATAGAGTTATGTGTTTAAAAGAAGTTTGGATGATGTTTGATGTCATCGGTGATATCATTTGAGATGCCATCAGTGATGTTATAAATGATGTCATAGAACATGTCATGAGTGATGTAACATGTGAGGTCATAAGCAGTGCATGGCAGGGGAGCAATATATAGTTAGAGCTGCGAACTCTAAATGGTGAATTTCTTAGTTTTTTTTAGTTCAACAGGTTAATGTTGTCACTGACATATTCCCCTAACTATAACATTACTTTAACATTTTGTTTACAGTGAATTTCTAACGTTTCTTCAAACAAAAACAGACCTTTTTATCAAACCTAACTATAATGGTTTATATTGTTTTTTTCAATGAATTTCAAGTTTGTTTTAGCGTAAAGTAATATTTTATTTCCATACGTACAGCCAACCCCCCCTCTGTGCATGGCAAAACCGTTCACAGGCTGCCAACCCCTCGCTGCACATGGCCTTTGGGTAGGCAACAGGGCCTGGCCGGCCAACCCAACCTGAAGGCAGCCCCCCCACAGGCAGCCAACCCCATGTTGCGCACAGCCTTTCTCGCACGCTGCATGTGGTTGGCCGCAGACAGTCACCCAGAGGCAGCCAACTCTCCATGCTGTGCCTTTTTTGTTTAAAAGGGCAGGGGTTTGAACAGCACAAAACTCACTATAAAAATCTGACATATTCATGTGCTAATGCCAAAGTGCTAACCGCTCATTGTATTTGGGAAAATAATTTATATGCCTTTCTGGACTTTTTCATACATTGAGAAACTCTTGTTAGGGAAGTATAAACAATATGTGATTATTGCACAGCATGATATTATTATTATTTTAGCGTTTGGATCTAACGCTTAAAAGCAATTCACCATCTTTTGATCAGTATAAACAATTCTTTGGTAATGGTGTGTTCATTGTTATTGTTTTCAGATTCCTTCATTATTTTAGTGTTTGAATCTAATGCCTATAAGCATGTTCATTTTTAGATCAGTGGTATGTTCGTTGTTATTGATTTTAGATTCCCTTAACATGGAGTCCAGTGACGGATTGTGGATACCTAAATCTCATTTCATATATTAAAGGAATATGAATACTTGTCCAAAAATTATAGAGTGAGTACAATGAGAGGTTATCACTTTGGCAATAGCGCATGAATCTGCCTGATATTTATGGCAGGTTTTGTGCTATTTTCTACAGGGATATTGCCACTATGTATATGAAAGCTTAGTGGATGTCCTACAAGACATATTGATTTGTTATTTTGGGTAAGTGGGTTTGTTTAAACTTGGTGCGGAATTTAGTTGGCTGTGTTCAACCGTTTCGTAGATGATTTTTTCTTCTATGGATTGCCTTTGAAGGGGTTATATCTTTTGGGTGCTTAAAGGCAGTTTTGTTGTAAGTATACTTTTTGAAATATATGGTTAGAATGTCATTTCTAAAGTAATTTTGATTATGGTCAACTAATCATTCCTAACGAGATTTTATCAAATAACTTTCTGCTACAATGTAATGATTCATTTGGAGCGGGTTTAGATCAATACTCATGTTTTTGTCTTATTTGAAAAAAGATATCTGAATAAGGGTTTTATGAGAGAGTTTTGGTTTGATGACAAATGAGATAGCACATCAGATAAAGTAGATAATTTAAATTTCTAATGATCATGTGAATTTGATCTGTATGCTATATTTTTGCTGGAAGTGTAAAAGCATTAGTTTTCTGATCTTTTAAGAGCCCTGAAGAAGCAACTGATTCACAAAACATGTATTGGCTGTGTTTGTATAAAGAACAAATGTGGTTCATCTTGGTGCTGATAATGGAAAAAACTCAACAATTTGATAATCCATGAACTGATGTTTTTGAACATTGATTTCTATCCCAGACATACTAGTATATTTTGTCATTTTGATGACCAATGGGTTGGGTGATTGGTTTTTCTGGGAATCAAGTGCCGGGCTCATCCTGTACCCATACTTTTTTGGAGGTGACAGTGCAAGTGCACCCCTCATCTATCATCTGTTCTGAACTGCATGTCCTGAAATTGGTAAGAGCTTTATTAAGGATGGTGAAGATAACATGTGGGTCCCTATTTAGCCAACAACAGGGTGGGAAGTGAATTTTCTCTGCTACTAGAATGTGCTACCTGGCCGCCACTCAGGCAAGGTACACTATTTACTCAATAGCCAGGCAAATAAAAGATTATGTACTGTCTGCTCAGCAGCCAGGCAAATTACAAACATTATGTACTATTTGGCCAGCAACCGGATAAATAGACTCTTCTGTTGCAGCTATTCTGAGGCTCCTAGAGCAGCTATTTGAAGTCATTGTTTTGCATTTCTTATTTTCCTTTCACACTAATCTAATATATTCCTTTCTGTTGGATTTCATCTACTTTCTCATAGGAGAACCTTTATTATAAAACATTCTAAGATGGCCACCGCCTTACGATTGCTTGGAAACCCTTTTTAGGTCGAGCATTCGAGACCTCTTGTATATAGTTTTGTATTTAATTATAAACTTTAGTATATACTTATATGTGTATGTACTTTGTGGGCTCTGGAGATCAGCCCTAGGACTTGTCTGCTTCGGCTTAGGGACTTTTTTTTCTGTTCAACTGCCTCTATTTAACTGTCTTGATGGAAAATGACCAGCAGAGGTCAGTAAAATACCAGAATTGCTTTCTGCTGAGGGACTTTCTTTTTTTAATTTTTCTGGCATCTGCCTCTATTTAACTTTCCTGATAGAAAACGACCAGCAGAGGTCAGTAAAATACCAGAATCACTTTAGCATTCTCTCTAGATTTCAGTCCATATAAATTGTCTTCCACCAAGCAGCAGTATACAATAATATTTTTTTCAAATCTTGTATTTTCAGTGATATGACCACCGAGGGCACTGATTTTATATTAAAAACAGAGCTTGGACTATACCATTTCCCGCTGAAAGGCAATATTTCTCTCCATGTATTCCCATACCTGGCGTGTCATGCAGTTTGGTGCATACTTTCCCTCCATGTTAAAGAACAGTAGATGTTTCAGCACCCAGGCTAATGTGCTGAATAGCTAAATACATATAAGGTCCCAAAGGCGAGACGATTGCATTGCAAAAGCTTGTTATTTTAGTGATGTTTATTTTAAAATCCTAGCCGAAGAAGTAAACACAGCCTTAAAATTATTTCTCTTATTGCCAGTCGGTCAAATAGCTCATAATTTGCTATTGAACTGGCAGCCAAATATGAAGTCGCTTTTTCTGGTGTTTGACTAGCGAGCAACTAAACAGCCAATTTCATACCTATTTAATTTGGTTAAAATTCCAAAACAAACCACTGCAATGGGTAGAGTAGCTGAGTCGCGCAGCTCCTTCCATTTCTGTGGTTCTTGGATTAGAATAGTACAGCTTGTCCCAAGACCACTGCTAAATATTAACCACTGATGGAAGTATTTCTAATTTCATATTCAGCCACTGGCACTGCAAGGCAGGACCTGTGGACAGCTATGTTTGCAAACCTCCCTTCCCAAGGCAGCAAAACAGGTTTCCCTTCCTCTTGTCTCTTTACTGTGCTAAAGTAATCAAATATGAATACTTTAAGAGCACAACATGCAACTATTATTCCTGCTGATACGTTAACTAACTTCATGAGAAGCACTTGCTATACTTAATGAGGGGAGGAAGAAACATAGGACGAAGAAGTATTAACATTTAAATAAATATACACAACTGTAAGCCACCACCATAAGCTTCAGTACAGTTTTACACAGTGAAGACATCATGAGCCCACATCTTTGGAGAGCCCTATCCCTTCATCCAACCCAAACTACACTCCTCCCACATATATAAAAATTAAGTCTACCGTTTTCATTCTCAGAGGAAATGCTGTTTTTTCATCAGCCTTGTTTTTCCAATGGAGCCAAGGTAAACACATGGCCAGCCCTGACTATTTGTTCTGAGACTTGAGGTGCTCACATGAACCTTCCTTTCATCACTGCTTTTACTTTAGTTTTTTGTCTTCAGCTATTAAGGAATGCAGGGTAATGTCATCAATGTGCGACAGCATAAACATGCAGCTCCAATTTTACATTCAGGCCAAGGGCACCATTTCCTTTTACCACTACTAAACCACATGGAGTGTCAGCTCCGTACATAGCCACATTAGCACATTACTCTGTTCTGGGGCAGGAGATGCATCTGTTTTACCCAGCTGTTCAAGGTTGTGTCTTAAGGAGAATTCCAAGCCAGGCTTTATGAAGGAAATAGACAAAATACTGTGGGAGATATTTTCTAGGTCGTCTTCGCTCCTCGTCAGACTATCCAGAATTATGCATAGACTGCTGTCAATAACAGTTGTTTTCTATCGAGGGCTTCAAAATGATATCGAATAAGTGAGAGGGAAGCTCGAGTTGTCTATGATGTCATTTCAAACCCCAATGTGGACATTTTCAAGCTATTGATAAGTATCTCATTTACTTTTTCCTTATGTATGGCCCCAAGCCTGAAGCTCCTTCACAGTCCTATGAATTAGCTGCGAAGGGTAAGAGGATTCAAGGGGAATCCTGCACAAAATGGCCACACCTACTTTAGCTCCCCCACCACCTCTCAAATTCTTAAAATGTACCTAGTGTCTTGCCATCTTTCTACATCACTCTTAAAAATGCATCCACCACCCCAATGTTTAAAAATACCCAGTACCTTTTGACCTGACATATACCCACAATCCCCTCTGTAAAACCCCACAGCTAATTCCAAAATATAGAAACAAATACCTGATCTCCTTCCACCGTCACACACCACCCTTGCATAATGACTTTCCCACACCCTATCCCAAAATGCCAAACAAAACCCAAACATAGGGCCCTATTTATTCTTTGGTGGATGGGATACTCTGTCACATGTGTGACAGATATCCCGTCCGTCGTATTACAAATGTCACAGGATATAATGTAATTGTAATATGGTGGAAAGGATATCCATCACATTTTGTGATGGAGTATCCCATCCATGAAAGTATAGATCAGGACCTTAGCCTCCTACTACCCTACCACACCACTCTGTGCAGCTCCTCTTCCCCACCCACATCCTAAACTATTGAAACTCGAGTACCAGGTTTCTTCCCTGTAAACTTCCCTCCCTGCCCAAAGCCTATTCTCTCCTCTTGATAGAGCACATAGGTGGCACGGGCCTACAATTCTGTGCTAGTGCGGTTAGGCTCAGACATGCACTGTCAGGAAAGACAACGGTTGCAATTTTATGGCAAGACAAGAGGCTAGCATTATGCTCACTTTTTCTCCTCCATACAGTATTATAAAGAACAGATCATACCATCCTAGCAACCATGGAATTATAATCCTTCTCCTGGCTGCATAACCACCATGATGTCCAACATTTACTCTCTTTGAAAGATGCTCTTCGACAATTAAGTATGTGGCATCTAAACTTCTGGGAAAGAGGGTAATTAAGGCAGCTTTAACTAGAAAAGAAGGGAATTACATTGTATGGTACAATAGAAAGGATGCAGGTTATGTTTTTGGAGTAGTAGGCTGGGGATTAGGTAGGTGTTTTAGTAATGGCATATACAGGGGTGACTCCTTCTCGGATATGGAGGTGCATTGCCCCACCTGCTGCGAGTGCATTAGGCAAACACAAATAAATTAAATGGCATGTAAATGCCATTTTATGTATTTGCTACAGCATCGGCATGTGCTGTGCACAGTGTGAGAGTGGGGGCAGAGCAAAATTCTGCAGATGCAGGATGGCAGCACTGCTCTACAGTGCGCATGTCGGATTGGCCGGCCGTCTTGCGACGGCTTGCCTGACATGTGCACGGTAGACCCAGCAATCCAAAGGCTGTGAAACCTCCTGCGGATTGCTGGCTCAAACCCCCAGTCTCAAAATCAACACTGGGTGAGCCTCCTCCCACCAATCTTGGCGCTGCTTTCACAGCATGAGAGCAGCTCCAGGATTTGTTGGAGATGCGTTGCACAAGCAGGAAGGAGGTCCTTCCTTTTCCTGCTTGTGGAAAGCTAGGAGAAATGCGGCAGTGGTCGTGCTCCTGAATATATGGTGAGTAGTGCCTTCGCGCCTCACCATTTCTTATTTACGATAGCCACCACTGGGTATGTATTTTAGTATTAACCAAGGATTTGTAATTTAATATATCTTGAAAGTCAAACGTGCTTTGCTGTGCAAGCTCAGTAAGAAGTTTTAATTAATTTTCATGATAGATAAACCAAGCAAAGTGTACAGTCATTGTATATAATAATTAATAGAAGTAAGCCAGATGTTCTTCATAGAGTGAGTGAGGATTGGATTGCCAGCGTTTCTGTAGTGCATGCAACAAAGTGTGGGCATTTCACTGGCTAGGATGGTTTTACAGGATCTTTCAAGTATCATGGGACTAGGTGACCATTCTGGATAGGGAAGACCATACATCAGTGACAGAAAGAAGTGTCATTGAGGTGAGAGGTTTATGCAGCTGCCAAAAATAGCTGAGCTATAAGTGATAAATGTATTAGAACTATTAGATGAGAAACGAGGAAAAGCTTTGACGTAGAAGACATATTTTAAGTCACAGAAAGTGAAGTAAGTGTAAGAGGTGTTTTAGAAACAGTAGAGATGGAGGAGATGAGGTCTAATGCTTCTAGTGATTTGGTATAAGAGGAACGTCTTTTACAGAGAGAGATAAATAGCTTGTTTAAAAAGCATTTCAATGGTATTAGGTTAAAGCAGAAGGAGGAATGCTTCAGATGGGGAATATTGGGCACTTTTGGGGCAAGAGGATAGAAATGTAAGGAATGTTAAAGGTGGATTGTGTCAGGCCTATTCAGTGCTTAATTTGAGCGGGTGGTTTCCGCTGCCCGGCACCGGCCCTTAGTTGTCAACACCAGCACTTATGACACTCTGCCACATGGTGGCACTCTTTATGTAATTTAGAGATGAGCAGAACAACAGTTGCACATTAATTTAATGTAAATTATAAACAATGAATACCTGCCGCCCAAGCCTTTCTTACAGCTTTGTGGGGCTGGAATAGTTTAAATTGTCACACTTGTAGGAATGTGATGGGTAGTAGTTGTGTAGGTACTGTCGCTATGAGCGCTGGCAGAGGCAATGGGTGGTGCAAGCTGTGAGGCACCTGACAAGGGCTCTGGCACTTATTTATTTTTTCAAATTAAGCACTGGATAGTTCTACTTACATTTGGATATGTTGTGTAGTGCTGATAAGCTCCACTGGACCCTGGATCCATTTCGTGCCCATGATGACACATTAGGGGGAGGTTATTGTCTCTACCCCCTTCATATTTAATGAGTATACTAACTCACTATTACTAATATTTATTCAGCTTGCTAATCTTCAACACTCACTGTGGGGGGATGGGTGGGTTTTATTTTTGGGTCTGTCTTGTGTTACCTGTTACTTTGGTTGGTTGGTTTCATGACGTCTGGGATTAGACATAGAGATGTCTATATGGTTTCTCAGGCTGTTTGTTCCTTGTGTAATTGATTCACCGATTCTCCCTGCGATTACTGTTATATGAATGTGGTACATACTGTTGGTTATTTGCAGTTATTAATGCTTTCTATGTCCCCCCATTCAGTTGGTCTTTGTGTTCCATAACTTATGTGCTGATCAGCTACCCTGTTCTGCATGCATTCTGGCTGTCCAACTAGATTATCTTGCACTATAGGTGACGGCAGGCTGGGCTCCCATTCTCCTTGCTTGTGTGCTCTACTTCCTTGTGTATACTTTTTCGCATCTTGGAGGTCTCTCAAACTAATTAGGGTGTTTTCGTGCTTTTTGGTTTAATCTTCTCTTTCTCGCCTTTATTTTTTTTAACTTTCTCTTTTTCCGAGCCATGTTCCTACCTACTATTTATTCCAACCTTTGGTCGTTAAATAGACCACAATTACCCCTTACTCCAAGCAGTTCACCATGGCCCTATATGTCTGACCTATGACTTCACTGAAAGTAGTCTATCTGAACATGAAAGGGCTTAACCACCCAGTGAAGTGCAGTACGGTGCCTGATTACTGCCACTGTTTGAAGGGGGACATAGTGTTTCAACAGGAAACGAAGATTGGACATAGGGCAGAGCTTTCCTAGGCATTGTCAAAGGGGTTGTTACACTAATATCCAGGAATTCTGGTTTCTCAATCATTACCTCCGAGCAGGATGACAGAGGTAGATAGCTGATTACCCGACTTCAAGCTAGCAACTCCAAAGTGTTTACAATAAGCAGCTACGCTCTGAACATCGACAACCCTGTCTTCTGGTTCAATTTACCTGCCAAAATAGCACAGCTCACCACGAAGGCCCATATCAATTTGGAAGGGCTCTTTAATTTACCAATGCATACTATTTCAAAAAGAAACTTGGTCTGGAAGTATAGAACCCCTAAAGCCCATAAAGCAATGTGCTCACTCTGCACTCCACATGTCCTGGCAGATATATGGAGGCTGCATAATTCCACCGGTAATGACTTCACCATTTTCTTCCCCCCACACACTAGTTTGTTTAGAATTGACTACATATTACTTGACACTGCATCTTATCCTCTACCATTAAACCCATCACCATTTCTGACCACGCAGCCATCTTAATTTCGGTTAGGATTCTGCCCCTCAAACTAAAACCCACTATGGTGAATGAACACCCAAATTCTATAGAACGAAGCAGATGTTCAGGAACCAAGTCAAGAGGTTTTTTTCGGGGAAAGATAATAAGTCGGATGTCTAAGTCAAACAAAGAAATACGAACTTCTCTAGACAAACTGGTGGCAGATATCAAAACACAAGAAAGTCCATTCAGAGGTTCAAAAAAAAGACCCTTCTGTCCTGACACAATTAATGAAACTGAAATATGAATATAATAAACTTTTGAGTAAACAGGCACATTTGCACGTCCAGGCACAGAAAGGGAAGATACTATTCTAACTAAATAAATCTGGGAAAACACTGTCTGCCTATTTAAAATTGAAGAAAAACCCCATATTGATTTCTAATATTAAAGACCCCCTGGACTCCCTCAACACAAAAACAAGTGATATTCTCAAAATCTTCTAAAAGTTCTTCCCGACTTATACTCCCCTCAGTTTCCACTCCCAAAGACACCTGCCTAAAATGTCTTTAGTCCTTACCATTAAATGACCTCTCTACTGAAGAAAATAGGAGACTGAATGAGCTGATAGAGGAAAGCGAGATCCGTAAGGTGATTAAACTGATTGCACCCTGGAAGGCCCCTGGGAAAGATGGCCTCCCCATAAGTTTTCGCAAAACCTTTAAACCCAATACTAGGATCCCCCTGGAGAATGTGATACATAACTTTGCGTCCACTGCAGAGGCCACTATTGTAGTGATCAGAAAAAGAAGGGAAAGATCTCTCAGATCCCCAAAACTTTGGACTGATTTCCTTAATAAGCATGGAAACCAAAATGTATGCTACGATCTTAGCGTCCCATCTCGCTCCTCTAATAATTAAGCTAATTCACCCCTCTCAGACAGGCTTTGTCAAAGGCAGATTAGCAAGTGATAATATCACTTGTTCTGCCATGTCATCAAAAAAGCATACCTTCTGCAAGATCCAGCCACAGCAGCCATAGCTCTGCACAATGGGAAGGCCTTTGTTAAGGCTTCCTGGCCTTTTTTGGAGTACATACTGACTAGGTGCAACCTCGGGGACACCTATACCAAAATGATCATGGCCTTATATGCCAAGTGTACCACACAAATCAGAGTCAATGGAGAACTATCCTCCCCAGTTTCACTCCAACAGGGCACCTGTCACGGCTGTCCACTGTCACCTCTGATTTTCTTTATTGGCCATCGACCCTCTGATCCTGATGTTAAATATGTCCCCAGACACTGAAGGGATGGAGTTTGGATATATGGTATTTAAAACTGCTGCTTACGCGGACGATATTTTAATTTTCTCGGAGAACCCAAACACAGCTACTCCTGCCATACTGGATATAATCAACAAGTTCTCCGTTTTTTGGGATACTCTCTAAATAGGGACAAAGGGATAAATAACATTTGTTCCAAGTTTCTTTGGACTGACGAAAAGGCCAGACTGGGTTTTAAAAAACTCAGGGCCCCCATACGTTTAGGTGGCTGAAATCTCCCAGACCGGTTCAGCTATCAGACGGCATTCCTAGCAGCTCAGGGCATAGGCTAGTTGGATCTGAACCTGGTCTATTTTCCGCCCTGACTTAAGATTAAACAATATATTAGCTAACCATTCCCATTACAGGCAAATTTGACCCACCACATTTTTGCCACCGCCATGGAATTCTAAAACACACAATTGAAGCCCTAATTGTATTAGACAAACTTCTAGCCTCCAGAATTAATAAATCCTTGCCCATTTCACTGTAGTACAACAAGAAGCTTCTGATATCCAATCCCTTGGCTTTGAGCTGGGAACACCAAAAAAGGCATTGCCTTTATCCCAGATCCATATGCAGATTAGGCGCCCTTGTCATTTGCGGCTTTACAAAGAAGGTATGCACTACCCAACTTGGACTTTTATGACTTCCTGAAGCTCAAGGCAAAAATTTCTAAATTGGGCCCACTGCACTCCACTCCCTTTTTCTCTGCCCTCAAATGTATGCAATCAGGTGGACACAAGCCTCCAAGATATTTGAATTAATACGTGAGGACTGTATCCTACCAACATTTCGCCTATGCACTAGATGGTCCAGTTACTTTAGTGACAAAGGTATTACGCCACCATTGAAAGACACTTGGGTTAGTATTGGATCCTTCCTGCTTCAGGGTAAACTTGTTCCCTCATTGCTACAAACAAAATTATTTTTCATGCACTTGCTATTTTGGATCCCTAGTAAACTTTTTAAACTGAAACTGAAAGATACTGACTTTGCTGGTACTGCGGAACAACGTGTGGCGACATGGAACACATGTTCATTTCATGCCCTTATCTTGTTCCCTAGGTAAAATATTTAACACTACTATCTCATTGGATTATCCAACTATCGCAGTTGGCCCGCATGTGGTCAGGAATTTCCCCACGCTTACAGATAGTGACCTCATTCTCTTTGTCTTGCTGGTGACTGCTGCTAATAGAGTTATTTTACTTGATTGGAAAGACCTTAAACATCTCTCTTATCACACTTGGTGGGCATGGGTCACATATCTTAGAAGCACATACTCTGCCCAGTCACATTACACTAGTAATCCAGTCCCATCTATGCATGTCTGGGGGACTTTAGACTCTTTTCTAAATAACCTGGGGTAATAGCCCCGTAGCTTTCTTACGTACCCAGCTACGGTTACACTTTGTGTGCCTTCTTTGTGACCCTAACTAATATTACTTGGCTCTTCTTCCCTCATTTAGAAGCGTCTTCTATTCTACTCTCCTTTTGCTTTACACCTCACACACTATGATTCAGAGTGTATGCCTTTCTCCTTCTTCTGTCGAATTACAACTTTGTGTTTAGAGTCACATATCAAAGTCTGGACTACTGGAAGATGAATAATATTAGCATATGCGCCCACATCTCGTGCCATATGTATCTTATAGAGTAATTTTTACAACTTGATGTTCGATATATTTACCAAGATCTCATTTTCTTGGTGCTTGTCAATAATGATGTGCTTGCCCTCGTATTGATGTTTCTGAACACAAGTTAACATATTGTCTTACTATAATGTGTATGGATAGATCTTTCCTTTTTGTACTCACTACACTGGAGCAAAAATAAAAAAGATGGAAAGTGTCTGAAGAAACTTAGCATTTAAATGATTAAAAAAGAAGGAGGAAGCTTGTCACAGTATAGTGGTAGAAGATGGTAACTGAGCCATTGATAGGAAAGGGGTCCTTAGGAGCATGAAAAAGGGATTACTTATAGTGGTGGAACCCCAAACCTTTAGACAAGGACTAAGCTAGTATAAGGGCAAGAGCTTGAGACCTAATATTGAAGATAAGGTGTATATTACACCTAATTTGTATCCTGGCTTAAGGTATTTTTCTGTTCCAATTGGGCAGAGATCCATGAAAAGGATTGGAAAGATAAGTGCCAGGAGAAGTTATTAGTTGTCTCAGGCCCACTGGCACGTGTTATGCACAAGGCAAAAGAGGCCCAGATGAAAGAGGTTACAATGTCTGTCTCTCTTCTTTGAGAGGAATGGAGACAGAAGAATATTCATGTTCTAGGAAACATCAACTTTGCTTTAATTCAGAAATATGCAAGGCAATTCAAATGAAAGTTAGCCCAATGTTGGATGTTTTAGCTGTTAGGGATTCCAGTTCATAAAAAGGGGTTTAGTATTTGGCCAACAGTTAGTTAAAAGTGCCAAAAAACATGTGCAGATCTTTACAGCTTTGGATAAAGCTCTAAATTAATGAAGAGTTTTGGAAATAGTGGTGTTTTCGTTAAGGCAGGTAAAAGGGAACTTTCTTCCAGCTGAAGTTACCAAAGATCCAAATCCGAGACACTGGGTTCCGTCGTGATTGATTCAGGTGGTATTCCCAGGCCCTTTACATTACAGTGGTTAAAGGCAAAAGCATTGCTGGATGGTCTGTAATATGGATTCAGGGTGAGATTGATAAAAGATGCAAGAGAGAAGTTGAGTTGGTAGTTGAAGAATTTGGATGCTTGGAACGGTCAAGCAATATCTGGTACAATTCTGACTTTTAATGTGGAATCAGATGCAAGTTTCCATGGATAGGCGCCCATATGGGACAACAAGCGAAGTGGAATAGGGGCAGTGAAGGAGAGGGGACTAAGCATTTAAAGTTTTTGTAAATGAAGACTGGCTTTGATTTAGTAGGAAGTTGTTGTCTTTGTTATGTTTCATCTTTTTTCAGAGGGTATCAGATGTCTATGCTTTGAGTTAGGTGGCAGGGATTATAATCTGGATGGGGTGTTATTGTAAGTAAACAGAAGAATGAAAACCATGAGTTAAACAATAATTGTTTTTTCAGTTTGAGGTGTAAACAAAGATGAGTGCCATAAGATGTATTCAAAGTCATGAAAAGATACTGCAGGCGTTCAGTTGTATATTTCCTATGTGGGACCCTGCAAAAGGGTGTTGTCAGCATCAATAACTAGGTAGATATGATATAATAAGTAATACAGGATTCAGGAGGGATTTAGGTAAAATCAAGGCTCGTTCATTTCTAGGGCTCATTCATTTCTAGGCCAGTGAGGTGTTTTCTTTGGAATCTAATTTGGTGGACAAGCTGATTGGCTGAATGTAGAAGTGACTGCAAAGTTTTATCGAAGAACAGTTCATCATGTTGCTAGTTCTGTATTGAAGGGCTTTGAACATGCATTATGCTAGCCCTTGGTTTTGCAGTGAAAAAAATGATTCTCCAAGGTTTAGTAAAAGGAGAATCTGGATTTTATAAAAGACAGCGAGGTCAGGATTGTCCCACCTTACTGGACTAAGTAATACAATTACATACATAAAAAGAAATGTTTTAGAGGAAAGAATGGAGTATTTGTTTAGGATTATTAGTTTATTGTCCTCTTAAATTCGCAGAAGGACCTTATGTGTGAATGAGGGATTCAGAATGAAAATGAAAAAGGAGTACAGAACCACATCATGGGAGTTTATAAAATGGAGTGTTAATGAGAGTAGATGATGTAAGTCTCAGAGCATTCAAACGGGAAGAAAGTTGGACAACAGCATGGATATGCAGCCAGAAGACGTACTCTAATTCCATAGTTGCCATGAATTTGTTTGGTTATTTAAAGTGCTGTGCAAAGGGGTATAAATAAATAGTTATGCATATGCTAGCTTTCATGTGTTTAAGAAAATCTAAATTCTCCATTCACTAAACCTTTCACTAAACTTAGGGAAACTGATATTCTCTTGCCTCTCTTGGGTCTTCAGACCTAAGGAACGCAGGAGAAGGTGGTGATATGAAAGTTTGCCACCTGCCATTCTGATGCTTTGCTCAGGATTTTGCAGCCCCAGGCAAGGTGGGCTAATACAGTAGACACAACTCCTTTCGCTTGTTTCTTAGTGGGAAACATCTTTTGTTTCCCACAGTGGCACAGTCATAGCATAGCAGTGAATAACTGGATTTGGAATCTGCTTTCCAGTGTAATACTTCTCCAGGAAAGTGTGGAGAATAGATGACACCATGGGCCGGCAGAGCAATTGAAAGAGGGGTTATTCCACAAAGGAGCTCACAACAGAAGAACAGGAAAAGCAGGACCAGGATCACCACAGCAACTGTTAACATCAGAATGTAAATGTAAATGTAAATGTGCAGATATTTATATAGCGCAAATCACCAACCGGTCTCTAAGCGCTTGCTTAGGGAACCCGTCCTGGTATTCCCCTGTGAGATAACCCAGCAGGGCATCCACAAGGTGAAAGCCAGGCATCCCGTCGCGAGGGGCCATTGTCATGAGAGCTTCCAGAACTTCACAGTCCAATTCCAAATAGGAACATGGAAACACAGGTAAGAACACAATGAATATGCACAAATACCACATTGAGCTATAAATAACAGTGTTAACTAGCATCGTGAATGGACATCTGATATTGACCCAGCCAATTAGAGAGCCTTATTGCTTGTAAAAACTGCTTGAAATCTGAGCTCACTGAAAGTGTGAGGCAAGGACCTGAAGCATACATAAAGCTGATCTTTTGTCTACCTGTGTTATGTGAGATTCAGGAGAAGGAGGCTTTTATCATTATGGACCACATACTATCAGGTGTTAACATCTGTTAATCATTCTTTTTATTACGCCCCATGGCCCTTGGCGTGAGCTTTAAGTACAGACTAGGATATCACCAGGAAATAACTCCTTTGTGGAGGATGTTTATCACTGTTAATACTTGGAGCAATAACCATTTACCTTCAAAGTGCAAACTCATGTGTCGGCTTTGCCCCAGATAGTCCTGCCATTATTGCTTCCATTTTTGAGTGAGCTATGCCCTGAAATACACTATCATGGCCACTTGTTTACCTGTAACATACTTGCCAACATACAATACTATGTTCTGTCTTTAATAAATACATCGGTTGATGTAGAACATACCCTGGGTTTATCCATACTGGATCTTCATATGCTTATGCTTCTATGGATATTGCTATTACACAGCTGAAACACAGCGAAGCTGAGACCCACACAGTGACCCACACAGGAGTCATCTGAACTTTGCCATTCTTCAATTAGCACCCAAGAAGTTACGACACTCCTAATGATAATTGACAGAATTTCTGAATTTTTCCCGCCCGATGAAGGAACATAAATGGTCTGAATGCATCCGGGAACAGGGAACACCAGATATTGAAATACTGAAAATATGATATATGAACGTATTAGCAGGGAAATAGTATGGAACTTACACCCAAAAATTTGTTGACTGAGCTGTAAAGAAACATCTCAGCTTATTTTGACAGAAACAAGATCATACAGTAAAATAAATGTGATTTTAAAGTAAAATGGATTCTCAAGTGGATTACTGATTCCAAAATTGGATGCAAGAGCTGTAGTAATTGTAAATGTGAAGAATGTAGACTTTTGCCTACATCTTTGCACCATGCATGAGAGAATTCTCTTCATGTTGAAGTTGAAGGCAGCTTGAACTGAATATTGGAAGAACCAAGGCCGGAGGATGGGCTTTCATAGTAGTGATTACAGACAGTGCTGGAGACTGATGTAACCTAGGAGTGCCGCACTATCGGACATTACATCGAATTTCATGTAAATAATTACTCTGACCACTGAAATAAGCTTGCTAATAAAATAAAGGTGATTTTAAAGCACAATGCTTTTTATCATGGATTATTGGATCTAACATAGAATGTAATAAAAGTAAATTGGAAGCACTTAGGCCTTTGCCTACATTGGTGTGTCCAAGAAACGACTCTTCATATAGAAGGTAGCTGGAATTGAATATGACATAGCCGCCTATGTAATACAACAGCCACAGGAAGTATGGTTCATACCCGGTCAGTAACTAAACCAGGGTATTTTTTGGTTACCCAGTGGAGCCCTTTTCACAGGAAAGTTCACAGACAACCATTCAAGTTCCAACAATGAAGCTGCAGTGCAGCAAAGTTTATATCCCGGGTCTGGTAATGTATTCAGATGTTTGCAATGTCTAGACAAGAGTTGACTGGATCTGAAGACCTCTGCTCTGTTGTATGTGGGAATATATGGTTGGTTCCAACTGTGGAGTTTTAGATTGCTAGACTAATTTAAACTGTTCTTAGGGTGGTTTAATGCACCTGTGATTTAGCTCCCCCTTATGGATCTAGGAGATTGGTGAATGAGAAAAGAGGTGAAGGGGGATGAGTGCTTTGAGGTTTAAGGTTTGATCATGTGGTGCCTGGATGGACGTGACAATATCTCAATAAAGTAAGGACTGTGATGAGCAAAGGTTGAGGAGGTAATGGAGGCTATTTACCCAACTGAAGTCAATCTAATAATTTCTTCGTGTAATGGGTTTAATGGACCTCTCCTGGCTTTAAGACATCTTCTTACAGAATTTTACATAACTCCATATTGAATTCTCACTACTTATGCACAACACAGGCCAACTGTCTCAGAAAACATGATGGGACCTGTTGCATGTGCATAGAAAATTTTAATCCTGTTGTATGCCCATGTATATGCCATGCTTTTCCGAAGAGTATCATACATGATCACCTATGTACCAATACAGTTTACTCTTCTGTTGACTGCTCATTCAACATCTCCAAACAGTACTTCATAGTTTGTTTTAAATTACTCTCTTTTAAATATTACATCTAAATTTAAGTCCCACTAACACTGATTTATAGTGAGTGCTATGCTACATCCACTTTCCTTTACAAACGAATAATGTGAGGCAGTTCTAACAATAAAACAGCCTTAGCTCTACTAGCAATGGGAGCCTACCCTTCCCCTGGCTCTGGTCTCAGTGATGGCGACCTGCTAAACACCACAGAGGTCAGCTTTCGACACTGCAAACACAATGGGTGCCATTTCCTGGAATGGTGGTGCCCTTTGTCTCATACAACAATGGCGCACGTCTGACTGTGCTCCTGGGAGCACAGGCAGCACAGGATGTGCTGGCAGGGAACGTTTAGGTGTGATGATGCGGCTGTGTGTTAACCTGAACAAGATTACTTACAATATAAATTGCACTTATTTTGGTTTAAACAGTGTCTCTGTGAAACTTTGGAAATAAACGATACCACTTTTGAAACTATTACTGCTTCCCACCTAATGCAGACAACTAAAGTCAAACAAATATGGAAAATGCAAGGGTGTTCCCTTCAAAAACCATAAACAAAAGCCCAGTGGGCTGTCCTTCAGATCATTTGCTGTTGTTAGTTTGAGACAGCCTAAATCCACCAGGACCTCACAATAGTCTACTTAAGAACATAGCATTTGCTCCTCCAGTCCTCTGATCCCTTATATCTGCTTATTTATTGGTTGCATAACTGATGATGTCATGCATTAAATACACCACATCTCAAGTCGCTAATGACACAATAATTAAGGCCAGACTCACTACATCTCTTGTGACATCATTGGTGTTATTGCTGATTTCGAGAGACTGGAAGGGGGGGCCTGACTCATTAGAAGTACAGATTCAAGTGAGTTATAGTGCTCTCAGCCCCAGAAGAATCACATATAGAAAGTGCCCTCATTATCAGTGCACACATGTAAATGTTTTCATGTTTCTTAATAGCAGTGCATAGCACATGTTTTCATAGCCTTTTACCCTTAAAATGCTGCACAGGTTAAAACCATCATCACATGAATGTATTCCTTATTACATATTTGATGTAGTGCCGAGGATCAGAGGAGCACTTAAACCAGGAAAGTGATAGATGCCTATAGATTGTGCACTGACCACCAGCAAAGCTATAGACTGAAGATATAGGTCACTCGGGCAACATGATTTTCATGAATTCAGATTTCTATCATGGCAGGGACAGGGACAGGATCCGAAAATACATATATACATATATAATAATCATGTGATCAAGGACACAGTCTTGTGTCCGAAACGTGTCAGAGTCAGCACAGTTGAAAATCACTGCAATAAAAGAATCTGGCACCAGCTATACAGTGTGTTTGTGTTCCTGTTGGTGCATGATCGCACTTGGCAGTTACGCTTTGGATATATATATATATATATATATATATATATATATATATATATATATATATATATATATATATATATATATATAACTTTCTGATGGTCACTAGTAGGTTGTTCTAGTTAGGACATGATTTCTATTAAAAAGCTCTTTTTCATTTGCCAATATCTTTGGCGTTGTTTGACGAATCTTCGCAACATTTTGAAACTAATTAGACACTCACTTCAGCTCCTGGCTTAAAAATTTCGGGGTGATCCGTAAAGCGGGGGCTGAGAAAAAGGGCAGGGTCCCAAAACGCTTTTTCTCCATGTTAATTTCCGTAGGAAACTTTAGACACGGCTACAGCCCAAACTGCTGAACAGAATTACACCAAATTTGGCAAAAAGGTAGCTCTTGGGTCAGAAAGCACTTTACTGTTAAATGGTGTAAATCCGTTCAGTGGTTTCTGAAAAATCTAAAAATATCTCAGATATACAACTGTGGCTGGATCCGCGACTCCTTCCGATCTTGTGCCCGAGATCTGATTGGCTGCCAACACTTCAAAACAGGATGTGTTGGTAGCTATCTTGTGGTTCGGTTAAACCAAGTCACAAGAAGAAACATTAAAAAAAGATAAGAAGGCAGGGTACAAACACTCTGATTCCATGGGCCTCTTTGGGGGGTGGACACACAGGAAAATGCTTTTTTTTTCTAAAAAACCATTTCGGCAGGAGTTGCGGTGGATATGCGAATCCAGTCAAAATTCTTTACAAAACGAAGCACGGGTTGCTGCGCTTCGTTTAATTTGTCCTCCAGGTGGGTCAGGTCCCGGGGGCAATAATATAGTGGAGAGTGGGGGGGCACACAGCCCCCGGCAGCCCCGGGGACCACCAACTCCCCAGGGCTATAGTAAATTAAAATGGGTGGGTGGCTCCAACCCCCTACACAGCCCCTCTGTTACCTCCAGTAAGTCCCACACAGCAGGATTGCCGAGAAGTTGTCAGAGGCCACACACCCTTCCCCCACCACTCTGCAAACGTGCCTCCTGGTGCACTACTAGTTGGGGGATAAAGTCCCCTTGGCTATAGAGGGACCTTGGGGGCCAAGAAGCCCTCCTGGTACCACTTGTAAGTCTTACACAGCGGAATTCCTGAAAGCTGGTCGGAGGCCCTGCCCCTTTTCTCCACCACTCTGCAGACATGACTGCTAGTTAAAAAACCTTGGAAATTCACACAAAAAAAAAGGTTACAGGGATGTTATAGTTAGGAATTAGCATTTAAAAAAACCTTAGAAATGAGGACTGATGTCATCAGTGATGCCATTTGAGATGTCATCAGTGATGTCACTGACCATGCTAAGAGTGATGTAATATGTGAGGTCATAAGCAGTGCATTGTGGGGGCGCGAGTTATAGTTAACTAAGTTAACTCAGGTAACTATAAAGGGCTGAATATCTCTGACCCTAACTATAACGTCCCTGTAATAGTGTTTTTTTTTAGTGAATATATATATATCTATATCTATATCTATATCTATATATATATATCTATATATATATATATATATATATATATATATATATATATATATTCACTGAAAAAACCATAGGTTTCAGGCACGTTATAGCTAGGAATTAGCATTTAAAAAACCTTAGAAATTCACTGAAAAAACCATTATGGTTAGTTGTACATTTCACTCATACAAAACCATTGAAATTCCCCTGTTATAGTTAGTTAGTTAGTTCAGCTAACTATAACTCGCGCGCCCTCAATGCACTGCTGATGACGTCACATATTACATCACTCATGACATGGTCAGTGACATCACTCATGACATCACTGATGACATCATCCAGTGAATGTGTGTTTTTCTGAAAATTAAATGTTTTATATATGTATATCTCAAGGTCGATGGAAGAATAAATGGGTATATAAGTGTCTAAATGGATGATTTTTGTTTTGTAAAATTGATTGTATAACTAACTGATTAAGTGTATCTTAGTGAATACATGGATTAGTGAGTAATGTTTAAATATGTAGGCTGCATGTGTTGGTGAGAAGCTACATGAGTGTCTATATGGGTTATTAGTTGTTTTTTTGAGTATTAGTATGAGTGTCTGTATGGTTCGTTGGGGGGTCTTACATAGTGCAGAGATGCATGAATGCGTGACTCACTGCTTGTATGTTTTGAAGACAGCATGTGTGCAGGACTGTATGGGTGGATGAGTGTGTGTATGGGTGTGTTAGTGAATGAGTGACTGTCTCAATAGTGTCTTTATGAGTAACTACATATGTTTTAAACTAGTATATGTGAGTATTGGTGTATATAAGTGAGTATATGTGAGAGTGAGAGTTCCTGTATAAATTAGTATGTGTTTCTATAAGTCATTGCTTAAGAGAGTAAGTATGTGTAAGGTTCTGTAGCAGTAAGTGTGGTGGTGTGTGTATAACTGTATATGCAATTTAATGGATGTTTTTTTTGTGTTGAAATTTTTTATTAGCATTTTATATATACTATACATAAATGACTTAAAGCAATAGCTAACATTAGATATTATCAGATATATAAACATATAAATAATCTATACATCGTTGGCACATGAGATGCTAATATATCTGATATATAAATAGGTGAAAAGGCAAATTCATCAGAACTAATAACAATTGATATATTAATAAAAGTTGAATCCTCACATGTCTTAGCTATATTATTTTCCTCTGTGTTAAAGTAATTAAGATTAAGAAATAAGATATAAAAAACAGCAACATAATATAGGACCAGGAAAAATAAAGAGAAATTAGCAAAAATAAAATAATTAATTAGTTTGGATATCCGGCAGCAGATTTACAATGGTATTTACAAGAAAACAGCATCTGTTTGTAAAAAAGGAGCCCAAACTTGATTAAATAGGTCAATTTGATCATGCAAGTTATAAATGACTCTTTCGTATGAGGCAGTTTGAATCATGGCTACCATCCAGGACTCTTGAGATGGCGGTGTTGGAGATTTCCATTGTCTTAGTATACAAATTTTTGCTGTGGCCAAAGCAATATGTAAAAGACGGCATTGTGGCTTAGAAAGACGTTGAGAGTTTCTTGAGTCATGCAGAAGAATGGTACATGGTGTTAACGGTAAGGATAAGGGTATAGTGTTATATAGAGTCTGACCAATGTAGGACCAATAGGATTGAACCGTAGGACAATCACAAATAATATGAGCAATGTCACAACCAGGAGAGTCACATCGCCAACAATTAGTATGTGTAAGTAACCCTGCTTTGTGTAACTTTACCGGAGACCAGTGCCAATCATGTAAAATTTTAAACAAGCAGAATTTTAATCTAGCTTCTCGAGCTCCTTTATCAAAATTTTCCAATAAATCCGTCCATTCCTGATCATTGTAAGAAGTTGATAAACGGGTTTACCATTTGATGCGGAGATCTCTTGATAATAGCTGTGAAAATAAGTGTGATGTAAATGTTTTGTACAAGCCAGATGTAACTCCAGTATGTTTCCCCCCAAGTATACAAATAAGATACTATAGGTGAAGTTTGTAGTGTCTGTGTGTGTAATCTAAGTATTTTAGTAAGGCAGACGCTGAGTTGTGTATAATTTGCTGCTTGATCCGATGGGAGACTAAATTCATCTGTCAATTGTGCAAAAGACTTGAGATCACCATTATGTAAAAGCTGATCTAAAGTAAGAATGCCTGCTGACTTCCAATGAGACCAGGATATCATTTTCCCTTTGATGCGTATACCTGTGTTGTTCCAAATTGGAGCTTTATCATGAATACGTGGATTAGAACCTAGGATACGGTGCGCCCTCTGCCATGTTTTAGCATTGCAACTAATAAAGGATTGTAGGGATCAAGGCGACTTGTACCTGTCCCATAAAGGGCGGAGAGACCTGAATCTGTAGACAAAAGATGTCTTTCTATGTGAACACACTGTGGCGTATTAGAGTTTTCTGTTAGCATGTGCGTGATTTGAGATAATTGCAATGCCAGAGTATAGTGTTCAATGGATGGGAGACTCAACCCCCCATAGGAATGATGCGCTTTTAATTTGTTTACAGCTAACCGTGGTTTCATAGAACCCCAAATAAAGGTTTTGATTTTTGAATCTATAAGACGGAGCGTAGATAAAGGGATCTGAAGAGGAAGCATTCCAAGAGTATAAAGAAAACGTGAAAGTGTTACCATTTTCACAGCTTGTACTCTACCCCATAAAGATAATCCTAATATCTTCCATTTTTCAAAATCGTGTTGCATCTGTGTGATTAAAGGGCCTATATTGTCTGCAATCATTCCCTCTGTTCCTTTATTCACTAAAATGCCCAAGTATTTTAAACGTGAATGTTGCCAATGGAAGGGAAAGCCTTGTATAGCTGCCTTTGTGGTTCCATCTGATATGGGAAGTGCTTCACTCTTATCCCAATTAATTTTATATCCAGAGAAGGAGGAGAAGTCTTCTATAATTTTAAGCAATGATGGAAGAGACCGGGATAAATCAGTAATGGTAAGTAAAATGTCATCAGCATAAAGGTAAAGTTTCGAGTGACCGACTGGGAGAGGTATGCCTACTATATTTCCTGATTGGCGAATTGCTGCTGCTAGAGGCTCTAAAGCTAATAGAAACAGTAGGGGCGAAAGGGGACATCCCTGGCGAGTGCCTCTACAGATTGGAAATGAGTCTGAGATGAAACCTCCACTATTGACCTGAGCTGTAGGGTTTTGATATAGTAATCTAATTTTATCTATAAATTGAGTTCCCAAACCAAATTTTTCCAAAACAGTAAAAAGATATTGCCACTCCACTCGGTCAAATGCTTTTTCAGCATCGAGTGATAATGCCAAAGCATCTTTCTGAAGAGATCTGGCCGAGTGAAGCGTGTGTGCCAAAGTACGTAGATGATTCCTCGATGATCGTCCAGGTACAAAACCCACCTGAGTGCGGTGAATGAGGGATGGTAAAACTTTGCGAAGACGGGATGCAAGAATACTGGCTAAGATTTTAATATCGCAGTTTAGAAGTGAGATGGGGCGATAACTGCTACAAAGCAGCGGATCCTTCCCTGGTTTAGGAAGAATCGCTATTACAGCTTTGTTAGAAATACATCCTAAAGAAGCTTTATCAGCGGCTTCCTGAAAAGCAGCATATAAAGTATCTATTACTTTGTCACCTGACCACCGGTAGAATTCGGCTGGAAAACCATCTTCCCCTGGAGCTTTATGGTATGGGAGTTTAGCTATGGCTTGGGATATCTCCTCCTTAGTAATCTGCCCCTCTAAGAGTGCTCTGCCCTCTTCATAAAGACAAGGTAAATCTACCTCCGAAAGAAATGAGAGCATCTTGTTTTGGTCTAACTGGGTTTCTGGAGTATATAAGGATTTGTAATAAGAAGCAAATTCATTAACAATATCTTGGGGACGAGTTAATAAATTGCCGTCAGGTGATTTGATGGCCGGTATAGCCATAGTAGCCTCCCGTTGTCGTAATTGAGCTGCTAATAACCTCCCTGCCTTTTCCCCCTGTTCATAATGTCTCCCTTTTATTTTTTGTAATGCATATTCGGCTTTGGAAGTAAAGAGACTGTTTAGCGCCATACAAGCTTTCTCTAGGGATTTGCGATGTTGTAAAGTAGGTTTTGTAGTATATAATCGTGTCAATTTCTCAATATCATGTTCCAACTCTTTTTGTCGATTAGCATTTTGTTTATTGGCCATTGCAGCATCCTTCATGAGCTGCCCCCCCGATAGTAGCCTTGGCTGCAGACCATAAGATTCTACCTGAGTCTACAGAACCTTGATTAGTAGAAAGGAAATTTTGGAAATGCTCTCTCAACTGCGATTTACCCTTAGGGGTTTTATGGCGTTGTATATTCATCCGCCAAGGTTTGCGACCTGGTTTAGCCAAACCGGTTTGTAAGGACAAGAGTACCGGTGAGTGATCAGATATGGATGCTTCTAGAATGTGAGACTCTTGCACTAGTTGGACAACTTTCTGAGAAATTAAAAAATAATCAAGTCGTGAAAGGGTTCCATGTGTGGGTGACAAATGTATATTCAGAGTCAGTGGGATGTGAAAGACGCCAATAGTCTATTAGACCATTATCTTCCATAATGTCACTCAAAAGGGCTCTATCTGGTGCATTATTCTTATCAAAAAGACCTGTTCTATCCAAAACCGGATCTCTCACCAGATTCCAATCCCCTCCAATAAGATATTGTGAAGCATTTATTTCTGATAGTAAACGGTTCAAATGAAGAAGAAAGGATTTTTTTGTTCCTGTTGGTGCATAAACAGATCCTACACAAAGATGAGTTTCTCCAATGCGAAGTTTGATAAACAAGTACCTTCCCTCTTGATCTTCCCATGTTTTTGATATCATAAATGGCAAAGATTTACGAATAAGAATTGCCACACCACATTTACGAGGGGGGCCTGCATTCGAGGAGTTTTCACTATTAACGCTGCTGTGAAACACCTTTCCTACCCAATCTCTATAATGCGCAAAGGGCGAGAATTAGCCATGTTGATATATATTTCAGTGCTGTGATACGTACTTGAAAAATTATAAACAGCTATAAAACAGAAATGTATTTAGTTGGAAATGTGAGAGGGAATAAAGAAAAAGGAGCAATTCAGTATTTTGAGGGCACGTAAAGAATATCAGAATGTGATGTGAGGAAGTATTATAAGAATGTTCCTACAAAAGGGAAATGTATAAAGAAAAAGAAAACTATAAAAAACTGGTATCTCTAACTTTTAACCGCGGGTCTGGGCTCACTAGAGCACCGTCACAGGTACAAACCTCCCCTAGAGGGTAAAATCTTAACCAGGAAGATGAAGAGAGAATTTAGAAAGGCGTGAAAAGCCAAAGACTCAAATGTGTATAGAGGCAACGATTAGGGAAAACTAGTTGCAATAATAACATAAATATACATTATGACATGTATAAATTCAACAATGCATAAGTAAAAGTTCAGAAAGTTAAAATAGATTGCACTTAAATTACTAATACATTTTAGGTATAAATATTACATTTCATATTATAAAAAAACATTTGATGTTATAAACCTAGAAACAATTGTAAATATAAATAGGAGGGTTATCCGAGATATATTATATAACTTTAGCAATACCTAGATGAATAAGAATCTGACATGTAGAAGAGTAAAACAGCAAGCAATTAATACTTTCTCTATCAAACCAAATAAATGACAGGTACTATATAGAACTGTAATTAATACATAGTAAATTCCCCTATTAAAAGGCCTGAAATATAGCCTTAATGCAAATACATTCATAGTTTCAAATATTGTCTAAAATATAATAAGTGTAAATAATATTTTTGTCTCCAAGTTGCTAAGGTTCAGTAAAAGCATAAAAATACTTTATAATACGTATAAAACCAACAATATATAAGTAGGAGTTCAAGAAATTAAAATAGATTACATTAGGTCACCAAAGTTTTCAACTATAAATATTACATTTCATATTATAAAATAACATTTAATGCTATAGACTTAGAAACAATTATAAACATTAATAAAGGTGTTATTTGATGATTATTGTGTAACATTAGTAATACTAGATGAATACGAATCTGACGTATATAATGGTAAAACAGCAATAGATTTAAAACTTTCTTTATCAAACAAAATAGATAATAGGTACAATATATAACTGGAAGTAATGCATAGTAAGAAGTTCCTCTATTAAAGACCTGAAGTATAACCTTATTCTAAATATATTCATAAGATACTGTCTAAACATAATGAGTGTAGATAACACTCATGTCTCCAAGTTGTAAGATCTAGTTACCTTCGGTGCCTTATTTATCCTCTGAAGCAGATTTTAAGGGAGATCTAGACTTATCTCTATGCCGGTCTTGTGTAAAGGTGGTGGCTGACTGTAAGGCTGATGATTTTTCCTCATGCGTACGAATTATTCGTTCTATGTCTCTGCCACGATGACGAGCCTCACCAGTGTTGCAATGTCTACTGTCAAGCAATTGTGGAGGATGATTAGAATTGCGGATAGACTGATCAAGAGAAGGATGTTGAATATCCATGTCCTGAATTAAAATGTTATCTAGAAAGTGTTGAAGGTCTTCAGGATTATAGAAGTCTTTGGATTCTCCATTTACGGTGATACGGAAGCGAGCCGGGTCAAACAATCCATATTTGATATCCAACTTCCTTAGTTGTGGTCTCATAGATAAGAAGGCTTTCCTTCTTTCATTGGTTTCTCTCGAGAAATCAGCTGCAATGCGAATTTCATGTCCATCATAAATGTATGAGCCTTGTGCATGTGTCAACGTTAAGATCTGTCTTACTTGTTCATGCCTCAAGAAGCAGGCAATTAAAGGTCTTGGACGAGAATCCGCGTCTCTGCGTAAGGGACCAATGCGATGAGCACGTTGGATTTCCAGTAACGGATCAAAAGTAATGCCAAGTAATTTGGGGAGGACGTTGCATAAAAAAGTCCGAGCATTCTGACTTTCAACTTTTTCTGGAAAACCAAAAAAACGAATATTATCACGTCTATTGCGGTCTTCTAAGTCAACAAGCTTGCTCCGAAGAAGTAGTAGGTCTTGATCTCTGCTTTGTGTTGAATCAAGTCTGCTTTCTACTACAGTTAATCTTTGGTCCAACCCTTCTGTTTTATTATGGAATTGTACAAAATCTGCTCTAATTGACTTGGTTTCTGCCGTAAGAGAAGAAATGTTAGCGTCCATATCCGCCAAACGGCAACTTATTGCCGAAATTTCTTGTAAAATGCGCTCCATAGCTGTCTCTGATATTGCTGCTGAGGTAAGTACATGGGATGGTGGTGAAGTTGGATTCTTTGTGGACATAATGCGCGATTGTTTATGAGCCTCTGTTAAGAGAGGTTGCTTAAAGGCTTTGTTTCCGTTCTTGTGGTTAGACATCTGTAAATCGACGTCTTATTCAGGGAGGCAAGAAAGCACTTAAGAACAGATTCACAAAAATGTGACAGGAAATATAGGAATATTTGCCCGTCAGGTGCAGTTAATTATAGTACTTATATTTTGATAAAGGATGGTGTCCTTTAAACCAATACTCTTCACAGAGTAAAATGTAGAATTACCACAATTTATTTATTAAGTGCTTGTAAATGAGCATAGCAGGTCTTCATTAATAAAATAAAAAAATAAAAAAAAAACACAAATATGTGCGCTTCTACTAATAAGGCACTATGAGGGTTTACTGTTCCATAAAGATTGGAGGTATATGACTGAAAAGAGATTCATAACAGCAATTATTTTCAATTGCAGAAATTCGTTTCTCAATGAAGCGCAAATTATGAGGAACGTTTCCCCCTGTTGTTTATTTTGAAAGCCACAATTCCCATGTACACCACAGAGTCATAGAAGCAAGCAATTCAGGCGACTTGATATATAAAAAACGGGGCTTCTGAAACACAGCTAACTCTGTATAAATCAAGTGTCATGGTGCTAAATGTCACCCAGCTGAAAATATACCGGAGGCATGAAAGTAAACACAGCTCGCCTTTCTTTATGATGCTGCCATAAATTCTTTACCACGGAGGAGCTAATGCGCACGTAACTCACCAGGCGCGAACATTGAAGATTCCCCGCTGGGTGTCAGTCATACGCGAGGTCCGAGGCTTGCTGTGCTTCGTAGGGCCCGTGGAATGCAGATCACCTCACAACTTCGCCGCCTCAGGAATGTGTCAAAAGAAGTTTATTTTTAGAAAAAAAAGTGACCAGTTGTGCCTGCAGCTTGTAACGTCTTAGGAGCTATAATACAGCATTCCTGGATGCACTGAAGAGAGTGCAGCCTCCGTTGAAGGTTCGTCCCGTGGCGGAGCTCCGTCTTTAGGCGGCCATATTCCTCGGTGGCCAGACCACGCCCCATTTAATGGATGTTTGATACTTTGTTTGCATGTGTGACCATGTGTGTGAGTAACTCTATGGATGAGTGTCATTGTGTAACAGGATGTATAGGTGTATGAGTATATATGATGAGTGAGTACATGTATGAGTGACTGTATAGGAATGTTGGTGAATGAGTGGATGTATGTGTAGATCTTGGAATTACTAAATAGGTGTGTTTTAAGTGGTATTGGTATGTCCATTGTTGTGAAAATGTTAGTTTCTATTTTTGAGTATGTGTATCAAAGGTTATATTAGGGTGAGAGGAGGTCTGCCACTCTATCACAAGGATGATGTCATCAGTGATGTCATCAGTGATGTCATTTGAGATGTCATCAGTGATATCATGAGTGATGTCACTGACCATGTCATGAGTGATGTAATATGTGACGTCATCAGCAGTGCATTGCAGGCGCGTGAGTTATAGTTAGCTGAACTAACTATAACGGGGGAATTTCAATGGTTTTGTACGAGTGAAATGTCCAACTAACTATAACGCCCCTGAAACCTATGTTTTTTTCTGTGAATTTCTAGGTTTTTTAAATGCTATTTCCTAACTATAATGTGCCTGAAACCTAGGGTTTTTTCAGTGAATTTCAAAGGTTTTTTAAATGCTAATTTGTAACTATAAGGTTCTTGAAACCTATGTTTTTTCAGTTAATTTCAAAGGTTATTTAAATTCTAGTTTCTAACTATGCCTACAGAGGTAGGACATGTGAAGAAAGAAGTAAAAACACACAGAAAGAAGAAAAAGAAATGCAGAAAGAACCAACAGAAGTCCTCAAAGATGAAGAAAAGTGCAGGAAGAAGGAAGACATGCAGAGAGAACAAACAGAGGAGCAGAAAGAGGCCTTGTGCAAAATCATCCAGTATCCTCAACTTTTTCAGACGGATACTGGTGGTAACTGACTCTGACTAACCAGCCCTAGAGCCAGTGCTATGCTAAAAGACACTTAGAATACAGTTAAAACACCTACATACACTAGGGAACACTATGCGTTGGGGTACCCCTGTGATTAGAATGACCTCCTCTGTAATCCCCTAGTAAAAAATAGGGCATGGGGATTAAAACCACCTCTTAAAACGTGCCACGGGGTGCGATTGCACACTGGTGAAGGGAGGGGAGGGCCTGAGATGACATGTGTTCAAACACGACCTGTGGCCGTTTTAAGTTGGGAGATTAAGTCCCCTTGAATCCTGAGGGTCCCTAGGGTCCAGCTAGCCCACGCAGTGGCGCTTACTGGAAGCAGCTGGTGGGCTAGTTGGCCCCCAGGGGCCCTCAGGATTGAAGGGTAATTATTTCCCCAACTTAAAACGCGCCACAGGGCGTGTTTGCACACGTCACCTCAGGCCCCGTCCCCTCCCTTCACCACTGTGTAAACTCGTCCTGTGGCCGTTTTAAGTTTGGAGATTAAGTCCCCCTGAATCCTGAGGGTCCCTAGTGTCCAACTAGCCCACTAGGTACCTCCAGTAAGCGCCACATAGCTGTGTTGCAGAGAGGTGTAAAAAGGGGCACGGCCTAGACCACCTCTCTGCAATGCAGCGCAGTGGTGCTTACTGGAAGCACCCGGTGGGCTAGTTGGCCCCCCGGAGCCCTCAGGATTGAAGGGGAATTATTTCCCCAACTTAAAACGCGCCACCGGGCGTGTTTGCACACATCACCTCAGGCCCCTTCCCCTCCCTTCACCACTGTGTAAACACGCCCTGTGGCCGTTCTAATTTGAGAGATTAAGTCCCCTTGAATCCTAAGGGTACCTAGGCTCAAACTAGCCCACTAGCTACCTCCAGTAAGCGCCACAGAGCTGCGTTGCGGAGAGCTGTAAAAAGGGGCGTGGCCTCAGAACACCTCTCTGCAACGCAGCCCCCTGGCGCATACTGGAGGTTTCTGGTGGGCTAGTTGGCCCCCGGGGACCCCCAGTATTCAAGGGGAATTAGTTCCCCATCTACAAATGCGCCAGGGGGCGCGTTTGCAGAGTGCTGCAAGGAGGGGGCGTGGCCTCCGGCGCAATGCCGGTCTTTTATTTTATTTATTTTTTAAGAAGGGGGGCTGTGTAGCCCCGTTTCTTCTTCTAATTTATTGGCCCTGGGGACCCCATCCCCAGGGCCTGAACCCTATTTTTTTTTTTTTTTTAAACAAAGAATTCTGGAAGGGGGCGAATGGCCTCCTTCCCGAGGCCATAATCTGCCGCGGGGACCCCAACCCCGGGGGCATGGCCCTTTTTTTTTTGTTTATGTTTTAGGAGAGGGGCTGCCTTGCCCCCCTCCTTAGGCCATTTGTTTATTTATTTATTTTTAATTTTTATATTATAAAAATTTGAGGAGGGGGCCATGTGGCCCCCCTCCCGGGCCACCAATAACCCCGGGGACCCATCCCCCGGGGCTGGCCCTCTCCGTTGGGGCCCGTGGTGGGGGTCTTCAATCCCCCCACGGTCCCGCCGGCTCCCCGCGTCCTGCGGGAGCCGGCACTGCTTTTCCACATGTGGAGCTTCTATGATGCAGCACCCCGTGTGGAAAAGCAATTTGGTTTGCATTTTGAAAGAGAGAGCAGGTTTCCCTGCTCTCTCTTTCAAAATCCAAACCAAGTTTGCTATGGCAGGGCGGGAGCCACAAGGCTTCCGCCCTGCCATAGCAAACTACAGTGTCCTGGGGGTGGGCACCCCCGGGACACTGCAGGAGCCGGCCCAGGGGGGTGGCAGTCCCCCGGGCCATGACAAGGCTCCAGGAGGGGGGCCGCGCGGCCCCCCCTCCCACAATTTACAAAGCCCCGGGGGGTGTTCCCCGGGGCTGGGGGGGTCTGTCACGGACCCCCCAATTTTAATATTTAGAGCCCCGGGAGGTGGCGGTCCCCAGGGCGTGTGAGGGGGCTTGAGCCCCCCACACAAGTTATTTATTCTTTTTTTTAAAGCCCCGGGGGTGGCGGTTCCCAGGGCTGTGGGGGGGCAGTGTGTCTCCCTACAATAACAATTAAGTAGAGCCCCGGGGGGTGGCAGTCCCCAGGGCTTGGGGGGCCTTAGAGGAGCCCCCAACACTAAACTAAGAAGCCCCGGGGGGTGGCGGTCCCCGGGGCTGCGGGAGGGCAGTGTGCCCCCCGCAATCACAATGAAGTAGAGCCCAGGGGGTGGCGGTCCCCGGGGCTGGGGAGCCCCTGGGACTTGGTCCCCCGGGTGCTAAATAGTATCAAAGCGCGGAAGCCCGCGCTTTTTGTTTTTTTTCTCGCAGCTGGTTACACGGATCCTCCGCGGATTTTACCGTTTTTATAAAAAAAACTAAAATTCTTTTGGCCCTGGGGGTCCTTGTGGGACCCCATAAGCAGGCCTATGGTGTCAGGGTGTTTCTACCCTGCCCCCTTTTTGCGTTTTGCGCACTTGTATGACTGATTTGTTGTGCCTCGGTTCTACCGAGGCACAAGATTGCTGCCAACACTTCCTGGTTTGGAGTGTTGACAGCCAATTAGCATACAGTTCGTGATCGGGAGGCTGCGCGGATCCTCCGCGGCCATAGATATATATGTATTTTTACTTTTGATTTTCTCAGCAACTACTCAACGGATTTACACCATTTAACAAAAAGGGTTCTTTCTGAACCAAGAACTACCTCTTTGCCAAATTTGGTGTAATTCCGTTAAGCAGTTCGGGCTGTAGCCGTGTCTAAAATTTCCTATGGAAAATTGCATGGGGAAAACACGTTTTGGGACCCACCTTTTTTCTCAGCCCCCGCTTGCCGAATCACCCCGAAACGTTCAGGATAAGAGCGAACCGGAGCGCCCCACGAGTTTTGAAAATTTCGCGAATATTCATCAACCGGCGCCAAAGTTATTGTAAATAGAATGTTGTGAATTTGCTATGGAAAATAGGTCCTAACTATAACTATCTACTGGCGACCGCCAGTAGATATATATATATATATATACCAATTCCAGTTCGTAATAAGTAACCGAACACCGACACAGCAGGCTAGGATATATCTGATCGTATGTTTATTATTTCTAGCTGAAACACGTTTCGTCAGTAACTACTGCCTTAAGTATATATATATTCACTGAAAAAACCATAGGTTTCACACACGTTATAGTTAGGAATTAGCATTTAAAAAACCTTGCAAATTCACTGAAAAAACCATAGGTTTCACACATGTTATAGTTAGTGGAAATTTTACTGATAAAAAACCAATGAAATTTCCCCGTTATAGTTAGTGCAGGCAACTATAACTCACGCGACCGCAATCCTCTGCTGATGCTAATACTGTATTTAGACACTTATTTGCCCATGTCTTCTTCCATACATTTTTAGCTATACATATATTACAAATATTTTTTTTTCATAAAGACACATATGTCATCAGCAGAAGATTGCGGTCGCGTGAGTTATAGTTGCCTGCACTAACTATAACGGGGGAATTTCATTGGTTTTTTATCAGTAAAATTTCCACTAACTATAACATGTGTGAAACCTATGGTTTTTTCAGTGAATTTGCAAGGTTTTTTAAATGCTAATTCCTAACTATAACGTGTGTGAAACCTATGGTTTTTTCAGTGAATTTGTACGGTTTTTTAAATGCTAAGTTACTTTACGCCATTCGTGGCGTGCGCACCCACTTAACGCAGTTCGTTCCGTGCGCGCACGGTGCGCTTCGCGCACCGCGCGCCCACTTTACGCAGTTAGTGCCGTGCACGCACGGTGGGCACGCGGTGCGATGACAAAGCAAGAAAGCACGTCAACAAATCTGTTTCTGCTTTCCTCCGTGACTATGGTATGGGTGCCATTTACCACAACAACTTGCGTTATGACATTCAAGACATTTATAGAGGAGATGGTGTGCACTTCAATGATGAAGGGAACAGAGTCTTCCTCTTGAACCTTAGACTCTGCATCGGTACTTACTTGTAGGTACCACTAAAAAATCATTTCATAAACACAACGGCTCTTTTTAATATCTAAACACTTAAATCTGATTTTCATTTTTTTTTTTTTTTTTTTTCTACCGTACGCTTACCGTAAGCTTACCATACGCGTACCCCGTGATTTTTTTTAAAATCAATAAATGTTTTTTTTGTACTTTTCTGTCCTTCTTTGACCCCCTTACAAATGTTAGGGGGTCTGTAACTCTCCTCATTGCCCCCTTTCCTTGTTTTCACTCTTTTTTTTCAGAGTGAAATACACAAAATGGCGGCCGCCGCTTCCTGGTTTCGGCCGATTCGAATGTTTACTAAGATCTAAGAGCCAATCAGAATCGCGCTCGCGCACGCCACCGTACGCTTACCGTAAGCGTACGGTAAGCGTACCGTAAGCGGGCTCAGATATATATATTGATTTAAAGGCTATTTTCTCAGAATCTACTGAACAGATTTACACCAAACCTACAAAAGGCACTTCCTTGACCTAGGGACTACCTCTGTGCCAAATTTTGAGTAATTCTGTTCAGCCGTTCGGGCTGTAGCTCGTTCTAAAGGTCCTATGGAAAAATGCATGGGAAAAACGCGTTTTGGGACCCCCCTTTTATCTCAGCCCCCGCTTGACGGATCCCCCCGAGACTTTCAGGGTAGGAGCGGAGCGTAGCGCCCCACCTATTTTGAGAAATTCGCGAGGATTCGTCGACCGGCGCCAAAGTTATTCAAAATAGAATGTTGAGGTTTTCCTATGGAAACGTGGTCCTAACTATAACTACCTACTGGCGACCGCCAGTAGGTAATTATCTACTGGCGGTCGCCAGTAGATAGTTATAGTTAGGACCGAGTTCCCATAGGAAATCTGAAAATTCTATTTTGAATAACTTTGGCGCCGGTTGACTTATCTTCGTGAAATTTTCAAAACTAATGGGGCGCTCCGCTCAGCTCGTACCCTGAAATTCTCGGGGTGATTCGTCAAGCGGGGGCTGAGAAAAAAGGGGGGTCCCAAAACGCGTTTTCCCCATGCATTTTCCAATAGGACCTTTAGTCGAAGGTACAGCCCGAACGGCTGAACAGAATTACTTGAAATTTGGCAAAGAGGTAGTCCTCAGGTCAGGCATGTGCCTTTTTAATATATATTGTCAATCTGTTCAGTAGTTCCTGAGAAAATCCAAAGTAAAATCACATATATATCTGGGCGGAGCCTAACCACACATCTCACCGTGAGATCTGATTGGCTGTCAGCACTTCATCCGAGAAGTGTTGGCAGCCATCTTGGGACCAATATACATGATAGCACCTCATTAAAAAGCATTGCAGTTAATAGAAGGTTTTAAGACTTTAGTTACATTATAAATCATTTGTTGATGGTAACATACTCATTTTAGGAATTGTGGTGTGTTCTATGGTGATTTTACCATGTGAAAAAGCCTTCTGCTGTGATATCATGAATCATGTTTGAGAGAAATCTATTTTCTCATGCTTTTCCCACAGAGGTTTGGGAGGTGATCTATAAGCTAAACTGAGAGCATATTTTCTGTAAATTCACATTATCTTTCTCAGTCATGTGAGAATGAAGTCTGACATTCTCAGTAAAACATGTACATCCAACAAGGGCAGAGACTGTCAGTTGATTCCTTTGTGTTCTACTGCAGCTTCCCAGAGTGTTCTAAAGAACAACTAGAGCGCTAACAGTCCTACTTATGACAAACGTATGGCACACCTGAAGCCATCTTGGTTGGAATAAAGTGGTAACTCTTAAAACATTTAATTTAAAAAGGAACAAAACGAGGGGGTTCATTTTGCCATAGAAAGTATGATTAGTGCTGCAGAAATAAAAATTAGGGCACATTTTGAGTGACTTCTCAAATCCTCTTCTATTTCACCAGTGACAAAAGAGCCCAAATGTAGCCCACATATCACCCAGATGTAGCCCAAGTATAGCCCAATGACAGAATGTCCCAGAGTGTTCTAACGAACAACTAGAGCGCTAACAGTCTTACTTATGACAAAAGTATGGCACACCTGAAGCCATCTTGATTGTAATAAAGTGGTAACACTTAAAACATTTAATTGCCATAGAAATTATGATTAGTTCTGCAGAAAGAAAAATTAGGGCACATTTTGACTTCTCAAATCCTCTTCTATTTCATAAAAAAATTCTGACATGCAGACTGAAACATGCACTTTGAATACCAGCAGCAGACTTCCCTGGCGAGCAGTAGTTTTACTACAGTGATCTAATGAGCAACTAGAGTGCTAACATTCAGAATTTATGGCAAATGTGTGACACATCTGAATGCCTTCTTGATGGAACCAAAATAAAAAACTGAAAGTATTCCCGCTGAGGAGACTGCAGTAAATAAGGAAATTAGGAAACTTCATAACAAATAAATCTCCAAGAAGGCCACCAGAGACAAAAGAGCCCAAATGTAGCCCAAATATCACCCAGATGAAGCCCAAGTATAGCCCAATGACAGAATGTCCCAGAGTGTTCTTAAGAACAACTTGAGCGCTTACTGTCTTACTTATGACAAAAGTATGGCACACCTGAAGCCATCTTGATTGGAATTAACTGGTAACACTTAAAACATTTAATTAAAAAAGGAACACAATGAGGGGGTTTATTTTGCCATAGAAATTATGTTTAGTGCTGAAGAAAGAAAAATTAGGGCACATTTTGAGTGACTTCTCAAATCCTCTTCTATTTCATTAAAGAAAATTCCGATTTGCAGACTGAAACATGCACTTTTAATACCAGCAGCAGACTTCCGTGGTGAGCAGTAGCTTTACTACAGTGGTCTAATGAGCAACTAGAATGCTAACATTCAGAATTTATGGCAAATGTGTGACATATCTGAATACCTTCTTGATGGAATCAAAGTAAAAAACTGAAAGCATTTCCTACTGAGGAGACTGCAGTAAATGAGGAAATTAGGAAACTTCATGACAAATAAATCTCCCAAGATGGCCACCAGAGACAAAAGAGCCCAAATGCAGCACAAATATCACCCAGATGTAGCCCACATGTAGCCCAATGACAGAAGTGTGCAAAACACTTATTTTGTGTGTATTTGCAGTTTTATATAGTGCAGACTTGTCAGGTATTGGAGTGCTTTACATTAGCATTGGTTACATCACACAAGATCAAATTCATTTTGGTTGTAGACATGGGGAGATTAAATGATTTGACCAGAATCAGAGAATGTTAAGCTGAAGCAGAAACTCCAACCTGGTTCCCCAGTTGCAAAGTCTGCAGCTCTGGAAGTAACACCACATCCTCTCCCCTAGGTGCAACATTTAATCAAGTGGTCAACTGGATAAAAAAACATAAAGATTACAAATAATTTAAAAGTTCTTTGTCGCTATTTGAAAACTCAGAAAATATGTCCTCATTTTAGTTTTTTAGAGCACTAACCATAATTTTGATGCAAATAAGACCCTCTCATATATGTAATTTCTAAAGGAAATACTCTAGGTATTACAGTTTTGATTACATCAAGATGACGTCAGGCGTTCCACACTTTTGTAATAAATATAGAATGTTAGCAATCTAGTTGTTCATTGGGATACTGTTGAGAGGCAGAGACCAGGGGCACGGACTCTGGAAATTGAAGGCAGGTAGGAGAGTGCAGATGCAACAATTTGACCACACTGGGCAGGCAGGAAGGGCAGTGGCAGCACAACAGACTATGGAGGGCAGCGGAAAGGGGGGCAGGGGCAACAAACCAACAATACAGGACTGGCAAGAGAGGCTGTGGCAATATAATAGACCATTGTGGGCAGAAGGAAGAGGCAGTGGTAGTACAACCATACATGCCAACAGACCCGTTTCAGCCAGGAAACGTCCAATGTTTTTAAGCTCAAATGGTCTTTATATGATCTGTCTCCTGTCTACAATCTCCTCTTTTTCAATGTAACTCAAAGGGGAAACTCAATACCCCAGTTTTTTTTCAAAATCTTCCTCTTAACAAAGTTCGAAATGTTCGAAAGTATGGTACATTGGATCATGGTAGGCAGGAGGAATTGGGATAGGGACATGGACTCGGATAACAGAGGACAGGAGGGACATGGAGAGGTGCACCAAACTGACCCTACAGGGCAGGCATCAGGGTTTGCAGCAGCACAATACACCACACAGCGCATGCGGGACAGGAGTGCAGCACAACAATCCATAGAAAGCAATAGGGAGGGGACAGGACCATGCACATGGACAACAGAGAACAGAGGGGAAAGAGGCAATGGTAGCTAGCTGACCATAATGGGCAGACAGGAGAGAAAGCTGCAGCATAACAGACCATAAAAAGCAGGAGGGACGGATCAGGCGCATTACAATGGAACAGACAAGCCAGGAGGGAGGGAATAGGGGTCTGCACATGGAAACAGAGGGCTGGGGGCAAGGGGGCAGGGCAGGAGCAGCGAGATGACCATGGAGGTCAGGCAGGTTGGGCACTAGAAACAAGACACACCATGGAGAGCAACAATGAGACTATGATGGCATACACACAGACCATGGAGGGAAGGTGGGAGGGGGTCAGGGGCAGCTAGCTGACCACACAGGGAAGGTGGGAGGGGCCATGGCAGCACAGAAGACCATGCATGGCAAGCGGGAGGGTTAGTGGCAGCACAATGGCTATAATGGGCAAGAAGGAGGGTGCAGGGGCATGCATAAAGGACCATGGAGGATAGAAGGGAGGGTCAGGACCTGGGCACAGACAAGAGAGTTCAGGGGAAGGGGCCTCACAACAGACCACACGGGGCAGGCAGGAGGAGCAGTTGAAGCACAACAGACCAGGGAGGACAGAAGGGTGTGGCAGTAAAATGAACCATGGGGGACAGTAGGAAGGGGATAGGGGCATGGCATGTGAACAGGCAGGGTGGAGGTGGCAGGGACAGGTTACAGTCATCTGACAATGCTAGGCAGGTGGAAGGGGAGTGCAGCTCAACAGAACACTCAGAGTAGATAGGAGTGGCAGGTCCATGGAACATGGTGGGCAAAAAGGATGGAGCAGGGGCATGCACAAAGAGGGCAGGGGGAAGGAGAATAGGGGCAGCAAGCTAAGCACAGAGGCTAAGCAGGAGGTCAATGATGGGCCATAGAATTGGGCAATGGAGGGCAGGAGGAGTGGACTGGTACATCATGCTAAATGGAGGGTAGTGGCAGCACATCAGACCATGCATGGCAGGAGGGAGGAGGCTAGTCTGTGGATTCAGACAACAGAGGATAGGGAGGAGGTGGATGGGACAGCAAGCTAACTGTTCAGAGAAGGTGGGTATTAGGAACTTTATTGTTTTTAAAATGTGTGTCTGTGCGAACTACTTAAAATATGAACAAGTATGCAGCATAATCTCACTTTTATTCAGGAAGAAGAGGATGTTTGTGACTGTGACTCCGGGCTCACTTGGCAGAAACACCCCCTAACCCTCCACCCCCATCGCAAAATGTAATGCCCGTGAAAAGGGTAGGTGGACGCAGTGTTATATAGAACATAGTCCTGGGAGCACGATTGAAAATGAAAACTAGATATAGTATATGGTATAAACTATGCACCAAAAAGTGTGATATAAGATGAACTGGGGCGTGAAATATAATATGCAATACATTGTGCGCAATTACAGATTCATTGGAGAGCGCGAGATAGCACAGGCACTAGCGTGTGCTATGCGATATGCGCCTTGGAGTGTAATATGCACAGGGCAGTGTTGTGTAACCTAACTAGTCTCTAAAGTTGTAATACAAAATATGTGCTGGGGAGTGTAACGTTGCATATGTACTGTGACAAAGATATGGATCCCAGATTGTAATATGTATGGCATAGCACTGTGCGTTATAACATAGGCATCGAGGAAGGCACGTTAAATGGGGCAATATAACCCATGTGAAGGCAAGTGTGGCATGACATATTCACGGGGTGGTGTTACAGTGCACATGGGCTAGAGAGTGTCATAGCATACGCACTAGCTGGTGAAATACAACACAGAGGTGTGAGGCACTCGGCGGGCACTGGTGGGTGTAACACAGCATTGGGCTCAGCCAGGAGCACGCTGTGACTCTCAAGTGAGGTTTGTCTCCTTTCCAGAGAGTAATATAAAAAGTATTACACATCCGGCGGTGGATGTGTGTTTTATTAACCGTGAGGGGGGTTTCTTGTATAGTTTGGTTGAATTTTTGTCGAATCCCCTTTGAATGGCTTGGTGTGCATGTATATTAAATGTGCCCGTCAATAACTACCCATATTTGTATAAATAAACGCCAAGGGTGTCTACTTGGAGAGTACCCACCGGTGGGGGCACCGGGATTAGGCACGGTCTAAATCTTTCAAAACAATGGACATACCAATATCAGTTACAACAACCTAGTCAGTAATTCTAAGATCCATATACACATCCACTCATTCACCAACAGTCCTATACAGTCACTCATACATGTACTCACTCATCATATGTACTCATACACCTATACATCCGGTTACACAACGCCACTCATCCATAGAGTTACTCACACACAGTCACTCGTGCTAATAAAGAATCAAACATCCATTTACTTGCATATACAGTTATACACACACCACCACACTTACTTCTACAGAAACTTACACATACTTAGTCTTTTAAACAATCACTTATAGAAACACATACTTATTCATACAGGAACTCATTCAATCTCTCACTCTTGCATATACTCACTTATATACACCAATAGTCACATATACTATTTTAAAACATATGTAGTTACTCATAAAGACACTATTGAGACAGTCATTCACTCACTAACACACCCATGCACACACTCATCCGTCCATACAGTCCTGCACACATGCTGTCTTCAACACAAACAGTGAGTCACTCATTCATGCACCTATGCACTACGTAATACCCCCCACCGAACCATACAGACACTCAGACACTCATACTCAAAAAACCAACTAATAACCTATATAGACACTCATGTAGCTACTCACCAACCCATGCAGCCACTTATACACAAAGTGAGAGACTGATACAGATATTTACATATTTAAACATTACTCACTAAGCAATGTATTCACTAAGATACACTTAATCAGTCCGTTATACAATCAATTTTTCAAAAACAAATCATCCATTAAGACACTTATATACCCATTTATTCTTCCATCGACCTTGAGATATACATATATAAAACATATGTAATTTTCAGAAAAACACACATTCACTGGATGATGTCATCAGTGATGTCATTTGAGATGTCATCAGTGATGTCATGAGTGATGTCACTGACCATGTCATGAGTGATGTAATAAGTGACGTCATCAGCAGTGCATTGTGGGCGCGCGAGTTATAGTTAGCTGAACTAACTATAACGGGGGAACTTCAATGGTTTTGTACAAGTGAAAAGTCCAGCTAACTATAACGCCCCTGAAACCTTTGATTTTTTCAGTGAATATATATATATATATATATATATATATATATATATATATATATATATATATATTCCTTTTTTTTTCAATGGCCCGAAAGCATTTAAAAGACACACTCCCAGCAGAGTTCACCACAAGGGTTTATTCATTTTAGGGAAACCAGCAGCTTCTTTAAGGGTGAAATTTCGCCGACGCGTTTCAAGGACACAGCCTTTTCACCATGGGCAGCTTATGAAAGGCACAGACGCCTCCAATGCTTTGTATGCAAATCCCTTCGCGGGGCATGTGCAGTGCGTTTGTATAGTACTTTGCATCCTGGGACATCGAGTCCCCATTGGAGATAGTTATTCCTCATAGTGAGTTCTGTGCGATTCTTCTATTAAAAGCATTCTATACCCTCAGTGGGCCCCCAAAAGTCCTGCTCGTTATATTTTCCATCACTGCTGTACTGTCTGCGGCTTTAGCACAGTTCCATCGCCGCGCAGTCTCTCCACTTCAGGAAATGGTGCATCCTTACATGGCAGGGCAGCGGTGGAAATCATATTTTTTTCAATGGCCCGAAAGCATTTAAAAGACGCACTCCCAGCAGTGTTCACCACAAGGGTTTATTCATTTTAGGGAAACCAGCAGCTTCTTTTAGGGTGAAATTTCGCCACCGCGTTTCAAGGACACAGCCTCTTCATCATGGGCAGCTTATGAAAGGCACAGACGCCTCCAATGCTTTGTATGCAAATCCCCTCGTGGGGCATGCGCAGTGCGTTTGTATAGTACTTTACTAGATCTAGCTCTCTATCCTCTTTCAGGTTAGGGAAAAAGGAAGAGAGGTTATCCAGAAGCATGCGGCTACTACCCCAGCAGTTCACTGTATTCATTGTCCTGGTGCTGTTCGGGCACAAACAATACCCTTTAAATGTTGCCTATTACGCTGTGTTGGACTAGTACATCAGGTGGTGTAGAGGGAAGGTTTGGGCCATAGAGATTTCTTTAACCACTTGTCTGGCTGCAGGGCCACTATAGACAAGAGTGCCTTCATCTATGGGGAATGTGCCTGGAATATGAATCAGTGTCATACTAACCTCACAGAAAAGAACAGTAAGAAACATTAGGGGAGGACATGGGTTATATGGAGAAAGAGATACGACAAACTACAATATCCATAGGCACCAACAAGATCCAAAAGTAGGGGATTTAAAATTGTCCTGAAGTAGTGGAAAACTGGTCAAGAGCAAGATCTAGATTGTTATGCTTTGCATGTACTCATTTCCGGGTTTAACAGACAGTGTAGGCAGTGGGAGTTAACTTTCCAGATTGGTTGTTTGGATACCTGATTCAATTAGTTTGTCGCCCTTATCAACCCCAGACCATTTTTTTGTTTTACCCCTCTTCTAGGTTCCCTTCTGTTCAGTGCTGCTAGGGAAAGCTATTACTGTTTGTTTGTTATTTTTGCATTCCTCTTACAGTAACTGGCTCTTCTGGCTTCTTGAGGATCCACACCTGTATCCTAGTCAGTGTGGAGCTCATTACAGAGCATTACACTATGGAGTTCAGTAAGCATACTGACTACTTGTTTTTACTTGGCTCTGACAATCATGGATATATCTGTCTCTCTCTCACTGTATAGACTCACCTCCAGTACCGAATCTGATGCCTCCTTGCTGAATCCATGACGCAGACATTTGTGTTTGTGTCTCTCTCACTTCCCACTTTTCCCCTCACACTTGAGTTTATTATTTACCTGCTAACCGACAGGGTGATAGAAGAGACAGGATTCTCACTGGAACCACAGCCCTTCACTCAAGTTGATAGACTGGAACAAGGAGCAGGTGTAATTCCTATATTCTTTGTCGTGGTAGTTCTCTCACACACAATGTTGCTTTTGCGTTTTCCCAAGTGTTCTTCAAAGCCAATAAAGGACAGGGGTGTGTCTGTAACTAGCTCATCTTGGTGGTGGGAAATGGATCCAGGATATTGTGTATTGTACTGCAGTGGTCTTGATCTTTTAATATACAGATTACGCAATGTCATTCCATAATCCTTCTCTATTTACCCACAACTCCTGCAGCCAACCTAGTTATAGCAGCCAATGTTTAGACTTAGCAAGGGTGAGTCCTAAGAATTTCCATTGGTTCGTACCTAGCATCAAAAGTGAAAGTTTTAAGTAATTGTTCCGGATTTTAGAAAAAATGATCTTGCTACTCCTTGACAAAAACATAAGGGAAGACCTGAAGCACTGGCTAATTTCTGGAGCAATCCTTTATAGTGGATAGGGGAACCCTGACGTGGCTTGATGAAAATAGGATTTTAATTATAAACCACCTAAAGGATACCACTTTAAGGTACCTGGTTTAACAATTCAGTAGAGCAATAGTAATTAAAACAGTAGGGTTTTACCCAGTAACCTATGTTTCATTCCTCACCCCTTAAGTTGTCAGCAAGCTGGTAACGTGGACCCTCAAAGCACACCTGGTAATAATTTGTCCTGCTTCCTGCATGGTAGAAATTGGCACATGTATGACATGGAGTAGTAGTTATTTTCAGTAAAAGTGGAAAAAAAAATATTCTGTGTATTATTCAGAATCGCTCCAAAACATGTCTCCTTACTTCCTTGTTTCTCCTACTCACTAGTCAAATAGTGGGGATTTAATGTATTGACAGAACTGAAACTCCTTGCTGAGGGAGAAAGCACCCCATAGAATTATTTTTTCAATATCAGACAATAAACAAGACAATGTCCAAATGAAAGTGTTTGAAAGAAAATCAAGAAACAGCTAGAGACTTGAGCAGCCTAAACCAGAGAAGCAGACCCATGCAAAAGGGAAGCCCATGCATTACGTGCTAGATGGTCTCAGACCCTGCCAACAGAGGCCAGCCTTCACAGCGGTATCGGAGCGATGTCTAAAGAACTGTGGGCAAAGAGGAAAGCAAATTCACTTAGAATGAAGCTGTAGAACAGTCAGACCACCCTGGAGGGAAATCTTCTCAAAGGTGAGTGAAAACAGAGGAATGTTTTCATCATCCTGTTGGGGCTCAGTAATGATAATGCAGGAAATGGAGGGAGGCCCAATGGCTATTGATGAATCACTTATTATTGTTCTTGCTCCCACTTAACAAGTGGGGAAGTAAAATAATCAGAAAGTGGTGGAGAAGAAACAACTCTGAGGTCAGAGGAGACTGTGGCCCAATGCAGACATGAAATAACAATCACCAGGTAACTAAATAGGTATAAATCCATTGATGCATTTGTGGAAAGCAATAACCAATCACATTTTAGGCTTCAGTTATTGATGAGGTTCTTGTGGTAGTAAAGTGGTATGCTTGAGCGATACAAGAGAGGAGCATCAAGTCGACAAGATTTACTTTCAGGGAGCGCTTTTCTATCTATCGGACCCAACAAGGGGAAAGAAACCTTAAAGTGGCCTGCAAATCTAAACCGGAGTAATTCACGTAATATTGGGAGTTTAGCATTATGCTTGTTAAATGAAATTCCCAAAATTAACACAATTATGCTACACTGCGTAATTACACTGCCATTTGCACCAAAATTATAGCACAGGAATTAAGGAACAACATAAACAACCAGAACTTAAATTATTGTTGGTGGCAATTGTATTTTCCATGCTATTTTTATGGGCTGAAGTGCATCCTCACGGCAAAAATTTATGCAAGGACATCTTTTGTGGTAAAATATATAGCAATAAATACCACTGTTACTTTTCCTGTAACTAAGCATCATTTTGCATAAGGTTCCTGAAATTTCACATAATTATGGGAAAGCTAAGCTGGTTATGAAAAATAATGGGAAATGAAAGAAGGGGGCATGATCAACGTATTTTAACTGATTATGTTGGCACCAGTAGTATTTTTCTTATGACTCCGTTTAACAAGAAAATGGTTTAATTTTGTATTATTTATTTATTTTATTTATTATTTAAACAGGATAGCAAGTTTGATTTCAATGAAAAGTTTTAAAGAAAAAAAAATACCTTAACCACGGTGGCACACTGAGTTCAGCCAGAACTTTTATCTAGTGTTCCCTAATATCCAGAACTCCAACTGAATCCTTTCCAATTAGCCGTACCAGCCTTTCGATCTCCATGAGCATGAAAGAGACACATCCTGGTCACTCATGAATTCCCTATTTCAATGAAAATGCCTCATGGCAAACCTTTTGATTTAACATTCATCAGACTGACAATGTTATTTTAAGGATTTTGGGGCCCTTGTAAGGAACAAATTGGAATTTTACTACGGATTCCCTGCTAGTTCAAGCCTGCATGGTTCCAAACAGGACTAAATTATATTTTAAACTTTCAGAGAGCCACACAAAAACTGTTGAAATATGTCTTGCCCAGGACCACAAAATGACCTAGATAGAGAGACAGAGTCAGAAGGGAAGAGGTTTAAAGAAAGAAATAGAATAGACAGAGGCCAAATAGAGAGAAAATTCCTACGCCCTAACGGTTTTTAACCTTTTGATCTGTGTCAGATTGTGTATTTGTGCCGTACCGATGTGAGCCCTCCATAAGTGAAGATGTGAGTAAGTGGTCGCGCAATCGAGGTTGCAAACTGACAGTGGCGTTCACTGTGGTCCAGTGGTCAGGTGGCTATGAATTCCATTAAACATAGATCTTGGATAACGGAAGGTACTTGAGAAGCGCTAGTCTGGTTCTGTCACCTCTCCTCATCATGGAAATGATGTGGACATCTTCATTTTTCTATTCACTTAAGCTGGTAGGCTGGTGGTTTTCCCTTGTGACAAACTGCTGGAGTCCTGTTCTATGGCCAACTGGTAACAAACATTAGCCCATCCCACACATGTTGGCTTGCATGATTTTTGCGAGGAAACTAAGTCAGAGGTAAAGGTAGGCAGAGAGGGGAAGAGTCAACGAGTTTTGTTCAGTTATTACTTGAACTTCGTCAGGGCTGTGAACAACACATATAGATAAATACATAAATATATACACTCGGTAGACATATGTACATACAGTAACACAATTCAAAAAGAATTGACATATCCAGTAACAAAACAATATTACACAACAGACAAATTCCAAGGACAAGTTAGATTTGTGACAGGCACAAGAAAGTATGACGATAGAAAACCTATACTTTCAAAAAGTCCAATATGAGAATACCCAAACAGAAAGGGCTAAGGGAGGGGAAGAGGTATTGGTATTTTGTTTGCCGTGCTGAGATTCCACACTTTGGTTTATGCGTATTTTAGGCATGCTGTGGCCCCCAGTCTTTGTGCTTATGGTATGTTGTCTTATTATTATTTAAGTAGCATTTTGCGCTAACATTTGGTTGCTTGTTTGAGGCGTATTATTTTCTACTCACTGACTATTGACCACAGTGCCATAGGGGGTATTTCTCAGCCATGCAAGTCCACCATCCAATACACCTTTCCCCCTGCCACCTTTTCCTCTTCCCCTCCCTTCCGTTCCCCTTTCTCGTTTTGGACTTTACGAAAGTATAGGTTTTCTATTGTCATACTTTCTTGTAATATTGTTATGTTATTGGATATGTCAATTCTTTGTGAATTGTGTTACTGTTTGTACATATGTCTACCCAGTGTATATATTTATGTATTTATATATATATGTGTTGTTCACAGCCCTGACGAAGTTCAAGAAATAACTGAACAAAACGCGTTGGCTGGATGATGTCCGCTGATGCGATGAACTTGAATCCATTTAATAAAAGAGATGACTAAAAGGGACATATTGCCGTACTCATCTCCTTATTGACCCTGGATAAGATGGTTTATGGTGCACGGATAAGAAAGAAACGGTAAAGTGAAGTGCGGCTCTGAAAGTCCTCAGTTTTTGTGCTTAATTGCACAGAGGGTAAGAGGCTTAAAGAAAGAAATAGGATAGGCAGAGGCCAAATAGAGACAAAATTCACTTTCCCAGGGGGCCCCTTGGTTATTGCCCAATTTGTCTTAAAACGTTTTTCAGACACAATTTATTTTGGCTTCCGTTATGTGTCAAGCTTGAGAAAAGAATGGTATAAGACAGATATCAGGTGTACAATAAAACAGCAGAGACTAGATTTTTAAAATGTTATCCATGAATCATTTTAATTAAGAATTATAGGACTGTGTGTGTCCTCCTTAAAAATATTAAAACTATGTCATGCTTTCAGAACAGCCACAAATGTATGTATAATTAATATGAGCAAGTAATATTTATATCCTAACCAAATTCAGTTTTTGTCACTGCCATGTACAATAAATGCACTGGCAACATTTCCTGAAACATATAAAAAAGTCAATCCCAGAAGAAGTCTACATCAGGAGTGCCCATGGTTTAAAAATCCGACACTTGCAAAAAGCATTTTCAAAATAATCCATAGAGCTCACCAGTCAAGAATAAGTATACAGGTAGACGTATGTAATAATTGATGTATGTTTGGCTCACATGACATTGACATTTGGGGGGGATTTGTTACTATTTGCTTTTCTCTTTAAAAAAGAGATACTAAAAAAAGAATAAGTAAACGTGAAAATTTCTTACCTATTTCGTCTAGATTGATCAATTGAATAAAGTTGCTTTCTTAACCAGCTAGGTAAAAAAAATTAATACATTGTTTTAGTAAAACATGCATCATAGGAAACATGCAAATATAAACCACACATATCATGTCACAGTATCATTTTTAGAAAACTCTTAGGATCAGATACGACCAAATAAATATGGGGTCCCAAAGGTAGATCAACACAAGGCCATTGGACAGGGAAGAAAGAGCTTGTACTAAGAGACCTTACACATTCTTTTCGAACCTGGGGTGTAAGGATTTCAATCTGTCTAGTGTGAACACCAACATTGTTAGCAGAAGTCCACAGGGACAGAGAGTTGGGCCCAGGAGCCCAACTCCCTCAGGCACTACTGACAAGAGGTCGCACTCAGACCTTTTCCACAGGTGCATATACTCTTCATGAAGATCCTCTGCAGGTCTGAACGGGGACTGTGGAATTCTATTCATCCCTAGTTTGTGACAATCTCCCCCTGAAGTGAACTGAGCTCTGCAGAAGAAGACACAGAGGAAAACCTCAGAACATATTTGATGAGCATGTGTTCCCCTTTGGAAAACACAGCTATCTCTTTCCCACTCTGAGCTGGTTCTGGACTCCTCGTATGTTTCACCTCTACAATTGATTCAGCCTATAAGGATACCCTGTAACCACTGCTCGTAGGTACTGTCTTGGGACAGCTGCCACTCCAGAGTTTTGAGAGCCAAGACAACTTCTTAATTTGACTATGTATCTTCCGTGGTTGCATTAATTTGACTATGTATCTTCCGTGGTTGCATTCCCCAACACCATGGCAACTTCATACACTCCTGAATCAGTATGTCTTGTCAACCTGGTTCACCAAAAATGGACCTATAGTCACATTTTGACATGTTTCCAACATGCCCCCCCATTTCTTAACAGCTTCCATCAGACCCTATGGCTTCCATTTTAATGGTTTGCACATTCCCCTTTTCTGACTATATACAGTTTTATATAGACTTGAGTTCCATTATAATGGTTGGTCGACTTGACTTAGATGAAAACTATTGCCTTTCTTTTATCCCAATATTCTACTTTTTAGTACACAAACAGATTAATGGTCATTAGTTAATTATTATTTATTACAATTTATTCACCACTGGTTTCGACTTGAAATTCTGCAAGGTCTTGAAGGAGATAACTTTAAAAATCAAATTTTGACTTACAAACCATATTAGAATTGCACCTTAGAATCCGTTTAAACTGCTGCTGAACTGTTTTCATAACTGAAAATGACACATAGGAAAAAGGTGCTTGCTTTATAACGTGACAGAATTCAAAACTGCATTATTGATGTCACAAAGTAATTCAGTAGTTACTCATGTGCAGGAGAAATATGCATACTTAAATGTATATGAATATAGTGCTTACAATTTTTTTTTTTTACCAAGCTATCATTCTTAAATGTGCCTCTTTAGTAGGCCCAAAAGCCATTTCTTTCGAATCTTGCTCAAAGCTTAATAGATTTTTATTTAGGACATTTTGCCTCGTACCGGGATTCTGTTAAGGAATGTGCGGACTTTAAATTTATGTTTCTTTAGCCTCATCACACCAAATTAAATCACTTGTATAACAATGAGCCTTGCTGTAATGGATAATAATTAGGCTGTTATGATTTAGATATATTTGATGTATGCTCAACTAGAACATCTTGATAGATTTGTTTCGAGCATTTGACTAAGTCTATTGTTTTCACAATAGTACACTGAACGTAGCTTTAGCTAGAAGGTTCTCATGAGAACTTTGCTCCATGTTGCCAATGCATGATACATTGTTTACTATACACCGGCATGAATGTTTACTGTGGGAATCGAGAGGAGAAGCATCGGAAGTTGACAACACCATCGGGCGAGTAGTTTCCATTGAGTGAAGGTGTACAATGATTACTAAGTTGCTACATTATTAACCTGCTTTTATGTTAATGAGAGTTACTAGGGCGTTAGCATTCATTCAGCATCATTATTATTCTCATTATTTTCCACTGCCTTTCTTCCAGATTCTGCTCTTCGTTGCCGACAGCTACTGCTAAAGGTGGCTTTATTCATTACTCTTTTCCACTGATCAGTGCTACTGCAGCGATTAGTCTCCTATCACTGATATTCAGACGGTTGCTACTGCAACTGTGGGGACACGGCTGAGTTTCCAGAATTAATCTTTATGGAAAGTTCTCTCTATGCTCTTTTCTGAAAAGGGACTCTTCATGGGTTTCTCCACGTAGGGTAGATTAGGCTTCTAGTTAGTTTAGTGACATTTTTCCTTTACTCTGTATGTGATTTATGCTGTCACTAATCAATCTTTTCTATGATATTTTTGTAAATTGGACTAATTTTAAATAAAGATGACAAATCATTCTAATCCTTTAAGATAAATAAAGGTCTTGAAAACTCCATCAACCTCTCATCATTGACTGAACATTAAGAACCTGACTGTTGATGATATATGCATTATTTGAATTTCTCGTTCCAGCTCCAGTCGCACCACGATGGCAAAGGTCCATTGACCTGTTGGGAAGCTGTCAGGATTTCCAAAGGACGAAATCTCTAAATTGGGGTGTTTAGCCTTAATTGGCCCTTTGGGGACCTGGAAAATGAACGAGGCTATGGCGAATCCTGCCTCCACGTAGCCTCAGGCGATAATCGCCCCGCGTTTTCGAAGCTGCCGACCGATGGGGAGAGTCAGTGGCAGCGTTATGCTCTCTGAAATCGAGTGAGGTGGTTTCGGCTGCTGCTGCTGCTGCTCTTCGTGCTCTTTGTGCGGCTTGGGGGAAGAAAAAAGCGTACACCCGGCCCTGCCTTAGCTCTGGGCGCCTGCTGTACCTGCTGTGTTTGGACTTCGCCGATTTCTCTGAGCAGCTGCTGCAGTTTGATGGGAGGTGCTGCATTTGGAGAAGAGAGCCTGGGATGGAGACAGTGCTTTTGAAAACCGGCTTCCTTGACTGAAAAGGCTCCAATTTCTCCTGGCCGTGTAGTGGAGGTGGTGTTGAGCTTGTGCCTTTTTCAGCAGCCAGAACGAAGTAAGCAGCATCTGGTGTTACACGCAGATGCTGAGTGCCTGATTTAAAAGTGAAAGGTGAAGGCTGGAAGGAGTAGGGCTGGGTGTAGAAGGGAGTGGAGAGGGGTAACAAGATATTACAACATACCACACTGCGCATGAGTAAAGAAGGATTGTAAAAATATAATGGAGTTGGACTCTCCCCCCTTCCCTTCCCTTTTTTTTTTTTGTTTTTTGATTGAACTTTGCCTTCATTGAAGCTGCAGACTTGGGAAAATCAAAATCCAAGGAGGCAAAAACCTTTTCCTAGGAATTAGGCTGTGCAGGACAGTGGGCAGTGTGGGGTTTATTCGTAAGAAACTATCCTGTTCACAATGGGAAAACATCTGAAAATTGACAACGCACTGGCTCTATATGGTGCCTAAGTCTAAAGTTCACACTACACAGCTGAAGATAGCTTTTGCGACAGGAAGAGCTGAGCATGCGTAGAGAGAGCTCGGCGAGGATCAGCCCCAATTACCAGTTCTGAAGACGATGTTTTGGAGCATGGGGAGAGGGGCCAAAGGGCCATTAGTCAAGAGAGGGTTGAAAGCCCCAGTCAGAGACAAAGGAATTTAACTTCAGAGGAACTAGAACAAGGCCATCTGGTTTGGCAATGATGGAAGCAAGGCTGGAGAATACCTCTCCGGTGGTGAGTCAGGATGGAACAGTGAATCAGGAGAGTATTCAGAAAAATCCTTCCAGTACGCCTCTGGCTAAAGTCAAGGAATATTCGTTATTTATGAAATCAAAGACACCTCTGCTTCCTCTGCAACCGCCACTCCCTCTTCTACATCAGGCTGCAGATCAGGACTTACGGGATGCACAGGGTCTACAGGCTCAATCAAGTTGGCAGTACAGGAAACCCCTTTACTCTTTCGACCATTGACGAACTCCTCATCATCATTATTGTTGACTGTAGCGGCCGATGGAATCTCGATATCAAGTCAAATGCAGCATTTGAAGACCGGGACAAGCTTCCAGTGCGATATACAAGCTATGCTCAACCTTATTCTTGACGAGATAAGAGAAATGAAAGCCAATCAAGCAACCGAGATAGCAGCACTTCACGCACGCCTTTCAAAAATTGAGAGGTTGTTGGATCTTATCCAGCAAGACTGCAGGAGGCCGAATCAAGAATCTCTCTCCTGCAAGATCAGGTGACTTCAATGCAGCAGCAGGTCTCAATAGACAAAAAGCAGACAAATTTGTTGGAAAGCAAGCTAGAAGAATTGGAGAATCACTCCCAACGTCAAATCTGCGGTTATTTGGGGTCCCGGAAGGTTGCGAAGGATCACAAGCACTCCAGTGGGTTGAATCTTTTATTAAAGAGAACGTCCTTCCTGAATTCTTAGGTGATCTCCCGATTACACTGGCACATAGAGTTTCTGCGCAGCCATTCCTTAATTCAAAATTGCCCAGACCTATATAAGGGAACTTTGCAGACTATCGAGTAAAGGAGCAGATTCTGACCAGAGCGATCCAGAAGAAACAATTTTCCTCTCGAGATGTTCTTAACTGCTGCATTTTTTCAGATATGACTGCAGTAGCAGCACGTCGTCAGAAGGAATTTGTCAAGCTCCTATACTTGTTTAAAGTGCAGGGGGCTCAAGCGGCCAATGCCCAACAATCAAAGATATGCATTTTGGTCCAAGGCAAATTTCATATGTTCACTAGCCTTGATGAAGCCCAGGAACTATTACAAAAAATTACTAAAGAAAATTAAAGAGACAGGATTATTGATATGATGGACATTGTGTGTGTGTTTTTTTTTTTTTAATGTTTTGTGTTTCTCTTTTCTCTTTTTCTTCTTTTAGGGCGGGACGGGGTGAGGGGTCACATTAGGGTGCAATAACATGGCACCCGACTTAGGGGGTTTACGTGGGGGGCAGGCAGAGGATAAGGCGGGCAATTCCTTATCTGGCAGGAGCAGGAAGGGTCACTGGGGAGTGGTGAGGAAGGTGGGGGGAGGATGGGCACATGGTTGGGGGGTGGCAGATAATTGGGAAAAAAGTGAGCAGAATTAGAGAAATAATTATAATTATTGAGGTTGATACTGGGTACAAATGGTACGATGGTAGTTTGCTCTTTACTGTAATATGGATCCAAATTTAAGGATGATATTGATAAATGCTAACGGGGTCTCTAACAAGAAATAATATGGTGAGCTGATCAGATGGCTTACGTCTTTTACTCCTCAGATCTTGTATCTTCAGGAGACCCACCTGAAAACGAATAATCCTAAAATTCATATACCTAAATATGACTCTAGAACACTTTTTGCCTCGGCAGGGCATGCTGTGAGGGGGGTAGCCATTTATTTTGCCCAAGGAATTAATTGTGAGATACATCAAGTAACTAGAGATCCTCAAGGGAGGTGGATTTGGGTTACTGCTAGGGTAAACGGGGCACTGTTCAACTTCGTTAACTACTATGCTCCAATTAATTATGATCCAACACCTCTTATAAAGATTAATGAGCTGTTTAGAGGTAAAGAGGGCCCGGTAGTCCTAGGAGGTGATTTTAACTTTATTCAGGATCTGAAAAAAGATACTTCTAATTAAGGGAAAAAACTGTTAAAACTGAGGACAAAAGGGATTTTAGACTCTATGAAACAGGATTATCTTTTGATCGATCCATGGCGGGAGATACATCCAGGCGACACACAGTTTACCTGTTATTCCCAGCGGTATAAGTCAGCCTCTCGGATAGATTTTTTCTTGATTCCTCGTTACGTTAATTGTATGAATGCTGAAATTAGAGCCAATTCCTTTTCAGATCATTCTATGCTTATTATTGAGATTAGAATAGAGGGAGAGAGACGGGAGAAATCCAGGTGGCAGATGGATCGGCTCCTACTCTCGAACCCTAAATGGGTAGAAGAGATGAAGGAATGGATGAAGGTATTTTTTTGGAAAATAAAGGCACGGCGACTCTTTTCTCAATATGGGGGGCGTTTAAGGCTACAGCGAGGAGCCAGATGATAGGCGTCTCGGCATTACAATCTAAGGTGCGTAGGAATCAAATAATCAAACTACAACAAGCCATAGATTTAGCCTTAATGCAGAGGGATATTCGCAATTGAGAACACCTAGAATTTGAACAGAAACTAAGAAGAACAAAACAGGAATTAAGGGAATGTTTTATTCTTGAGGAAATAACCATCTCCACGACATATCAACAGAGCGTATATGAGGAGAGTCAGTTAGTGGGAAAACTCCTTGGCTGATCAAGCAAAGCTAAGCAGGAATCAATGTTAATTACGGAACTGATAGAGCCGGAAACCAGGGCATTGATTATAGATAAAGAAAAAATAGCAGAAGCATTTCTCAGGCATTATCACAAGCTTTATGCAACTGAGTTTACGGTATCTAATGAGGCGATAACCCAATATTTGGGGGATATTGATCTTCCGTGTATGACAACGGATCAGGAAGTTGAGGTATATGCTGAAATTACCTCAAATGAAATTAAGGAAGCCCTTGCTTCAATGCCGGGAGGCAAGGCCTCAGGAAATGACGGTTTACCTACAGAGCTTTATAAGGTATTTTCAGAAGAATTAACACCTTTCTTGTTAGAGTTATTTAATTTTGTAAGATTGGGGGGGAAGTTCCTTCTACTTTCAAGGAGTCAACAATAATAAGTTTTGGTAAAAAGACAAGTCCCCTAATAACGTCAATTCATACAGGCCAATTAGCTTGCTGAATGCTGATTATAAAATCCTAATGAATATTTGGGCAAATCGTTTTTCTCCTATAGCTCAGAAGATTATCCATAAAGTTCAGACGGGGTTTTTCTCTGGTAGACATATGTCATCTAACATCGGGTTTCTGGTCCAAGCGCTTGATTTTTTCAATTCAAATATACTACCTATTCTTATAATGACGGTTAATGCTGAAAAAGCATTTGACCTAGTTATTTGGTAAACTCTTTTTTTTAATTCTCACAAAGGTTGGTTTCCCAATCCAAATTACACAAATGCTGGCGAAGTTGTATCAAGGGGCTCAGGAGCAAGTTATGATAAACTCGCAGATAGCAGGAAGAGAGCCTATAAGGCGAGGAACCAGTCAGGGATGTCCTCTATCACCTGCGTTATTTGTTTTCTTTATAGAACCTCTCGCTGCAAAAATTAGAGCTAACTTGCAGATTCTAGCACCTTTGGAAGGAATGCCAAAACTAAAAATATTCACTGATGACATCATTCTCTACCTCAGGCCCGAGGAACAGAATATTAGGACAACCTTAACTGCATTTAAGCAGTTCGAAGCTATAGGAGGGTATAAAATCAACCATAATAAAATGAAAATGATATTACCTAATACCAGTAGTCAAAATATGCCTGAGTTTTTGCAACAGCAATCCCAACCTACATTGCATATTCTTTATTTGGGGATCTATGTAACAAAGAGCTATGAGGAACTTTTTTAATTGAACTACTTAGCAATGGTATAAAAATGTCTATCTTACCATTATTAATATTTTTATTTTGGAATGTTCCTATTGAAATCAATACCACATATTTTAAGCAGTTAGATGTTATGATTTGTCAATTTATTTGGCATAAAAAAGAATCAAGAGTAAGATTTCCAGTCCTCCAGCTCGATATCAGACAAGGGAGTCTTGCACTCCCAGAGTGTCGTACTTACTATGAGGCAACTTTGTTGGATATAATGGTCAGAATGCTAGATGGTCAGGAATCTCGGGATAGTTTCTTTATAGATAAGATACTTCAGGAAGCAGAATCGTGTTCCTCAGTCTTTATTAAAACAGCTAAAATCCCCAAAAGACTTGCTACAAGACACTGTAGGGGCTAGGAGCAAGAATAAGGTTATTTTACCATACAAAGGCGAGTACAGGGAGTCATGAATTTTTGTAACTCATGGAGTGTGAAACATTGGGCCTTTATATTAGAAATAGTCAGATAAGATTATGGGAAAGTAAAGGCTTTAAGGAGCGAGGTCATTTTCTGGTTGCAGGGAGACCCATACAATGGCAGGAGATTCAGGTTAGATGTGGAACCAGCTGTATTTTATATTTTTTCAGCTTTCTTCAAATCATGCAATTGGTGAAGAAATGTTGTTTCCCGCTGAGTGCCTCGGCCTCTCTATTGCCAGCTCTTTTTAGAGTTAAATTAAGGGGTGTTGGGAACTGGTATAGTTTATTGCGGGACCAACGGGGAAATCCTGTGGTAACGAGGTTTCTAGATAAAGTTTCACAAGAAACTCAATGTACGTTCTCAGAACTAGAGTGGCAAGAGATCTCATTACAGGGCCACAAACTACTAAGAGCTGCTAATTTTAAAAGAATGGCTTTTTTATCCCTCCTGATGTCCTACTATACACCTGCTACCCTACATAAAATGTATCCCGAGCTAGAGGATAAGTGTTTTCGTTGTCAACAGTCAGGGCTGAGGGGCTGGCTTCATATCTTTTTTACTTGTCCGTCTTTAACCCAGTTTGGGAGGATGTATTCACCGCTGTTAATGAAAACTTACGAAGGAAACTTAAACCAGAATCAGAGATAGCATTATTTAGGTTTATAAAACAAAGATCGAATACTCCAATCCCTAGGAGTGAGAAATCATTTGTTGCGATCTCTGCTTTGGTGGCCCCCACATTGATCCTTCAGAATTGGAAGACAATGAAAATCCCAACCTTACTTGATTGGTATAGAAAATGCATCGTACTAAAACTTTTGAGGAAACTTATGCAAAGACGGTAGGGGCCACTAGGAAATATTTAGCAGTTTGGAAATTTTTGCACTAAAAAATGGGAAGTAGCAGGCCCAACTTTTTAGATTTAATGGGAAGAGTTGAGCGACTTAGTGGGGCAAATTTTTCTAGTCTTACAGCTGAAATGTTATTATTCACTGCACTTTATCCTATGCATTTTGGGACTAGCTCCTTCTCTTTGGGAAAAGCGGTATTTAGCTATTTGATTATGGTAAAATGATATTATGCACTGCACTTTATTTCATCATGTATCTATAATGTGAGGGGTTATGGTACAATGGTTCTGCACAGCACTTTACTGCTTATTTTGTACAGCGTACCCTCTTTGTTAGGTAGGCAAGGAAAAAATCTATAGGAGATGAGAAATGAGGGGAAAGGATAGAAGTTAAGAGGATAGATCATATTTTATTCATTTAAATCAATTACAACTGTTGGTATGGTTAAGGATATGTATTGTAACTTTTAATTCTGCTCAATAAAAAACATAATTAAAAAAGACCCTTTGGGAACCTTCCTTGGAACAATTGCCCACACTCTTTACAGGACTGCTTTTGAAGTCTTCATTTAAGCGTTTCCCAGCACCTCCGAAAGGGTAAGTATTAAGATCAGTCCATCCAGTGAAAGAAGTGAGCCAGGAATTCTTCAAAGAGCACTGGAATGAGGTGGAAGGATACATCCAAAAAGCCAAGCACTGTAGGTAAAAAGTGACTACTCCACTGGGTAGAGCCAAGATCTCCTTGAGAAAGTCTCTAACCAATGGATGAAAGAGTTTGGTTGAAGAAAGCAAAAGGTATAAATGGGTACACCTAACACCCCTTCTCTGTGTATTGTTAGCAACAGATCCATAGGCAACAAAACTGTTAACACTCACACTTACTTGCATCCAGTACAAAAGGCAGTTTTTAGAATGTCCACAGTTAGGCTGCAGATAATTAACAGATATATCAAACTTAAAATACAAAAAATTAATTATAATAAAAATAAAGTAAGTGCATAAAAACAAATTAAAGGAAGAATATGACTTACATTTGGATACCATGAGATGCATCAGTATGCCAAATAAGGCAAGCCTGTATGTTTAATTGTTTTAGGGAACTAATTGTACTTGGGAGCAAACTTTTTTTACACAGGGAACAGAATGACAAAAAAACAAGTTTTCAACAGTCAGAAAACCTCTTCTGAGAAAGCACACAAAGCACTTTCAAATTTGACATTTGAGGAACTTGCTGGCTGAGCCAAATATGAAGCCAAACAATGAATCAGAGGACGAAGTGGTTACTGCTACGTCCTGCAGTTGTATTGTGGCTGGTGTAGTGGACATGCCCCCCTATTGCCAGTCCAGGTATCCCAAAAGCAGCTTCTGGATTGTCTCCCAACTTCCAAGAGAAGGAACACTGACTTTGTTCAGTAACTTATTGATTAAAATTATTTCTCTCTAAGGAAGAAGAACTGTCTGTGGAGAATCTTCACTCATTTGGGCCCTACAATAGTTGCATAGCTAGGACACCCTCTGGACTGGGTGTAGAACTGGTCCTAAATCTTCCTTTGATGGAAATAATTTTGTTGTCCCACAATTGAGGCAAAAGTAATTTCCATGTGTGGCGCCTCACCTGTGACATTTCAGAGATCAAACCAAGGCCACAGCATCATGTAGTTTGATGCACAGCTCCTGACCACCTTTGCCAATGATATACCATGAGTTACCATTATCAAAGGGCCAGATTTATCACAGGGGTGAGTAAAATCATGCTTTGAATGTAACAGTAGACCATGAATCACCAGCATTATGACATGGTCGAGTACAATTCTGCCATGGATGTCTACAGTATGCCAAAAATTACCTGTGTTTTTATCAACCAGAATTGTATCAGGGATGAATACCATATGACATGGATACCTGCAATGTGCCCACCATTATGCGACAGTCAGTATTGTACACATATCTGGCACAATACACATGCTTGGAACAATGTGGTATTATCACAGTTTGGGGGGAGCAGGTGGCCACTGCCCAAACACCTACATACACACACTGTCACTTCATGTGACAAGATGTCTTGTAGGAAGCAGACAGGGTAGGTCTATTGCAAAATATATGTTAATATAATACGTGTGAGTAGTCTGATTTTATATTTTATAGAAAGCTTTGTTTTTCTCTATGTGAATCAGACCTTTAGGGATCTTGTTCTTTTTTTCAACTCCAGTGACAGGGAGCAAAGACTGGCTTCCTTAAAGCACAATTTAGCTTGCATGAGGTGAACAGATTTAGCTGAGTTCAGGGGTCTGCTAGTGGACTAACAGGTTGACACAAGAAAGGCAGAAGGGCTCTTTGGTGTTAAGTACATTCTGAAGTGCACAGAGAGCTTTGTGACACATTGCTTATTGAATTAGAACCCTTAGACATCTCCATAACTGCAATTTCTTTGACTTTAGTTGTACTTTAGTGCCATTGTTTTGTCATGTCTAATTCCATAGGATTTCAGAAACTAACAGATAAATTGCTTTTATAGTACATACTGCCGAATGTATACAGTGATTCAGAAAGAGGATATTTTCTAAGTGGTGGCAGGTGGAGTTATTACTTCACACAACCAGTTGCAGTCAATATAGTTGGGATCAGGAATGGAACTGGGGGAGGATCCAACCAGATCCCTGTCAGCAATGAATACTGTCCATATTTCTGCATGACCCTTGTGCTTGCTGGCCTGCTGTACCATGGGGCATGTGGAAGGGGTTGTGGATGAGGCCTTGGTCTCTTTTGATTTGTCCTCCACACCAAAAAATGAAGGGACGAGAAGTCTATATTTTCCCTAGCCCTCCCTATTTGTATACTTATACTCACAAAAAAAAGAGAAAGTATGTACTTTGTACCACGTGTATGTATTTGTAGAAATCACAGAATGGGAAAGCCCTAAGGGTTTTTAATATTTTGATCTGTGTCAGATTGTGTATTTGTGCAGTATTGATGTGAGCCCTCCATAAGTAAAGATGCTGATAAATGGTCGGACGAGCAAGGTTGCAAACTGACAGTGGCGTTCACTGTGGTCCAGTAATCTAGTGGCTACCAATGCCATTAAACATATATCTTGGATGACAGATGGTACTTGAGAAGTGCTTGTCTGGTTCTGTTGCCTTTCCTCATCATGGAAATGGTGTGGACCTCTTCATCTTTCTAGTCACTTGAGCTGGCAGGCTTGTGGTTTGCCCTGGAGACAAACTGCCAGAGTCCTGTTCTACGGCTAACTGGAAAAAAATATTACCCCATCCCACACGTGTTAGCCTGCATGGTTTTTGCTGGGAAAGTATCTGGCACAAATCGTGTGGGTGAACTGCACATAAATTGAGTTTACATGCTTTAGAACATGGCAAAACACCCATATTTAACACCATTTCCCCCATTCCAATGTCAACAACTGAAAAATGGGCAAACTGTACACCCTGTAATTACCATGCCCTATGTATGGTATTGATAAATATTGGGTGCATAATTTGTGCCTAGAATTTACGCACTAGCACAATAAGGGCCAGTGCATTGAAAGTGCTGTTTGCTCGTGTTCAGCCTGGCAATCTAGAACTCATAAAATTTCCTCATTGCCTGTCAGCAGGACCTTTCACCAGAGGCAGGAATTGAGAAAAGTGGAAGAAGGGCTGAATCTCCTGCTCTCAGTTACACTAAACTCCCTGGACATTATGAAGTAATGCATGCTCTTTATTTCAGAGACTAACATATTTTATGAATGTTCCAAGGTAAGATATACAATTTTTGGAAAACATCAGCTGGTTAAATGCTTTTAAATCAGAGCAAAGTGGTGAATAACCCCTTCCTGTCCACCTGGTAAGTGAACATAGTAAGTAATTCGATCACTTGTCATCCAACACTGAACTCTGCATGGCAGATGTATATACAGGTACTTACCTTTCTATAATAGCTGGCGTGGGAGCTTCGGCCACCTCCTGCCTTAAAATGTGTAATCCACACAGCCACCTCTCTGCATCTTCTGTGGAGTCAGCTGAAGAAAAAGATCAATAGGATACTGTGACAAATGTGCAAACCCTGCGCAACAGAAGCACCTTTGCACTACTGTAAAATAAGAACAAACATATATGGTTCTCATATGTTGCAGAATTTCAGACCTTATGTATCTGTTACAGGATCACCCCTGGCATGTCCTTTTTATTTTACTTTGAATGAAGTAAGGGAAGGAATCTGAATCCCAACAAAGGCCTAATGACCCATAGTGTCGGGGGGGGGAGAATAAAGGAGGGAGGGAACCCTCTTAGATAGTTTTAAGTTTATTCTGCACAAAGGATCACTTATTAGGCTTGGGTATAGACTCCATTAAATATAATTTGCTCCACCCTAAGCGCTGGTCTGCACCAGAGTGTTATAGCATGCCCTGTGATGAAGCATGCCATTATCTAGTGGGTGTGGACAATTTTAAAACCACTTAGGGTATCCCAGAGAGAGGGGGTTGTCTTTGCTTTATATTTGTTGTCATCTTTCCCTTTCTTTTGTGTATGTTAGGATCTTTGTCCGGGAGGACAAGGGAAGAGTAGTATCTCTTGCTCCTTTCTTTTTGTGAGTGAAAATGTCCTTTTTATTCTCATCTCTGGGAACAGTGGATTTTAGGATTATAATACATGGGAGCCTTAGGTCCCTCTATAAAAGCCCATCTCTAATTTCCTTATTACAATCAAGTTATGTCTCGTGTCACCTGTAATAAAGAAATTATGTAACTGCTCAACTGTAATAAGCTATTGCAGTTCCATGGTGACTTTACAGCTGTGGCTGAAACAAGGAAAAATGCAACTGTCTTTCTTAAAGGAAAAATGCTTAGCAGAAGAGAGATGTTTATGGCAACACGTTTATTGTTTGGCATTCTATCGATCATTACAGGAATGACAGAAACTCATCCTGTTTATACACAACCTGTCATAGCCTTTTTTACTCTGATTTACATAAAACTGATTCTCATATCTTTTTGCACAAATTACTAACTGCTATATGGAGGGTGTAATTACATAGTACTGATTCTTCTTTTATTCTTCTGGTTTGCAATGAACATGAAACAGCAAGCCACCAAGGATTTACCATGTTTTTGGCTGATTGTGTGACCCTGTATAAGACGATTTAAAATATCCTCTACTGCACACTAAAAGGATAGTGCAAGTCTATGACCTTTTAAAGGAACGTGGACTTTGACCTCATTCCTCCACATCACTGAACTCTTCAGTGACTAGCAATATACTGATAATGTATGGCCTGGGGGGTGCTGGGAGGAGAGAGTGAGTGTGTGTGTGTTTGTGTGTGTGCGTGTGTGTATATATTCTAATGCCACATTCCTCATAATTGTGCGCCGGTACCAAAGAACAGCGTTGGTGCACATCAGGTTATGAGGGACCCTAAATGTATAAAGTTCCAGAAAAGGAGCAACAGAAACGCTGGATATCATGCACTCACTTCCACAAAAACTCAGTCAAAGTTTCTGTGATGAGTTTATTCTGGCTTCAGCTATGTGAGAATAATTCACAGGCAAGTGAACAATATCGATATCGAGCATTTGTTATGCTCCTTTTGTGGAACTTTATATATATATATATATATATATATATATATATATATACATATATATATATATATATATATATATATATATATATATATATATATATATATATATATATATATATGAACAAATACCAGAGTTCCCACTGTTGTCACCTCCAATTGTAAAGGCAAAAAAAATCGGGACACGGACTCCAAGGTAGGTGCGTGGTTTTCTTCTTTTATTTAAGTAAATAGTCGCTTCAGCATGGCGGCATGACGCGTTTCGCCCAACAAGTGGGCTTGATCACACACACACACTACTGATGGTCGCCAGTAGGTAGTTATAGTTAAGACTTGGTTTCCATTGGAAAATTGTTTTTGAGTTTGCTTTAGCGAATCTTCATGAAAGTTTTGAAATAATGTGCCCTCCTGTGTCTTGTTGTGCATGGAAAGTTTCAGGATTATTCACCAAGAAGGGGCCGAAAAAAGGGGGAAGTAAAAAAAAAATGTGTGTTTCCAATATTAATTTACCAGGGATTTTAGACACGACTACAGCTCGAACCGCTGTCTGGAAGCTAGATCTTGGTCCAAAAGATCACTTTTTGTGATTTGGTAAAAATCTGTTAATTAGTTTTTGAAAGATTAAAGGAAATAGAAATATAGATATTTAAGGACACGGATCATGGACATGGGTCCGACAGATCTCATGCTGAGATCTGATTGGCTGCCAATACTTCAACCAGGAAGTGTTGGCAGCTATTTTGGGACTCGTACTCAGCTGAGTCCCCAAAAAAGTAACAAAATAAGAGAAGGGGACAGGGTAGGAATAGCCTGACCCCCTAGGCCTTGTTGTTGCAAAAAAGCATTTTTTTAAATCATGTTCCAAACGAAAATCGTGGAAAACCGCGGATCCCGGTCCAGGTCTTGGGGCAAATGTTATTATTAATTTTGAGGTGGGGCGCACGTGGCCCCCCTCTCAATGGCCAATATCGACCCAGGGGCCTGCCACCTTTCCCTCTCCGGGGCCAGGCAAATTTAAATGAAGAGGAGTGGGCCACGTGGCCTCCCCCTGTCCTGGCCGTTTACGGCCCCAGAGATCGCCACCTCCCCAGGCCAGGGCCAAACTATCACAGGGGAGGAGGGCCAGGTGGATCCCCCTCCTGGGTCCATTATGGCCCCGCGGACCACCAACTCAATTTAAAAGAAATGGGGAAGGGGTGCAGCGCGGCCCCCCTCCCAGGCCGTTTTCCACTCTGAGGACCACCACCTCCGTGAGGCAGGCCCTGCAAAAACAAAGGAGGAAGGCCGCATGCCTCAACCCTCCTGGAGTGATTAATGGCCCTAGGGACCGCCACCATCACCCCAGGCTGGCTAACCATGTCCTGAGGTGCCCACTTTGGCCCCCCTACCCTATATTGGCTGGACCCTGGGGACAAAATTAGCCCAGGAAGGGGGGCACACAGCCCCCTCCTCTTTTAGTATATGGGTGGCCCAAGGGAATGGGGTCGATGGGGGCTGCCTGCCCCCCTCCCTGCAGCCGACTTCCTGCTGAGCATGACCAAAGGCCATGCAAGGCGTGGGGGTGGGTGCCTGAGAGGGGGGGTTTAATGCAGAACCTGGCCGAAGGCTTTGCGCGAAGTGGGGTAGGTGCCTGAGGCCAAACCCCGCCATGCATGGCCAAAGGACATGCATGGCACAGGGTAGGGTGTGTATGGGGGGGGGTTGCCTGCAGCCAACACACACTGTGCAAAGCCAAAGGCCATGTGTGATGCGGGGTTGGGTGCCTACGGTGGGCTGAATGCAGGGCCTGGCCACAGGCAAGGCACTGTGACCAACTCCCACCACACACAACTTAAGGCCATGCATAGATTGGATTGGGTGCCTATGGGGTTTGGGTGCAGAGCATGCGGATGACCCCCCGCCAAGAATGGCCAAAGGCTGTGCAAGGTGTGGAGGTGGGTGCCTGAGGAGGATTTGCTGCAGGGCCAGGTCCTAGGGGTTGGGTGGCCAAGGGGGGCTGGATGCAGGGCCTGGTCGCAGGCAAGGCCCTGTGACAAGCTCCTGCAGAGCACAGCTGAAGGCCGTACGTGGCACAGGACTGGATGCTTACCGGGGTTGGTTGCAGGCCCTGTGGTCAACCACTGCCACGCCCGGTGGAGTTTGGAATAACAGAAAATATTTAAATATTATCTAACATTTAAAAAAAAACAGTGATTCACTGAAAAAACCCAAAGTTACAGGGACGTTACAGTTAGGAAATAGAATTTAAAAAACCTTAGAAATTCACTAAAAAAACCTAAGATTAGAGAAACATTTTAATTAGGTTCAGATTTTAGATGCAAAAAACCATAGAAAATCAACAGTTATTGTTATTCGTATCTCAAGAAACTATAACTCATGCCCTAAGGTAACTGTAACTCGTGCCCTTGTATGGCATCATTCACAACTGCGACAAATTAGTGATAAGTAAGCTGGGCATGGCGGGGGCATGAGTTATAGTTACCTTAGGGCACGAGTTATAGTTTTTGAGATAATATGTTGAATTTCTATGGTTTTGTTCTTGTAAAATCTGAACCTAACTATAGTGTCCCTTGAACCTGGTTGATATTTTAGTTGTTTAGTGTGTGTGTGTGTATGTATATATATATTCACTGAAAAAAACATAGGTTTCAGGCCTGATATAGTTAGGAATTAGCATTTAAAAAACCTTTGAAATTCACTGAAAAAACCATAGGTTTCAGGCCTGATATAGTTAGGAATTAGCATTTAAAAAACCTTAGAAATTCACTGAAAAAACAATAGGTTTTAGGGGTGTTATAGTTAGCTGGACATTTCACTCGAACAAAACCATTGAAATTCCTCTGATATAGTTAGTTGTACTAACTACATCTCGCACGCCCGCAATCCACTGCTGATGATGTCACATATTATATCATTCATGACATGGTCAGTCACATCACTGATGACATCTCAAATGACATCACTGATGACATCATCCAGTGAATGTGGCTTGGTTCGTTATTTAAATATGTATTATATATATATAGCAATTTGCATTGAAGAATGAGTTGATATATAAATACAAATATCTGGATGGAGGATTTAGTAGCAGTGTGATTGACTGTTTACTTGACTAATTTATAGTGTCTCACAAAAAATATTCGATAGTGACTAAATTGTGTGAATATCTGTATCACTTTGTCAGTTGTTGTGTAAACTGCTGCACCAGTTGGTTATAAGCTACGTGAAAGTCTATATTAGTTATTGATTAGTTAACTGAGTATTTGTATGGGAGAGTGGATGTGTGTGTGGTTCGGGGGGGGGTGTGACTGCCCAAAGATGTGTGAATAGTTGATTCAGTAGGGATATGAAGTTAAAACTACATGTTATAACAGTTGTTTGGGTGAGTGAATATCTTTATGGGTGTGGCGATGAGCCAATATATGTCTCAATGGTACATGTCCAACAAACTAGAAAAATAAAAGCCAGTGTATTTGTCAGTTGTTGTATAGAAATAAGTATACATAAGAGTCAGTGATTGTTTGAGTGACTGTATGGATAACTGTATACTTGTAATAGTGTTTTTATAACACACCAAGTATGCGTTATCTATATGAATAGATGAAGTGTTGTTTTTATAAGTGTATAGCTAAGTAAAAGTAAGTATGATCCATTGTTTGCATAAGTGAGTAGGATGACTTCATAAGTGATTAGGATGTGTGCTGGTGTGTAATGTCGATATAGGTGTATAAGTTTATTTGATATGGTTCTATTGATCATTGACAGCATGTATGAGTGAAACTATAGGTAAGTGATTACATGTGTGTATAGATCTAGGAATCACTGAGTAGGTGTTTAGAAACTTGTATTGGTGTGTCAATGGTTTTAAATCTGGCACTCTGTATTTTAGTGAGTGATGAAAGGTTATACTAGTGTATGATGAGGTGTACCTGATTGTCACGTAGATGATGTCATCAGTGGTCATCAGTGATGTCATTTGAGATGTCATCAGTGATGTCACTGACCATGTCATGAATGATGTAATATGTGACATCATCAGCAGTGGATTGCGGGCTCGCGAGATGTAGTTAGTACAACTAACTATATCGGAGGAATTTCAATGGTTTTATTCGAGTGAAATGTCCAGCTAACTATAACACCCCTAAAACCTATTGTTTTTTCAGTGAATTTCTAAGGTTTTCTAAATGCTAATTCCTAACTATATCAGGCCTGAAACCTATGGTTTTTTCAGTGAATTTCAAAGGTTTTTTAAATGCTAATTCCTAACTATATCAGGCCTGAAACCTATGGTTTTTTCAGTGAATTTCAAAGGTTTTGTAAATGACAATTTTTAATGTATTAATTGTTATAATGATTTTTTTGATACTGATTTACTACATTTTTTAAACTATTTATTTTTAGATTTTTTTTAATTACATTATAATTACATTATACATTACAATACAAAATATACTTTCTCAGAATGAATTACTTTAGTTTAAATATTTTGCAAATAGGCAAAAGACTTTTAAGTACAGTAGTTACAGTTGTTGCAACGGGCAACACAATTTAAAACACAATGCAACATTGAGCTCTATGTGAATTTCTAGTCAAATGCAATTAGTTAATTTATGAATTACTTTTCTAACCACAGGACTGGATACTAGATTCAGTCCTTGGACATCTCCTGTAAACAGTTGAGTAAAAGCGTTTTGGTTACAGTAGTGATTTTTAAGGAATATTATTGTATTTTAAAAGTTGACACTTAGAAATGTTTTCACATAGAATCACCAAAGTTATCCTATGGCAGAAAATTCACTTAGCAGGTAAGTAGTGTTATCGTTACTTTTTCTTACTCAGTGTTGGATCCTGGATCCAGCACTGGTGAATCTCCTGTAAACAGTTGAAAGAATGTGTTTAAGTCATACAGACGATTTTTTAGGAATATTTTTAGTTTGTGAAAATAGACAATTAGAAACCTTTCTGCTGAAAACCACACGATGGATTCCTATGGAAGGAAATAAAGGTTACTGGTAAGTACGCTTAGAATTACTTTTCAGGGTCAGTGCTGGGCTGAAAGATGCAGCCCTGGGTTCTCTCCTGATAACAGGTGAGTAAATTGTAATTCGTAGTTCGGCTGATTTTAGAGGAATATTTGTACGTTTCAAAATTGGACACTTAGAAACTTTTCTGCTGAAAACCACACAATGGATTCCTATGGAAGGAAATACAACTTACTAGTAAGTAACCTCCAGTATGCGCCAGGGGGCTGCATTGCAGAGAGGTGTAATGAGGCCACGCCCCTTTTTACAACACTCTGCAACGCAGCTCCGTGGCGCTTACTGGAGGTACCTGGTGGGCTAGTTGGCCCCCAGGGACCCCCAGAATTAAAGGGGAATTAGTTCCCCCTCTGCAAACGTGCCAGGGGGCGCGTTTGCAGAGTGGTGCAAGGGGGGGGCATGGCCTCTGGCCCGATCCCGTCTTTTTTTTTATTTTCATAAGGGGGGCTGTGTAGCCCCCCTTCTTTTTCTAATTTATTGGCCCTGGGGACCCCATCCCCCAGGGCCAGCCCCCAATTTGTTTAAAAAAAAAAAAGAGAAATCGGGAAGCATGTCGCGTGGCCACCCTCCCAAGGCCATAATTTGCCCCAGGGACCCCATCCCCCGGGGCATGGCCGTTTTTAAAAAATATATATATTGGAGGGGGGCTGCCGTGCCTCCCTCCTGTGGCCAATTATGGCCCCAGGGACCACATCCCCCGGGCCGTTTTTTTTTTGGTTGCTTTTTTTTAAAAAAATTAGGAGGGGGGCCGCGTGGCCCACCTCCCGGGCTACTACTAGCCCCGGGGACCCCATCCCCCGTGGCTGGCCCTCTTCGTTGGGGGCCATGGGGGGTCCCCAATCCCCCCACGGTCCCAGCCGGCTCCCCGCGTCGTGCGGGAGCCGGCATTGCTTTTCCACATGGGGAGCAGATAACATGCTGCTCCCCATGTGGAAAAGCAATCTGCTTTGCTTCATTGAAGCGAGAGCAGGTTTCCCTGCTCTCGCTTCAATGAAAAGCAGTTTGCAATGACAGGGCGGTCCCCGGGGGGTGGCGGTCCCCGGGGCTGGGGGGACCCTCTGGGCCCCTCTTTACATAACTATTGCCCCCGGGATTTGGCCTCCCCGGGGGGCAATTACCAAAGAAGCGCGGGAGTCCGTGCTTTTTTTTTTTTTAAATTTTCAGCCGAAATTCGCGCTGGGTGCGCAAATCTCGCAGTTTGTTTTTAAAAAATGCTTTTTTTGGCCCTGGGGTTCCTTGTGGGACCCCCTGAGCAGGCCTAGGGGGTCAGGGTGTTTCTATCCTGCCCCCTTTTTGCGTTTTTCACGTTTGTTTTTTAGGTTTCTTGTGCCTCGGTTCTACCGAGGCACAAGATGGCTGCCAACACTTCCTGATTTGGAGTGTTGATAGCCAATTAGAATACAGCTCATGCACGGCTGGGTGCACGCTGGGTGCGCGGATCCTCCGAGGCCATAGATATATATGTACTTTTAAATGTAATTTTCTCAGGAACTACTAAACGGATTTACACCATTTAAGCAAAAGGCACAAGTCTGAACTAAGGACTACCTCTTTGCCAAATTTGGTGTAATTCCGTTCAGCAGTTCGGGCTGTAGCTGCGGCTAAATGTCCTATGGGAAATTGCATGGGGGAAACGCGTTTTGGGACCCTCCCTTTTTTCTTGGCCCCCGCTTGACGAATCACTGTGAAACTTTCAGGATAGGAGCGGACCGGAGCTGGCCAAATGTTTTGAAAATTTCGCGAATATTCGTCAATTGGCGCCAAAGTTATTCCAAATAGAATGTTGCAGATTTCCTATGGAAAATAGGTCCTAACTATATCTACCTACTGGCGACCGCCAGTAGGATATATATATATTTTTTCATTAAAACAAATAACAGGTTAGAGGGACATTATAGTATAAATATATATATATGCATTTCAGTTTTCCGACAAAAGTATGTCGTGCACTTTAGGGCTCTTATTAAATCGATCCTTTATTCAAAATTCTTAACAAGCAATCAAAAGACTGACAGACGCGTTTCGCCCTCCTGGGTTTTGTCAAATCAGTATTCATTATAACACATTCACATTTTGTCATGTCATGATTTCATTGGGCAGCAACTGTTGATCAGTAATGGAAAATGGACTGCAATTCCCTTATTTCTCTGTGTATTGGTGTCGGCAATTTTACCATGTTAGCACCTAATTCAGTTTTTACATGTATAAATATTTACATACATGCTTTTCTTTTGAAAATATTGAAATCAACATAAATCAATTTATATAATTACGCAAATTTTGTATACAAATATACAAGTGCACAAATAAACATGAAATTTCAATCAGGTTATCTATTCGTAGTCCCTTTCATATATATAATATGAAATTATTGTTGACAATCACGCCCTGTATGGGCTGTCTCCCTGATGCATTTATCAAGTGCGAGTAGATAAAACCTTAACATCATCTGGCTGTATTTTATGTATTCAAAATTCAGCATTGTAGTAATATAACTTATTATTTAGTTTTTTTCTCTCAGCGTCCACCAGTAACTCTTGGGGAATTATTTTTCATAAGTTGATGTTGGAGTAGTATCTAGCTGAATATTCAAACTTCATAATCATGATTTACAGCACGGCATTATCCCCATATTGTCACTTGTTTAGCTAGAATTCTAATGTATGATCTAGCTAACTGGAAGTGATGCAGAGAAGATAAAAGAAAGAATAGAAAAAATGAAATTGAGAGACAGATATGAAATTGAGGAAAAGCCAAATGTGGCAAAATAATACAAAATAAGGAAAATAAGAAGACGACGAAGCAGAAGAGGAAACAAAAGAGGGGAGGAGGGGATGAGAGGGAGGGAGGAGATTCCCAAAAATATTTTTCATTTGATCCTTCTCCTAGATGTGTGCACAACTCCTCTTCACAATTGAGGCCCCAAGGAACTTGGATCCTAAATTCCACGATTTATTTGGATTCAAGACGTCTCAAACATTCAATTCTATCGCCCCTCTTTCTTTGTGGGGCACCTTATCTATACAGAAGTAGCTTAGCATATCACTCCTCCTTTGATGAATCTCCTTAAAATGCCTTGCTACTGGATATGTGTCATCCTGATTCATTATTGCTCAAGTGTGTTATAATATTCGTTTTTTGGCAGGATGAACCGTGCTGCCTATGTATTTTTTTCCACACCTCCTTAGACTTTCTGAACAACAGAATAAATGTTTAAATGTGGACAACACGGAATATAAATTGATAAAGTGATAAATGTGTTTTCCCTAGGTAAAGCTCCACATTTGGACAGCTTTCCAAATGTATTTTATAAGGCTGTAAAGAGATTCTTGCCCCTGACTTGATGGATCTTTTCTCCCATTTTTCACTCATCTGTGTGGCTTCATGCTCATATACTGAGGCATCTACTGTTTTAGGGCCTGGTTTAGCAGACAGATACTCCATCACAAACATGACAGACACCCAGTCTGCTTTATTACAAGTGTCTATAGGATTTAATGCACTTATAATAAGGCAGATAGGATATGTCACATTTGTGACAGAGTAACCCCTCTGCCATACTTTAAATCAGACCCTTATTTCCTAAAGAAAATGTAAAAGAAATCTCACTATTATGCTCATTACTGTCCCATCTTGAACAAACTGAGCGCAAAATGTATTTGAACATTCTTATGGGATGACCACATTATTTCCTCACATCTTTTCTAGAAAACAGACTGGATTCATGACCAGGATTACGTTGAATTATAACACCAGGCTGGGAGCTCATGTGATTGATGGAGCATATGAAAACAAATTGGCCGCAATTGTCACTCTAGGTGCCTAAAAGGATTTTCGTCAGGTGTCATGGCCTTTCCTCCAATCCAAGTCACTCTACAAAAAGCTAGTTTGGGAGAGGAATTAATAATGGTAGTGATATCACTCTATCAAATTCCAAAATCTATTGTGAGAGTTAATGTTACATATTCTACTTCTACTATCTTTCAGTGAGAACAGGTTACAAGGCAGAATTGCCCGTTGCTTCCACCCCCTTCATTCTCTTTTTAATAGCTAAGGAACCTCTTTTGTAAGCATTAAACAATAACTGTTATTTCAGAGGTATTCAAATATGGGGAAAAACCATACAAACTAGAGGTGTGTGCAGATGATATAATTCTATATGTTGAACATATTAAATCATACAACCCAGTGATAATAAGTACCACTCAAGAATTTCCTGGTCTAAACAAAGCTAGGTCGAATCATTACAACTTATCCATTTTACAAAGGCAATGATAGAGAAAATTCAACTACAATGGCAATCTATAGTGATCACCTACTTAATACTCAATTCATTCATGATTTAGCTGCATCTGTCAAGAATTTCTTTTTTTTTTTATTCCATGAAGTGAGACACACTTTTGACACCAGGTCAGGCCAGCTACATTGTTATCTTGGTGGGGCAGAATAGAAGCATTAATTATTAAATCATGATATTGCTGGGGTAGTTGCTCTTCTTTTTTTAACTATCGATGATCTTCTTAACTTGTTCATTTGGGCTAAAAAGAATCCCAGGACTGCACTCTCAAAATTAACATGAGACAAGTTTAGCTGACTTAAAAGACTACCATCCATGTTTACTGGGAGCAAAGAGTAGATTTACTCAAGAAAAACCATCTTATCTGCACTAGAGGTGTATGTTCTGTCTTTACCACAAATGGAAGACCCCAAAGAAAGAATCTAAAAGGATGTATAGGCCTTGAATAACCAAGTGCATTGCACTCAATAACAGAGCATCTGTCTTCCCCACAAGGGAGTGTGAGGCATTCACTCACTCTTTTCCATCCACACAATGGAATAATACTGCCCCCATCCCTCTCACACTAACATCAGTGGTGAAGTGTTTTTTCTTGTGACATCAAAGTGCCGCATTGTGAGCATTTTGCCAACATCACTTTTAACTTTGCATAATCAAGCAAATTTTGCATCTTGCTTCTGCTACAACGTAAGGGGTTGTACAATGCTGGCAAAATCTTGAATGTATTTCGAATAATGCTCTGCCAAGCCTAAAAAGGATCTAACTTTAGCCTTATATTCTGTTTTATGGCTTTAGCCACTGAGTCTGACAATGCCCTCACCAGAATGGTATGCCCCAGATATGACACCACAAAAACTCTAAGTTTAAGTTGTTGTCTTTTAAGCTAGAGACATTATCCTTCAGTTAGAAGAACACTTTTCTCAAGGTCTTTTCATGACTTTCTTTATCCCCATTATAGGCCAGAATATTGCCCCGGAAGAACATCACATCAACTAGGCCATCCAAAACATTTTTCATAATCCTTTGCAACATGCCACGACAGGTGCCAAACTAAACAACATATTAATGCCCCCGAAGGCACCCAAAGTTATAACATAGAAAGTCAGGGCCTGGGAACCTGGTGGTAGGCAGCCAGGAGATCCACTATGTTAAAAAAAGACAGCTCCACTCAACAACACCTGGTCCAGGGTATTGGTATTCACGGTGATACCAAGGCCCTTTGATGCCTCCATCTAAGAGAGTTGTCAGCATGATTGGCAACATATACCGGTATGGTGTATTTTAAATTAAGAATCATCTTCATTTGATATGCCATAATACACATGTGAACTATATCCAAATATGAACAAGAAATGAGTAATGAAGAAGTCAATGAATAGATAAGAGTCAGGTTATCCAATCTGATTGTTCACCTTAGGGGTTAGAGACTATGTATGATGATGTGAAAATGATATGAAGTATTGATTCCCCAAGAAATTTGAGGTAAAAAATGTTAAAATTATGATTTGTTGTGGTCTGCTCGCCTCAGATCATTAGGAAATATTGCTCTGTAAGGAATGAAGCATTTGGAAACTGGGTGGCACATAGTGGCTATATTCTCGGATAAAGGGATGAATAAATAATACCGCAACTGTGCGAGGATAAACAACATACAATTATGCAAATTGAGTTATGCAAATTTCGTTTTAAGTGGTAAAGAACGTTATATGTTCAGATTTTATATATATATCTATATATATATATATATATATATATATATATATTTGGTGTTCTCAAGCCCTGAAGAAGTCTCTTGTGAAGAGACGAAATGTGTTGGCTACGTGAAAATCTGATTTTATGAAGATTTGAATAAAGAAGTTTTATACACAAAGGATTAGCGGATGAATTTTGTGCAACCCATGTCTTTAAAATATGTATACTATATTTTTAAAGGGACGTAAAACTGTGTGTGCTGTTCATTCTTGTGTAACATTTGGCAACATATACCTTCCCTACCATTTCTCTGCCCTTGAAGGAAATTCTCATCACCAAAATCCAATTGAATCAGTCTTGATACTCCTACATCCCCCAGGGTTGATTCCCGGAAAAGAAACAAAACATTCTTCTTATCATATACTTCCTTCCATTTCTTGTCTTCCATGATAGTGTACGGTGAAGCTGAACCAACTAAATCTGTCACCACCGTTCCACCAATCTTAGATTCACATTCAGGTAATACCACTATCAATTTGTCTCATAAAAGTGCCATTCTGGTGCTTAATCTGTCAAATACTTTCTGACTTTGGATATCACTTGGGCCCTCTTCCACATTTTGTGCTTTGCCACTCTTTCCTACTCAGGCACAATGGCCATGTTAACCCCCACACCCCATTGACAATGAATGAACTAATTTTTTCCATTTTTTCCAAGGCAAAATGGGTTCACCTGTATACAGACAAAATGGTGGGGGGCGCAATATCCTCGCTCCTGCCGTCTTTTCTGTAGATAACACAATCAGTGAACTGCAGTTTACCAGCCAGGTGGAGTACAATGTAGGCAATGCATCAATATACTTTGTAGGAAACCAAAAAGTAAAAGTGGAACAAGTGAAGAGACTAAAGAAGAGAAGTGCTGTGACTGAATTACTAATTTCCATTAGTGAGACAAACTGAATAATGGAGCACTGTGCATAGGGTGACAGTGGGGAAGCTGGGATGCCAGGTAGGATGACACTGCCTCTGTTCTGTCTGGATACAATGTGGGTTTGGGTGGTGGTATTAAAGTCATAGGAGAAAAGTAAGGGCGTACTATTTCTAACTGAAAAATGTGGATTCTGCAGGGGCAAACAAGCCTGCTAACATTAGATTAGATATAAAATTCAGTGTTGAGTCAAGGGTGAAGCAGAGACAATAAACCTAACAGAAGAAAAACAAAATCTTCATATGTTAAGAGTGGAGTGCCATGGAGCAACAGAAGATAAGTGAGAAGATGGTTAGACAAGAAGTACACAGTTTTGGCCTACTGAAGCTTAAGAAAGGTAGACGACATTCAGTTCCTGATAATAGCCGATAAGCCCCCAAGGCAGAGGACATCAGCTTGTGTTGTCACCCAGATGAAAAAGAGTGTCGGATTGTTATATCCTGTTTATGCTAATGCAATGCCATTCTACCACTAGTGGAATGTTAATATGATGATGCTGTCAGAATGTTGGGAATCTGCAGAGAGAGTAATGACAGTTGACTGGGCTGAGCTGCCTGCTGGCTGCTCCTGGTGGGGTCTTTATCTGATCTACTTATGGTCTCCCTCTGGTCTTGTTCTAATCTTCCTGTGATCTTGTACCATCTTCTAATAAACCTCCTTAAATCATCTGAACTGAGTGGACTTGATCACTACAGAATTTCGGCGACGAGGATGGGATGTCACATGTGAGTTGGCAGCAAAGTTTTCTCCAAATACTTGCAATTTTCAACGTTTGTGTTATTTTTGCAGAGTCCTTTTGCATATTGGGTGTTTTTTTACTTTTGTTTCTCAGGTGAGTAGTCGCTCACCGGCGTGTGTCACAGGCCTATGTCATTACATTTCTGTTTCTTTTACAAATGTTTTACCATGAGTTTGTTGTTCTTTTTGCATGTTTCTTATCTCCTTACTCAGGGACTGCAATGGGTTTTAGTCCCATTTGCCAGCAATGGGTTGAAGTCCCATCTGCTCACTGTACTCTTGCACACAGTTTTATTTCAATTATTTTTACGTATCTCTACTTCATGAGGTTAGTCATGTGTTCCTACTCATGTACTCGGGTTCTTACCCGTACGTTTCCTAATGTACATGTCTACAAGGTGCGTCTATGCAAAGGTTACAGTCCTTTCGCATGAATCAATTTGCGGGTTCTTACCCGTACGCTTTCAATTGTACCCGTCTACAGGGTGTACCCATGCAAAGGTTACAGTCCTATTGCAGTAGTGCGGGTTCTTACCCAAACGCTTACTGTTCTTACCATATGTGTTCCTACCCATATTTGGTTTTTTTACATATTGTCAAGTTTACAAGGACTATGTTCATAGGGGTCTTAGCCCCATCTGTTACTGTTGTTTTGCCTTATATTTCTAGGGCGTGTTTTTGGGTTATAGTCCTCCCGAACCTCACATATAGTTTGAATTATTATTATTATGCACTGTTATCTTTACATTATATTGCAAATTTTGTATTGATGATGGTGTTTCTGAAGGGTGAGGTTTAGCCGTATACTTTTCCTCATTTTCCTTGTTCTTTCTTCATTGCTGTTGTCTTCTTCTTCTCGTGTCTCTTGTGGATTCTGGACTTTACTTTGCTTTTCTGTCGTTTTTCCTTCCTCTGGTTTGTCGCAGCCTGTAGCCCTGTGTTCTGTTAGTTTTCCCTTTTCAGCCCCATTTCATCCCTGTTCTGGCCAGTAGGTGCGTTTTGGGGAAGTCTTTTGTGCTTTCTTTTATCCTTTTCTCTTACATTGATGCTTCTTCGCTATTGTGTAAGAAGGGAGGATGGTTTCTATGTTCGATTTCTTGTTGCTCTTCTTTCTATTGTTGTTCTCACACTGCTCTTCTTTTGATAGATGTTCTCTCATTGTTGGTCTTTGCTTTTGTTTAATTCTTTTGCTTTCACCTTCTCATGTTCTCCTCTTCTGTTTCTAGCTTGTTGTTTTCCCGTATAAGAAAGGGGGATATGTTATATCCTGTTTATGCTAATGCAATGCCATTCTACCACTAGTGGAATGTTAATATGATGATGCTGTCAGAATGTTGGGAATCTGCAGAGAGAGTAATGACAGTTGACTGGGCTGAGCTGGCTGCTCCTGGTGGGGTCTTTATCTGATCTACTTATGGTCTCCCTCTGGTCTTGTTCTAATCTTCCTGTGATCTTGTACCATCTTCTAATAAACCTCCTTACATCATCTGAACTGAGTGGACTTGATCACTACACGAAAAAGAGTGTCGGATTTACTGGAAGATGAAGATGTCATTCTATGCAACAGCTTGCACAGAAGTTCCATATAGGCATAGAAAAGCAAGGAAACCCCGGGGTATTGCAAAGTGCTTTGAGATGACAGTGAACCTGGGAAATCCCATCTTTATAAATGTAAGTAGCCAAAGACGATAGATGAGAACCAGACCAAAACTGAGCCCTCCATGCCCATCTAGTAGGTATAACGGATAAGAGAGCATTGTCAGCCCTATTGGCATGAAACATTGTGCGATCAAGGGGCAAAACCAAAATGCCCCTCCATCATCCAGGTATGCTGGGCACTATTACTTACCTGAATGGTAACAGCCTCTGTGCTAAACATGGGACAGATGCCAGGTTGAGGAAGTGAATCAGTGGAATGATGGAGCAGAAGGTGGAGTGCTGTCCACTTTTAAAGGCGTTTCCGAAGAAAGGGCAAGGTAGTGATGGACCAGAAGCTGACCAGAACACTACCAGGCAATTTTTTACATTTTTTCAACAGTGGTAGGAACTGACCAACTTTGAGGGAGTCAGGAAAGGTACCTTACATAGCTCCATAATGGATTACTGGTCATCTGGGAGACTGTGACTCTACCTTCCATGTTTCACACAATGTCCCTGATAGGTGAGCCCCTATGGGTGTAACACATAAATCCTGGAGTCCGGAGATATAGCTCCAATAAGAAATGGAGACCGGGCCAGTGAAGAGAACATTAATGTCTTTGTCACTTAAGATTTTGTAATTCTATCCTTTGTTATCCATTGTAAGCAGCACTGTAGATCTTCTCTTTAATTGTACACTACAAATAGAGCAGGAGAATGTATTCCCTGAGCATTTCACTTACTGGGGCAAAAATGGCACCAAGGGAAACAAAACCTAGTCAATCACTTGATTCAAATATGTGGGTGGAGTCAGTTGTTTAAGAAGGTGATCCCATTATGATGGTTTAAAGATTGAGCTCTCTTTTGGAGGGTGATATAGGTATGAAAATGGGTGAACCCCATTAAAGCTCATGGAGGCATTTCGTTTGCTAGGCAGATGAAGAGAAGCACAAAGAGGGTGACATCTGCCAAATGCTGGTGAGATGACAGGCATGGAAGCTGGTCTGAGAAGGTACATATGAATATATCAGTACCTGAGGAATTACCCTGAAATTTAATGGAAAACAATGAGACCCATTCAGAACAGGATGTTTCCTATGGTAGAAATAGTTGCAGTGGTACTGACATTGTCAGGAGACGTTCCACCATTTTTAGAGCATGTCCAGGGAAATTGGGCGATAACTGCTGAAAACCTTTTTCCACTATCCATTTCCACTGTCCGCAGAACCTAAAGACTGCAGGATACATATATGCAAATAATGGGATTTGTGAGGTATTACGTTTGTGAATCCCAGTCAATTTTAAGAAACAGTTGTAATGGTGTGGTGCAGAAAAAATGCCCGATAACCCGACTCCTCAGTATTATTTTTTAATCTGGTTAACTAAAAGAGGGGCTCCACAAAACCCCTAATTACTACAGCTAAGAGCCATGCACTTTTTCAGATCTGTGCGATTCCTGTTGTTTTCAAACATCCAAAGCTGGCCCAGAGCTTCTAGAATGGAATCAAACATAACGTCTAGGTGCATTACATAGATTTGCACACAGGAAGCCAGAGATTCTGGAATCTGATCTCCAGCTTGCCAAGAAAAGTCAACTCTTTTATCTCCACATGCTTCTTTTCTTCAAATCATCTGAATACTAATCTACCCTACCTTACCCTGAAGAGTAGAAATGGCACTGTGTTGGCTACTAGTCAGTCATGTCTGGACTGCAGCAAAGACTTTAGATTTAGGCATGCACAAATTTACACCAGAATGAATGCACAACATCAATTATGCAGCAACTGCTCTCATTTTAGAAGCCCACAAATTCAAAACCTCTTCTACCCACCCTTCATTGGCGTCCTCTAGAGGCTAGGATTATATTCAAATCTCTACACTGCTCATTAAAAAAAAAAGAAACCATAATTACATATTCTCCAATATGATCTTTACTGTCTAGTAATTTAGACTTCTCATTAGTTCCACAGATTCGAAAGACTCAGAAGATACACGTTTTCAGTGCTGACAATTCTCTCAGGAACTGTTTGCTCTTCCTTTATGAAATGACATAATGTTAGAAATCGGAGTCCCTAGTTGGCAGTGGTATGCACCTTGTCTAAGTAGGGACCCTTCCTTTTTGTGAGGATAAAGGAGTTACACACCCAGATAGCCCCTGATCACCCCTTTGGTAGCTTGGCACGAGCAGTCGGGCTTATCTCAGAGACAATGTGTAAAGTATGTGTACATAACACACAGTAACCCAGTGAAAACACTGCAAATTTACAGCCCACCACTTTATAAAAATAAAGTATGTTATCCAAGCCAAACAAGACCAAAACCACAAAAATCCAAAATACAGAATTCAAAAGGTATATAGCAAATCTGGTCATAGAATTCTATGGATGCAGTGATTTTAAACAAAGTACCTCAGATGCATCAAAATCCACAAGACAAAACAGCTGCAAAGTAAAGCAGCATCGGAAAACACAGTGATGCGTTGGTTCCTGAGTCCACGGACTGTCAGTTCTGCTGTATGCAGGAGAAGTGTTGCGTCAAATCCGGACTGTAGGGTAAGCAAAGCGTCAAAATCCAAGACAGTTCTAGTCTGTGGGTGATGCATTTGAAAAAAACTCACTGGTGCAATATGTGGAAATCCAGCCGCGCTGGAGGTCATTGCGGTGGCGGCAAACAGGTGCTGTGACGATTTCTTCAGCCACAGTCCCATGATGTGTCGATTCTTCCCAGTCACAGAGCAGGGCCTTCATCCGAGCAGGGGTCTCGGACTTCAGAGACACGGTGTGCTGAACTTGGGCTGCGGCGGTTTCTTTGGGAACTGACAGGTGCTATGTCGGTTTTTTCGGCCGCATGGCAGCAGTGTGTGGACATTTCTCCCGTGTGGCAGTGCTGCGTCGGAAAAACAGTCGCTGAAAGGATGATGCGTCAATTTTGATGGTTTCAAGCAGATCTTTGCAGCAGGAACAACCTCCAAAGGTCCAGAACTGGATTTGGCACCACAAGGCAGGTCAGAACTCACAGCCGTGGAGTTCAGGGATGCTGCAGGTGAAGACTTTGATGGTCCCGAGACTTCCAACAGGAGGCAAGGACACATAAGCCCTTGGAGAAACTTCACAAGCAGGATATGTAGCAATGTCCAGTCCTATTCCTCTTCAAAGCAGAAGCAGCAATTGCAGGCCAAACCAGCAAAGTGGCACACAGCAAAGGGGCAGTACTCTTCCTCACAGCTCTTCTTTTCTTCTCCTTGGCAGAGGTGCCTGTTGATCCAAAAGTGTTCTAAAAGTCTAGAGATTTAGGTCCAATACTTATACCCTTTTTGGCCTTTGAAGTGGGCATTCTGCAAAGGATTTGTCTTTGCAGTGCACAAGCTCTGGTCCTGCCTCGTCTTAGCTCGAGACACACTCCAGGGGGGTGGACACAGCATTGTGAAAGGCCAGGCACAGCCCTATTCAGGTGCAGGTGACCGCTCCGTCCACCACTCTAGCTCAGGAAGGGACAACAGCCTGGTGCAGGGCACACCTCAACTCATTTTGTGTGACTGTCTAGAGTTAATGCTCAAGCAGGCTCCTGTCAATCTAAATTAGATGTTGATTCCACAGGCAGGCAGAGGCACAAAATAGTTAAACATGAAAATGCCCACTTTTTAAAAGTGGCTTTTTCAAACACACAATTTAAAAAACATCTTCACTAAAATATGTGTTTTTAAATCCTGAGGTCTGGGAGCCCAAACTCCAAATCTCTAGCGGTTGCCAAATGAAACTTACAGTTGTAAAATGTTACAAGGCAGCTCCAATGATAGCCTATGGAGAGTTAGTCCTTGCAAACGTGAAAAATTAAATTGGCAGTATTTCACTATCAGGACATGTAAAACACACCAGTATATGTCCTACCTTTCACATACACTGCACCCCGCCCACGGGGGTACCTTGGGCCTACCCTAGGGGTGCCTTACTTGTAGTAAAAGGGAAGGTTATGGCCTGGCAAGTGGGTGGAATTGCCAGGTCGACATGGCAGATTAAAACTGTACTCACAGATACTGGAATGGCAGACCTGGGACAAGTTTACAGGGCTACTCATGTGGGCGGGACAACCAGTGCTGCAGGCCCACTAGTAGCATTTGATTTACAGGAACAGGACACACACAGTGCACTCTACTAGGCACTTACCTGTAACACAAATATGCCAGTCATGGATAGCCAATCAGAATTACAATTTACACTGAGAGCATATTCACTTTAGCACTGATCAGAAGTGGTAAAGTGCCCAGAGTCCTAAAGCCCACAAAAAGAGGCCAGAAAAATAGGAGGCAAAATGTTTGGGGTAAACCTGCAAAAAGGGCCAGGTCCAACACATAATTTAGTTTATTTTCATAAACTCGTCATGAAATGGCTGTTCTACCCCTTCTGGTCTCACTAATTCCACCAAATGTCAATCTCATTTCTTAGAGGATCTAGAAAGCCCTTGGAGTGTTAGTACACTTTACTAAAGTTACTTATGTAAAAAACATACCACAGTCATGAGGTTAGTAATGAGTATAAGAAGTATAAACAATTGCAAAAATGTACCTTCTAAACTTAAGGTGTTCAGCACAAACTGAGATCCATAGAAGATAGTGAAACAGCAGTCCTCTTTCAGTTTTGCTGCTTTCCCGCGCTCAAAGTCCTTACAATTTTTTCCTGGACGAATTTCCTTGATTTCCACCATATCCACTGAAAGAGAAAACAATACAAAAATCAAAATAAGATTTCATCCTACACCAAATATAACATTCAAAAATCAAGATGCAAGTTACAAATACACAGTTAATATATGTTTAGATGCTTATTTTCCTTCTGTGTTTTTTCAAAGGCATCACACATTACCTTCACCATTCCACACTTAACAGGTGGCCTAGTGGTGCTAGAGCTGTTTCTACAGGCTGGAAAGAAAAGTGTTAAAATAATGTATTGAACTCCAGAACCTCTCAGGTCCTAATAACACAGACATGCATGCTGCACTAGTTCAAAGCACTTCTGTGCACTTTATGAAGCAGTGGAGACAGTTCAGGTACCCTGCCACAATGTGTTCCCTATCACTACATTAAGAGGGTAAGTACCTGTATGCACAGCTGCATATATTTTACACTATTCAGCATCATGGGTGCTTATGTCCCATGAAGCTTGCTCAACAATTCCAACCAACCAATATCAGAACGTTTACCACTTAGGTTTAACTGTAGCCATCACCCTTTCAACCAAGAACCTGAATAATGCCCAAGAACTGAACGAAAGTGAGTGAACTCCAGTGACATGCTGGGGTTACGAAGGAGTGTATGAAAAATAAAGCTGAAGTAGCTATTTACTGAACTATCTGAAAAGTTATTTAGACTTTGCAAGGGGTATTGTAAAAGCTATATAAACAACCATACTTGATGGTATCGGACACTCCTTTTGTACGTGTGAAGCGTAATGATGAACTCATGTCTGCTGAGAAGTAGTGTGGGATCTGGTGAAACTTTCACTTTAAATGCATTTCCATGCCCAACCACTAGATGGCAGAATAATGAACTGCATGTGAATTCAGGTAACAACCAGAGATACCAAATGATAACAGTCTGAATGACCAGCTGCACTTTTTACCAACGTGTTGGCAATGTTCGACAAGGTACCGTTAGGATCGCTGGGATTCAGCTTCGACATGAAACTACGAAGCTGCTGGGAGCTGTACTGGAAAAATTGGGCAACGCGATATATGTATGTGCTTGGACTTCTAGGGTGTGTGCCTAGCTTGAAAGGAACATAACAATGTGCAGTGTTTAAAGGCTGAAAACGTTTTCTGTATGTAGCATTATGTGTGGATAACACCTCCATCCATTCACCAACATACAGAACCTCAAACAGTGCCTGGAGGAGATCAAATCTAGACCAGGCCCTGCCTGATCCAGACTGCATGATTCAGCACACCAGTTCACTGAGATACACAAATGCAAGAACACTGTCATGTTCTTCAGAACCTTGATTTTCTGTCCCTAGAAATGGCCCCAATAATTTCAAAGCCCTCAGTCTGATCAATACTTTTGCTCATCTTTTATAAAATTAAGTTTCTCAGGTGGAGCCAATTGATTAAGGAGCCACTGGATATTAAGAATGGAAGTCCCCAAATCAAAGAAGAAGTAGACTTAAGTCTGGTCTTTCTTATTGGATGACCTCATCATCTAGACCATCCTTCACTATGTCCTATCTTTTGAGCTACGATCACTGCTTCACTAAAATCTTTTCTATTCCAACATTTTTTAGTGGACTAACTAATCATTTCCTGTTTAACTTACATATCTGTGCCTGCAGAGAGGAGTTGGCCTAACGGCTAGGGCGGTTGACCTCAAATCTGGGGAACTGGGTTTGAGTCTCAGCAATGACGCAGAACATCCAGTGATGCTGGGCAAATCACTTAATCTCCCCGTGCCTAACAAAAAACAATTACAAAAATGGATGTGTCCTCATGTAATGCAACTGGTGCTATGTAAAGCGCTCTGATACCCGATTTGGGTCAAGTTCACGCTATATAAAACTCTGTAAAATAAAAAAAATAAAGAATAAAAATCACCAACCCCTCTGTCATGCTCAGATCTCCCTCCCCACCCCCACCACCCCTGGATCCTGCAAAAATTGCAAAACTGCAGGCTCATTTCTGCTTCCTGTTCTCCACCATTGTGGTATGCTGCAGGTGAGTATTTGTGTCTTTACCATAACTTTGTATAATGGTGCCTTATACAGCTCTCTGGATTTAGTGTGTACTATCAAAATTGATTAAGCACATTGCTAAAATCCAGTCTTCAAATGATATATTGGAAGATGTGCTGTTTCCACCCCGTCGATATATTACATAATATAAAATATATATGTATATATATATATATATAATCTACTGGGCGAAATGCCTCAGTTGCAACTGTACTGTTCGCAGCTACAAGAAAGGGTGTGGCGTAACAGCCAGAGCTGCTGGCCTTGGACCTGGAGAACCAGGTTTGAGTCTCGGGGTCGGCTCAACATCCTGTGATTCATGGCAAATCACTTAACCTTGCCCTTGTGTAAAGTAACTGGTGCTCCAATACCTTTGGGTCGAGTTTCCGCTATTTAAAACTGCATGTTCCAAGCAGAACACCCAACCCTTTCACAGACGTCTTTGCACTGCATAGCACTGTGTGCAGACACCTTTTATAGGGTAGTCATGTTATTTAAATCGGTTTGAAGACTGGTCGACTGCTAACACTACAGATGTTTCTGTAGGCCCGAATCTTATCCAGTTCCCCAGGCTGAGGTACATAAAAAAGATTATTGCACTTTTCATAAAATCAATTGGCAACGGAGAGAAGGGGAATGGGGGAGGTAGACACTCCAGCAAAAGTAAGCGGCAGCTCTAGGGCAATCCAAGACCATATCAAGCGATCCTTATTAAACAAACACTACGTGCTGGGGGAGGCCTAGACCTGTCTATGTAAGTTTTTGTCTTAAGGTGTTGCCTTTGGGGTGAGAGCACTGATGAGCTGCTGAACAACATCACCTTGAGTCACCTGGGCTCTGCAACTGTGGTATAAACTCTAGAACAACATTTCTTTACTTCCTCCACTTTTGTCACCATTACAAGACCATCAAGGGCAGCTGTCTGATATTGTGCATCTTCACCCTCTATCAGAACCATTATGGCACTCTGCAATGTGGCAGATATACAAGCTAAATTCTCTACCACCAAACGTTTTGCCTCTGCATGAGCAAGACCTCTCTTCACTACCTCAGACTAGTGGGCCCATTTCTGTAGTGATATTCATCTGCCTTAGGTGTGGCACAGATACTTAAAAGTTCTAGCTCTTCCTATGGTATAGGACCTGCTGACCAGGCCTAAGCCACAGGTGCTCTTTAAAAAAACAAATCTGCTATTCCATCTAGCTCCTGTTCAAATAGCCCTTCACTGACATTCTGACAAATCGCTAAGCTGAGGCAGGATGGTTTGACATAATAGTAGTAGTTCTACAGTAAATAACCTCTAAGAGTGGAGGCAGCCACCCCTTTTTCAACCATATCTGATTTGACAGGTGGTATGTAACGTTTCTCTCTATTGGAAATATGTTTCAAGGTGTCTTTTTTCACATATAGTGCTAAGAGGTAGTCATCTGCTTCTTTACCTCTCCTAGGACATAGTTTGTTCATATATGTTTTCATTCTTGACCTGTGCCAGCCACTGATATTTAATTTCTCAGCTACAAATCATTAGAAACACCCACTGAAACCACAGTAGCCCTAGGAGCAGTGAAAAAGAAGAACGAAAGGATGGAGGGCTTGAGTCTCTTCTAGAATCCTCACACCAAGCCTCCTTGGTGGAAGAGCACCTTCTCCCACCTGGATCCATCCATGTGAGCTGAGTCTGGTTCACTGAGTCTTTGGATCATGTGTATACAACTTTAGTACTCCCTCGCCCAGTGTAGCCACCTGGTGTGGATGATTTTCTCCCCAAATACCACTGTAAGCGAAGTCTTTGACGATGATGAACTTCAGCTTTTATCTGTGGTACCCATGAATGAAAACAATTGGAGAACAGATTTGGAATGGCATTAGATTGTTTGGACCACTACCTGCAAATATGGCCTGTCTTCCTACCACATTTTTCTACTTTTATAGTTCTTGTGGTGTACTACTATGTTCCTTATTGCATGAACAATATGTTGTTTTGGTTGTTGTGTTCCCCCACCACATACCACAAACCCATTCTACCCAAGGTTTGCCTTGGTCCTCAGGGCTAAGCTAGCAAAGAAGAACCAAGGACACCAGTAGGAGAGTATCTGAATTATACTTGTTTCACATTGTTTTACCATGTTTCAGGCAATTTTCTGGTGAAAGCCTAGCCTAAGGTCGAGTCCACTTCTCTTATTGATACTCATTATCTGACTGAAATCAATTTAATTCCTTACATCTCTGTTGGCACAGGTCTGATTTGTAGGTATCTATTGAGATAGAACCTGCACTGGCCAGAAGATTATTTATTCAATTCGGATAGGGGACCCTGCCACTGTACTGGGCCTACCCTGTTAGAACAACAGAGCAGGCTTGTCCTCCCTGAAGAACCCTACCTGAATCAGTGGTACACGCCCTTTTCTTCTGTCCACAGTATAGGACGGCCAGGGCAATATGGTTAATTCCAGTATGTTGGAATTTAGGAACCAGGCAGCACATGGAAGTTTAATGGATTTTGCAAACAGAAACATGTCAACATAGTCTTTGCTTTTTCTAGATATGTATACTCAATGTGGCAAATCAGGCAACACCTTAGTCCTCCAAACACCAAGTCAGGTGACATTGCGGTAGCAACTGATTTGCCCCCTTTTAGCTACTATTGCACTTTATGAATGTGGGGGTACCTTTGCACTCTGCTTAATTTTGCACAGCTTTTTTACGGATTTAGGAGCCCAGACTATAGTTTACCCTCGCCTGGACGGGTGATTAAGTGCGATGTCTACTGAAATGCAATTTTGCTTTTTACTTTCTTCTTCCCCCTTCATTTGTTCCTTTTTTAATGCAACATAAAGGATTTCCCTTGATGAATGTCTATTATAACGTATTTATATATTGATTTAATTCTATCTTTACTATTTTTATTTGGTCTTTTATGGCAGTTTGACGAAATAAAGATCTTTGATTGATTGATATCTATTTTCTGGGTTCTGTTTTTCCACACCTTGTGATTGAATGATTTGTCAAGGAATGATGGCAAATAAATGTAATGTTCTTGGCGTTATGAACTAAGCTGTCAATTTCCTTTTTTATTTGCATACACTGCCATGTGTCCCTCGGCCCCTCAGGTCCCTTATTTTGCCTCAAATTAAATCCACAGACTTCTCATTTGGTTCCACATATCCTTCAGCAAGTTCGCAGACATCCCTCCATTGCTGGACAGATCTCCTTCAACTGGTCCACCAAAAGTCTTGTTTGGCTTCCACTTCTCCCACAACTGGCTCCCAAATGTCATGTGATTGCCTCACATGCCTCAACTGGGGATACCAGTCCTTGGCTAGGGTCTGCACGTCTTTGGATTGGGACCGGCAATCTGGCCCTTTGACGCCACATGTTTCTCAATTAAACTAACAAGTCACTCAATTGAACCTCAGAAGTCTCTCGATTGGTTCTCACGTGTCACTGGTTTGAAAATCCCCTGCAGCTTAATTGGACCTGTGTGGCCTCACAAAGGCACACATACCTTTTACATCAAATCTCTTGGATGAACCAACATGTCCCTTGCTAGGATGTAAATGGCCCTTGACCAGCGGCGACTAGACCTCCTTCCTTGTTGGCAAGGGGTTATCCTAGGGCTCTCTGCCAATGGCCTAATGAAAAACTGGGCCCTAACCATGCAAAACCTGATGACTGGCCGACAAAATATAAATCAGGAAGAGCAACACACAGATATACAAATACATGGGTGGAAAGGCGCCTCGTGCATTGCTAGGGCCCAGCCTCTGCACTATATTGTCAAATGAGACTTCTTCTATGACCCCCCTCAGCTGAAACCGGAAGTGTTCTCTTATGAAGGGACACTTCTTAGGAAAGGAAGGAGTGGTATTCACCATACTAGCTTGCCGAGGCGCGTCTTCCTGTTGCTAAGAGTTCAACAACTTTAACGTTACCACTGGAAGCAAACACAACTCAATAATCGATAGTCAGCCAAAGCTCATATGTATGTATGTGTGTTCTTATATAGCGCTCGACTTACCCTTGGGCATCTCGGCGCTTGCTCGACTTACCCTTGGGCATCTCGGCGCTTGCATTGGGAACCCGTCCTGGCTTTTTCCCTGTGAGATAACCCGTACTGGGCATCCCCAAGGTGAAAGCCAGGCATCCCACCGCGGGGGGGGGGGGGGGGGGCCGTAGTGGAGATTAAGCAAGCTATTGCCCAGAGTTGCAGAGTGTGAACCTATGATTCGAGTAGGCACCGAAGTGAGAATTATCAAGTCCGTGGACACTTGGGCTCCGACCCTGCCGCGTCGGGAATTGAACCCTGGTCCCGGGTCTGACCTCTGCTTCAGGGTATGCCTTCTCTAACCAGTGAGCCACACTTCTCCGCCCTCATATCAGACCCTCGAGTGCCTAGATGCCCATCCATAAGAGTTGACAAAATGATACTTAAAGTAAATGTTTGTCTATTTTTCTTCTTTGTCCCTCTTAAATAGCTGGAAGGCCTAATAATTTTCAGCAGCAACACTCCCACGTGCAGAACTCTGGAGGTCCCAACAAATGTCTGAGATACATCCAAATTTCCATTTCTGACCACGCCCCAGTTTGAGTAGATTCTCAAGTGAAAAAGTCCTGGATGCGAAAATATGCAGATGATTATTTAAAAAATTTCATTTTAGAGCATAAAGTAAAACCAAAAAAACCCAGTTTATTTCTGTGACAACAGCACAAAGCAAGGAACAGGCCCTTTTAATTTTAAATTTTGTATTTAGTTTAACAGAAACAGATCTGGGGCCAGATAAAGGTTTATACATAATATCACACAAAAAAAATTTGTAGCAAACATAGCAGGCAATGACACAGCCAACAGGACATGCCTTTAAAAGGCAAGTGCCCACCTATTGGCTTTGCCAGTGCTTGTCTACACTGACGCGGGTATGCACTTATGTTATTCCTAATATAATATCACGACATGGTTGCCCATCCACAAAATTCTGCAGCTTGATGCCAATGGTGGTGAACATCCCTGTTAGCTAATGCATGAAGCTAGCTGAACCGCAGTAGCCAATGACTAAAAGCGGCTGCCCAAAAGCCCTTTTCTGTATTTTATGTGTATGTCCATGTGTATTCAATGTGTTGTGTATTGTTTTGTGTATTATGTAGGATTTGTTGATTGATTACCAATGTTTAGTCGCGGGTACTTATTAACATGTAAAATGAAACCAACGTTTATTGGGGCAATAAGGCACGCTAGTGGAGGTTACGGCTCAACACTACAAATTTGTACTACATGCTCTTGTTCACTGGGCTGGAGAAAGGTTAGCAAGTCCTAACTTTGTCTTGCTGATCAGGCCATTTAAATCCTTGCAATAACCCACAATTAAATAATGTTCTCACTTCTCCTCGAAATAATATCTTTTTGTACCATGGTGTCTTTCGCGATTTCCAACAATCTGCGGACATTATTACTTCTTCTGCCAATCAACCAAAATTAATAATCCAGCAATCAGAGTTCTCGGTTCCTCAGCAAAACAACAGTTTGCTATTTGATTGTTCTCTGTTCCCCAGAAACAAGGCCATATTTGCAATTATTTGTTGCAATCTGGCATCCTCTGGTGGGCAGCGTGGAGGCACCATACAGCAGCTACCCACAAAGGTTTTAGCAGAACACTAGGCACAAGCGGGTACACTCAGGTTTCACATCCATCTGTACGTCACATCTGCACAAGATGGTATAATGCAATTCAGTGCACCATAAGGTGTCACAAAGCACCAGCTCTGCACCAGCTGCTGTTGTTTTGAGTGGCTAAAAAAGAATAATGCAACAGCAGGAGTCATTTGCCTTGTAAGGCAGCCCAGTTTACATTGTTGCATGTTTGGGTGTTTGCTGAAAAGCAATTTTACGTTTTAAGAGTGTATGTGTCTGATTTCACGGTTCTCAATACATTAAAATATCAACTAGACTAACACGCAATGTCAAAGCCAATAGGTTTCATCCGAGCAGTCTATTGGCATTGCAGTGCTCTCTTTTCCCCAATGACAGCTGTGTACATGCAGGCCCCGAGGCTACCGTGGAATTATTATCTTAATGTATGAGACAAACCTTTCCAAGATGGTAACTGCTCATGCATGTACCTGCACAGCAGCTATCTTAGAATGTTTTTTCTAAAGCTTCTAGGAAATTCATACTACAATGGCCGCCATACGTGTGCGTACATATGGGGAAGCCATCTTGTAAGAAGACTGGGCATGTGCATGCATGCAAGTGCAAACTGACGAACTGATGGTCATTAAGTTTTCTTCACTTTAAATTAGCTTTTAAATTGGCGAATGGTCTTTTTACGACACAGAAAAATGCACAATGCAAATTAAAAGAAGCAAGTATCCTCGTACTAGATTGCAGCTGACCTGCCAGGCTCCTGTAAAAAAAGCTAAAAAAAACCAACCAAAGAAATAACAATGAAGAACAGAGCAGAAAGAGGTGTTGCAAAATGTGAATAGCCAAGTAGCAGTGTGGAACTTCTGTGCCCTAGTAAAAAGTTAAAAACACATGAAATAACACAGGTGTAATGGGAGAGAGACTGCAAAATGCGAATGGCTTGGTAGCAGTTTTCAGCTGGCAGGCCCTTGTAAAAAGATTTTTTTTAAAGAAACCACTGAAATAATACAGGGAGTAAGAAAGGTGGGTTGCAAAATACGGGTGCCTCAGAAGCACTGTGCAAGTGCCAAGCCCTGGAATATAGAATGTTTAAAAAAAGCATAAATAAATACAACTGGGGTAATGAGGAAGAGACTAAGAAAAGCATTGCACTCCCACAGAGTGCTAATAGGAAAATGAAAAAAAAATGGTCTCATGTCAGAATTAGATGAATACAAGTAAACCAATCAGAAGAAATCATAAAAATGAAACAGCTATGAACTGGTGGGACTGTCTAAGATAGGCATTGAAAGCCACGCAATGCTCACTCTGTGGATATTGTATTGAAAACAATAGGTCTAATTAAACAAACGACAACTGTTGGGGTAGGACTGGTGCTTGCACTGTGCAAGTAGCCTGGAAGGGGTGTGCTGCGGGTTAGCCCTCATAAAAAGATTTTAAAAAATATCAAAAATGACATAAAATGGGAGGGAGTTGCAAAATGTGAGTAGCCTGGTATCTGCCGGGCTCTCGCATAAATACATAAAATCAGGGAAGGAGAAGAGAGTGAGTGTGTAAACATTAATCCATTTTTAAAAAAAATAATAAAATAGGCAGCAATTTGTGAGAAGACATAGCCTGACATTTGACCTCTGACACTGAAGTAGCAAACATGACAAGATAAATACAGAGTTTAAAGGCATCTTTATTTATTGCTTGGACTTTCAGAACCCACCAAAACACCTCTGGCGACCCACCAGGGGAAACCAGTGCAAATAGTTCCTGAATCTGAATTTAGGTGAAATTAAAGTTTTGTTGGGACTTGTGGAAAGAGACACTAAAAGGAGCAATCCTGGCCAATCCATCCATCTTCCAGCTTTAAAAATGGCTGCAATGTTCTATAACCATCTGCCAATTTAAAGGGGGCATCCAGTGAATGATGTAACAATATGTCTCAAAACCCTAGCAGATGTCATCAAAGAAAGCACCATTCTTTGTGCTCATTGTTGGTGGGTGTCAGGGAAGCATCTCTGGGTAAAGAGAACTGTTTTTCCCTTCACTGGATGTTTTGAGTCACTGAAAACAAAACACCCAACTGTAAAGTACTGAAAATTATTGTTAAAACTAAATTATTAGCCTTATGCATGGACTTCAATTAGGTGTCACCAGGGGTTGCAACTGCGGGCCCTACACCTCTCTTTGCGACCCCTGCCTCCTTGCTTGTGACCCCTTGCCTCTCTAACTAACAGATTCTAATCTGGATGTCACATAGTTTGCTGAAAACATGAGCCTGTTTCACATTCTAGTTTTTTTTTTACACCGGTTGTGGAGTATTTCGTTTTGGCACTTTCTTATTTTCATTTGTTTATTGTTTGTTCCATATGGCTCATTGGCATCATGGATTCATCATTTATGTTTTTGGCCTACATTACAGCGCCGGGAATTCCCAACTGCTATTTACTTTTAGATCACAGCTGAATGCTCGAGTAGCTCAGAAGGTATTTTTATTTCTGTCTACGGGTACCATTGTTTGTGCCACATATTATTATGTAACTTATGTCGCTTTTACTCCGATATTGTCAAGGGTTTGTTTGCACATCTGATCTTTCAGTCACAGGACACCACAGTCGGGAGCCATTAGCAGCCTTTTCGACTGCACAAGACACTTCTCTCGCTGTGCAAGGATTTTTGATTTGCATAGTTTCATTTCAGGTAGTTAATGCATGCTTTCCGCGCCTCTTGTACGAGATACGGATATTGCTCACTGCTAAGGCTGTTGCATGCTGGTACATGTAGTATACACCTGGTTTCTCTGCCTGATTTTTGGTGGATGGTGCATTCCATGCCTCGCTATCATATTTCATTGCTCTGATGTCACCGTCCAGTTTTCATATATGGGGTTGGTTTCTGCTTGGTTATTGTTGGCATTCCTTAGCCATCTGTGATTCTCTTAGGGATCCTTTATGGTGGAATTTTTCCCTTTCTCTCCTTAGTTGCTTGTTTTGTGAACTTCACGGTGTTTCCGAATGTCTGATGTCTGATACTCGCTTCTCTCTTGATTTTTAGTTACCCTTGATGAAGGGTGTTTTCACCCAAAATGCATTGGGTCATGTTTTCAACCATGAATATCTTCTCAATTTGAAAAGGCCACTCCTTGATTTTGTAGAAGTGTGAGGTAACATTTCTGAACAACAGAAGAAGTCTACACATTATTGATTAAATAATTTTGAATGATCACATCTTTGTTTCATTGTTCCTTGCTTTATATCATTTTGTGACATGGTATACTATTATGTTTACTAAGGAGCCCTAGGGCATACAGCTGTGTGTGTTTGGTCTAGTACACCCCAGTGATATACCATCTTTGAACATTAATAGAACGCCATGGTCTGTGGAACTCGAGCATAGCCCTGTCAGAGTGGCGACGTGTGTCTTAGCCTATCGGGTGCTCTACAGACAGTGTTGCTTCACCCAGACATGGAGATCCACACCGCTAGCTCTAGGGCTGCAGGAGTCGCCTTGGGTGTAGGTGAGTCCCGGTGTTTCACCAACTGGTGCTGTTGTTTTTATGGGCACTACATTGAGGATTAGGGCCAAAAGCAGTAATAAAGTAGGCCTTTTACTGGATGCTTTGTACAAAATGAAAGTGAAACCAGAAAACCTGGATAAATCACAGCTTCCCCACTTAAATTGTGTAATCCTAGGCAACAGGCAAATATTTTATTTCACCAAAACCTGTTTTTCTTCATTATTGCATATAAAAGCCCTTTCAAATATGTGAGTTCAGAATATAAACTGTACAAAAACCTATTGTGTTTGATTTATTGGACTCTAATGTTGCTCTATTATCTGGGCAAAGTATAGGGTTTACATGACAACTGTCTTGCCTGTTAGTTCACTGATGACTCTTGTTTAAAAACTATCACTTAATAAACATTTCTCAGTGCAGTGCTATACTGTGATGTATTACACTTTCTGAATTTTGAAGAGGCTTTATCATATTTTACGTGAGGTTTCTGTATGATTTTCAAAGCAAAGAATGTCAAGGATTGGCTCATGCATGGGCTCTAAGAGCCTATCCAGACCCATGCTCGCCTCTGGATCAGCTTGCCCTGTTAATTTGTTGGCTCGCCCACCTCTAGGAACAGGTCTGCTTGGTACATGTGTTGGTGGAATGAACCAGTGATGTGCATGTTTTCTGTACAAGAATTTAATGATTGTAAACCTGGAAAAGTAAATGGCCCCTAGAAAGGAAGGTTGCTGGGAGAAATTGACCTGAATTAATTAGCACTGTTATCTACTTCCCAAGACTGGGATTTAATTACATGGTACTCTTATTTGCTAAAACAAATGATAGAATAAACTTGTTTTGAACATTATAGGCTCATCAACCTTCCAATTCTATTGTTATTTGATACTGATGATGTCTAATTCCAACTTGACTAGTGTATTTTGAATTATTGTACATTATTTGATAGGCTCTTAATCAATGCTACATTATCTTAATTGTATATCTGAAGATACAACCTGAAACAATGCATGTAGCTGCATTTCAATACGATTTGAGTATGTCTGTTTATAGGGTACTTCTTTTGTATCTGTAGAGATTATCCAGTCAGTGTGTGATGTAAGTAACCAAAAGTTGGGTGCATCACTTCCTGTGATACCACCAAACCAAAGGTCATGCAATGTTGCTTTCTTTGATTTCATGGGTTCCAAGGGCCACGTGATGTCACTTCCTGTGACATCATCAGGTCAAATGCCTTGCGCTGCCACTTCGTGTGACATCATCTGGGGTGCGTCAAAGGGCAGGTAATATCACTTTGTGTGATATCACCATGTCAAATTTTTGTGTGATGGCACTTCCTGGGACATCAGGCAGTTGTCACATGGCATGTGATGTCAGTTCCGCTACCCCTGGCATTTTGATGAATCAACTCCATGGCCTAATGCTACTCCTAAACACTGCACCCTAAACCCTAATCACACACACTAACCCTACAATCATACCACTGGCGTAACATGGGCCCCCGAGTTGCAGGGGGGGGCGAGCTCCAGTGGGCCCCTCAGCACAGTACCCTGGCCACTTCAAGTTTTGTTACGCTACTGAATCACACCGAACACTATTACTCTAACCCTAGTCCGGATACCATTCCAACACCTAAACTATGCTCAATGAATGCTTTGCTATCTGTGGATTTTACTGGAATTATTTTACTAAGCTAAAATGCGGTACTTTGAAAGATACATGGTTGCAAGCCATCTGCACTAGCTTGACACAATCCTCTGAGACAATGCAATGCACTGATGGAGGTATTTCTATAGTACTAAAGTAATATATTTATTTATTCTGGAAAGCATATATGCAGCACCACATACTGCTGTGAAAGTTTATATGCATCTTATGCTCTGTAGTTTTATTGAAAGCAATATTCACTGCAACAGTGGATCTAAGCAAAGGGGGGAAAAACAACAGTAAACGCAATTATCCATGACTCACATTTTTAGGTCTCGCCTGCAAACATCTTTAGACTCTAATGCAATTCATGTATACTTAAAGTGACCTTTGGGTCAGCCCTTTGCTCTTGAATGGATGGCTTTCTTGCCTAGCTTCTTTACTGTGTTCTGATTGGATGAATTGTGCCCTTCCTCTGCTTGAATTCAAGCAACTCTTTTTTTTCTTTTTCTTCTAGCACTCCATGGCCATGCATGTGTGTTTTTGCTCTCTCCCTCAGCTGGTGCTTTAAATGGAAGAAAGAGTAATTGAGTGCATGGATGAACATATGAGTGAGTGAATGAATGGATGAAGGAATAGTTGAGTGAATCCACCGTTGAATGAATGGGGGAGTATGGTTATACATGGATGCTAGAAGAGAGCACAAGTGAGAAACTGCATGGACCAATGCATGATACAAAGAACAAAGATGCCCTAAATGAAGAGCTGTCTTATTTGTACTGTCAATAAACATTGGCAAGTCAGAGAATGGATGGGCATGCAAGCTCGACTAGTGCACAAACTCCTGAGTTGCCCAAATAAGAATAACTTTGTAAAGTCAAGTTAAGAACAGGTTGGGCACTCACTCCTCAGCCCTTCTGAGGTCTGGAAGATGTCACCACAACAACCTCACAGTACTCTGCTGGAGAAGCACGAGAAGAGAAATCGCTGGCTGGAGCTTCCCCTAGTGCAGGCACACAAGGACAGGCTCTTCAGAAGCCCAGCCTCTGCACATGCAGGTGCATAGATGCTAGAAGAAATATAAGGTTACACAAAGAGAGGGGCAACATGATAGCCCCTTGAGGCATTGGTTGTTTTAAGCTTCCGACTTTGGAGCTGGGGAACCAGGTTCGAGCCTCGGCGTCGGCTCAGCATCCTGTGATTCTGGGCAAATCACTTTATCTCCTTGCGCCTACCAAAAATGAATGTGTCCTTGTGTAATGTTACTAGTGCTCATTTAAAGCTCTCACAACACCTTCAGGTCGAGTTTGCGCTATATAAAACTCCTACTACAAAAAAACCTCTTTAGACCCATTGGTTGGTGTAACTGTCACTCATCATGTGTGGAGTAGCGCTCTTTCATCACCATAGAGCCACTGTGTTGGTGTACTAGGTGTCCGCAAAAAGAGAGGCACGCTCTTTCTTTCCTCACAATAAAAAATGCGTCCATGAAGAAAAGTAAGAAGACTGTCACCATCCCTCTGAAGGAGCTACTTTGATACTCTCATTGCACAGGCCATGTCAAGATAGCTGCCACTGTCTCATGCATTGGATTGAGGGGACCGCCTCGCACTTTGACCCCGGCAATCACAAAAGAAACACTGGCCCCTATAGCCTGACACAGGCAGTAGCTCTTCCTGAGATGTGCAATCAGAAAATAGCTGCACACAAGATGAGGGGTAACCACAATGCACCCTATCCCCACAGCACCCACGCGACTGTCCGGCACAAAGCAAAAACATGAGTAGAAATTGGGCCCTTTCCGTGCAGTCCCAAATAAAGCGAGGTGCCTTACCTTTGGCAGAGAAGTAATAGGTAGGAGCAGGGAGTGTGCATAGAGTAAAGCTCGTCCAAGACAAAAACAAAAGAAGTGCTTGAGCCAAACCAACTTTGAAACCTCCATACACCCCAAAACAGGAGTGCGGTCCTGTTGTCTTTAAGCAATATCCAGTACACTTCCTACGGGCATATTTCATCATTTCCCACCATTTTCTCAACTGGATTTTTTCTTTATTTTATTTTTGCTTCGTTCTTTTTCAATAATGCAGGGTTCAGCCACAGCTGCAGTCCAGCCATATTGCGTCAAAAGTTGCTATATATGCAGGAGGAAGCTGTGAGTCATATGGTTGTCTGAATATTCCATTTTAAACCCTCCCCTAACAAGCAGCTAGTTCATTCCTGCCATGAGGGTTGCTTGGAGAGCGTTCCACAACTTTGGGCCCTGAACTCCAAGGGATCTGTTTTAATCTTTTAAACTTTATTTGGAAAATGGTTTGAGCGTTTGTTGAACGTAATGTCAGGACAATCATAGTATGTTTTTTAAGGCAATGTCCCAAACCTCTTGTGGTTGGTGTAAAGAACTTTGAATGTTAGTCTTGCATTCATCGGGACTCAGTGGAGTGGTTTTACACCCAAAGAATGTGGCTCCAATAGAGGATCAGTCCAAATGTCTAGTTTTACATCTGGTGTAAATGAGCAATGTGTTTCAAGGGTTCCTCTCAGTGGATGAAAGAATTGTGCAAACGTGGGGAGATTGGGACTTTTTCAACTACATTCTTTGATGGGTAAATTTCCCTTTCATGGCTCCAAATCCTGCTTGGTCTTCATGTTGTGACTTGTTCTCAATTTGCTTTTCCAGTGGACTGGTGAATTCCCTTTCCAAGACAATGCTGAGGTGAGGGAGTTCTACGCTTGGCGTGTAGCTGGCTGGGATCTCATCCACTAGCCTCTTCAGGATTGAAGTCACAACTCCATGTTTTAGGAGTTTGGAAACTGGGAACCCTTAGATAAGATGTACGAAGATTTTTACATAGTTCTAGAAACACATTCCACAACGCTAAGGATGCCTGGCCTCCACCTTGGGGGTGCCCAGGAGTGGACGCCTCACAGGGAAAGCCAGGATGGGTTCCACAGCGGTATTCGTACAAGCGCCGAGAGGCCTCCGGGTAGTCGTGCGCTATACAAGTATCCATACATTTACATTTACATTTACATTTACATTAAAAATATATTTTCTAATGGTAGGAGGGATAGGGATTGTAGGGGTAGAGGGAACGCTACATAGAAAGAGGGATGAGTCAGTTAGCCTGTGGCTGGGAGAAGAAGAAGAAGAGCATTTTGGGTGGGTTTACTCCTTTTCCACACATGTTATGCTGGCCCAAGCACTGCTTAAATGCACAGTAACGCGTGTTTCAAGTCAATGTAAAACCAGAATGAAACACAGATCTGGGACAATTCCAGAGGGGGCAAGAGATACTAAACAACATATATTGAGTAACACAGGTATGTTAAAATGAGACATTAGTATATCATTGTCATGGCATATCAGACAATTCAAAGGTTGACAATAACATTTTGACAAAATAAGCAAACCCCATAACCAAACAACAACTTAGACCACTCAATCCTTGTAAGGGAGCATTGTTGGCCCCAGTTTACGGTTACTGTGTGTGCGTATATGAACTCTATAATGATACATGCACTGTGCTATCAATGTGTTGCCAATGTAATGCCCCACTCAAGAGCATCTTTTAAAAAATAATGTTCGAGAGTGGGGCTATACATATGCTACAGCCTTACAACCTAGTAAGGTTCCCGCTCTAACTGGTAATGCATTTGCCTGGCCTACTATTCTTGACCAACATCTTACGGGGTCATTAACTGTAAGCCCAAGGTGATATGTGTGTAGTATATTTGGGAAAGATGTGCTGTAATCACAGGGCCTACAGCAGTGCTTAATTTGAGCTGGTGGTTTCTGGTACTTGGCACCAACACTTAACTACTTAACTGTCAACACCGATACTTATGACAGTCTGGCACATGATGGCACTCTTTGTCTAAATTAAAGATGAACACAACAGGTGTTTATTAATTCAATGTACATTAAACTTGACTAATACCTGCCGCTAAGCCATTCACTTTGGGGGCCTCAAATTGTCTGAATTATTACACTTGTATGGTGTAATGCTTAGTAATTGTGCTGGTTCTGTCATTAGTGATGCTGACATGGGCAATGGGTGGTGCGGGCTGAAGTGGCTTCCTGACGAGGGCCCAGAACTAAAACATATTTACAAATTAAGTACTGGCCTACAGACACTGGCACAGGATCTCTCTGCATCCCTCTCTTGCTAGTCTGGCCTTGCGACTGAAAGAATTGCAGAATCCCACATAAGACAAACAGCCTCATGCATCAAGCCAAAATCCAGTCGGTAAAATACCGAATCGCTAATAACTCCCGTTATCGAGTAAAAAAAACCGAATCTCAATGCATCAACCCAAATGCAAAAATCGCAATTTAAGGAATCCTTAAATAGCGATTCCTTAAATTGCGATTGCATTAAAGGAATCCCAAATTGAGATTCCTTAAATGCAATGCATTAAAGTTAAAAAATTAGCGATTTCGCTAATAGGGGGAGCAAATTACCATGAAGATGAACTTCATGGTAATTTGCAAAAACTTTGAAAAATGCACTTTTGTGCATTTTTCAAAGTTTCATGTTGCGCACACACATGCCCTTAGAGCATGTGTGTGTGCAACATATGTGCACATATCAATTTCAGGGGTGCAATAGGGTGTCATTTTGACACCCTTGCACCCTTGAAATTACATGAGCAATTTGCGAGAACCTACTGGTACTCGCAATTTGCTCATGCAATCTCCAATTCATTCCTATGGGCCTGGAGGCCCATAGGAATGATTGGGACGGCATTCCTTAAATGCTACTCGCAATTTGCTAGTCGCTATTAAGGAAAGTTAAGGAATCGCTATTTGAATAGCGATTCCTACATGCATAGCCTTTTGCTATTCCTTATTAGCGAATCCTTATTTTTCGCTAATAAGGAATCGCAAATGGCATTGTTGATGCATATGCCCCTAAAGGCTTAATTACGAGTCTGGCGGTCCACGGACCGGCAGACCCATGGTGACACGGCGGTGGCAGTCTCCCAACCACCCTATTACAATAAGAGCGGTCGGAACACCATTGCCCCACCGCAGCCGCCAGGTAACCGTCATTCCCTGGTGGTAGTGTAGCGGTGTATGGGCAGTAATATGTTTGGCAGGACCGCTGAGGTCCTGCCAAACATATTACAAGTATCCTCTCCAATATGGTTTTCATGGTGGTTCCACCTCCATAAAAACCTTGGCAGAGAGGAAGCAAAGAGGGCCCTGCAGGGCCCCCTGGTGCCTCATGCCCTGTGGATGCATGCAGGGGGGCACAACATGTGCCCCCCTGTGTGCATGCACACCAGTTCCTTCACGGCATGGACTTTATAGTCCATGCCGTGCAGGAACTGTTTTTGGCGTTCCCATTCTGGTGCCCATTTTCTGAGGCACTGCCATGGGAACGCCAAAAACCAGCCCACTAGACAGCAGGAAACTCCTAATCTCGCGGCGGCCTGACCACGAGCTTGGAGGTGCAGCGATGGGGCGGACCTGGTGCCACATAGCCAAACTCTTAATCAGGCACTTAGTGGGCTGGCTTTCTCCAGTTCCGTCAATGTTTGTGTGTCACAGAGCTCAAACTGTGAGGTGGAACTAGAAATGTTCCACTCCCCTACAATGTGTTGTCACTTACCATGTTGAGAGCCCACCCTGCACTGGCATCTGACCATGTAAAGGAAATGCAGAGAAACAAGAAATAACCACATCCTACACCTTTCTAAGTTTCTATTCAGAAACAAGGAGTTTTCACTAAATATTAATAATGGGTAGACAATGTACCTTAAGCCATGCTTAAATGGAGAATACAAATAATACAGAATGGAACCAAATGCAGTTAGCTAGAACAAATGATTGAGTGCCTGGCTGACAGCCATGCTACCGGTGGCCCTCAGACAACCTGAAAGACAGCCAAGCTCAAATGACTTGATGAGGCTCAAATGACTTGATGAGGCTTTCCTTTGTAAATCAACTTCTCTGTTGTTAAATAACAGTTGCATTTATCCCATGCCAACTCTTCAATTTGACTACTAAATTAATACTGTAATCCTTCCATCTGATGCCAGCATAGAGTACATAACATCTAACAATGTCTTGGCTGAAGATAAGCCATACCCTATTTTAACCATCTGCAAGCAGTAAACCAACAAGGTATGCAGTGCTTTATACAAAAAGAATAAGGGCCAGGGCCTCATCAGGAGGTCACTGCAATTTGCTCCACACATTGCCCCTTCCAGCCCTGCCAGCGGCAGTACCAACACAATCACAAATGATCACACTCTTACAAGTGTGACAATTAAGCCTATTCTAAGCCCACAAAGCTGTAAGAATGACTTAGGCGGCAGTCAATAGTCATATTAATGTATATTGCATTCATAAACAACTGTTGTTGTGCTCATCTCTAAATTAGTCAGACAGTGGCACCATGTGGCAGACTGATGCAAGCCCTGGTGTTGACAATTATGTTCTGGTGTGAGCACCAGAAACCACTGGCTCAAACTAAGCACTGAAGTTATGGCAGTAGACTATCATGACCTAAATAACTTTTGACATCAAATGGGACCTTATATAGAGTTTAGCGGACAGAGTACTCCCCCAAAAACATAGTAAAGTACCCTGCCCGTCAAACGTATGGTTCCCCCTCTTGATCTAGAGCAGGGATGGACTGGGAACCGAAACTCGCCCTGGCAAACTGCTCAGCCGGCCCTAAAGTGGTGGTGGGGAGAGGGGAAGGGGGTACGGATGAGCTGTTTGTTAGGTCCGGTTCCGCCGATTTTGTTACAGGTGGCTGATATTTCTGGCCCCGGTAACAAAAATGCCCCCCAAGGGGCCCAAAACTGGCTTTCAACCTGGTGGCCCACCGGGGAAACACCCAGTGCCTGATACGGCCAGTCCAGCCCTGATCTAGAGACTGAGGTACCACAATGTTTCTGATGGTGGAGTCTGTGCTGACTCTGCTGATGGAAACCTTTGACCAAGGGCCCAAATGACGTTGGCCTGTTGGTCAATTGACATCACACTGTCTGCCCTATTGTGGGCAGACATTCTGACATCATTTTTAACCCCTTCAGTGCCCATGACGAGCTGGACTCGTCATGGGCCGCGGTTGCGCTGTGCCCATGACGAGTCCAGCTCGTCATAGACCCCGCCCGCTAATGCAACGGCCGGCACAGGGCGGGGAAAGGGGCGGGCACTGAAGGGGTTAAGACTCACCTGCAGGCAACACACATGAACTGTTGCATGGTGATGATCTATTTTGTATAATTAAAAAATCTCTTAAAAGGGGCTTTTAGCCCGCCCATCACTTCCCATTGGTTGGCATCATTATTCTTCTTCTTTGCTGCCTTCAAATTTGGCAGGGAGCTCCAGGCGCCACTTCTGTTTCTTTTTGAAGCGCATGCATCAAGTACAGATAGATTTATCTTTAACTAATGTCCGCCCATGCTCACTCTGACTCTATCTTCTTCTTTTGCATTTTATAGCACAAATCTGCCATCTAGCAATTTAATCTAAATATTTTAAACCAAAACATTAAAATTCCAAATAGTAGAGCTACTTGGGTTGTTGGTCAGTGTTTTCTATGCATATTGTACAGCTGCCTGGCTGCTGTGCAGGATGGTTTAAAGTAAAAATAAAAGTGTTTTAAAGCAGCCAGTGATGACCGTGTTAGAGCACTTTTAAATTTTTAATTTTTTTACTTTTAGCCATGCCGCACAGCTGCGCTGCTCTACAACATAGCTAAAGAAAATTGACAAAGCCAATAAATCTCTCTCAAGAACCTCCACATGGCACACGCTCTGGAATGCACAGTGAGGAGATACCGCCCAGACTGTGGAAATTCCACTCGAGTTCAGAGACTTCGCCCAGGGACGTAACACAGGCCCCTGCATCCCCCACAGTGTGGGGGGCCGAAGCTCCAGGGGGCCCCCTCAGCTCATCACTGTGGTAGGAGAGCTCCTGATTGAACCCAGAGGGGGCCCCTCTACGTACCTTGCAGGGAGGCCCCCTCAAGTTTCGTTATGCCAGTGTCTCCACCGCGAGAGCAGAGACTGCACACTCGTAACTTTACTACATATGAGTTACCTTCAAGAATCGGGCCCTGCGTGACATACAACATGTACGGTTGCGCGCACCCATCACTATTACGTTCCAATAAAAGAACGCAAATTATGCATATTGAATTTTTATAAAAGTTGTGTTCAGTCTTCGCCTGTACTGATAATATATCTGTCCTCGTACCCCCATAAATATTCCTACTGGATCTCACTCACTTCCTGATCTATACGCGCAGTTCATTTCTCCTGCGAGAACTCGCTGTGTCTCAAATAGAACAACTACAGGTAGGGTGACCATCCGTCCGTAAATATCACGGACAGTCCGTAATTTCGGCCGTCTGTCCGTTGTCTGTGAAGGATTCTTTAACGGACGCTATTTGTCCGTAATTTTAACCGGGCACCACCCTAAAGCCGGCATAGCTTCCACCCACCTCCCTTCTTGACTCCGATGCTGTTGAGGTCGGGTGTAACAGACTCCGATGCAGTACCAAAGCTCAGATACCCAGCAGCATTGGAGAGGCACAGCGGGATGGCAACCCTCACACCTTCCGCCCTTGATGCGCTGTTAAGAGGTGCTTGAAGGTGACTGAGAGGGAGGGGCTGCAGCTTCAGGAGCAGGGGCATCTATTCAGATGCAAACAGCCCTGAATGCCTCATGTCTCTGCAATTTAGAGGGGCCTCACACATTCCCTTCCTGCCCAGGGCCCCAAAAATCGTAGAACCGGCCCTGATAACACCGAGGCAGCACGTGGTTCTCTTCACTGAGCTTAATTACTGTTACTAAATTGTAAGCAGACCTCGGTTCTTCAAACATGCAGTCTATAATGTAATGAAATAAAGAAATGGCACAATCGCACCCACACTGATTAACAAAGTATGGAGGACAATCAGTTATATCAGTTCTCTTGGAGTATCTCCTTTAAGTACTGTACATCACAGTGGGGGATGGCAAAACTAACATTTTAGAAAGAGAGCCTGTGTTCTCCTTGTCTTGTCCAGGAGGGGATGAGGAGTCCTACCCCACCCTGGAAGAGACCAAGATGATACTAGAATACTGCATGCCCACTCCTGTGCCCACCCTGTTGGATCCTGTTACCCCTCCTGTGATGGCTCCTACCCCCTTCCCCCCAGTGATGGCTCCTGTCCCCCCCCAGTGATGGCTCCTTTCCCCCCCCTGTGATGGATCCTGACTCCGCCCTGGGTGGCTTCTGGCCCAGTCCTGGAATGGCTCCTGCAGCAAGGGTGATGTTCTTGATGGGCCTCTTCTCAAAAAGGCTCAGCTCAAAATTAATATGAAAAGGTGAGCGAGTGTCTAAGTGAAGGGATGGGTGCATGGCTGGATGAATTAGTGAAAGGGTGAATGGATGAATGAAAGATCTATTCAAGATGGATAATGAGAGAGGATGGATGGATTGATGAGTGAGTGGAAGGATGAATGAGAGAAAAGGTAAATAGCTGGATGTATGGGTGGAAGGGTAGCTGGATGGGTAAAAGGGTGGATGGATGAGTGAAAGGATGGGTGCAAGGGTGAATCGATGGATGAGTGAAAGGGTGGATGTAAGGATGGATGAGTGAGTGTAAGGGAGGGTAGGTGGACAAAAGTATGAATAGATGAGTGAAGGAGTGAAAGGATAAATGGATGAGAGAAAGGATGGATGAGTGATAGGGTCAATGGATGGATTCATGAGTGGATGAGTAGATGGATGGGTGGGTGGCTGGATGGAAGGAAGGATGGCTAAGTGAAAGGGTCGATAGAGAGAGAAAGGGAGGATGGATGGATGACTGAAAGGGTGGATGGGTGGAAGGATGAGTGACTGGGTGGATGGATGAGTAAGTGAAAGGATGGCTGGATGAGTGAAAGGGTAAATGGCTGGATGGATGAGTGAATGGATGGATGGGTAGAAGAGTGGATGGATGAGTGTACAGATGGATAGGGTGAAAGGGTGGATGGATGGATAATGGATGGATCAGTGAAAGGATGGATGAAGGGATGGATCAGTGAAATGATAGATGGAAGGATACATGATGGATAGGTTTGCAAATGGTTGAATATGTTTGGATATGGCTGGGCTTACTTTTATACTATTGCGCGACCTCCTCTGATGTGTCTGTAAAACTTACCTATTGTCCTGAAGTTTTGTCCTGAATTTTGACCTCCTGTCCTGAATTTGTGTCCTGAATTTTGACCCTTTGACCTGAATTTTTACACTCACCATCCTGAATCTGCACCAATGCCAGTTGGTCACCCTAACTACAGGTTTTGTTTTTATTGAGTGCACGATTTTAACATGTGCACTCTGTAAATGCTCTACCTCTGCAACCTCTCACCCTCAGGGAGTAGGCATTGCAGCCTGTGACTTATTCGACAAGGGACAGAACTCTGGCACAGGGCTGGTTTAGGAAAAGGAAGCTCTTTGTTAAACCTCACCCACCACAATGCAACCCCTAACTGCCACCTACGTAATCCAAACACTTTTGTAAACTCTTAATTCTAGAACAAGTTGCATCTCAGAAGGTGGGGGGAGGGCAAGCAATACACCACGCACTTAAATCTCACAAACACAAACGTCATAATCACGTAGCACTTTATGACGCAAAAATCAAATGTAAAAGCTATTGCAACTAGAATTTACTTCATGACACCAATGCGTATGAGGTCATCACGAGCCGCACCACGTAGAGTTTTGCAATGTAGAGATTGGCGGGATGCTGAGGCCAGAACGGTACAATGTATTTATGAATGTATTTCAAGTTCCAGGAGGTAATTCCCTTTGACCAATAACTAATTTGTAAAAAAAAGTAAGTGTAGGAGCCAAACGTAAGGTCTGACCGTAGGGAGGCAGCTCAGGGCTGGCTGGCTCAGTGTGGCCGCAATGGGCGCTGACCTGGGAGGGGGTGCCGACCTCAGAAAGTGGGGGGAGGGGCGAAGTGTTTAGCAATAACTTTGATTGGAGAGATGAGGGGCACTTTTGCCTGGTGGTAGTGAGAGACTCAGGGGAGGCGGTCATAGGGTGTGCGGTCGCCAAAAATGATTGTCGCACGCGGCGCCATCAACGCTAAAGCCGGCCATGAGGCAGCTCTTTCGTGAGTTGTTACTTCATGCTGGGACAAGAGAGGAAGCACAAACAGGAAGTTCTACTTTGTGGCCACGGCACAGTCAGTGCTGTTACACCACCGCCAGCGAGCAGGAAATATGTGTGGAAAGAAATGACTTTTTACAAGAAAGTATAGGGAACATTCCAAGAAAAGGACTTTTCCTCTCAATATGCATTCTGACAACACTCACATAACCAAAACGACCAACACATTTAAGAACACAATAGCATTTGTTTCAATTTTCTTTTTTTAATCTTCCTATGCTTGCATAATAATTAGATATATATTGTATACCATGCCAATGAAAATGAATGCGGCTAAACATATTATATAGGCCCCCCTGCACAAATAAATGCATTTACGCACATTACCTCTGTACAAAGTTAAAATTCCATGTTTGACCACCGTACAGCAAAACTGACATAAGAAAAACAGTTTACTGACTAACAGCATACATGTTATAATAATTCTGCACGGGAGACAACTCTACTATTAGTCAAGAGGCATCTTCAGTGTGATTTTATCTCACTCAATTAATTTAACCCCATGTATTCTGGTTTTGGTTAAATTGTATTTTTTTAACCGTGAGGAAATGCAATTTCGCATAGGAAACTTTGATGCAAACATATCATGAAACAGTAGAAAGGCTGCACAATATTTTAATGGCAGAGACATCTGTCAATCATTCATTGGTTGTTTGGTTTAATGTAAATCCGTTCAGTAGTTTTAGGTCTCGGCCTGACGTAGGCAGTGCATGCGCTGCATCGTCATACGAGGCATCTTGGAATCTATACGATTCCAGAAGCCTCGTCCCAGCTCCGCCTTAACTTTTGATTTGTGCGCGTTGTTTTGCGTCACAAATTATGCCAAAGGCAGTGCAATGATTGCACTGAAGGCATGTCACTCCCTTATTGTTGCCACCCTGTCTCCTTTTATCTACGCCCTGCGGGATTGGATCTTTTACCCGCCGCGTTACACTTGTGCCTTTATTTACTGGGGAAGCATTATTTGTTTCCCCTTCCGTCTGTCTCTCTGAGACACAGCTGCTTGTTTACAGCGGCTGCCTGGCCAATCTGTTTTTACGTGCCCCATTGTATGTTTAGTGTTTTTACTGACGAGGCCAGTAGCACAGCCACATCATGTTTTCCCAGCTAGGCAAGGGCGTATTTAACGTTTTGGAAACTTTAGCAACTGTACGTCTGATGCAGTATCTCACTAAATTAAATAATATTCAATTCATTAACCGCATAGATAAAAGGCTGAGTTGACCTTGAGGGTGTTGAGCATGTGACTCCAAGGTCTTACCAGAGAGCGCTCAACTGCCTAATTCGCTTTGCAGGCTCATGGTGTATGGTGTCTAACACAGGTGACGCGCCTGCAGTGAGTTCCGTGTGTACTCACAGTGTTACATACAGTATGCATGTTAGGCATGTGGTGTGTGGCGTGGTGCGTAACATATATGGTGTGCATGCGATGTTTCATACATTTGGCGTGTTTGTGGTGGTAAGTGGCCGCTAAGGGATTTGCGAGAGATACAGATTTGTAGAGTATAGTGCACTCTGCATCCGTCACAGGTGTGCCTGTGGTCTGCGGTCGGCATGGTATGTGTGTACATGTGTGTAGAGTATGTGTGATATCTCTGTGTTGTGTTCGATACATATGGTCTATGTGTGTAGTGTCTGTCAGGTCGGTGTTATTTGTGGTGTATTCAGTGTGTGGTGCACATTTTAGGTTTATGTGGGGCGTGTTCTAAATGTGCTGTTTACACGTACCGCTGCGTGTGTATGGGTGTGTCCATATGCGTTTGTGTTGCTTATATACATTTGTGCTAGTGTCAGCGGAGAGTGCGCAAGTATAAATGCGAGTAAAGGTGTGTGTGATGAGCACATGTGTGTATGTTTGTACTGACATCAGTATATGTGCATAAGGGCAGTGGTGTTCGTGTGTGTGTAGTTCTGTTTGATACTCCCATAGTGTCTGCAAGTGTGTGGTGATGTCACTGTGTGTATGTTGATGTCAGTGTGTGTGTAGTGGTGTCAGTGTGTGTACTTGTGCCTAGTGTGTGTGTGGGTGCGGGTCATGGTGTGTTTGAGTGCATGTGTGAGATAGAGAGCATGTTTGTGTTGGCGTCAATGTATGTGTCTCTGGTCTGTGGTGTTCGTGTGAGAAGTGGCACCTGTGTGTGTGTCAGTGTGTTCTCTCATTGAGTGTGTATGTGTGTGCTGGCGTCAATGTATGTGTCTCTGGTCTGTGGTGTTCGTGTGAGAAATGGTGCCTGTGTGTGTTAGTGTGTTCTCTCACTGAGTGTGTATGTGTGTGCTGGTGTGAGATGATGCCAGTGCGTGTGTGTGAGTTGGTGTCAATATCAGAGCTGTGATGTCTGTGAGTGGGACGGTCACACATTGCGACCCCTGTGTCTCTTTGCCTGTAGCTGCCTGTTGCCGCCCGATGCCACAGGCCTCCTCTCTGCCATGTCGGTGCCACGGAAGAGTAGCCCTATTTAAGGACTTTTTTTTTTAACTTAAATCTTCCTTCGCGGCTGTAAACAAACCCCAGAAGGTGCCCTCCGCACCCATCCGCCAGCTTCACATGCAGCGGACAGTTAGTCGATTTTTTAAAAGGGCAGTTTCAATTTCATTTCAGATACGAGTCTGTGCACATTTTATGTGAAGCTTTAGATCACATTAAATGCACTAAATTAAAGACAAGTGTAATTATAATGTGCTGCGCAAAATTATTTCTATAAGGTGCGCCTGGTTTTGTGGGCTGTGAACCAAAGAGGCGTGAATTCTAACCCCGGTTTCTCACTTTAGGCAAAGGTGTGATCTTGCGCAAATCACCTTTTCGACTTGTGCCTCTGTATGAAACAAATTAATAATAAACAACAAGTTAAACTGAATCTAATTGCATGTCTAAGGTTCAGCAATCGCAATCTAAGCTGTGTATAGAGACATTATGCCAGCAAGCCCCTCAAAAACCTGAATAAGAAAACATTTTCACCTTCCCCTCCAAGTTGTCTCGAAGTCTGAGAGGGCTGCGCTTTCACACACCCGTGCACGCTTTTACGAGGCGATTGTTTTAGATCAGCATTTAGATATATAAAAGATTTAGATATGTAACCGTTACATTCAAATTGTATTGTTTATGAACAGTATAAACGTGGTAATAGCCCCCTAAGGACATGGGCCTATTTACCATGAGTCATTTTAAGATTAATGTTTTACACCATGGTTAACGCAACGGGATAAACAGATGCTTCGGCGCAGACATGATAGACCTTCTTCGGTCACTTAAAAGAAACATCTCTGGCTGTTACGATTTATATTTGCTATAATACTACACATACATAAGCGACATACAACAAAACTGGAAGTATGCACGTGCGCATTCTCTACTGCTCACTCTCTACTACTCTACTCTCTACTCACTCTACTACTCTCTACTACTCACTCTCTACTGCTCTACTCTACTCATTCTCTACTTCTCTCTACTACTCACTCTCTACTACTCTCTACTCACTCTCTACTACTCTCTACTCACTCTCTACTACTCACTCTCTACTACTCTTTACTACTCACTCTCTAGTACTCTCTACTACTCACTCTCTACTACTCTACTCTACTCATTCTCTACTACTCACTCTCTCCTACTCTCTACTACTCTACTCATTCTCTACTACTCACTTTCTACTACTCACTCTCTACTACTCACTCTCTACTACTCTACTACTCACTCTCTACTACTCACTCTCTACTCTACTACTCACTCTCTACTACTCTCTACTCACTCTCTACTACTCACTCTCTACTACTCTCTACTACTCACTCTCTACTCTTCACCCTACTCTCTACTACTCACTCTCTACTACTCTCTACTACTCACTCTACTCTCTATTACTCACTCTATACTCTCTACTACTCACTCTCTACTACTCACTCTCTACTACTCACTTTCTACCTCTTACCTCTCTCTACCTCTTACCTCTCTCTACCTCTCGCTCTACCTCTCTCTCTGCCTCTCTCTACTACTCTCTACCTCTACCTCTCTACTCTCTATCTCTCTACCTCTCTACCTCTCTACCTCTCTACCTCTCTACCTCTCTAACTCTACCTCTCGCGCTACATCTTGTGCTCTCTCTCTGCCTCTCTCTCTACTACTCACTCTCTACTCTTCACTCTACTCTCTACTACTCTCTACTACTCACTCTACTACTCACTCGCTACTCTCTACTACTCACTCTCTACTCTCTACTACTCACTCTCTACCTCTTACCTCTCTCTACCTCTTACCTCTCTCTACCTCTCGCGCTACCTCTCTCTACTACTCTCTACTCTCTACCTCTCTACCTCTCTACCTCTCTACTCTCTACTCTCTACCTCTCTACCTCTCTCCCTCTCTACCTCTCTCCCTCTCTACTCTCTACCTCTCTACCTCTCTCTCTACCTGTCTACCTGTCTACTTTCTACCTCTACCTCTCGTGCTACCTCTTGCTCGACCTCTCTCTCTACCTCTCTCTCTACTACTCTCTACCTCTCTACTCTCTACCTCTCTACGCGCACACATATGCACATATATATGTATGTATATATATATATATTCACTTAAAAAACCATAGGTTTCACACATGTTATAGTTAGCTGTACATTTCACTCGTAAAAAACCAATGAAATTCCACGTTATAGTTAGATCAGGTAACTATAACTTGCGCGCCCACAATAAACTGCTGATGACGTCACATATTACATCACTCATGACATGGTCAGTGACATCACTCATGACATCAATGTTGACATCTGAAATTACACATTGTGGATTGCGGTCGCGCAAGTTATAGTTACCTGATCTAACTATAACGTGGAATTTCATTGGTTTTTTACGAGTGAAATGTACAGCTAACTATAACATGTGTGAAACCTATGGTTTATTAACTGAATTTGCAAGGTTTTTTAAATGATAGTTCCTAACTATAACGTGTGTGAAACCTATGGTTTTTTCAGTGAATTTGTACGGTTTTTGAAATGCTAAGTTATGTATTTATTTTTAATTTTTTTTTCTGGTTTTTCACTATGCGCACACCCTGCGCGCACAGTGCGCTTCGCGCTGTGGGCGCTCGGTGCGCTTCGCACACCAACCGCCCACGTTACGCAGTCCATGCCGTGCGCGCTTCGCCTTTTTTTACACAGTAACATTTGTTTTTTTCTCCCTTGTGGGTCCTTTAATTTATTTAATAAATGTGATTGTTACTTCTTTATTTTTTTTTTTTATTTTTTTTTGCCGTACGCGCACTCCGCGATTTTTAAAAAAAATTATTAAATGTATTTTTCGTACTTTTGGGTCCTTCTTGGACCCCCTGACAAACACTAGGGGGTCTGCAACTCTCTTCGTTGCCCCCTTTTCACGTTCCCCACCTTTGTTTCTCAGTGCGAGAGACAGAAAATGGCGGCCGACACTTCCTGATTTCGACCGATTCGAATGTTTACAGTCATGTAACCACCAATCAGAATTGAGCTCGCGCACGGCACCGTACGCGTACGGTAAGCTTACGGTAAGCGCACGGAGCGCGCTTACAGATATATATATTGATTTAAATGCTATTTTCTCAGGACCTACTGAACAGATTTACACCAGACCTACAAAAGGCACTTCCTTGACCTGAGGACTACCTCTCTGCCAAATTTCAAGTAATTCTGTTCAGCCGTTCGGGCTGTAGCTGTGTCTAAAGGTCCTATGGAAAAATGCATGGGAAAAACGCGTTTTGGGACCCCCCTTTTATCTCAGCCCCCGCTTGACGAATCCCCCCGAGACTTTCAGGGTAGGAGCAGAGCGTAGCGCCCCACCTATTTTGAAAAATTCGCGAGGATTCGTCGACCGGCGCCAAAGTTATTCAAAATAGAATGTTGCGGATTTCCTATGGAAACGTGGTCCTAACTATAACTACCTACTGGCGACCGCCAGTAGGTAATATATATATATATGTATATATGCATATGCATTTATTATCTACTGGCGGTCGGTTACAACCTAGTTTCCATAGGAAATCTCAAAATTCTATTTTGAATAACTTTGGTGCCGGTTGACGAATCCTCGCGAAATTTTCAAAACTAATGGGGCGCTCTGTTCAGCTCCTACCCTGAAAGTCTCGGGGTGATTCGTCAAGCGGGGGCCGAGAAAAAAGGGGGGTCCCAAAACGCGTTTTCCCCATGCATTTTTCCATAGGACCTTTAGACACAGCTACAGCCAGAACGGTTGAACAGAATTACTTGAAATTTGGCAAAGAGGTAGTCCTCAGGTCAGGCATGTGTGTAATGACGAGACGACAGAGAGAATAAAGTAAGCGACCAGCTTTATTCAGATTACATATCGGAATGCCGTTGGAATAACGGCTTACGCACAAGCATCCCCAACATTCCAAACGCGCGCCGGGGAACACGCGCACGGACACACAGGGCAGGACGGGGGCGGGGAAGGGACAAGACAGGGAAGGGTCACAGCATGTTACATCTTCTCCTGTTTTTCATAAGTAACTCTGGAATACATGGTTTCAAAACAAGCAAAGGAAACACATACTTTTATGCTTTCCCTAGAAGAGCTAATACATTGCGTAATCCTTGAATCTTACAGGCGGAACAATTGTTCTCCTATCACGAATGGTATCAACAGGACCAGTGGCCACACCAGGAAGAGATACTCTGGGAATATCCTCTATTGACACAGGAGTAGTTTTCCCCCCACATGCTCCACCCAGGCACAACTCAGCAGAGGACACCAGACCAGCGTCCTGCGAGCCACTGGGCCTGCTCACAGGCTCAGATATCCTGCTTCTTGCAACTTTCGACCCATTCCACCATTGACCATTGTCTAGGAGAACGGCAGTACCCTTTGTTTTGACCACGCGCCTGGGTTCACTATACTTGCTCATGTTGGCCCCCTTCCTGGGATACTTCACTCTCACCACGTCACCTTCTTTCACGGACATCTTTCGTACAGCATTTCTTGTGTCATAATTAGTGCGCATGCGCTTCTGGCGCTCATCTACCAGACTTCTCATCTTACTCTCTTTTTCCTTATGGTTTTCATTTTCCCATTTTTTCCAAGCCAATGACCAATGTGGTTGCAAACGTGTGATCGCTGCCATGCCCCTGATGAGTTCAAATGGGATTCTACCAGTGGTACTGTGGGGGGTGGTACGGTATGACCACAACCTGGTGCGTAGTGCTGCCTCAACAGGAATATGAGACTTCAAAGCCATTTGGATGGTTTCTTTAATCAGGCGATTGGCCCGTTCTAATTGACCATTGCCCTGTGGATGATATAAAGAGGATTTTACGTGCTCTATGCCATTTTTTTTAAAGAATGAGACTAACTCAGAGGATACAAACTGCACTCCATTGTCGGAGACCAGTTGATGGGGAAAACCTTCTCTGCAAAATAACTCCTTCAGGAAGTTAATTACCTCACGTGTAGTGGGTTGAGACACAAACTTGACTTCCACCCACTTGCTGAAATAATCAATCAGCACTATGGCATAACGCAATTCTAGACTCAGGGCATTCATGGGACCTATGAAGTCAATACCAACTTTGATCCAAGGACCTTCTGGCAGTTCAACGGAGGTCATGGGGCAATGGCGTGTCGTCAAAGTTTTGTCAGCTTCATTGCACATTGAGCAGTGATTAACAAACATATCGACGTCACGATCCATGGAGGGCCACCAGTACCCTTCCCTCAACCTCTGTTTGGTGCCTGTCATTCCTATATGCCCTTCGTGGGATAAAGCCACCAACCTGCTTCTCATGGACATTGGTGCTATTAAAGTTCCACCCCGGAGAATGACATCTTCAACAACACCAATATCATCTTTAATTTTCCAGTAGGGTCTGAGTGCTTCATCAAGTACCCTCTCGCGTGGCCAACCTTTGATCACATATTTTTTAAGTGTTTCTAACACTGTGTCATCTTTTATAGCTTCTAACCATTCTGATTTAGTAATGGTACCATTTGAATCATGACCTTCAAATAAGCACGCAACAAGTACATCATCATCATCCATTTCGCATTCAGAATCATCCTCGCTCGGGGCACGTGATAAATAATCTGCCGATATATTCACACGGCCGGGAATGTATTCCATCTTAACTTGATGCTCCTGCAATTTGCATGCCAACTTCGCAATTCTTGGCGAAGGCTGGCTAGAACCTTTTCCCTCAAGTATACTGACCAACGGTTTGTGGTCGGTGCGGATAGTAAATTCCTTGCCCCACAGGAAACTTTTAAACTTTGTTACTGCCCAAACACAAGCCAATAATTCACGTTCAATTACTGAGTACTTTGTCTCCGGGCCCCTTAGCTTCCTGGACGCAAATGCGATGATTTTCTCCCCGTTCTCAGTCATTTGGCTAAGCATAGCCCCCAACCCGATCTGGCTGGCGTCTGTTGTTACAGTGTTTTTCAACTTCTCGTCGAATGACTGCAGAGACGGTGCTTGCTCAAGTTCCATCTTAATGGTCTTTATGCTTCGTTCACATTCTTCATTCCAAATGAACTCCGCATCCTTCTTCACCATCTTCCGAAGCGGTTCGACCTTGGCTGCATAATGTTGTATGAATTTGGAATGGAACTCACACATGCCCAAGAAAGATGCCAGTTCATCCTTATTTTTTGGATTTGGTGAACACGAAATTGCAGAAATCAAGGAGGGTTTTGGTCGTACCCCATTTCCATCGATGAGATGTCCCAAGTACTCTACAGTTTCTTTTAGGAATTTGCACTTGTCTTTTTGCAGTGTAAGATCACTGTCTGTATCCTCTGAAGAACTTTCCTCAGGATGACCAGGTGTTCCTCTTTTGTCTCGCTGTAAATCAGAACATCGTCCTGGAACGATCTGACTCCTTCCATGCCTTTGAATAACTGGTTCATTATGCGTTGAAATACAGCCGAAGCCGCACACAATCCGAAGGGCAACCTGCAAAATTGATACGCTCCTTCTGGTGTGATGAACGCCGTGTATTTTTTTGATTCATCTTGCAATTGTATTTGATTGTAGGCGGCGCTGAAGTCTAGTGTTGTGAAGATCTTCGCTTGACCTAACGTCTTCACCATTTCGTTAATCAAGGGCAGAGGTTGGCAATCAGCTACTACGTGGCGGTTCAGCTCGCGAAGGTCAATGCACAAACGGATCTTTCCGTTCCTTTTCCTCGCGATAACCATTGGCGACAACCACTCAGATGCATTGATTGGTTCAATAATACCATCCTTGCACCACTTCTCCAGGATTGTCTTGACTTCGGTGCGAGCTGATAAGGGTATATTCCTGACTTTCTGTTTCACTGGATATCCTTTACTCTTCAGGATAATCTGATGTTCAAAGTTCTTTAGGCATTCTAATTGTTCGTTGAACACCCCCTCAAATTCCTTGAGACTAGTCTCCAGGCCATCCTCTTGAATGCTGAATACATACGGTGGTTGACAAGGATTAATCATCATTTTAAGTTTTTGTTGTTCCAGCCAACCCAGAATGTTTACATTGTAGTCCACTACAAAAACCTTTGTGGAGGTGTTCTGTCCCTTAAACGACAAATCCGCCTTGAAGACCCCTTCTAATGTTATCTTGTATCCGCCATATGCTCCTGGAATGATTCTGCTAGATTCCAACGGTGTCTTGTACTTGAGTCCGCTGTATGTGTCCTTAGACAGAATTGTTATTCTTGACCCGGTATCCACCAACATCTCGACATCTTCACCATTCACACCAACATCACACCTGCGTTGGTTTTGTGCATCTTCACCGTTGATGATGGCGACCAGCAGCACCAGGTTCTCCAGTAGCTCACTTTCATCTGAGTCTACATCAGTCTTTGACTCGCTTACCGTGTAAATTTTCTTAGAACGTGAAGTTCTGCAAACCTTAAGGAAATGTCCCATTTTTCCACATCCTTGACAGATCCTGCCCCTCGCAGGACATTCTTTGCTAGTTGCCATATGCGTGTTGGATCCGCAACGATAACAATTCGGCCTTCCAACATGGGTACTGGGGTTCCTAGGCCAAGTGAAATTCTTGCGTGGTTTGTTGGATGCGGACTCCTCCTCCTTTCGCACAAGATTGACACTCACTTGTTGATTATCTGGTTTGCGCAGCAATTTAACACCTTTGGCCGACCTTTCCATGCTTTTGATGGTAGAAACCACTTTTTCTAGGTTCGGATTCTTGTGGCATAACAATTTCTCCTGCGACTTCACGCACGTGGTACTCATCACCACCTGATCCTGTATCATTTCATCTGCATCTTTGAATGCACACGTTGTAGCTAACATTCTCAATGTTGCGACGTAAGACTCAATCGCCTCACCTGGTGCTTGGTACCTGTAGTAGAAGTTATATCTCTCCATTATCACGCTCATAGTGGTGTCAAAATAGTATTTCATTCTCAATTTGGCCTCCTTAAATACATCCCATTCTTCATCCCCTTCCTCGATTGGAGTTGTGTGGTCGAATAATCTCCTTCCTTCTGCCCCCAAACAATTGTACATCATTGCTTGTTTTCTCATAGGATTATATTCAGTCCCATCAATTGCCTCCAAATGTTTCTCAAAACCTTTTACCCACTGCGTCCAATTTTCCGCGGGTGGCCCAGGGACTTCTAGGAAGGTGCTGGGCATTGCCACCGCATTCATTATTCCAGTCATTTTGACACAGTGCAGGTACTAATTGGGAAGATGCTTTAAATCGCAAGAAGCAAAGATTAAGAAGGCGTTAGGCTCCCTCCGGTGGCCGTTTATGGTATTGTTTTTAGTTGGCAGACTATTTTCACTTCACTCACGTTTCGTTGCAGCTCCTGCCCGGGGCTGACAAGGTTGAAGGAAGGCAAATGGTGTGAGGCGAAGGGGTTAATGGGCGTCACACAGAGGCGGAGCGAAGAGAGGAAGTCCGCCTCACAAAACACTCGGTGGGAGAGTGTACAGGACGTCACGATCCATGGAGGGCCACCAGTACCCTTCCCTCAACCTCTGTTTGGTGCCTGTCATTCCTACATGCCCTTCGTCGGATAAAGCCACCAACCTGCTTCTCATGGACATTGGTGCTATTAAAGTTCCACCCCGGAGAAGACAGGGAAGGGTCACAGCATGTTACAATGTGCCTTTTGCATATATGGTGTAAATCCGTTCAGTAGTTCCTGAGAAAATCAAAAGTAAAATCATATACATATCTGGGCGGAGCCTAACCACACATCTCATTGTGAGATCTGATTGGCTGTCAGCACTTCATCCAAGAAGTGTTGGCAGCCATCTTGGGACCAATATACATGATAGCACCTAATTAAAAAGCATTGCAGTTAATAGAAGGTTTTAAGACTGTAGTTACATTATAAATCATTTGTTGATGGTACCATACTCATTTTAGGCATCGTAGTATGTTCTAAGGTGATTTTACCATGTGAAAAAGCCTTCTGCTGGGATATCATGAATCATGTTTGAGAGAAAACTATTTTCACATGCTTTTCCCACAGAGGTTTGGAAGGTGATCTATAAGCTAAACTGAGAGCATATTTTCTGTAAATTCACATTATCTTTCTCAGTCATGTGAGAATGAAGTCTGACATTGTCAGTAAAACATGTACATCCAACAAGGGCAGAGACTGTCAGTTGATTCCTTTGTGTTCTACTGCAGCTTCCCAGAGTGTTCCAAAGAACAACTAGAGCGCTAACAGTCTTACTTATGACAAAGGTATGGCACACCTGAAGCCATCTTGATTGGAATAAAGTGGTAACATTTAAAACATTTAATTTAAAAAGGAACAAAATGAGAGGGTTTATTTTGCCATAGAATGTATGATTAGTGCTGCAGAAAGAAAAATTAGGGCGCATTTTGAGCGACTTCTCAAATCCTCTTCTATTTCATTAAATAATTCTGACATGCAGACTGAAACATGCACTTTTAATACCAGCAGCAGACTTCCCTGGTGAGCAGTAGCTTTACTACAGTGATCTAATGAGCAATTAGAGTGCTAACATTCTGAATTTATGGCAAATGTGTGACACATCTGAATGCCTTCTTCATTGAATCAAAGTAAAAAACTGACAGTATGCCTACTGAGGAGACTGCAGTAAATGAGGAAATTAGGAAACTTCATAACAAGTCTCCCAAGATGGCCACCAGAGACAAACTAGCCCAAATGTAGCACAAATATCACCGAGATGTAGCCCAAGTATAGCCCAATGACAGAAATCCTAGAGTGTTTTAAAGAACAAGTAGAGCGCTAACAGTCTTACTTATGACAAAGGTATGGCACACCTGCAGCCATCTTGATTGGAATAAAGTGGTAACATTTAAAACATTTAATTTGCAAAGGAACAAAATGAGGGGGTTCATTTTGCCATAGAAATTATGACTAGTGCTGCAGAAAGAAAACTTAGGGCACATTTTGACTTCTCAAATCCTCTTCTATTTCATTAAAAAGTTCTGACATGCAGACTGAAACATGCACTTTGAATACCAGCAGCAGACTTCCCTGGTGAGCAGTAGCTTTACTACAGTGATCTAATAAGGAACTAGAGTGCTACCATTCAGAATTTATGGCAAATGTGTCACATCTGAATGCCTTCTTGATGGAACCAAAGTAAACAAACATTGAAAATGCAATAGGTCTCGCCCTCGTTTAAGTTAAAGCAATTCTGTTTGTAATTAGGTGGCTTTTTAGCTTTGCTTTTATTAGTGTTTTTCAAAATTTCATGTAAATAACATGCATAGCTGTATATGTATGCATGCATTTATATTTGTATTTATATAGATATGCAGATTATATATATGTTTATATATGTATGTATATACATATATATACACATACATATATATAAATGCATATATGTGTGCGTGTAGAGAGAGGTAGAGAGAGGTAGAGAGGTAGAGATAGAGACGTAGAGAGGTAGAGGTAGAGGTAGAGAGGTAGAGAGTAGTAGAGAGAGAGGTAGAGAAAGGTAGAGAGGTAGAGAGTAGAGGATGAGTAATAGAGAGTAGAGAGTAGAGAGAGAGTAGTAGAGAGAGTAGTAGAGAGTGAGTAGGAGAGAGTAGTAGTGAGTAGTAGAGAGTGAGTAGTAGAGAGTAGTAGCGAGTGAGAAGTAGAGAGTAGTAGAGAGTAGTAGAGAGTGAGTAGTAGAGGGAGTAGTAGAGAGTAGTAGAGAGTGAGTAGTAGAGGGAGTAGTAGCGAGTGAGAAGTAGAGAGTAGTAGAGAGTAGTAGAGAGTGAGTAGTAGAGGGAGTAGTAGAGAGTAGTAGAGAGTGAGTAGTAGAGGGAGTAGTAGAGAATGAGTAGTAGAGAATGAGTAGTAGAGTGAGTAGTAGAGAGTAGTAGAGAGAGAGTAGTAGAGAGTGAGTAGTAGAGAGTGAGTAGTAGAGAGTAAGTAGTAGAGAGTGAGTAGTAGAGAGAGAGTAGTAGAGAGAGTGTAGAGAGAGTAGTAGAGAGTAGTACAGAGTGAGTAGTAGAGAGTGATTAATAGAGAGTAGTGGAGAAGTAGAGAGTGAGTAGTAGAGAGTAGTAGATAGTGAGTAGTAGAGTGAGTAGTAGGGAGTAGTAGGGAGTAGTAGAGAGTGAGTAGTAGAGTGAGTAGTAGAGTGAGTAGTAGAGAGCAAGTAGTAGAGAGTGTGTAGTAGAGAGAGAGTAGTAGAGAGAGAGTAGTAGAGAGTAGTAGAGGGTGAGTAGTAGAGAGTGAGTAGTAGAGAGAGTAGTAAAGAATAGTAGAGAGTGAGTAGTAGAGAGTGAGTAGTAGAGAGTGAGTAGTAGAGAATAGTAGAAAGTGAGTAGCGTAGAGAGTAGTAGAGAGTAGTAGAGTGAGTAGTAGAGAGAGAGAGTAGTAGAGAGAGAGTGGTAGAGAGTAGTAGAGTGAGTAGTAGCGTGAGTAGTAGAGAGTGAGTAGTAGAGAGTAGTAGAGAGTAGTAGAGAGTAGTAGAGAGTAGTAGAGAGTAGTAGAGAGTGAGTGGTAGAGAGTGAGTAGTAGAGAGGGAGTAGTAGAGAGGGAGTAGTAGAGAGGGAGTAGTAGAGAGTAGTAGAGAGTGAGTAGTAGAGAGTGAGTGGTAGAGAGTAGTAGAGAGTAGTAGAGAGTGAGTAGTAGAGAGTGAGTAGTAGAGAGTAGTAGAGTAGTAGAGAGTAGTAGAAAGTGAGTAGTAGAGAGTGAGTAGTAGAAAGTAGTAGTGAGTGAGTAGTAGAGAGTGAGTAGTTTAATTTAAAAGGAACACAATGAGGAGGTTCATTTTGCCATAGAAATTATGATTAGTGAGGAAAAAAGAAAAATTAGGGCACATTTTGAGTGACTTATCAAATCCTCTTCTATTTCTTTAAAAAATTCTGACATGCAGACTGAAACATGCACTTTCAATACCAGCAGCAGACTTCCCTGGTGAGCAGTAGCTTTACTACAGTGATCTAATGAGCAACTAGAGTGCTACCATTCAGAATTTATGGAAAATGTGGGACACATCTGAATGCCTTCTTGATGGAATCAAAGTAAACAAGCATTGAAAATGCAATAGGTCTCGCCCTCGTTTAAGTTAAAGCAATTCTGTTTGTAATTAGGTGGCTTTTTTAGCTTTGCTTGTATTAGAGTTTTTCAAACTTTCATGTACATACCATGCATATGTATGCATATATGTATATGTTTGCATGAATTTATATTTATATAGATATACAGATTATATTTATATGTTTATATATTCACTGAAAAAAACATAGGTTTCACACACGTTATAGTTACGAATTAGCATTTAAAAAACCTTGCAAATTCATTTAAAAAACCATAGGTTTCACACGTTATAGTTAGCTGGACATTTCACTCGTAAAAAAACAATGAAATTCCCCCGTTATAGTTAGTGCAGGCAACTATAACTCACGCGACCGCAATCCTCTGCTGATGACGTCAGATATTACATCACTGTATTTAGACACTTATTTACCCATGTCTTCTTCCATTAATCTTTAGCTATACATATATTACAAATATTTATTTTTCATAAAGACACATATGTCATCAGTGATGTAATATCTGACGTCATCAGCAGAGGATTGCGGTCGCGTGAGTTATAGTTGCCTGCACTAACTATAACAGGGGAATTTCATTGTTTTTTTACGAGTGAAATGTCCAGCTAACTATAACATGTGTGAAACCTATGGTTTTTTAAGTGAATATATATATAAACATATATATAGATATATATACACATCTGCATATCTATATAAATACAAATATAAATGCATGCATACATATACATATATGCATACATATGCATGTTATGTACATGAAAGTTTGAAAGACACTAATAAAAGCAAAGCTAAAAAGCCACCTAATTACAAACAGAATTGCTTTAACTTAAACGAGGGCGAGACCTGTTGCATTTTCAATGCTTGTTGATTGATCCGACCACTCTCAAACAGTGGTATGCAAGTGCATGGTGTAAGATAACGGCATACGTTAGCAAACACAAAATGAATCGGAAAATTAAGAAAAAGACAGAAAATGAGGTTTGCATCCCAGAGGTAAGTGTGATAGAGGCTAATGTTATGGTGGAACCAATCAACACACCCCTTGAGAAGCATAACTCTTTAATGGAATGCATAAAACTATTCTTTTCTAAAATAGTTATTTTTCCCTATGTTTCCAATATTCATGAATATCAATGTAGTGTTTGGGATCAGCAGACGATGGCTGGCAGGATCTTACAAATTGTGCAAAAAGACAGTATTGCCAACATCAGTAAGACGTAAACCCTCTATGCAAAACATATCTTGATGATCATATCCTAAAGCGTCAAGGTAAATAAACTGCTTTCCATTTGTGGGTGGAACGAGAGCTTGTTGGAGGTTCATCTTACTGCTGTTGTCCATGATGGTCAGGCTGGTTTCTCTTTACTCCACATGCCTCTTGGTGATCCTTCGCTGCATGTTCAGCTTTCAGTTTCTTAAGCACAGAGAGCATCATCATCCTTATCATCATTCGTTTTTTAGGTCTCGCCTGAGCCAGCGCTTTAGTTTTAGTAAGCGGGTTTTGGAAGTGCTAACTAGTGGCTTTTTTCAGGCCTCCAGCTTGCGTTCGCGATGTCGTGCACGCGCACAGCTGGTAGGCTTTCCTCCCCCTCTCTCACCCGCTGCTTCGCATGGCAGGCTTTCCTCCCCCTCTCTCACCCGCTCCTCCCAATTACTAGCTAATCAAACCGCAACAGCGAAACATGCCACTGTGCAAGCGGGGCGCTTCCAAGCCATATGTTTATTTTACTGGTTTCTGTTTCTTTTTGCAGACCCTCTCTCCTTCTGCGTATCAGGTCTCTGTGTCCTTTCAAACAACCCCCATTATCTCTCGGCCCCTCGCTACCACCGATCCCGTCCAAACTGTCGTCTTCTGTTACTAAATGCAACGTTGTCCCCTCCCCTGAGTGCAGGCAAAAACACTTAAAGGGGAAGGCCGACTCCAGACCTGGTATCAGAATGCTCGTCACTCCTCCTTTCCCATATTCACAAACCCGTTCCTAGGAACATCCCAGCAGTAGTCAGGTTTTTAAAAAGTTTTTTTCTCTCTCTCCCAAAAACAAACACCAGAGTACCTCCAGTAAATAGTGGATAGATATTTTAACTATGCAGCCAAAATAAAATTAACCTTTGTTTGCCCCCTCACAGCCTATGTGCTTGTGAACTGATTTTTTCTGTCACGTAGTATCATGCATAGCGTAACAACCTGTCTGTTGCTATGTAACCAGCGGTCGAAGTGCGTTAAAAAAAGTACGGGACTGCTTTTAGGGAATTTCTCAGCTTTCTCCTTCTCTCCCCTTGTGCTCCCCCCAACCCATGTGATCTGTTTCTCATGTACTTTTCCCCTGTTCCCTCGCTGTCTGTTGTCACCCTCGTGTGCTTTTCCTCCCGTTCCTTATGTCACTGTGCTGTTTCTCGCACTCATGTGTTCTTACCCACCACCAACACCTTTGTAAAACCCCTGAAACAGGCATGAGGAAGCAAAATGAAGTGTTCAATTTCACACACTGCATCAAATCACAATTCTAGGTTGCAATTTCGAAATTAAAACGTGAGAACCATGAACTGACACAATATTAAAAATGAGGGTTTTGCCACTTTTTATTTCTAAATTAAGACCTAAAGCCAAAATGAACAAGCATTTGCAATACAATACGTCGAGCATTTAGGCAAGTTTGAGCTATTAACATTGCAAATAACAATGCCCTTTTTTTTGTTTTTGTTTTTAGAACATAAATAAAAGGCATTGTCATTTACAATACCAATACCTTAAACTCGCATAAATGCTAGACCTAGTGCATTGCAAATGCTTGTTGTATGTAGCTGCTGACTATCAGGAGCATCGAAGCGCTGTGAACATCAGCCATTTAGAGTTCTAAGAAATGAGACTTCAGCATTTTCTGGAAGGGAACATGTTGGAACAGAGACACGTCTTCAGGCATCGTGTTCCTCAATACAGAAGCCTTGCAAGGAAAACTCTCACCTCCTCACTGGTTCATGGAGCAGAGCAAGCAGCTGACTTCTACGCCAGCGTAAGGGACTTAAACTGGATTCTATTGTCAACCAATAGCAAATGAAGCTCTCGGAGAAATGCCGACAAGTGGTCCCTCAGTAGAACATATGTAACGTCCCTTATGCAGAGTTCTGTAAAACCTGCAATTTCTTTAATGTTGTCCCTGGAGGTCCGCAAATATTGCCAATTTCACCAGGTCTGTTTAACACCAACATACAGCCCTAGAGGGGTAATCTTTTATGCTCATTAAGGAAAAGTTTGATGTGTCTCAGGAGTTTTAAACGATAAATGGTAGAGGAGCCCACTTAGCAAATGCTTATAAACCATTAAAAATATCATCATGGTTCATAAGCATTTGCTCAACAAACAAAAAACATCCAAGGGTTTAACAATGTCTTTCGGTGTTATTACCTCTATCTTAAAGCTAACAAATAATTCTCTATTTGATTGTCCACAAGAAGTTCAGATGAATGAAAACCAAGAAGTCAGTGTATTCCTCAGTCTGCAGGAGCTGCAATACAACCTCCGCCGCATTGCAAATATCACACTTGCTTTTGTGAAAGTCACACGCCACATGGGTGTTAGCATAATTGACTCAGGCTGCTAGGAAGAGATCATGAAGTGGTTTAACATAAATGTTGAAATTTAGAGGAGACACACACAACCCCTGTGGTGACCCATTCAGCGCAGCTTCAGGAGCAAAACAATGATCACCTACATGGATGCATGCTGTCGTGTCCTACAGAAAGAGTCAAAGTATTTTTCAACCCTCTTTGACACCTTTCTCATCTCCTCCAGCCTTTAACTCAGGATATCTTGGTCAAGGGTGTTAAAGTGGGCCAGAGGATAAAAGGAGGGATATATCTCCTTTGTCTGAAATACCTTACCTTTCTGTGCGTTGATCCAGAAGGATTGTCAATGTGCAGCTGAGGCTCAAATTGCAGGCCCTCAATAAGTTACCTGCTTCAGTAGATGTTTTAGGATGGAGTGTTGCCTTCTCAATGATTCTAAGAAGGTAAGTTATATTATTTCTTGGCCTTATGTTTTATGCTCCTCTCTTTAGAGGATTGGTTTATTCCATAGATGAGAAACCAGGTGTGTTATAATTCCTTGAGTATCTCACTATTGAGTAATGACATATTGACGGAATATGTTATAGCGAGAGCTAGGCCATCTATGTTTTTTAACTCCTCAGTGTGAAGGCACTATAAAGGGTCATCTTTCTTTCTCCTATGCTGCTTATTTAAACCACCCCATGTTGGTGAGACAGAAGCATGACGAAGCCCAAATGCATAGGCGCCCCTGAGCACTGGAGAGATGGATGAACAAGAGCAGCAGTGCGATAATCTTTGCAGAGTTCAGCAGACTTTCAGTGACTGACCAAAACAGGAAGTCTGGTGTGGAGAAATTAGCAGCCTATATTTTCAGACTTGCTGTTGAATCGGAAATGAACAAACCTATAACATGAGCTGAGGCCGACACGTCTGACTGACCTCAGAAACCAAGAGCTCTGAGGCCAGAGAATGAAATAAAAACAAATGTATACAGATGAGCAAGGCAAATAAAGATAGAAGTACTGCAGGCCAGAGACAGGTGGTTTGCAGTGAGTGGACAAGGGGGTTGGGATGGATCAGAGGACACCATGTTGTGCATGGGACACCCATGAACCCTGCGGTGCATGGTGGGGCCATGAATTGTATATGATTGTACATAGGTAGCTGTGAATAATGGAGATGTTTTTCTACACAGAGCCTGGAATGGCAGAGATAACACTCACGTCACTCTCATTGTCAGTGTGATGTCATTCAGAACTCTTGTGACATCATTCAGAACCCCTCCATGAAAAACATCACCATTATTCACAGTTACCCTTCTATAATTCTATATACTTCCCCTGGGAATATCACACAGTGTCAATTGCTGGAAATGTGTGACAAAGGGAGCCACTGGGGCTACCTGTGGGGAACAACCACCAGTGATATCTCTGGGGAACTATAACAATCAACACAGGCACTGTATATATCTCCCATTGGGATAGTGCACAAGTGCAGCTACCACAGGTGTCTGCCCATGACATGCTGCCAATAAACCTAGGATAAGGGCCTACAAGAATGCGTGAGGATCAATAGTTTTATTCAGCTTGTATTAAAATAGTGAAACATAATAATGGAACCTGCCGACTTAGATAAAATAAAAATCTTCTCACAGAAGAAAGTGATACACATGGAAAGGCGCCTGTCACCACAATCATCACAGATTGAGAGGAGAAAGAAACTCAATGATAGGGAAAATATTTGTAAGTGAGAGGATGAAGCATTAAGTCAAGTGCACCAGGTAGCAGTGCCGCTGCCACTCAAACACTAGCCTACCTTGGGGGCAAGGTGGATGTAAATAACCCACAATGAGTAAAACATTTAACAGCCAAGTATATATGCTCTCAGCTACCCTGAAGGTACCGTGAGGACAGGGCTTTTGGCATGTGGAAGTCAATTTCTGACAGCACCAATGAAGGTGGAAAAAAACATGCTACCCTGCCTGCCTCGTCAACACACCATAGTCAGACACAACCAATCCCTGGCCCTTGAGGTGTACGACATAGTGGCACACATCGACAACCATTGACATTTCCCGGTCCATCCACACACGCTCAACATGCTGCACTCACCTCTAGTCAAACCATTGTTGCTCCAACACAGAGTGCTCAACCAGGCACATCAACAAGTCCTGCAGGACACCATCAGATGTCAGTCCTTACAAAGAGGGCGCAGAGGTTACTTTACAATTTGAATGCTCAAGTTGCCCGTCTGGAACGTGACCATGACGAATTCAAGGGACACCTCATGGACAATAAGGGGGCTCTGGGGCTCCCCTATTAATGCACAAAGGATGGTTGCTGTTCCCCCTGTACAGTCCCCCAATTCCCTTCACCAAATTTCCATACACTTTGGCCAATATTTTGTTATTTAGTGATAAGTGTAGTTTTAGTGTAGGGCTAGTATAGTGTTAAGTGTAGTTAGTTCTTAGCTTTTTCTGATTCTTTACTTAGTGTTTTTGATTAAGTTTCCTTTTCTTTAGGGTGGGGGGGGGGGGGGTTGATGTGTTTTTTGGACTTGTTATAATAAAAATAAAAAAATAAAAAAATATATATATATGTTTAGTTAGTTCATTTATAGGTTAAGCTGTCTTTGTCCCGTCCCTGGATGCGCCTTAAGGGGGGAGGTGGGTTGATGTATATTATATGTTGTTATTTGTATAGTCTTAGGTAAGCTAGTTAGTTTAGTCTAGGTTAATATTAGTGCAAGTTAGGTTAGTGTAGTTTAGGAGAAGTCATTATTATTAGTTTATTTTGATAAGTGTGTACTTTGTAAAAATACATTCCTACTGGTTGATGCTTTGTGCTGTCAATGATTGTTTATGTGTTGACATCAACTGTTGAATTTGTAGTTGGTTACAATAGATGCATGACCCGCACAATCAATTTGAATGTTGACAAATGTGATTATGCAATCTTCAAGGGACAGGCAACCATCAATCTGCATTTTGAATGTGAGTGAACCTAACTGATTGATATGTAGGGTAGTAAAGTTCAGTTTCACGTATGTTTTGGAGTGGTCTGATGAATTAGCATCCATATGATACTATTTTGCAAGAACAGATATACACATGATGCACTGTAGGCATTGTGCTCACACAGCATTGGTTACATGCTGTAGCTATGTTGTTAGGAAACTTAGGGGCATTTATTATAACACCGGTACCCACAACAGCTTCACTTTCCACGTGGGAGCCTTCTATTATTTACTACTCATCCTAACACCTCTGTTTGTGTTTCAACACAGCCTTGTACATTGTGGACAACACTGGAAATTATGTTGCATACAAGTGTAGGGCAAGGGGTGTTGTGATGTGGATTACAGCACAACAGCGTTAGGATTTGATTCAGAAACACACACTGACATATGCTATCCAACACCATACCTCTTCTTGCAGCTAGATAGCTTTGTCGTCCTATGTAACATTTTGAGGGAACTGTCTTTACATGTGTTATGGCATGACAACCATTGTCCACCACATTTACAATGAGTACATGTTCTGAGTGTTTCTTGTTTGTACTGAAAGTTTCAGCCACTTTATGTGGCTTGACACAGACTTGAGTATTGTTCCAAGTCACGATCAACATCCGGAGCATAGATTAGTTTGATGGTGCAAAAAGCATGTTGTCTTAGAGATCTGAGAATTAGAAGAGTCACCCTTGTCCAGGCTTGTTAATGCCTATCAGGGACACAGAGTCAGCAAATTCCCTTTTCGAAATATCCCTTGATTTGTAGGGGTGGTTAAACTGACCGTGCATTATTGGCACGTTTAAACATAAATGGTCTCAGGCAACACACACTTAGTGACATAAGTTATTTTTATTTACATGTGATTTAACTGAGGTAGCAGACTGGGCCAGTTCTTTGTACAACAACATCCCCATTGTGAACATGCCCAGTGGTGGGCCAGACAGAGTCCTTTGGGGGGGAACATGCCCAGAGACATGTTAAGGATGAGGCAGATTTCAGTGAGCAGGCTGATTCCAGTGTCATTGGGAACAATGGCAACATTGGCAGTCCAAGGTGAGTGTAGCAGTCATTCAGAGGACAGTGGAAGCCGATGTTCTGAGGCATGATGATAAGCACAGGTCCAAGCAGAAACTGTCCATTTGACACAGGTGAATGCTACTGCTGACTTTTTTGCCTGAATGTTGATTCATCCACATCTTCCTCCTCTGATGTGTCATGTGCCTCCCATGAGGGAGATGGTGTTCTGGCAGGAGCACTGTGAGGCAGTGACACATCAGGGGGTAAGAGGTGGATGTTGAAGGTGCAGCAGCATTCATCTGTGCCAAATGATGAGGCATCACTGCAGTGATGATATGTTGCAGGGCTTTCAAGACTCCAGCAACGTCTCTGTAAGAGGCAGCCATGGCAGCCAAGTGTGAAGCCTGCATTCGCTCCATGCTCTATTCATCTTTCACATTTCACGCAACTTCTTGGTGACATCGTTGGAGCCACTTTGACTGGGCAGTTGTTCTTGTCTCTAAGTTAGTACTCCAGCAATGACAGCCATGGTATATTGGAGAGCATGGAGCAGACTGTGGGTGCCTCTGATGGACTCTAGGTGATCCCTAATGGGACTGAGACACCCACAGATCCCATCTATTTTGGCCGAAAAACTAACAAACCCCACCCGCACCTGAACAGCTATCTCACGCTGGACTTCTACCGCACTATATTGAAATTTTAATATTGGGTCCTCAAAGTCCTGGGAGACAGCTGTGCTGTAAGGTGCTTGCTGCTGGGTGTTTTGGTTATGTGCAGTAAGGTCCCCCTTCATGCACATGTACAATCTTCAACTCGACTCAGACACCCTTGAACAATGGTGCATGTGTGCCACCATCGGTTATGGCGTGCTAGCTTTTGCCCCAGAGCAGGGTGGTACGCGGGGATGCATCTTATTGTTCTCAATGAGATGCTGCCCTGTGTTCCAAATTTGGCTGAGTGTGGTGTTGAGCCAAGGAGGCTAATGCAACACTCTGCCACCTCTCCTGTGAATATGCCCCTTTGCTTGTTCATGTAGCCCATAGTTTGTAGACTCATGAATGGTAATTTTTCTATATTCTTGATTATTTTTATGTGCTGAATTACGAGTGACACCACAATTATGTGTCTTTATATGTATTCAACAGCTAAAGTGACGCGAATATACCCCAAGTACCTATGCATCTAGAATTAGATCTGCACACAGTGTGGGTGTGCACTGAGGTAAATTTCGTTGGACAGGAGCAACATTAGTCCCTACCCCCACTCCCTCAGTCCCACCTCCGGTCTGCAGTGCTGCCTGATGGTTGTTGGATAGTTTCTGCTTGGTCTTGCGCTTAGCATCATGCCAGCGCTTCTTGCAGTTGGTCACTGTCCTCTTCACCTCTGCTACTGCATTCACCTTGGCTACAATGGACTGCCATATTGAATCGTTGGTCCCCAATGACAACGTGGAGCTGACAAAGAGCTGGTGTTGTTGGTCTGTCACCTCCACAACCAGGATCTAACTTTCCTGCTGACTGAACCTGGTTTTCCTCTTCCTCTTCCACTGGGTCTCTAGCTGGTCCTCCTGGCTATTAGAGGGTTATGGGGGTTGTTGTCTCCTGCAGTACTGGGTCCAGGATGCTCCATGAGGCTTCCAGAGTAGTGTTTTTTTTGTGTGCTTCGCAGGCTTTTTGTAGTTTGATTTTACCGCGAAGCATGAAAAAAGTGCTGTCACGCTGATTAACGTGCATTTTCTGCCCACTGACTGTTAGCTGCAAGATTTTTTAATCGCTGTGACGTTGGCCTTAACTTCAACAATTCCCGCTGTGATGAAAAACTGTTGCAATGTAACAGCATATTGTAAATATGTCAGTACCATAGCGATTGTTTTCAGCGGTATGCGGCGGTAAGAAAATTGCTGCTAACTGACGCTAGCATTAGTTAGCGGCAAACCTTAGACATATGCCCCATTGTTTTTCTGTATAATATATAATCTGTAAGCCTTTTTACATTTACAATATCAGGATCCCTCATCCAAAAAGACCTTTCTGTCCAGCCTAAGAGTTGTGCACACCTTCCTTATCACCTTTACTCATCCTCTAAATAAATGATGGGAAAGGGCAAAAACTGTCAATAGTGCCCAGCAGCATTTGGGCATTAAGACTCTCAGGATTAAGCCCTTTCCACTTCAACTCTCTACAGGCAAATAAATAAGTCATCTTTTCCAATCCATTTTTGTGTCACTGATTCTGACTTTTACTGCAACTGTAATGGAATCAAATAAAAATACTTAAAAAACAACACTTCAAATTAATGGAGTCAATCTTCCAAAACCGCAGAGGATGGAAATAGAGCTATTGTGACAGGGTTGGGCTTTTATTAGAACCAAAGTAAAATGCCACTGTCTACAATCCAATGCGTGCGTGTGCAAAAACAAAGTCAGTAAAATTTAGTCCATCTTTAATAATTTAAAAGAAATATGAAACGAGAGCATAAATGAAAGCAGAGATTGGCCTAACAGCCCCAATACTAAAGAGGACTATTTTCTAGGTTGATGTGCACATGCGCACAAGATCAATGAGGTCCCTCACAGTGAAGAAGAGAATAAATCATTGATGAGGGCTGACCTATTGTCTCATGCTGTAGGACGTGGAGGGTGTTAGCAGAATGTGAGTGATACTTGAACAGATCAACAGATGAAGAGGGCAGACTGAAACCCCTCTATTCTTATGTATATATGCTTGAGTGAGAAATTGGGTTATTGGTTGAAGGTAGTTGTTAACCCAAGAAACAACCACAATCCGTGTCAGGGTGAACCACAAAAGTCACTAAATTAACCTGTGCTTAACTCCCAGGTAGCTTTGCAGAAAAGCAGTGAGGCTTAACTTAGAGGCACTGTGTTAAGTATTTATGCAGCACACAAACAGTGGCAAACCAATCAGTAGAACCAGAAATATTGAATTTCAAAGATTTAGGTAAGTATAGCGCCTAACAGACCCCTTCGTTCGAAAGGGGCAAACCTCATGCTACTACCCAAAAGCAGAAAAGCGAACTAGGGTGGCAGAAGTTTCATATAAGGATCCATCAAACTGTGGAATAGTCTACCAAACCGCTACACTAACGGCCTTCAGGAAGATATCAAAACCTGGTTATTTATTAAATAGGGCTAGGTTGATTTGCTCAGGACTGCTAGTGCCAAGACAACTCTGGTATTTGCGTGCTCAATAAATTGCTATAACATAACATATGCCTCAGGATTTCTCCCTTTCGTGTGCACTCTGATGCCAGTCAAGGTCCAGGACCCGGGGAGGCACCTCTTGGGGATAAGGGACTCCATGTAGCAGAGGCTAACAGGGCTCAGGTAGGTCCAATTGCACCAATTCAGCTAGGCAGTTGCAGGGAGGCCTCTGGAGCTTGTTGTGTCCCTGTAGCTCAGAACAGGAAATCAGCCAACTGACCCGTGCAGTCACTCTGATAGTTCTGGATTCATGGAGACAGTCCTCTCTCCTTGAAACAGCAAGACAGGCATCAATCAATCAATCAAAACATTTGTAAAGCGCACTACATACCCGCAAGGGTTTCAATTCAAGGTGCTGGGGGGGGGGGGGGGCTGCTACTGATCGAACAGCCAGGTCTTGAGTGTTTTCCTGAAGGTCAACAGGTCTTGGGTCTCTCGTAGGCTCAGTGGGAGGGTGTTCTGAGGAACTTCGATTTTCAATTATGATCGTATCGACCCGCCATTTTGTACTCCGCCACCATCTTGTGTTGCCCTCACTCAGGCAGCACGACGATCGAAGTCTTTTTCTGCTTTTTCTGCAGCTTCGTGTCAAAATTAGCCTTCTGCCTCTATTTGCAAAGCTGGTGTTAGGTTTGGCCGAGTACACTAATCCCTGTCTGGTTTTTCTAATCCCCGTCTCAACTATCTGTTGGTTCACACTATTCTCCTCTGACTTTATCTTATCGTCTGGCCTTCGCTGTCCTCTGCTAGCATTCTCTCGTTTCACAACTGTCCTCCAATACACACAAACGTATCTCGCCACCTGCAAGTTGTTTGTGGATCTGTTAATGAATTAGTTTGAAGGAGGGGTGACAAACACAGTTGAAGGAAAGGCTTCTTCGAGTCATCTGATACTTTGTTTTCAAACCTTTCCTATTGGTGCTGTCCTGTTTCTCAACTTTTCTTATTGGCTCTTTTCTATATGTTCTGGGTGTGTATTTGGTTAATGTATATTTCACCTATGTGGTATATAAGACTGTGCGCCACGGAGTGAAGTGGCAGTCTCCTGAGAACCTACCTCGTGTACTTCTGGGACAACTGTACTAGCTGCAGCTAATAAATCTGATCTTTTACGCCGACAGAGTGTCCCCGTGTCTCTGTGTAGCTAAGCAGGAGAACCCAGGAGATTAAGGTGTATCCTGCGCCGCCAGGTCCAAAAGGTTCTGGTTCTTCAACTGGCGCACAACGTGGGGCGGCTTCAGTGGTACCGGTTCTGCCCGAAGGTCGTGAGGAACCCCGCAAGAAAATTCTAGAGGAATCGCGAGCCACGTCAAGCGACCCCTGTAAGTTGAAAGTGGTCCGAAGGTCTTTTGTAGCGCGGTTACTCCTTCCTGATGGCTACTAACGACTGCTGCCCTGACTGCCGCCCTGCCTTGGCCCTTCCTTTGATGATGTATGGTAAGGTGAGACGATAGACGGGCCTCTGTTGGTGTAAGAAGACGTCCTTAGTTAAGTATTTCGTGGGTCGCGCCCACAATTTTTGTCCTTTGTTCCTTAGTACCTCTGGTTCTTAGATTCGACTATTGCAATAGACGAAGCCGAGGGTAAGTGCATTTGTGCTGCGTAAACTGAGTTTTACTCCCTTGAAGTTTGTGAACAGTCAGGTGAAATCACGAGATGCCTGGTCTGACTAAGTTTGGAAAACTTTGTTGCTTTGCTTGTAATAGGGATTCCCGACTTGAGGACTCTTGTCCGATTCCTTCGGTTGGAACTCCCACATATGAGCTCTATTCAAAACATGGTATTAGCCCCATTGTCTTTAACGAGACATGGACCCGATACACGAAGAAAGATGGTGTTTTAAAATGGCCAGAAAATGGTAGTTTCGATTCTGATGTGCTAGATAATTTGGAAGCAGTTTTATTCAAAAGAAAATCCCGGCCGGCAATGTTTGACTCTTTCCGCCTTTGCCGTAAGGAAGCCAAACAGAGAAAAATTAAGCAATCAAAACGTGATAGGAAAGCACAGGGTATGACTATTATACAGGCTGCCCAACAATTCAAAGATGATGAAATTAATAATGCGATGGAAATTTCAGAAAGACAGCATCGTATGGCGATAGATAAATGTTATCCGGTATTGCCTGTTTACCCTTCCGATAACAAAAAAGATTTAGAAGAAGATCCCCTAATGTCCCATTTATTGAGGTTGCCTCCGCCCTATGTACAAGGTACTAATGCACCCCAGTTGTTACAGCCTGTTCAGCTGCCAGCAGTACCTCCGCCTGTTCCGGCTCTTCCGCCTTTGCCCCTTTTAGTATCTCCGCCCCTACCGGTTTTGCCCTTAACTTCAACTTCTTTGCCCTCATCTCCTGACCTTCGATCTTCTTTGCCTTCTGCTCCTCCTGCAATTACCGGTTCTCCTTCCACTAGTTCGCCTAATACCTTGTCCCCTATTCTTATGTCCAATTCTCCGTCTGTGCGTAAGCGACTCACGGACACTGTCACTGGTATTCTATCTCCTTTCTTTGAAGCTTTAAATGTGTCTCCGGCTTTTGCTTGAAGACAATCTCGCAGTTAGTTCCCAGATTTTGAAGAACGAGAAAGGTTGGACTCTCTCGCACGTAAATGGATCAAGAAGGGTCCTCAGTATAATGTACCCGACATTATGCCTACTTTCTCACAATGGAATGCGCCTACACAAAGAAATGTTTTTAATATAATGTGTGATACTCTCATTAAAGAATGGGAGGATGTGAATTCGAGTCCGATCCCACAAGGTCTGTTAGATGTTCAGACTGATTTCGACAAAGGACTTATTGTGGGTTCCAAAGTTGAAAATGCTGTAAGGACACTTATTTCTTATAGATCCTTATTGTCCTCTAAGGCTTTCCTTGATTCCGATCCGTCGTTTAGACTGACACTGAAAAATTATCCCATGAGAGAGGTTCCTCCAGTATGGAAGGAAGAGGTCGCGGCAGTAGGTGCTAATCCAGCTATTCCTGCTCATTTTCAACGTATATGGGTACATGTTCCATGGAAACGATCTGAAGTTTTGGCTCTTAAGCAGACTCTACCGGATCCTCGTAAGAATCCTGCAGGTTATTATAAAGAATTATCACAGACAGTTGACGCTTGCATCATGAACCTAGCTGATATCGATATGTTGATGGGAAATGTAGTTCCACAGACAATATGGGCTAAGATTTGTAAAGAGAATCACGCACAGGAATTAGGTGCTAATTGGGATGTTATAATTGCCACAGATAGAGACCAAGTGGGTGGTGCAAAGCCTGACGCTTTGATTTCAGAACTCCCTGGTAGGATTATTACATTAATGAAAACAATGATGCCTGCATTAAGAGTTAATTGGGATAAATTAGCAGCATGCAAACAAAAGAAAGAGGAGTGTCTCTGATTTCTTCACTCGTTTTGAGGAGACATTTATTGATCAGAGTGGTCAAGATATGGCTACAGATGGTGGTCAGCGATTATTTGTGGACAAATTAGTATTTAATTTGCTTCCCGAGTTGTCACACAAATTGAAAGATTCCGAAAGTTCATGGGCTGTTTCTTCCTCTGCCCAGATATTGGCTACTGCACAATATTATGAAAACAGAGATAAAGAAGAAAAAGAAAAGCAAGAGAAAAAGACGAAAGAACTGAAAACAAAGGTCCTCTTGCAACAAGCTTATCCTCCTCGCTATGTTCAGCCTCAGTTTCAACAGCCTCCGCAGTTTCAGAGGTTGTATCAAAAACCTGAGCCATATATTCCGCGACCTTTGTTAGGACCTAATCAATGTGCCTATTGCAGAGAAGAGGGTCATTTTAAAAGTAGTTGTCCGGTTTTATTGCAGCGCAATGGAGCATTATCTGCTCCACGAGGTCGTGCTGACCTCCAGTCCGCAAACAGAGGTAGAGGTCGAGGTATGTCAACTCAAGAACAACGTTCCCTTCCTCCTCCCAATTCTGTGAATTATTTTGATCAGCAAAATATGAGGACTACACAGTATTACAATGAGGATTGTTATGTAGAATGCGAGAATGAGAGTCTTCACACTAACTAGGACAGCCTTGGACAAAGTAAGGGAATTGTGTCGATTCCAGTAGTTCAGAATGGACCCTGTGTTAATGTCACTACAATGGGTGTTTTAGAGCCATTTCTCCTAGATACTGGGGCGATGAGAAGTTCTATCATTCATTCTAAACTCCCTGGGGCACCTTTGTCTGGCTTAACGAATGTTTCCGTAGGATTTTCTGGCACCCCTGTTCGTAATCCGGTTTCTTGCCCTTTGCCTATTTCAATTGGCCCTTATGATTTGGAAGCTCCACTTCTCTTGACGAATGGTTGCGGTGAGAATCTGTTGGGTTTGGACTTATTGAAAAGAATGCATGCTACGATATATTGTTCTCCTTCTGGTATATATCTTACTTTAGGACAAAAACTGACTTCTCCAATGTATTTGTCCAAAGATCAGTTTCCACCTCAATTGCTTTCTCTTCCGGCAACGCTTTGGGCCACGGGTCCGAACGATGTGGGTTGTCTTGAGATTCCACCTTATGTTGTCACTCTCAAGCCTAATGTTGAATTGCCACGTATTCCGCAGTATAGAATTTCTACTGAAGGTGAAAAAGCGCTTTTGGAAATCATTCATGATTTGATTCAGAAGAGTGTGGTTGAGGAAACGAGAGGTAACATATGCAACAGTCCTATTCTTCCTGTTCTTAAACGCACTAATCCTTCTCAGCCTCCTGTATATCGTTTCGTAGTTGATCTTTGGGAGGTGAACAAAATTGTTGTACCACAATTTCCCGTAGTCCCAGATATCACTGCTCTGTTGACGATGATACCTTCCACAGCGACTTGGTTTTCTGTTATCGATCTAAAGAATGCCTTCTTTAGTATTCCCATTGCTGAAGAGAGTAGGGATATTTTTGGCTTCTCTCTTGGAGGCCGAAGCTTCTGGTTTAAGCGCGCACCTCAGGGCTATTGTGAAAGTCCCTCTATTTACAGTCAAGCTTTAAAATGTCATCTTGATGCTTTTCATTTGCCGTCTGGTGCTGCTCTTATCCAATACATGGATGACTTGTTGATTGCTGCTGATTCAGAAGATATTTGCAAAGATGTGACTGTTGCATTGTTACGCCATCTGTTTGATCTGAATCATAAGGTTTCACCTTCAAAATTACAATATGTTCGTAGAGAGGTTACCTATTTGGGTCATCTCCTATCAAAGGAGGGACGACGATTAACCCCAGAACGAATTCAGGCGATTGCGCAAATGTCTGTGCCATCCACACAAAGGGAGGTACGTGCCTTTCTGGGTATTACATCTTATTGTAGACAGTGGATCCCTAACTTCTCTTTGTTGGCCAAGCCTCTGTTGGCACTCACTTTGAAAAATACGCCTCAGCCCCTTCCACGGACTGACGAATGTCAGAAGAGTTTCACTGACTTGCGTACTGCGCTATGTTCTGCTCTTGTATTGGGTACTCCCGATTACAGTAAACCCTTCACGCTTTACGTCTATGAAAGAGAAGTGTGTGCGTTGTCAGTTTTAACGCAGCGATTTGGAGACAAACAGCGGCCATGTGCATATTTTTCGGCTACGTTATACCCAGTAGCTAAAGCATTGCCTAGTTGTCTCAAAGCAACAGCAGCAGCAGCGATTTCTATTCGACAGTCTGCTGGAATAGTGTTAGATAACACACTTATTGTTATGGTGCCGCATGCAGTGGATACCTTACTAAACCGAACAAAAACACAGCATCTTACGAGTGCTCGTTTGTCTGGATATGAGTTGACGCTTTTGGCTAGTCACATGCACATCAAACAATGTAATTCTTTAAATCCAGCTACTTTGTTGCCTCTTCCAGTAGACAAAGATGACCAAGAACAACATGATTGTTTCCTCTGTACCGAGGAAGAGACAAAAGGAAGAATTGATCTGAAAGATACGCCGCTAGAGAATCCGGATGGAACTCTATGGGTGGATGGTTCTTGTTTTAAGCTTCCTAATGGAGATACAGTTTCAGCCTATGCTGTTACTACTTTACATACAGTTGTGGAAACCGCACGTATCAGACACAATTCAGCTCAAGCAGCAGAATTGATAGCTTTAACGAGAGCATGTGTGTTGTCAAAAGGAAAGAGAGTGAACGTGTACACCGACAGCCAATACGCCTTTGGTGTAGCGTTTAATTTTGGACGTCTTTGGAAAGAAAGGGGTTTCTTTACTTCTCATGGCACTAAAATACAACATGGTCAATTAGTGACTGATCTTCTTGAGTCACTTTATTTGCCTGCCCAAATAGCAATTGTGAAGTGTAGTGCGCACAAAAAGATTATAGATGATGTTGGTCGAGGAAATGCATTTGCAGATGGAGTAGCGAAAGAGACAGCGAGAGACGCTACAAGTCGAATGTATGTGGCGGGTCCTGCAAATTAGGTTAGAGAGACAGGAGTGTATGAGGATACAGTGGAAAGTGTAAGAGCGATTCAGAAAGAGGCTACAGAGAAAGAGTTGAGCAAGTGGAAAGAAAGTACAGGAATGTTGGATGAGATGGGATGTTGTGTGGAATTGTCTGAGCACCAACGTTGGCTGTTACCAGACGCCTATGTGCTGCCAGTAGTCACTATGGCGCATGGTCCAGCTCACCTAAGTGCAAAAGGTATATGCAAGCTTCTGGCTCCAGTGTGGCAAAATGAAGGAATCCCGAAGTATGCAGACAATGTAGTGAAACATTGTATTGTTTGTTTAATGTACAATCCGGGAAAGGGAACCCCAACTCCAGCAGGTCACTTTGTTCCTCCGACATATCCATTTGAGGTGTTGCAGATCGATTATATTCATATGGAGCGATGCAACAACCTCAAATACGTTCTGGTGGTAGTATGCGCCTTTTCAAGATGGATAGAAGCATACCCTCTAAAAGACAACACAGCCTTATCCACAGCTAAAATTCTACTAAAAGAATTTTTCCCCAGGTTTGGTTTGCCGCGCGTTGTCTGGAGTGACAATGGGAGCGAATTTGTGGGCCAAGTCATGCAAAAAGTTTGTGCGGGTCTTGGTATCAAGCAAAAGTTCCATGCGGCAAATCATCCACAGTCAGCGGGTTTAGTAGAATGCTATAACGGTACACTAAAGTTAAAACTAGCGAAAGTTCAGGCTAGTACAGGACTCAATTAGCCCGATGCTTTACCATTGGCTCTTCTGTCCACCAGAACTGCAGTACACTCTCGTTTGGGACTTAGCCCTTACAAAGTGGTTTTTGGACGCCCGGCTAACGTATGGGGAGTCCCTCGCCCTAAGAAATACTCAGACTTACCATATCCAATGTTGATTGACTACTTGCATGACCTTACGACTAAATTGCGTGTTCTCCATCAACAGGTTCAGAGTGCTTTGCCAGAGGTTTCCACAGACCCAGGTCATTCCATCCGACCAGGTGATTGGGTCTGTACAAAGAATTTCCAAAGGACGAAAAATTTGGAGCCCAGGTGGAAGGAGCCTCGATTAGTACTTTTAACTACGAGAACAGCAGTCAAAGTCGAAGGAAAGAAAAATTGGATTCACGGTGTGCATTGTAAGAAAGTGCCTTTGCCTCTACCTTTCGATCAGTGGGTTCGTAGGGGTATGGTGACTCTGAAAGTAAAAAAGTTCCACGATTCGTACTTTTCAGTGATGCACACCTGAATGGAACATTGTCTGAGAAAGAGGACGACGACATTCTGCAGGAAGCAATACCACCACATCGTCGTTTGGATACGACAAATCCATGAACATTGTTTCGAGACCAAACGATATCTGATAAAGAACATTATAATTTGAGACCTAGACCAAAGAACTCTTAAGATTTCTCTCTCCTATGTAGTATTCTGTCCCGGTTGCAAGGTCACGGTAGGAGTCTTAGTTGCGACCTGAGTAGTGGCAATAGGCCTGCAGGACTTGCAGTGTCATAGGACGGCAGACAATCGTGACTAAGTGATTGAGGAAGATTGCCGTGAACATCCACTTAGAAAGATGGAGACTACATTAGGCAAAAGAGAAAGTAAAGATAAAAAGAATCATTGTAAAGAAATGTATAGTCGTTGTGGTATTGCTTTATGTATTATTATATTATTGTGTATTCTTTTGGCGTGTATAAATTGGATTGTTATTGCTCTGCAGCAAAAAGTTGTCTCTCCTTCTACTCCTTCGTCTTCTTCTACTGTCTCTCCACATCTATTTTATACCCTTACTCAACATGAACTCATTAGAATAACCGAATATTACAACAATTCATTTGTCCAGTTATTACATCAACATCAATTAGTGATAAATACAACAAACTGTTGGGTGTGTGGACTTATGCCACATACCGTAGAAAAAGGAATGCCGTATTTAGTCCTTCCATTCTCCTATGAAGGTTCTGCTTGGGCTTATTTTGTTATCTTCTCCAATGCCTATCAAAGCAAATTCAGACAATCCGTTAGATCACGTATTAGTGATCCGGATTTTAGTCATAGTTCGTTGATAAAAGGAATGGTAGCTATTGCTAAAATCATGGAAAATAGTAAGATCTCCGTTGACGAAAGAAAAGCGTACACTAACTGGAATGTCACCCATTATGTCACTAGCCTGAGTGATAAAGTTAGAAAAGGAAAATCTTCACCGATTTGGACTATACCACATCAAGGTAATTTCTGTTTACAGATAAACGGTCAGTCTGCTGACACTGTACAAAGAAATAGCTGTTCCCACACATATGTCTACTCCTCTCAAAACTCGCCTCCTCTAGTGCCGTCTCAAGGCACATATTTCATTTGTTATAATAGGGCATACACATGGTTGCCAACTGGTTTCTCCGGTACTTGCTATATAGCTTTCCTTCTTCCCCCTACATACACCGCTTCTGCAAATCATCATCGAAACAGATATGGCAGAGGGATTATTAATTCCAAGGACACAGCAGGACAAGAGGGAGGAGATTTCCTCAAAGGATTTCTTCCTTTTTGGGGTCCAATGGCCAACAGCAGAAATGTAAGGCAACTGGTTCGTGTCGTAGAAACCACCATAGACATCACTGTAGGAGCCTTAAGTAATATCACGGCAGAACTACAGGCAGATCGTCTTATGACTTTACAAAACCGAGTTGCCTTAGACTTTGTTCTTGCAGACCGTGGTGGAGTATGCAAATTGATCGGGTCAAGTTGCTGTATTTTCATAGCTAATGACGCTCCGACAGTATACCAAGCTATCTCTAAGTTACACATGATCTCTGAGTCGGTTCATCAGGACGAAGGAGATTGGTCATTATTGGAGTGGTTTTGGGGACTACTGTCCAAATGGGGTTGGAAGGTATTGACTAACATTCCTTGGAATAGTTTTAGCCATCGTATTCTCTTGTTGCCTTTGTATGCACTGTGGCCCCGCCATCTGCGACCTCTGTGCTACTATGTGCATCCCTAAACCCAAGTCACAAAGAACAGAGAATATCAGAATGATGCTACAGCAACAGCTCGAGGACCTTATGGCCATCGACATTGACTCAGATTAATGTGAGTCTGAGAATCTTGCCTGAGTTCTGGCAAAAGGAGGGTCTGAGGAACTTCGATTTTCAATTATGATCGTATCGACCCGCCATTTTGTACTCCGCCGCCATCTTGTGTTGCCCTCACTCAGGCAGCACGACGATCGAAGTCTTTTTCTGCTTTTTCTGCAGCTTCGTGTAGGAGGATGAGTACTGCAGTCTCACCATTGTCCAGCAGGGTCATGATGTCGTCAGTGGCGGCGATGAGGGCGATCTCGGTGCTGTGATTGCAGCGGAACCCTGACTGGGAAGGGTCCAGGATTCTGTTTTCTTTGAGGTTTTGGGTTAGCTGTTTATTGACAATTTTCTCGGTGACTTTGGCCGGGAAGGGGAGCAGAGAGATGGGCCGGAAGTTCTTGAGTTCTCTTGGGTCTGCCTTGGGTTTTTTGAGTAGAGCGTTGATCTCGGCATGTTTCCAGCTCTCTGGGAAGGTCGCGGTCTTGAGGGGGAGGTTGATAACATTGCGCAGGTGGGGTGCGATGGAGCTGCTTGCCTTGTTGAAGATGTGGTGCAGGAAAGGGTCTGACGGAGAGCCGGTGTGGATTGTGCTCATGGTCTTGATGGTGTCATCGATGCGGACGCTGGCCCAGGCTAGCAGGGGGTCGTGGTCGATGATGTGAGGAGAGTCTGTTGTGTTGTTGTCTGTTGGGGCTGTTTGGGTGTTGAAGCTGTCGTGGATGTCTGCTATCTTGCGGTGGAAGAAGGTGGTGAGGGAGTCGCAGAGGGCTTGCAACGGCGGGATGTCGTTGGTGTTGGAGCTGGGGTTGGAGAGTTCCTTCACGATGTTGAAGAGCTGTTGTCGAGGTGGTCTTTGAAGGAGGTCCTCTTAGTAGCCTTGATGTAAATGTAAATGTAAATGTGCAGATATTTATATAGCGCAAATCACCAACCGGTCTCTAAGCGCTTGCTTAGGGAACCCGTCCTGGTATTCCCCTGTGAGATAACCCAGCAGGGCATCCACAAGGTGAAAGCCAGGCATCCTGCCGCGAGGGGCCATTGTGGAGATTAAGCAAGCTATTGCCCAGAGTCGCAGAGTGTGAACCCATGAATTGAGTATGCACTGGAGCGAGAATTATCGAGTCCATGGACAATTTATGGACTCAAGACCCAGCCGAGCCGGGAATTGAACCCTGGTCCCGGGCTGACCTCTGCTTCTAGGTCTGCCTACTCTAACCAGTGAGCCACACTTCTCTTGATGAGGTGGTGGTGGTTGCGGATGGCGTCCTTGTGTGCTGCGAGGCTGTCCGGGGTCTGTTCATTGTGCCGTTTCTTCTCTAGCATCCGGCAGGCTTGCTTGGAGGCTAGGAGTTCTTGGGTGAACCAGCTGGCCCTCTTGCTGGTGTCTCTGTGGTGGGGTTTCTTCAGCGGGGCGAGGGTGTTGGCGCAGTCCTCGATCCAGCGTCTGAGGCTGTGGGCAGCGTCGTCAGTGTTGGAGGGTAAGGTGGGTGGGCTGAGAGCAAGGTTGGCATGAAGTTGATCTTCGCTGATTTTCCTCCAGATCTGTTGGGTGCGGTGGTGTGTGGTGGGTTTCTGGAATGTGAAGTGGATGCAGCGGTGGTCGGTCCAGGGGAGTTCGGTGATGTGGCTGAAGGAGACGTGCGGGCTTGAGGAGAAGACGGGGTCGAGTGTTTTGCCGGCGGAGTGGGTGGGCGTGGTGACTAGTTGCCTCAATCCGAGGTTGATCAGAATTGTGGTGTTGCTGTCGTTGTTGTTCTCAAGGTGAAAGTTCAGGTCTCTGAGGAGGATGTAGTCGGTGAAGGTCAGGGCGTGCGTGCTGATGAAGTCGGCCATGGAGTCGCTGAACTGGGGGCGGGGTATGGGGGAGGTCGGTAGACGAGGGTGCCTCTGAGGGTGGAGTTGGGGTCTGTGTGGATCTGGAAATGTATGTGTTCGGCGGTGCTGACGGTGTCATCGGTGCTAGTCAAGACTCTGATGCTGATCTTGTGGACAATGGCGATTCCTCCTCTGACTCCGTTGGTGCGGTCTCTGCGGGTGATCTTGTAGCCGTCTGGGATGGCTATGGCGATGCCGGGTGCGGAGGAGTCGTTCATCCAGGTCTCTGTCAGGAAGGCGATGTCCGGGGATGTTGTCTCGAGCAGGTCCCAGAGCTCAACGGCGTATTTGCGTGCGGAGCGTGTGTTCAGAAGTATGCATCTGAGGTGGTTGAGGTCTTTTTTGGTGGGAGGTTCGTCGGTTCTGAGGCTGGTGTAGCTGCAGATCCGGCAGGTGAAGGGACCGTGTGTGCATTTTGGGGTGGCCTTGAAGCAGGTGTGTGTCCCTCTGGGGTTGAGAGCATGCAGAGTGCTGGCATCGTAGTGGCGGCGTTCCTTGTGGTGGTGCGGCGATCAGGGGTATAGGCGCTGGGCGCGGTCCAGGCGTGGACGGGCGCAGACGGGCTTGCCTTAGGCACGCCTTCGGTGCGCTAGCGGCACGGCCGCGCAGTGGGCAGCATATATGTGGAGGTGGGAGGGAGGAGCAGCTGGGAGGTGGGAGGGAGGAGCAGTGAATGGGCAGTCAGGGGGGCGGCGCCGCAGGGGACGCAGCGGCGGGAGTGGAGTGGGACGACGAGGGAACAGAACGCAAAAGGGCAGAGAGCACGGGGCGGCGAGGGGAACAGAGGCAGAAACCGGGCAGCGAGGAGAAGAACAGCGTGCAGAGGGACATGGGGCAGCGAGTGGAACAGAGGCAAAACCGGGCAGCGAGGGGAGCAGGGGGAGGACAAGGGGCACAGAGCAAGTACAGGCAATGGGGGAGAACAGAGAACAGCAGTAACGGACACAGAGAAAAAGGTAAACAGTACAGGCAATACAAATGAGAAATCAAACCTAACTCAGCAGCGGCAGACCCACAGGCGGTGCTGTGCGGCGAGGGAGCCACCTACCAGGCATCAAGTAGCAGGCAGTCCTCTGAAATACAAGGCAGTCCTTCTGAAGTCTTCTACAGGTCCAAGAGTGTACTGAAAAGTTGGTCTAAGACTCTGTCCATGCCCTAAGGTGTCTAGGGTGACAAAAGGTGGGTGTCAAGCTCTTTGGAAGTGTGCTGGAGGCAGTCCCTTTGAAATGTAAAAGGGCAGGGAAAAGCTCCACCATTCTATTTCAGCAGGATGGCCCATACTACCAACATCTAGTCCCCGTATGTCTCACTGTTTGGGAGGAATACACAAAGTCCAACTGTCACTCTATTTGCAGCCATGTAACCCTGGGCACAGGCTGCAGGCACCAAATGGCTAGGGCAAGAAAATGGCAACTTTTTAAAAGTCGCAATTTCAGAATAGTGACTTAAAGTTCAAGTTTATCAATAAAGGGGATTTTAAATTACAAGTCTTTTGAGAATAAACATTAAATACCTACCTATTCCTAAACAAAAGGTATCACCAAATCAGTGCAATAAGGTAACCCAATGCTATCCTATGAGAGAGGTAGGCATCACAGTAGTGGAAAACACATTTGAGAGTATTTTCATTACCAGGACATGTAAAAATTACTTTACTAAATATAGGCCTAACTGAGGGGTGGCCTATATGTATTAAAAAAAGAGGTTTAGGCCTGGCAAAAGGTTTGTTTTTGCCAGGTCGAATTTGCAGTTTAAAAGCTGCACTACAGGCTTCAAAGTCAAGCCTGATACATGTTTTTAGAGGCTGCAGAACTGGGTGGCACAACAAGTGCTACATACCCACTTGTGGCATTTAATTTGGTACATATAGCACCACTTTACTAGGCACTTACATTTACCAATTGAGGGTGCCAATTGGGTGTAAGCCAATTTCACAGGTTTACTGGAGAGAGCACAAGCACTTTAGCACTAGTTAGCAGTGGTAAAGTGCATTGAGTCCTATAGCCAACAGAAATTGTTTAAGACATTGTGAGGGGTGAAGGCAAAAGGTTTGGGGATCACCCTGCAGAGAGGCCAAGTCCCACAGTAAGCATTTTAATATGCTTTTATTTTTGATCACAAGGCTGATGAGAAAGCTAAGCTGCCTCTAGGCTAAACCTGAAAAAAACACCTACACCTCAAAGGGCATTCTATGTGACACTTTTGTTTATATCAATTAAAGGAGTTCCCATTCTGTGTGCTCACTTATGAGTGGGTGTTTTGAAGTTCACATTTTTCAAAATGTTGAACTGTGAACTTAGAGATCAAGCAGGGGCATAGATTTGGAGTGTGTGTGTGTGTGTGTGTGTGTATGGGAGGGGGTGGGGTGTTTGTTCCCTCCCACAATAAATAAATTATCCTGTTTGCTAGTTGTTTCAAGGGTCTCTGAGATAGGTTTAGCAGTGTCTATGTTGGGTTTTCCTTGGTCGCATAAACATTCATAGCCCAAGTAAATTCCCCTATTATCCTGTAAATAATTGTTAACAACAACGCCTCCTACTTCTTCGCACACACCATTTGGCAAGGTTAGACAAAGACAAGTAGTAGGCTAAATTGAGATGTCTAAGAGTAGGCTTTTGCTTGTGTATAATTACCCAGAATTTCAGGAAAATGATACAAATACAAAATTATGAGTAATTATGTGAAATGCATTTAGCACTGTTTTAGAGCAAAATGTGCCCTTGCATAATTATTTGTCATGTAACGCATTTGTGCTAAAAAAGAAATAGCGTGAACAATAAAATTGCCCTGAACTCGTGTTCTGGTTGCTCACATTGTTTCTGTGCTCCCACATTATAATTCTGCCATGCATGGTGGCGTAAAAACACTGCGCAGTGTAATGGGAAAATTTGTGGAAGTTCACCTATGCAAAATTTCCAAACTTATGCAAAGTATTCCACCCTAATTTACATTTTGCACAGACCTAGAACTAATGACTCTAACATGATCTAAAGAAGAGAATTATTTTGGGCCCGAGAGAAGATTTTTTCAGTTGTCTATTTTCTGATCATAAAGCCAAGAGACCTGCTGGTGAACATGCGCGCTATAAATTCTCAATAACATAACATAACAAATTTGACTGTTAAAACATCTTTCTCATGATGTGCATAGGGGAAAGTATGGTAAATACCAATGGTACTCTATTCAGTAGCCCTTCCTTTTTTATGAAAGGGACGGGATGTGGACACATTGAACATGACAAAAATTCACAACATCCCTCCTTGTACTTCTGTGCTTTATAGCGGAAAGTAGTGAATATACTAAGAAGTAGACCCCTTCCATACATATATCTTCATACTTCCCAGTAGTTCTTTTTCAGCATGGTAATTCTGACATTCAGGCTTTGAAATTCTAATGAATATATTCACACTAGATTTTTTCTCATAAAATTGTATTCTGCGTATGTTGGCAGGCACCATTTTTGTTAGCTGGAGAGCTGAGCCTTGAATGAGACCCCTCTGCTGGTATAAACATGTTCTCTGTGTGGCACCTCAATGTTCTTTGCAATTAGGTTCATTCTAAATATCAAATTGTTGTACACACAAGGACGTATGCATCAACACAGAAAACACACCCATGCATACCCACACACACGTAAGCGCACCCTCCTCCCCCAGAGTATTTCACCGCATTGAAAACTATGACTTTACAGTTGTTACACATGAATCCCTGCTTAAGTCATTGGGATCAGAAACTGTAAATGAGAACATTTATGGAGCAGGCTTCTCAAATGAGTAGCTCGTGAGCTACTGGCAACTCTCCAGCTACCGATAATTGCTAGCTCTCTGATGCTGAACATTGGAAACTGTATTGGAGACGAACATCTGTGTATTTTCAGAACTCATAAGCTGATGTTTGGAGAAAAATTGCAACATTTCTGAAATATATTTAAAGCAGATGTTTGAGTGACAAATAACCCAGCATGGGTGAGATTTATTTCTAATATTCTTACCTTGGGCCATCAGCACTGCAGCTATATCATTTATCTGTTACCCACCTACAGGGGTTTCACATTGTCAAAGCCTTTTTACATCACTGCTGGCAACTCTGCTTAGTAATCTAATGTGATCACTGTTGGTAATCTTGCAAATGGGGGGTGCTAATGCGATCTTGACTGATGCAGTCACTAGTACAACACTAATAATTTCAGTAGCTCGGGATGATTTCCATAGGACATAAGTAGCTCTTATTACAAAAAAAGTTTGGATATCCCTGCTCTAGAGCAAGTGCCCAATTCACCAATCCTCTGCCAGCTATTATCAAGGCTCATTCTTCACAACTCACAATAATTGCATAGACTTGAAGGATACATCTTTGTAACTTTTCAGAAATATCGCTATCCCTGTCTTCGACACCCTTAACATGGAGCCGCTCTACCCTTTTACTGCCCATCATTCAGCACTGCAAACCTACCTTGATCACTGGACACACTACTGACACAGTAGGGACAACCCAGACTCACACCCCTGCATCTCACTGACTAAACTTTACTCCTGATCAGACAGGACAGGGCTTATCAGGGTTCTCCACTCTACTGTCCTTCATGACTGAATAGCTACAGCACTTCACTGTGAGCTATAAAAATATTGACGACAAATAGATGAGGACAAATACATTTGTATATTTAGATGCAAACCTTTCGCTCACTTCAATGTGAAAAGGTTGTCATGTACCTGTTCGGCTCTGATGCCACTCCTTTGCAAATTTGTGGCACTCATTCCATCTCATTATTGTCGTCCTCTGGTGGCCCAATCTTCTGTACTCAGTTGTGCGGACTACAGCAATTTCTTCCTTCTTGGTGCTCCTGACTACCTGCTGAAATGGCTCTTATGTATTCAAACAGCGACTGCCAAGCTAGCACTGTCTCATCCCTGTCATTTTTAATCTTCTGACGCTCTTAATATACTGCAATGGCACCTGGTGCCTAAAAGGGTAAAATTCAAATCATTGTGCATGGCTCACAAAGCTATACATTAGACATGGCCACATTGATTAAACAAGAGCCTAATTGCCTGCTGCATTTTTCTAACACCAACCTCCTTACAATATATAGAATCTCAAGAAAGCACTAAGGGGCTCCCATGTGTTTCCTCCTCGTGCAGAAGATAAACCATACCTTCACTCGGAGCGAAACACAGTGCTTCACTGGGAGAGAAACATGGCGCTTCACTGGGACGGGAACATGGCAGGTGCATGAAAAGATGACAGAAAAGCAATGCACTGAAGCAGGAAGAGGACAAACAGGAGTACATAACAACGACTGGGAATGGTGACATAAAGCAATACATCGAGAATAAGGGCAGGACAGCAAGAGGTCTCAAAAATACATGAAAACCAATTCAGGGAATTTTTAGCAGGACAGACAATGGATAGGACTACAAGAACAACAGTTCACTGAGATAAAGACAGGACAAACACGGGACAGAAAGACAAATAAAGCAACGTATTGGTATAAGAGTAGACCAGGAGTACAGAAATGTACTGCGATAAGAGCAGGACAATGACGAGACAAGATGACGAGGAAAGTAATCCGGGGGGTTAGGGGGACTTAACCCAGACTGCAAGACAAGAGAGGGGTACGACAAACGCACAGCTACAAGAAAAGCAATGGCGTATGTGTTGGACATCCTGGGAAAAACAGGCACAGGAAGGAGCAGGGCGCCCACGAGCCATGACTGGACACAAAGCAACAAAACTGAGCACGTGGATAAAGAATTAGGTACTGAATAGCACAAACCAACCACAGGAGAAGGCTACGAAGGAAGCAACACTGAAAGAAAACACCAGAGCGTGGATGTACTGAATGTGCATGTTATAAACCGTTTAACACAGGCATTCATTCATGCTGTAGTGTAGTATACATGCGGCTCAAGTGAAGATAAAAAGTGTTTCAGAGCCTACCAAGATTGTCGTGTCTCGTTTCCTCGCTACCTCGATGGATGTGAACTCGGCGTGTGAAGAAGCTTAATGAAGCATTACATGGAAGCGGTTAACAGAGAACTCGCACGTCTTAAAGGAACCAAGTAAAAGTGTCTAAGTGATTCTACAGGCATGAATAAAGTTCACTGCAAAAAAAAATGGGGTTGAACAAAACAGTGTGTGCATATACACGGAGTGGTAATCTAAACGTGATTGCTCCAAAGTTCACCAATAATGTTGATATCACTGCCATAAAATACATGAGCAACTCAAAATGATGCTCCTCCGCTATGGAATCATAAACATGCCATAACAATGCTTTTTAAGTGTCAGGAACAGAATGAAGATCAAGAGACGATCGTCACCTTACAGTAAACAAAATTAAACAAGCGCAGCCGCGGGGGAGAAAGTGAAAGCGCGCTATTTAGAAAATGGAGGTGTCCCGGTAGACGCATTTATGTAAGATAGTACGCGCATGTTAATGCGCACTATTTTAAATGAGAACGTAACAAGACTGTAGTTAGGCGGTGCTGCTTACAGAATAACCGGAAGTTACGTGTCGGCAGCAGAGCCAAAAATATGCCTGCTAACAAAAAAAGTTAAAAAGTTAACTAATGGCAAGCGGTGAGAAATTACTAAGTAATAGGTGGAGTTTACCCACGCATATAGATCACTAGATGTCTCGGAGAGACAGCGCATGCACGCTGCCTAGGCAAGACCTAAAAAGGGAGAATGAGAAAGAAAAATATTGCAATATTGGAGCAGAAGGTTTTTACCAGCCATCATATACCCGGAGCCACTCCATTGTCATCAATGGAGCTCTCAACATTCCAATGTGCTAATTCTGTTTAGAAAAACACTTAAAAGTTGGCACTACACATGCTAATTTGGCCCTTTATGGTGATGACCGCATCAGACGGTATATTTGGATTTGTAGGATTTCCCTAATGCCAGGGCACCTCTGTAGGTAATAATAATAATAATAATGGTTAAGAAAATTGTAATAATTTTCTTCTTTAACATAATGCAGGTGTAAGATATCTAAGCAATCACCTTTTCTAATCTAATGCAAAATGAAGCAATCTCTTTTTGTTTGTTTATCCAATGGTAAGGGAATCATAGTAAAATCTTTCAGTAATCACATTGTGACTGCAATAACCAGAGTATCTCATACTCTAATCCAATTAAGAGAGGTTAAATAATTCTTCAGTAACCCAATGTGGGATGTAATAATCAGAATAATCTCCACTAAGAACATAATGCAGATAAAAGTAATCAAAGCCATTGTTTTGTGTCATCAAAACAGGTACAAGTAATTAGAATAATCAAATCTAATAAAAAGAAGAAAGTAAACAGAGTAACATGTTATAACTTAATACAAGGTAAAATAAACTATGCAATTTTATCTAATACAGAGTGAAATAATAATGGCTTTCCTCTTCTGTAATCTAATGTGCTGTGAATTAAAGGCAAATGTCTGCATTTTGGTGCAGGGTAAAGTAATAATAATAAACTGGGACCAGATGTACTACTCCCAAAATGTGGTTGCAAAATGAGCTTAGACGTTCCACAAATTAAATAAGATTTGTGTAACTGACCTATGTACTAATCAGATATTTCACCAGGGCCTGTCTTTTGATGCCCAGGTGAACTGCACAGTCAGTACCTGTTTTTACATTTTAAAATATTGAAGAAAGTTGTACCGTATATCCCCTTGGAGCTACATCGGACCACTACCATTGCTCAGATCACCTGATGTTTAGACTATTGCAATGCTTTGTATCTTAATATCAGCATAGGCTCCTTGAATAAACTCCAGGTGGTGCAAAACGAGGCGGCAAGGCTGGTTCTTAATTAACCCTGGGAGTAGTGGGCGTAGCGGAGCTATGCGGAGGTCCACGGAGTTGCAAACAAACTATGTGGAACTCCATGGAGCTCTGCTACGCCTCCTGCCTCCACCCCCCTATTAAGAATTAAGTTTACAGGAATTAAAAATAAACTTAAAACCACTTACCTCTTTATTACGGCATCCCCGGGCTGCCCTCCTCCTCTTCCTCTCCATATCGGTAATGCTTAAGAAAATTGCACATGGGCGCGTGCCAGCGCATGCGCATTTCTCCCAAGAAATGCACATGTGCAGTTTTCTCAAGCATTACCGGTATGGTGAGGAAGAGGAGGAGGGCAGCCCGGGGATGCCGCAGTAAAGAGGTAAGTGGTTTTAAGTTTAGTTTTAATTTCTGTAAACTTACTTCTTAATAGGGGGATGGAGGCTGGGGCTGGCCAACTCCGCTCCGCTGCAGAGTGTTATGTTATGTTAAGGCGATTTTTAAAGCGCGCGGTTACCAGATAGGTGTCCTGGCGCTGGCTACTTCTCCAAAGGCAAGGCCATGGCAGGGAGAGTTATTTCACAAAAAGCTAAGTCTTCAAATCCTTTCTGAAACTAAGCAGATTATTGGCATTTCTTAAATGAAAAGGCAATTTATTCCAGGATTTTACTGCGCCGAAAGTGAATCTACGACTGCGATCAATTTTGCTTCTAACGAACGGAGCAAGCGTGGTGGAGTATACCATTGAAATTGTCTTTTAAGATGGTCAGGCGCCTCTCCATGCAGAGCTTTGAAAACCAGGCACAGAGATTTAAACTGAACCCGGTTCCCGACCGGGAGCCAGTGCATTTTTTTTATAACATTGGAGATAGGGGCAAATTTGGGAGTACCCGTAAGAAGTCTAGCCGCAGCATTTTGGAGCATCTGAAGCTTGTGCAACAGTTTTTGCTGTATGTTTAAATATAGACTATTGCAGTAGTCCAGCCTTGATAAAACCAAGGCCGAGACCACGATTCTACGACAGTCTAGCGGCAGCAAATTCAGGATTTTTTTCAATGTTCTTAAGATGTAACCTGTTTTGGAAACTACCACCTTGACCTGGGAACCCATAGATAATTTTACATCTAACAGAATACCCAAGTTTTTGACTTTCTCAGCTGGGGCAGGGAGAGTCCCCAGTGAAGACGGCCACCAAGAGGGAGTCCAAAAGTTAGGGTTGTTTCCAAACAACATCACCTCGGTTTTATCCGAGTTCAACCTTAGGCAATTGCTTGCCATCCAACTTCCTACTTCTGCCATGCATGACTGGAATCCAGTTTCCTTGTCAGGTAGTAGTGATACCACAATTTGTGTATCGCCTGCGTACGAGGTAATCTCAAACCCGAAGCCACTAATAACTGGAGCCAGGGTAGCGACATAAACATTGAAGAGGGTCGGGCTTAGAGACGACCCCTGCGGGATGCCACAAGGTAATGAGAAGGATTTTTAGTGAAATTTGCCAAGTGCATCTATCTGGCTTCTGTCAGAGAGGAATGAGTTAAGCAACTTCCAAGCTGTGCCCTGAACCCCGCATTTCCTTAAACGGTCCATCAAAAGCCCATTATGGACTGTATCAAATGAGGCTGAGAGATCAGGGCTGCCCTACCTCCCTGGTCCACTGCTGCTCTAATTTCCTCTGTGGCTTTAATCAAGGCAGACTCAGTGCTGTGTCCTTCCCTGAAGCCATATTGGGACGGATCGAGCTTCTGAGTTTTCTTAAGGAAGGCACTAAGCTGTCTATTCATTGCCTTTTCTACCATCTTGGCGGGAAGAAGCAGGCGGGAAATAGGCCGAAAGTTATTCGGATCCTGAGGGTCAAGACTGGGCTTTTTTAAAAGAGGTAGTATGGAGGCCGTCTTCCATTGTTTAGGAAACTGGCCACCATTGAACATACCGTTAAAAATGGGGGTAAGATATCGAGCAATAGGGACCGGGACCCTTTTGATAATTTTCAGAGGGCAAGGGTCTAGAGGTGATCCAGATTTAGCACCTGTTAAAAGCTCCAACGTGTCTTGCACAGTGAGTGAATTAAAAACCTGCATAGTTCCTTCCGGAGGTTCTGAATCTACCGAATCCGTACCTTCCGACGAGACATCGTCTATTGGATCACAAAGGCTTGAGAAGATATTAGTAACCTTTGTTTGAAAGAATGAAGCGATCTCTTCGCAAAGCTCCGGGCTGGACTGGATAGTAGATGGCCTAAGGGTGGCCAACTTGGAGACCGTATGAAAGAGCTCTCTAGAGGAGTTCTTGGCTGACTCTATTTGGACTGCATAGTATTTCTGTTTGGCCAACCCTACCGTTTGCTTATAAATATGCAAACTAGTTTTGTATAACACCTTCTCATTATTGAGATACCCTTTCCTCCAATTACGCTCCAGACGTTTGCACGTACATTTTTGCCGTTTTAAATCCTCTGAATACCAGGGAAGGAAGAAATCTTTTAGGCGTGATAAATTTATGTGGGGCTAGTTCTTCACAAGCCTGCGAGAGCCATCTGGTATATGAGGCTACTGCTTCTTCAGTTCCAAACGATATGTGGGCTGCTGAAGAGGTCAGTGCATTATGCAGGCTCCCCGCCTCCACCCTATTCCATGCTCTAATTTCAATCTGTTCTCTTGAATCTCTACCATTAGTCTTTTGACTCTTCAGATTAAGATTAAACAGCGCCGCGGCATGATCCGACCAGACCAGGGGCAGTAGGCCCACAAAGGACAGACCTGGAAAATTGGAAAAAACACCCTCCAAGGTGTGGCCCGCTTGGTGAGAGGGTCCTTTAACATGCTGTGTGAGCTCCGCGGCTTCCATCAAAACCATTAACCGAGCTGTCTCCAGGTCATTAGCGAGTTCCAAGTGGAAATTAAAGTCTCCAAGAATAGTGTAAGAATCGCCCAGAAGGGCTTCTTCTAGAAGATTCCCCAGGGAAGGGAAAAAAGAAAGTCTGGCTTCTGGAGGCCTATATAGTAGAGTGCCCTTAAAAGAGTGGTGATGTGTTAAATTAAGGTTAAAGGAGAGGGCTTCAAATGTGGGCAAGTTTACAGGTTTGAAAGTCCTCTGAATAGAATTATGATAGATGATAGCCAGCCCCCCTCCTTTCCTAATTGGCCTGTTCAGAACCTCACACTGGAACCCGGGTGGGGTGGCTTTGACTAGGTCAGGTCCGGACGCTTCGTCCGTCCATGTTTCCGTAATGAGTGCTAATTTTATCCCATTATCTTCCATCAAGTTAGCACATTCAATACTGTGTTCTACTAATGAGCTGGCATTAATCAAAATACAACTTATCATCTTAGCCATAAAGCCGGCCCGTGGAGATTTTCTTTCTCTGCGTTCTCCATGAAACGCAGCGAAGGCAAATCTCCACACACTCCGCGGGCGGAGCAGAGGTCTCCGCCCGGGGTCATTCTTAATATCCCGAAACACCAGTCCGCCAGGGAAGGAATTCGTGCCTTGAGCTGGCTTTCAATTAGGAAGCGCATCTCCTTCAAGGCTCTTAATTTGGTGTACAAAGCTATGCATTGCAAAGGCTCACCACACTTTAAGCCCATGTTTCAGTGGTACACTCCTGAGAGAACCCTGAGATCTTCCACTCAAAAGAATCTTGTCTCTCCCAGATTTCATAGGTCCAGATGGGGTTGCCGCTCGTTTTCTGTGGTGGCTGCTAAACTTTGGAACTCTCTGCCCCCTTCTATTACTACGGCTGACTCGCTTCCAGTCTTCAGGAAACTTCTGAAGACTTGGCTTTTTGCCTCTTAGCTGGCTGGTGCTAGTCCCTCTTCTGCCTGTCCAGCACCTTGACACCTTCTGGTTTAGTGCGCTCAATAAATCCTATCCTATCCTATTTATTATATCCTAAAATAGGGAATCATAAGGGTTGACAGAACAATCTGCCTAATTATTATTTATTAGGCAGGGTGCATGCTTTTCCTCTCCGTTAGGCTGCATCCAGAAGAATGGTTGCCTACAAAGGCCAGCAGACCACCATCCATGAGAATGGGAACAGAGGCTGCTTTGAGGGTTTGTATACGAAGTAACCCTTAATTCATCTGGGTAAAATAGAGACATTTCAGTCTGTAATGCAAAAAACAGGTGCAAGCAAGTAGAATAACCTTTAGTAATTTATTTCAGAGCAGTACAAAAAATGTATATCATGCTGTATAGTCCAGTAATCAGTGCAATCAAATACCGGGCAACCCGGAATGGTGCAGGAATTTCCAGGGCTCTACGACAATGAAAATTTGCCCTTCCGGACCACTTTCAAACACTGGTGGTCCTCGAGGTGCCCATCCTTGCTGTGACAGCTCCCACCAAGCAAAAGCAAACACTCTGTTTCCTGCATGAGGGAACTGTCAAAATGTTCCTGGTTGCTGGAAGCATAGTTTTCATCTCTTTCTTTGCCCACAGACATATGGGCAGGGAAAGAGATAAATGTATAGCTCCTGCATGCAGGGAGCTGCATTTTCAGCAGCTTCCTGCGTGCAGGAGAAATGTCGGCTTCTGCAAGAGGCGGGGATCCTGCTGGGATGGCCGTGGCCGTGGCCTTGAGGCTCCCCCACAGTCCCCAACGTGCACACAGGGTGCCCTAGGTGAGGCCATGGCACCCAGGGAGATGTGGTCAAGCCCTGGGGGTTGGGGGCCCAGGGGCCCCTCCACTGAATTTTACCCAGTGGCGTTCACCACTGGATTATTGTAGTTCCACTAGGTTGTTATAGATATGATCGTATTTCCATAGGAAAAGTATGCTTTTTTGATTCACACATTAACTATGGCGCAGTTTGACAAATATTCACAAAATATTCCCAAAAATAAATCTCATCCACCTCAACTACTTCCTAACAAGTTTCAGGATGGTTCGTCAACTGTGGACTGAGAAAGAGGGGGGTCCCAAAACTCATTTTCCACATTATTTTTCCATAGAAAAATGGAATATTGATACCTCAAAAACTGCTGAAAGGATTACACCATATTTGGCTGAAAGCTAGATCTTGGCCCAGAAAGTGTGATTTTTGTGATCTGGTGTAAATCTGTTCAGTAGTTTTAGAGCAATTAATGCTAAAAATGTTTTATATTTAACGCCAAAGAGGATCCACAGTGTCTAGTACAGGGAGTACTAGAGGGACCTGCAAAGACCCTGGGGCCCCATCCCCCAGGGTCAACTCATACATTTAATGGGGCACTCCAAGCTGGAGCTATATCCTCTTCATCTGGAATTTAGAGCTCCCCAGTGGTAAGTTTTATGACTCCAAGACATCTTGGTGTTTTTATTTTGTAAGTAAAGTATATTACATTTTTTATGGCAATCACTTTTATTAAACATTGCACTGTGTGATTTGCTGAAATATGTGTTTCATTGTTCATATTGGTCATTTTATAACAAAGACAATACACATGCTTTATAAATGTCAATTTTTTATATTATGGTATTCTGATCCTTTGACAAAGTCAGTAGGTCCGCCTTACATAAAATGACTTCTAGACTCTGCGCTCAACCCCACCACCCGCTGCCCATGGCTCAGGCACAGAGTGGGTGGTTGGGGCAGCAATGGGAGTTGGGCACAGGGTCTGCCCCGTATCTAACTGAATGCTGTGGACCATGGGTTTGCCTGCTTGCCAGGGGTTGGGTTTGCCTGCCTGTGGCCAGATCTTGTGGCCAACCCCAAGCCACACACAGCCAAAGGATGTGCGTGGCATGTGGTTGGCTGCAAGGGGTTGGACGTAGGGCCTGACCACAGTAACAGAAATAGGGATTGGGCTCACTTAGACATATTAAATCAAAAACGAAAAGCAGGTGGCTGGGGTTTGTCTTTTATTTGTATACACGAAGCTCACTCAGCCGGCGAATAGATGGTATATGAATTATTTACCACAATGTGCAATGAACGATGAACAACTCTCTTAAAATTGAACATTAAGGACCACTGTGGAATAATAGTGCATTCTGGGTGTGAAATAGAAATTTGGTGCGCAACACAACACTGAACCGTAGCAAAACTCACCCTATTTTAAAAAAAACTGGATCTCTTGGTGCTTAAATATTTTTCCATTTGTACTAAGAGAAGTTTAGCAATACCATTGGTAATGATGGAAGAAATCTCAATGCATTTTACAAGACATATGTGGGTAGGACAATGCCACTTACTTTGTAGCATCATACCCTGCACTTTCATGGCATGGGTGTCTGAAGAAGACCCAAAGCACAGCACCATAAAGGTTTGGTTAAATATTTTGCACAAGCTACCTAGGTGGTATTAGGGAGCGGTATTATCATTCATGGGGAAACCAATGCCGACTAATTTATCTTTTCATTAACAAGGATTCCTGACATCCTCCAAAGTTTTACCTTCAGTACTTGTTTTGTTATGGTGGCATGCAACTGGCATTGGGCAGGGATTGGATTGCAACTAGAGATAGATCCCTTTGCAGCAAAGGAGTGGGATCCATTACATAGCGATATATATATTCAGAGCTGATACTCAATGTAGCTTCAATTTCCTTTTACTCGGGGGAAAAAAATCAGGGTACTTTGCATACTACTAGCACGCTACTATTATGGTGCATCTAAAGTAGTGCATTTAAATACACATGTCCTACTTTTATGTTTGTGCCCCACAGTCTGATGTGTTGGGCACGCTCTAATAAGTGGCACTTGGTCAATGACTACTCAAGAGTCCACCAAGCACCAGGGATGGTCAGATACCAGTGCCGCTGCTACATACTGTTGGACAGCGAGAAGACCCCATAATCCACTGGGCACCTTAGGGTAAATTCTGTGTACATGAGGGAATCTTGCACTGCTGCTGGGCATACAGTACCTGCTGTATGAATCCATGTTTCTGTGTGTGCCTGTGCATGTGAGGAAACATGCACTGCTGCAACATGTGTTCTTTGTGCAAGGGAAACTGTACTGTTGTTGCCGCGATCTACTCTGCCCATGTTATTTTGTTATTTGTCTTAGAGAAGCCTGAACCGCTGTATATGTGTGTACTGTGTGATAGTGAAACTTTGTAAAGCAAATTAAATTACACACAAGGCACAACAACTGGCAATACCAAAACTTGTTTATGGGAGACATTGAGGCTTAACCCAGCGTTAGGATATTCAAAATTTCAGCTCGAACAGCCACCCTTTCAGTCCTTCAGACCTGGATGTCAATCCATCATCTAAATTTGAACGCCAAGAAAACTGAGCTCCTTCTAATATCTCCTCGCCACTGCCCTACACCAGTTCAAACATGGCTTTCATTGCAAACCTACTCGATGCCAAGCCAGTGCACAATCACTGGGCTTTTTCCCCAGACTGAAATCTACCTTATCACATCACTGGTATAGTGGCAACCAGTCAATTTCAAATCAGACTCCTCATTGAAATAATCTCTCATATTCCTGATGAAGACTTCAAAACAGTTGTGCAGGCATTGGTGATATGAAGGACTAATTATGGAAATTTGTTGCTTCTGGGAATCCCAATAATACCCCATGTTCCTAATAAAGCTGCTCTGCCGTATTTTTCTCTTTTTAGATGTAAACCTAAACCAGCAAACATGTTAGGAAATCAGTTACAAAGTATTTGATAGCTGTCTAAATCGTTTTAGAATAATTATTAGAGCAAACAGAAGTATAATTGCTTTGTTACAAAAGACTCTTGACAATTCTACACAATTAGTTTGCACCTAGCAGCTCTTGACTCTTCCAAACTAGTAAAGTATATACAAAAGAACAGAATATCTAGTAGCAGCTGTTACCAGTCGGGAGTGGTGAGGCGGAGCCGGGGGGGGGGGGCGGGGGGGGCAGGGGGGGAGGGCATGATGGAACAGTTTCTTTTTAAAAACCACTTACCTGGGCCAGCCGGCCGCTGCCTCTTCTCCGTCCTCTTCTCCCTGTCTCCGTCGGCTGCACAAAGGAGCAGGAAGCACCCGGGCTCCCAGGATCCTCATAGCCAATCACAATGTTGCGATGCAGCGTTGTGATTATTCTGAGCGCTGAACCACGGCGCTCAGACGGGGACTGGGAGGCTTCGCGTATTCCTTACAAGGCTGTGGAAAGCAAGCCTGGTGGGGAAAATAAAAAGTGCGCAGGACTGTTCAGCAGGCCCGAGAGAGCCGGCCAAGAAGTCATGCGCACTTAAGGAGTGCGCACCACTCCTCTACCTGCTCTGGCCAGCCCGCCCCGCCCGAGAGCCACTCAATTCAATGGGAAAAATACAATTATAATAACTTATTATCATTTTTTTTCCTATTGTAGTCAGTGGGGCAACGCTCCTCTGCCTTAGCGTAGGAGGCGCTACTGAGAATATTGTTCAAAGATTGTGGCACCCTAATGGTACACAATGCTATTCCTACCAGATCACTGCACTACCTATCTACCCAAAGTATCATCTCAGGTGAACACTACTAACATCTACAATTACATACCTCCCAAGAGTAGGACAAACCATTCCCATTTGTTGTTTAAAAGAGGGATCAAAAGCCTACTATTTCACAGTTACTACCTCCAGTGACTGTTTTTGATGATTGTAACTAGTGGGAGATTTGAACAAACATCACTCTGATATTATGTAAATATTATATTATCATTTATTAGGTCTTTACTTCCACATTTCTCCTACCAGTTAGCCATCATTTTTTATTTTTGTTGTTATTTTTTTGTTCCTCCACTTGTACTCTAATATTTAATATTTTGGACCAGTACTACATTGTTACTACTGGCACTGCTTTCAAGCACTCTGCTGTCCAGTTGGGTCTGGTTCGCACTATATAAAACACAAATAAATAAATACACACACTGGGGCTGGCAGTCGTAATGGACATATATTGAAGACAAACTCAAGCTTGTCAGTTAAGAAATGTGTTCCTTTGATGCTTTGCGCATCATGATGGGCATTTAAGAACTGTACATGATTCGTTTGTATTGCCACTGTGATTATCATTTTAGCTTTGTTTTATTTTCTGTATTGTGACCGTTTCCGTAGCTACTTGTAACATGTCAGCATGCTTGACTAGAATTGATTTTTGTGTTTCCTCTACTAGGTCCTTCCTTATTCATTTTTCTTTGGTATTTCTGATAATTTATTATTCTTTTGATTTCTCTTATTTTGTGTCATATGTTACTGTATACAAGATTTTGCTTGTTCTTATATACAAGCTTTTGTTATTGAACCACTCCTGTCAGAATCTGGAAAAAATCAATCTGCCATGCTGGAGATTTCCTGTATTGTGGGCCTCTTAATATGGGCGCCCACCCCTTGCTGTTGATGCCTGGGCAGCTGACCACAAGAGCAGTGGTGAGTGTATGTTCTGTGTGTGTGCACATGTATACAATGTCTGTGTGACACTACAAAATAGCTGCCTCCTTGGACGGAAGTGAAAGCTATCATCAGTTTTAAAAAAATCAAAGGACATATTCATAAGAGCAAAAGTATTGAGTACCGGAAACAAAGCTGCAGAGCAGAGCGTGCAAGGTCAGCATAAGAAGAGAAATGTAAAGCTGAAGATAATAGAGGTTATCTATGTAAAGGGCTAAAAAAAAAAGTGATAAACTGAATGAACCATCACTATTATCAAAGACTCAGCTAATCTATGCCTACAGAGAGCATATGTGTGCTGTTGAGTCATTTTTCCGTCAATAATAAAACTGCACTATTAATAATTGTCAGTAAAGAACAGACTCTTTCAGCAAAATCTCTTCCATTCAGAACAAAGTATTTAGCAAACCATTTATACTCAGAATAACAGTTACATTGTCTTATCTCAAATAAACAAAAACAAGTGTCTGATAAGCCCCTGTGATAACACTGAGCCAAGTGGTACAAAGCCAGGGTACTGTAGTGCACATGGGGCTGGGTGCATGGATGCTTGGGAGAGGTGCTGCTGGAAAGGAAGACATGAGACCAGCAGGTATGCGGCAGAGTGATGAAAGTTGTGTTCAGATGTGCTAGGAGCAAGAAGCCCACAGGATTGTTTGGTATGAGGCCAGTATCTAACACATACAAGTTATCTTATTTTTATTTGATTAGGAATTACTGTAAAGCACCAGGCTGCTGGAAGGTCCCAAGTGGAACTGGAGGTGAAGGAATAGGCGGTGGAAGAGAATCAAGAATAGTTCATGGGCCTAGAATCAGCAGTCAGAGCCGGGTTCTTGATGGCAGAGGGAGGCATAAAAATGCTCAAGAGAGAGAATTTCCGGAAGTGTAAGCCTAAGTGAAAAACATCTGCAGTTTACAAGGCAGGTGGTAAGGTCGCTTTGGAAGCCTGACCCAGCTAGCGGGGAAGCAGTAGTCCAATAAATTAGATGTGTGCAAGATCTTTCACAACTTGGTGAGTCCAAACCTTTGTTGGTGCGAGTGAAGAGATTTCATGGCTCAGGTTTATGCAGAGTTATGGCAGGTATCCCAGATAAAACACTATTGCAAACGCCCTATCCATCCTCTTGACGTCTAGGAGGCTGGGGGGGGGGGCGGTATCTTCCACAGGAGAACAGGATGCCAATTGTTGATGCTTACAGTCTCATTGATTTGAGGTTCAAAGAACAAATCTATATTAAATGGCACAGAAGATCACAGAGCCATTACTACGAAGCGGACCGGTTCATAGCTGCCATGGGTGTGGGCCAGTAGCATAGATTCAAACGAGAGGACCATGCCCGTGGTTTCAATGGGCTCAGGGTGCATTTTACTCACGAGGTACATTAAGTTTCTGAAATGTTGGGGTTGCTTGTTTCCCACAGCATCAAGGGCTTGACATAGCAAATTAGGCTGCGCTGTCCCGATTTGGGTGGAGCCAAAACTGACTGCATAAGATTGGCCCCTCTCTGTAGTGGCAAAGTGGGCACAAACGATGGACTGAAGTTAATCTCAGAGTACTACTCGCGGCTGATGTTCATCCAAGTATTCTACCCATCATATTTTTGTTCTTCTCAGTGTGGTGTGAGGATCCGGCGGACACCAAGGACACACATACAGCAGAAGGCACGGTGGACCAGGGAGTCATGCGATATAGCTGCTGAAGTCGTGACAATCCCATTATCCCTATTTTAAATGCACAAGAGGCTGAGCAGACTCGCTTGTAGGTTCCTTCCTTGGTGGTCAGTCACAGTTTTTTGTTTTTATGCAGATTTGTATAGCGCGAACTCGACCCAAGGTATTGGAGTGCTTTACATGAGCACCGGTTACGTTACACATTCAGGCACGGGGAGATTACGTGATTTGCTCAGAATCACAGGATGTGCACGCGACCTCGAGGCTCGAACCCTGGTTTCCAGCACCAAAGTCGGCAATCTAGCCGTCAGGCCACATCCTCTCCCCAGTTTACTTCTGGGACTGGTAAGTGTGCAGCTTTTGACTGATACAGGTTTAGAAGAGTGAGTCAGAATAACAAACACTAGCAAAGACAATAGGTCAGCTATAATATACTAACTAATGTAATCACAGGAATGCACAAATGTGAACGAGTGCATGTCTGTGTTCACTGTGTTAACCCAAGCCAGACCTATTGGCTTTGCCAGGCTGCAGAAGGTCGTAGAAAGGTTGAAAGATGAGAACCATTTCAACAATGTTTTGTCACCTTTATTCGTGAAGTAAACTAAAACCGATGCTCACAATTGTGCCCCTATAGAATAAAAGCCACACAATCAGATGGATTTCAAGACTAACAATTAACTGGCAAGAAACATACACAGCTAGATATAAATCTCTGAATTCTTGGATTTGTGAAAACATTTTTTGAAATCCACATATAAGGGCGTGGCAGAGATTTAGCTCTGGTACTATAACCTTGTCTTGGTTAAGTAAATAAATGTCATTACTTTTACAATAGAAACATTAATATTTTGCCCTCTTATTTCTATCTGTCTTTTTCATAAACAGGGTACATTAACAAAACCAAAAAAAAAGTTAAAAGAGTTCAAACGGCAAGCAAACTATAAAACAAACCACCAACAGCAAAATGTTGAAATATGAAAATATAGTAATATTTATTATAGTCAACGCAAAACATTTCATCATTACTCCACAGCTCTGGTAAGCATTGTACACGTGGACAGAAGATTTTCTAAAGGTATTAAAAATATGTAAAAAAAACAAACACAAATCTGAGACGAAATATGTATAATAAAAAATATTCACATGCCCTGACAGACAAAAAACGTCATCTTTCTGAATGTCATTGCTATCACTTTTGAGATGAAATCTAGTCCCTCGTGTATTGCAGAAGAGGCAGAAAGAGACACCAAACCGCAAGAGGCTTGACAAGTTTACTACCCCAAAGACCAAAGAATGTATATTTTTTAGAAGAGCGATGACAAAGGTTCTACTGTTCATTTATGCAGTCAATCAACCCAGACATAAAAAAAAGAAAAAGTCCCTGCATAGAGGTCATTCAAAAACAGAAACCACTCACTAGATCCCGATAGAAGTGGATGGGAGCTGCTTGGAATCAGGCAGGCAAGAAATTCATCCATAGCTATAGTGGAAAAAATATTTAAAGTCTGATCAGATCCCTCATTGATGAAGCCACGTTCCCAGTGGTGAGCATTCCCAGCCTCTAAGAAACTTTGTGTAGATGGTTTTGGGATAGCTAGATTTTAAAGGTAAAGTTTTCTGGAAAAATTGTTCAAACCATTCGCAGAGAAAAAAGAATGGAAACCCAGGTGGAGCAGGGCGCGAGCCGGTCTCCACCTGGGCTTTTTCGCGCTAATGAAACAGCCGCGCGAGGGGCAGGTGTGGGTGATTAGGCAGGGATTCAGGCGGCATTTCGGAAAAGCAGGCTAGCAGGAGCACAATTGCGGCAGAGGTGCCCGGGGTGTGTCGTTGTTGTTTTTCCCATTGAGCCACCCTCCCTCCCTTAGTAGTAATATGTAAAAAAAAAAAAAAAATAAAGAATAGATTTGATTGCCACTCAAGGACGGCATTGAAGTTTCCCAACTTTCCTGTTGTCACTTATGGTGTTTTTTTTTGGGGGGGGGGGTAAGTCAGGAGCGGTCTTACCCACTCCTAGGGGTGGGGGGGGGGAAATATCGGAACGCGGCGGTGGGGAAGAGAGAAGTTGGGGTTTACAATGTCATGGGGTGTATTATATGAAGTTTTGATTGAATTGTGGGAATAAAGTTTGGGGGATTTGGGGGGAAAATGCAATTTATTTCATGATGTCATACTGTATATAGTTATGCGATTGAGTAAAACTTCAACTGTCCTGAATAAAGTGGCCTTTTCTGCTATGATGTACTTGAGTGGGGCTTTGTTTATTGCGCGAAGGCATGTGGAGAGGACATTTTTATTTCTTCACCCATGCAATTAAGGGAAAATGGAGAGAAGGAGGGAGAATCCTGGATTCAAAGGCTGGGTGTCTTTTTCCCATATTAAAAGTTTTTTGTTTTTTTTATGGAGTTTTATAAAGCGCAAATTTGACCTGAAGGTATCGGGTATCAGAGCGCTTTACATAGCACCAGTTGCGTTACATGAGGACACATTCATTTTTGGTACGCACAGGGAGATTAAGTGATTTGCCCAGAATCACAGGATCTTCAGCATCATTGCAGAGACTCAAACCCGGTTCCCCAGATTTAAGGTCGACCGCCCTAGCCGTTAGGCCATCTCCTCTCCCCAAAAGTGACGCACCTGTGGCGCAAGGGGCTTGTAAATAAGCCCCCAATATTGCTGGTGTTATGACGGAAGTGTGCGATAAACAGAAAGCCTCAATGGCTTCAAAAGGAATCAAATGTCAGGTAAAGTCCTGCAGCACACTTAATAAAACGCAAATCCAGCTGGTCAACTCACCATCAAGATTCGTTAATAAGGTCCAAAAACCAAAAGAATATGTTGACTAGCTGCCCTGTTCTGCCTAACAGTGACAACCACACCCTCAACTTGAGCAATATTAGAATGCTAAAATAGCTGTTAATCTGAGTTTTGTTAAGATTCCCTCCCGCAGACAGGTGCTTTTGAAATCCACCATAAATGAAATTCTAAGAGCTAATGCCCTCTGGATCAGGAATACTCCTTAGTGCACATCATTGAGACATTCTGGTCACTGGTGAGTGGTGGGGATACAGCTTTGAAGCAGCTGGAAGATTCAGACTGCTTGTAAAAAGTGTATTTTATGAGGCAATCCTGAAAATCTGGCATATCCTGGATGTGCTTTGGATATGTTTGCATGTATGTATGTAAACACATGAGGATGCACAGGGGATGTGTGTGACCGATGTACATTTTCACCCAGGGAAGCAAATGTTCTAGGGCCAACCTGGATTGCACAGAGATACAGCAGTTCAGAGTTGGATCTGTTGTCCTTTGTAGAATCACCCAAAACAGAAAAAGGTATGGTGGCTATGCAGTGCTTTTTACATCAGTGTTATTTGTACAAATCACTGATACCTAAATTACCAATTGTCTGGTGTGGCGGGGGGTAACACAAGAGAAGAATAAAGATCAGTCTTTTTGGAAGAGGAAGCCTCACTCACATAACGTGATGTGCTTCGTCATAGGCAACCTCTCCCCACCCTGGTAGGAGAAATACCACCAGGGCGGACTCAACCTCCTTGTAGACCCGATAGGGGAGTTCTTGGATATTTTTCTGGACAAAACAGGGGGATTTAGGTAAAGTTAAAAGTACCTTTAATAGTGGTAATGTCTGTGTGATTTACAACAAACTATGTAATGGAATGAAAGCACTATGGTCGGACCATCAACTTCTCACCATCAGGTTTCTGGGGCTGGGTGAGGACGTATGATAGGTATCTCGGCATGATGTACCTCTTGATGACTGTGTGACAATAGAGGACATCACCCCTCCCCAGACTGGAAGGCAGGTATTCTCTCAGTGAGGGTTAACTATCACTGAAACCAGGTAGGATTCACTCTAGTCCCTACAGTGCATGATTTTTACATTTTACTATTACCTATATGTTAGTTTAAGTTTCTAGGGATCCACAGTCCTGACGAATGCCCCGACCAGTAAAGGCGATTTAAAATAGGGCAGAAAGATCCCCCTGTTTTGTCCACGAAAACATCTTATGTAAGACCTCCCACCATCAGGTCTACTAGGAGGTTGATTATGCCCTGGTGGTATTGTCTACCAGAGTGGGAAGTGGTTGCCTATGATGAAGCATCTCAAATTATGTGAGTGAGGCATCCTCTTCCAAAAAGATTGGTCTCGCTTCTCCTCTTGTGTTACACCATCCACACAAGAATCCTGGTAATTTGGGTATCAGTGATTTGTATATCAGTGATTTATATATTCATATTTAGTTAAATGAAGGAAAATAGATGTGAACACATCCATACCTACCAAAATATGTGTGGCCAGCAGCATCTTTTGATATCGAGCACCAGGGCCTACAATCATTGTTTGCATGTTTATTGTTTGCAATATTGGATGAGGTTGTTATAAAACATGGTGAACGATCCGTGGGTCTGAAAAAGCTGAGTTCTAAAGGGAAACTATTGTTCACCAATGTGTTGGCAGGAATCGCAAACTGTCACATTCTGATTCATCGGTCACCTTTGAAAATGCAAATTCTGTTTTTCACAACACTCTACCTATAAGCTTTACGAAATCACCACAGCCTTTGCATAAGGCAGCACATATTCTGCACAGGCACTGCAAGCCCAGGGATGTAGAGGTCAGTGGCGGGGCTTTCATGCTCATGAATTTCTATATTTAGTCTAGACTCCCCCAAAGCTGGATGGTTTGCCCATTGAAGCACCATATGACTGCAGCCTGGTCGGTGTGGACACCAGTGAACCAGGCTCACAAATGAAACTTACCATAGCGTGTGCTGGATCTATAGAACTTATAACCAAGATCACTATTAGGGAGGAAACAGCAAAAGGGCCTGCCCCATTGTGTGGATTTCAGTTGGAGGTCTCCCTCATTCTCCTGCAAGATAGTGTTTACCAAACACTTGGCAAGATCCAGGCCCCATCAAAAGATGGAAGGAATGCTATCAACTACCTTTATTGGCTAGCAGTGACCTGCCCTGGCAGCTGGCACCCACAATACCAATGTATGTATCATTCTTAAAGGGCTGACTCTTTTTGTTGTCCCAGGGGGATATGCCAAGGTGTGTAACACAAGATCCCTCTGTGCCCATTGGAGCTGCCCTCAATAATGACTTGCAATATGGCTGAATTACAGTCAAGGGTTTGTGTTCTTTTGCCAAGTGGACATGCTCTAGCACTAGAAATGTGGGTTTGACAGCGCTTCTGAGGGAGGTGCCGAGACTGATTTGCATATGGCTATTCCCTTTGTTTAGTAACAAAGAAAGCTTTCAAATGTTGGAATGAAATGCTACCCATAGGAATTCCAAGTGGTGAATAAGTGCTGGCCTAAGCTGTCCAGCTACCACTTTGTTAGTGTTGCTTCATAAAATATGTACCTGTAAATGAACAACCTTATCTCAGCCAGGAGACAGCAACAGTCTGAAGGGAGAGGTTGTTATCAATGCAATTGCATTATTCTCGTTCTGCTGTTTAAAATAAAATAACCAAATAAAATACCAAACCTTCTCCTCAAAGGCGGATCTAATTATGTCAGCAGATTGCAACCAAAAAGGGGGGAAAGACTTTCCTGTTAAAAGTTGCTTAGTAAAACAAAGGGTGAATTGCATCCATCTTTTGGAAACATTGCTTGGTTAATTATTATAGTTTTCTATTAGAATTCAACGTTGCTATGAAGCAATATCTACTTATATATGTTAACTAAATTATCTAGATCTACTTATCTTTTGAAAAATTAAGAGTCATTCTTTGTATCCTTAGTTTCTTATATATTTGTGAGGTGTTAGGAGTATATTCCTGTTCTCGTCAGCAGATGGTGACAGTTAAGCTACACTTGCTTGTTAAGGCTATTTGTTTATTCATTTGTACTTGTTGGTGTTTAAATATTCTTTTTTTTCTTTTTTTTTTTTAGGGTTTTATATAGCGCAAACTAGACCTGAGAAATCGGGTATCAGAGCGCTTTACATGAGCACCAGTTTCGTCACAGATGGACACATTCATTTTTTTGTTAGGCATGGGAAGATTAAGTGATTTGCCCAGAATCACAGGATGTTGAGTATTGTTGCCGAGACTCAAACCCGGTTCCCCAGCGTCGAGGTCGACCGCTCTAGCTGCAAGGCCACATCCTCTCCCCATCTTGTCTTGTTTCTTGTGTCTCCTACATTCGTTTTACTTACATTACATTTTTTATGTAAAGGGCAATGGTCAATTTTTAATTTTGGATGTTGGCCTGATTTGTTAAATATATTTTATACTGGGAACACCTGCTTACAATCAAACATTCAAAGTTGCCTTTATCAAATTAAATTGTTTTCCAAATCCAATAAAGAAAAGGGACATTCCAGGTTACCTTAAAAGGTTATGCTATTTTTACAGCAGGATATTCACACAACTGATAAAAAATGTCAAAGAAAAATCAAGTAGTACCCCTCCATAAATATTGGAATCCACGTAAAATAACAGTATTAAAGGTACATGGGCATGGATCGCTATTAAATTTGGAATTTTTGACTATATAGTTAATGTATCTGGGCCATCTACGGGTAATTCCATTCTCTGGAACAAATTGGCAGCAAAAGATGACAATTTAAGAAAGTGACCACTGGGAAGTGTTTTTGATTTGACTTTACCAACAAGCTAAAATCCATAGAAACCTGTGTGATTTTAGTCAATCTCTTAGACCGACAGACCATTCACAATAAAAATATCTTATTATAAAAGATTACACCTGTTTTCTCTAAATCCTTTTCTGGGCCTTTCTACCATAGCACAACTCACAAATCAGTTTTCTAAACCCCCTGGTACTAAGGACTTTGTTATTGTGCAAAACTAAAATGAAAGGTCAGATGGACTGCAACCACCCCACAATCCACTGAGCAATATTTAAGTAAGAAGTGTTTCAGGTGATTAGCAATCCTATGGGACATTACAGAGATAGTTAGTGGAATCACAAATTTATTTCATTAGGGAAAAACACACTGGAAAACACTAGGAAACAATGGATAATTTAAAGATTTATTTTAAAATCAAAATCCTATCCTAGTCCACATAATATGAATTGTTATAACAATATCACCCAACAGAATGGTACCTGCCACATTTACAAAAAGCTTGAGCAGCAAAAAATACTCTAACACCTTGGCTATGTAACTATATCACTATTCCAGTCTCATGTCTTTACTTACTAAGCTAATTTTAGCACCAACAAGAATACCTAATTTGAGTTTCCACATAAATGTTTCAACAATTAGGCCCTGTGTTCAATATAATAGCAGGTTATGCTATTCTCGTCTACTCTCACAGCCGGGCTGATAAGCTCAGCGAGTCAAGGTGGTCTGCTTCCTGTTATCCTACACCAAAAGTAAGTGATGCGATTTTGCATGGCATGTCATGTGAGTGTCACCCGACAAGAAGTTCCTCTCTAACCCTTCACACCCTGTGCTCTGCTTATATAACATTATTTAAACACTGTTGAACCTTTCAGGCTAAATAATTAGCAGAAAATGGCCTGGTGCCCTTTTACTTATTTTCATTCTGTGGGACAGTGTTCCCTGAACAATAGCAATAAACAAGAAACACGGGATCAGCTTTCCATGAAACAACTCAATAACAATTATTTACAAGAGTATAGTCAACTCCGATTAAATACTGTCAATATATTCAAGCAGACTTGGTTATCACATTGCCAGGCCTTGTGTCCATCTCACTCTGGATGGCCAAGCCCTCCTGCACACAGTTTTCACTGGATTTGCGAATCTGTGGAGGATCAGCACATTAACGGTCCACATATCTCTAAAATAAAACCTCTTCATGCACCAACGTGAGCACCTTATTAAATGCTAGTTTCTCCAAAACTACTGAACAGATTTACACCACACCAACTAAATACACTTCCTTGAGTAAAGTCCTACCTTCTTGCCAAATGTGGTGTAACTACGTTCAGCATTCTTTTCTATATAGAAGAGCAAAGAATCCTATAAGAATTTATATTTGGAAATGGCACTTTTGGGACCCCACCTGTTTTTTCCATAGTGCCCATTTGACGGATCTGCACATAACGTGCTGCAGAGACCCCAAAGAAGTTGTTGTTCTTTTGTAAAGCTTTGTGCAGATTTGTTCAATGGCGCCAAAGGTTTCATGAAAACAACAAATTCCTTTGCCACAGAATCTCAGACTTAACCATAACTTCACTGATGCTATCGCTCATACTGTTAAGTAACATATATGTGGAGTTACCAATAGTAAAGCCTATATATTTACACTCAAGACACTCAATACTCAAGACAGTCAATATTTTGGCAATTATATTTCTGCAGGTTGATAATAAAATCTCAATACATTGTATATTGTAATTGCATTTATATAGCACCTACTACCCCTGATGAGGCATCAAAGCGCCTTTTCAGCGAGAAGATAGGTAAAATACTCAAAATAATGGTGGCAGATGAGCTGTGGTTTTCCAATTTTTCATCAATGTCGTAGAGAGCATTTGAAGATATTTTATATTTGCTGGGGTTTTCAGAGACACTCAGAGGTTCATAAAAATTACAAGTCTTTTGTCTGTTTTATTACTTTTGTTTGATATATTCAGATCTGGAGGTAAGAAACCATGTTAACTGCTTCCTGTACAGACTGTGCAATCATCAGTCCCTTTGGATCTTCCTTGATAACCACAAGTACAAGAAGCCTGAAACCTGAGAGGGACACAGACCCAGGCAGTGAAACCTACCATAGGTGGACCTGAGGTTTACAATATTTTGCATCCTATTCAATAAAAATGAGTACCACCGAGAAATGGACCACATGTATTTATTTTTGCACCGTTGTAGCTATTTCAGAATGAGCAAATGAAGCAAATTGATTTCCCTTCAACAACTGCATATACATGTTCACCCCACAAAATAAACTTGATCCTAAATAAATAAAATAACAAAAATTATTCAATATAGCTTCATAAAACGATTTGCCCTTTACAATGTTCTTGTAGATCATGGGTCTGAAAGCAGATATCTTTCTCTTAGGCAGGAAAACAAATCTTAAATATAACCTGGAACAATTTCTTTGTAAGAAATTAATGAATTTTCTTAAGTATCAGCCAATTAATGATTATATCCCTCCAGAACTGGAAAAAATAAAGCATTTATTTAACATTATAATGAACCATGCATATCATTCTGGATCCGTACTGTGACAAACTAATATGGCTCACAACTTCTCTAAGGAGACTCACAAACAAAAAAAACAAGCAGACTTTAACACATTCTCATCGACACCCTAGAGTTTTATTTTTGTACATTAAACTCGACTATTACGAAACACAAATATGCCAGTATAAAATGTTGAATTTAGCTCTAGTCTGTGTTTTTTTTTACAGAAAAGATAATGAATTAAATTCATGCATTCGGCTAAGCGCAGAGGCATTGTGAGCTGCACTCCAAATTTGCAATGCTAATGAAGGATATTTTCTAAACAAATTTCCGAGCCTTTTTCTCACAATGGACACAATGGGCAGCGTGAAACCAAACATGGCAGTGCTCTTACTCATCGACCACAAACAGGGAACAGCTTATCGAAGACTGGAGGACACAAAAGTTATGAATAAGAACAAATAGAAAAAGGGAAAACCCCCAGAAGGTACATTTACAAATTTAAATCTGCATATGCAAACTAGAAAACATCTCTGTTTGAGGTTTTTAAACTTCTCTTATCGGAACTTGATGAATATATAAAACACAACCTCCTCATGACGGTAGGGACACATCTGATGGTACAATGGGAACAATGCGGATCTTTTGTCGATATACTCCAAAGGTAGGGCTGTGAACCTCAGGGCCAAATGGCAATTTGAGTTTTTTCTCAGCACATGGAGGAGGAAGATTTAGTACAATTAAACATGACCAAAACGTCCGACATGTTTCGAACACGGAGAAGATTGAATTTTTTCTGACTCCGGCCCTCATTAAGAAGTGGCAGACTGATTTCCCGATGAGGCAAGAGAACTACGGGCCCCATCAGAAATTACAAGGCCCACAGAACCTTCACAGACTCATCATGTTTCCCTCTGAAGATTTTGATCTCTGGAAGCGGGGGGAGAGGTGGGAGCAGGGGATCTGATGGAGAATGAGGAATTACCAGGGGAATCAACAGGTAATTACCAATAACCCTAGTAAATCCTCATTGCTCATTGGATTCTCAAGTTTCAACCTTTAATCCTTGTTAATTCGACAACCCCAGAGTTAAACAGGTCCTTGGTATCTCCGGGAGTGTGGAATTATCTCACCCTGAACTGGGGCACTTGTACTGAGACCCATAGTGTGCCCTATCATAGGGTTCCTTGGGAAAGCACTCCGGTTAAGCATAAAGTTAAGAACATATGAATAATAAAGATTATGGTGTGTGGTAGTTGGACAGAAACCACAGACTGTGAGGATAGGCACAGAGTAAGTACAGAAATCAATTGACACAGGCAATGTGGAAGAGCAGACACTGTACCAGCACCACTGACTCAAAATTAGGTATAAGGGGATCTCCGAAAATTTGACAAGCTTAACATGCTTCAATAATACTGTGCAAAAATAAATGCAAGCCCAGATACAATGCTGGAAACACTTGCCTCCAGGATTCACTGCCAGAGTAAATGTGCTTCTGTTCTACTCACTGCTAACACAAATACATCCTAGGCTAGTCTGAAATGATCAATTTGACTCAAGCATAAGAAGAGACCAGTCCTGATTAGTTTCGGTACAACTCTGGACGGATGCAAATATTTTGAAAGAGATGTTTGAAAGCACTAAGTGTGTTGTTCAGATCCATTATGTTTGGAGAACCAGGAGGTTTATTCATGTTTCGCTTGGGCGCTCACGAGGCACAAGGCGGTGCAAAGCATTGCCCAATTTACTTTCCATTAAAGGAGGCCAACAGGCACCGCACAAATTGTGTAGCACATTATGAGCACCCATGAAATGCTTAGTAAATATAACCCCCCCGAACTAGAGCCAGGCTCGAGCAAGAAGCCTGGCTTAAGCTCAGCTTGAGGGTCTCTTCGAGCCAGAATCCAAATTGAGTCGAGCTTTCATGTGGCGTAAGTCTGCAATCCATGCTCTGGTCTCATGTGCCAAGAACTAAAGAAGAAACATTAGCCTTTACTCTAAAACGGGAGAGGGAAAGAGATACCCATCTAGTGGCTGAAATGAGAAAACCCTGGATTTGTCCCAGCTTCCCTGCTTGGTCAAACTGTGTGATCCTTTGCAAATATTTTATTTCACCACGATTCATTCTTTATCCTATTGCCCTTCGGAGCAGTTTGAAATATGTGAGTTCAAGGTGTGTGCTATAAAGACACCTCTCTTGTGCTCAATTTAAATAGAATATAATGTTGCTCAATGTAAACATCTATACCACATATGTGGTGCACACGATAACTAGCTTGCCTCTTAATTCACTTATGGCATTTGTTGTCATGGCAGGGGAGAGGGCATAAATATTTTTAAATTCACGTTGAAAAATAATCACTTTTAATAAATGTCACAGTAAAGTGATATAATCTGATGCACTAAACTGAAACCCTTCTGCATGTTAAAAATACAATTTTTACATTTTGTTGAGTCCTTATCATATTTAATTGGTGTTTATTGCACAGTTTATGTGCCTGTTGATTGTTTGAAATGTATAATTCTAATTAGTGGCCTCCCCTCTGTGCCAGCTCCCTTGTTTGTGTAGGCTCGCTGCCTGCCTTTTTATCCCTCAGTACATAGGCCACCTGCCGTGATCATGGGCAGGAATAAAGCGGGTGATTGTGGTACAGTTTCATCTCTGCTGGTAAAACCTACCTCGATTGGTCAGATGCTATTAGTACCATCAGCAATGAAATTGCCCGAACAGAACGAAGGCTTTCCATAAACTCAGTTGGCTAGCGGGGTTTTACCTGGTCTATCTGCTTGCACTCCTCTGGATATGCCCAAAGTTTCACCCCGAAACAGTGCGGTTCTTCCTACTAGCCAAGGTCCTATAACGAACTGTGCGGCCATTCCTTCCACTGCCTCCCCTCCAACGCTCCGAAAGATAAGTCTCTGCTCACCACACTGCCATAGAGATCTCAACGGGGTAAGGCTCGCAAGCAGAGGGTTAGCCCCCTTTTATCCCCTCCTGAGGCTTTACAAGTGTCTGAGACTGAGCCCAGGACTGTTTAAACATCAAGCTCAGGAGCTCCAGTTTTAGCCTAATTCTCACAGGAAGACAAGTCGCATATTATCAATTCCATCAACGACCTTGTGGTTAGTCACTTACAAACTTTCTCAGAGAAACTGTGCTCAACGATTAACACTGTTCTTTCACCTCTGCTTTCCCGATTGGACACCATTGAGACCAATCTGGCAGCACTTGGCGCCGGCCTCTTAGGCCCTGCCAAAGGAATTACATCTAACACTTCCATCAGGCACCGAACTGCGAACAAAAGCCTTGATGAACCCTCGGTATAGCTCTTTCGCTATCACAGGCCCGTTCGTTTTCAGGAACCCACTAGTCAACGCAGATCATTCAGGCAACAAAAATACTTTAACCAGGCAGAAAGTAGTTCAATTGCCTACTACTTTTTTAAAAAAAAATTCAAATATCACGCTGGATATGGAAGATAGAGCTATCCCAGTACCGCCGCAGTTACCGACACATTTACCAGTTAGTAATCTCCCTCCAGCTGCATGCCGTATGTGGCTGTACTGATAGGGGTTCCCTCATTAAGCCCGTACCAGCGCAAAACTTATGAGCAACTCTTTAATAAAACTTAAGATTGGCTGGCACGATATAGAGGTATGCCGTTTTGGCAGGCCAACGACATCTTGCACGTAAGAAGATGTGCATGGATCAGGCCTAATGGCCCGGAATCGCAGGGAAACTGTATCGTGATTACGTTTAGGTTTCCAAACCTGACACACCATCTGCTATTTAAAGCTAGACCTAGTAATATGGCAAGGACCTCCATTTTCCTGGTCCCATTAGCTTTTTTTTATAGACCTCCTGCCCATCTTGGGCAGAGCCCATGTAATTTCTCTCTAAATCGAAGCGCACAGATCACAAGTTTAAGCATATCCCATGGGACCGTTAACACACATTCAGATCATTTTAGACAGACAGATATATATTTAGTTTACTACTTTCCAATGCACTGGCTGTAGCTCAGGTTCCACTGCATGCACCTTCTGTTTCATGCTGTATACCCACATCTAAAAGATTCAATGCACTCTCCGACTTGGATTGACTTACTGGTCCTAAAGCAGTTCTATCATCTGTTACTACCTGCATTATACCCATGATTGATAAAATCGCTAGTTAAACCTACTGTTACCCCCCCCCTATAAGGTCAACAGCAGATGCATCTCTTACTCTGGCCATGCAATATAGAACTCTTTCTGTCCTTAGCTGGAACGTGGCAGGCCTAAAAAGGAAGATTAATAATGAGGACTGGAGGGCATTTGTTCCCAAGTATGAATTAATTCTATTTCAGGAGACCTGGCTCACTGTTGCTCCGTATTTTGAGGGTTACACTTGTTATTCGAGCCCTGCTATTCCTTCTCCGCACGGTGGTGCGGCCGGACGATTAGCCTATGTCTTCAGCTGGAGGCATCACAAGTTAAATTTGGTTCCACTTCCTTTTTAGTGCTAATAATTTGCGCCCCAAAGACTAATATGGTTTATGATACATTTCTATAACAATGATTTTATTAATACTAGTTGTGCACACTATAATAGTCTACTTAATTTTATATCTAATTTACAAACTCAGTACACAAGACATTCATGCGAAAGGACGCTTCATTATGCAGGATACAAGGGGGGCAGAGCTTTTTAAGCATCTTACTGCTCACAGTCTGGTGGACTTGCTTGATACCTTAGGGGCAGCAAGCAACACGTTAATATCATTTAGAGGGGAGGAGAGCCTCCCTTATGGACTATATGTTTGTAAGCCCTGATTTTTTACCTTGGTTTTCCAAAGGAGAGATCCTGCCCACAGACTGGGCGATCACAACGCCTTGAGCGATACTATGTCTTTACCGCTCAAAGGATTAGCCCGTAATAGTAATATACCCTCTCTACGTAACATTCTACAGATTGCTTAAGGCTAATTTGTTGTTTGAAAAAGCCCAAAGACTTATTAGCAGCCTTACTTAAGTCACACCTAAACATATTTTGTTACTGTCTAGCAGAGAATCAACAAGACTCAATGGCCTCAAACTATGATAGGCTAATATGCACAATTAGGGAGTCCATGCTCAAGTCATTTTGTACACTGAATATGGATCCAAGATAGTTCGATGGTGCCTGTTCTCAGGCAAATAGGAAGCTGAGGAAAGCTGTAAACACATGCCCCAGGATCAGGAGTGAAATCTCTGAGTATAAAATTGCACTCATAAACAGGAAGAAGGAAATATACAAACAAGATTGGGAGCATTTGGAACAAGCTTCCCTGGGAAAGGATAGCAAATCCTTTTGGGACTTAGTAAAGCATATCAGAGCTAGGATTTCCCCTTCTAACCCTCCCCTGCAAAACAACATCTTGGGCGCGGATTGGGTCACCCTCTTCACTTCTATCTACCACATTGAGGACGCAGCTAATGTTAGCTATCCTCCACAATAGATTGCAGAATCCCCCTCCCCACTTTTATTAACAGTACAGGAAATGGAGCTGACTAGCCAACATAGCAAAGGTAGGAATGCAGTATGGCCCAGATGGGGCACCTATGGATCTGTTGAAATCCTCGCTCGAAATATGGGGTCCCCTTATCACTAATACATTTAATACCTGTCTATCAGTTACTAATCCCCCTTATGGACTACGGTAACAACTGTGCCTATATTTAAAAAGGGGAACTGTATGTTGCCTAAGTGCTATCGGCCTATTTTTCTCATCGATAGTACTATTAAAATCATTGGAAGAGTCATCCATAACAGCTTGGTTAAATGGGCAGCTGATAGAATATACTCTCCCCCTTTCAATTTGGTTTTCGGACGAAATTAGGGACTAATGAACTGTGTTTTAATTTGGGGTTGACTATTTCTAAATACACTAATGCCAGGCTCTCCCCTATCTACTTAGCATTTATGGACGTATCCACTGCCTTTGATTCAGTAAACAGAACCAAACTCTGGTTAATGTTTCTGGATCAAGGCGTGGACGCCCCTTTAGTAAACGTCCTGTATTGTCTACACTCAGAGCTCTCAGCTTGAGTCCGTTTAAGCTCTCACGGGGAGCCCTCTTCTGATTTTCCACTGAAGACTGGAGTGAGGCAGGGGTGTACAATGGCTCCCTTATTATTTATATTATATATTAATGGTCTAACAGCTCATTTATACTCCTCCCATTTAGACATATCTAGAATAGCAGGATACCTGCCTTACTGTATGCTGAGGACGCGGTGTTACTACCCCTTACTCCAAATGCACTGAGACATCAGGTGGATTATTTTGCCTCTTTTATGCATAACCTGAACTTAAAAACTAATTATACTAAGTCACATACCATGTCTTGTGGTCCGGGCAAACTAAGGTTATACAAAATCAGTATTGATGGGCGCGATTTGACAAGTATTGAAAACTTTTGTTACCTACGGTTAACCTTTAGTTCATCAGGTTTGTGGAATCCCCATCTTGCTCAGGCCAGCGCTAAACTAAATAAAATCACTGGCACAGTTTGCAATCTTATTATACCAGACATTCAGGAGACTTTGTTCCCTCCACTGAAGGAATATACTGCACAATGTATTAGCACAGCCACCTATGGCGCAGTAGTTTGGGGTTTTACTATATGTCGTCCTCTACAGGCTGAGGAAAACCGCTTCTTGCGACGGTTGCTGAGCTTACCGCCATCCGCCTCTAGTCTCATTACCCACTTCGAGTTGAGCCAGGGTTTTATAGAAGACAAGATTCAGCTGGCGCCACTTTTATTATGGGTCAGTATCTGGTCGAACTAAGCAGCTAAGCTTTGTAAAGATATTCTATCTGATTGACTGACGTTGGATAAGGCCTATTCCATACGGTGGCTGAGTTACACATGGGACACTTTTGGATCTCTCTGTATATCCTCTTGGTTTACTGATCCCAGTGGTATCCCCAAAAATGCTAAGAAGGTGGTGAATATATTATGTAAAGACTATTGTGTAAACAGACTGAAAAACAAGTTATCTAAATAGTCGGTGTTGCACTATTGTAGTCTCCTACATACTGATGAATTCCCCCTTATATTTATCCATGGACTTGTCTAGATGGGAGCGGTCACTTCTCTTTCGATTCAGAGCAGGGTCAATTCATTGGTCCTTAGTCTTCAAAACATTTTTGGACCCAGAGGAAAATATATTTTACACGTGTCCTTGTGACAAAAATTCTGAACAATCACTATTGCACTTTATGTTTTTCTGCAATTTGCACAGCCTAGCATGAAAGCACTTTTTAAGACCTTTGTTACGGAGGCTAGGTTTTCGACATTGTAGACCAGCTCTCCTTTATTTACAAACTTTGAGTTTACCCGAAGTTGTTTTCAATGTCTGTGCCTTTTTTTAAAGCAGACTTAGGGCCTGAAAAACCATGTTAGGTTAATTTGCTAGAATTATGGTTTAATACATGAAGCTTGGCTGGGATGTTTTGGCTTAATTTAGGGGGATAGCAGGAGCGCATAGCAGTGCCGATAAAGAGGTTTTTGTTCTCTCGCCTTCCCCATTACTCATTTTAAATTTCAGCCATTCTCTGTATGAGTATAATGGTGTTTTAAAAATGTGATCACGACTTGTACTTATGGAATTTTAAGCGTGTCTATGTGTATATATCTTTTTATCTGTTTTTAATGCAATATCCTATTTTAAAATGTTATGTGTGAATATGGCTATGTGCAATATTTCTATGTATTTTTATGGTCTATTTCCATTCAGACTGAATAAAGTTATATTGATATTGATGCCAATGGGAAGAGGTGTGGCGCAGTGGTCAGGACGACTGACACCGGAACACAGGGGCTCACGGTTCGATCCCCGGCCGCAGGTCAACCCAGCACCATGTGACTCTGGGCAATCGCTTGCTTAATCTTCTCGATGGCCCCCAGCGCCTTGACGCCCTCGGGTAATTGTTCACGCTTTACAAATACTGGATTTATATAGTTTCAGGGCTGGACTCGTGCATGGGTTCTTAGAGCTCACACAGATCTCTCAGCTCGGTTCGCACTGTTACTTTGTTGGCTGGCCGACCACTGTCCCCCACCACAAACAGCACATGTGCTGAGTGCTCCTGTTTTTCTTGCACTACATTTAAACATCTGGGGTAAAAATGGGGAATGAAGAGCTCAAACAGTAAACATACACTATTCAAAGGTTCAGGAATAACAAAATGACCATCCAGACAAATACACTAGAGGTATTAAGAATTCAATAGGGTGAATCAAAAACATCAACAATGCCATATGTGGAGCTTAGAAGAACTATGATATTAAACAAAGTTGGACATTAAGAACAAAAAAAAGTAAGAATGATGAAGAGGTGATATAAAGAAATCACAGTAGTGAGGTAATGCATCGTCAGTAATTGTGTCTTGAGCCTGGACTCTTCTACCTCCTTTCGGAGACTAAATCCAAATAGAGTCGGTCTGGTGGAGGAATCCTCCACAGAGTGGCCTGGTATCAAGCACTGCATGCTCGGCATAGGTGGACTAAGTGCCCAGCGGAGGGATCCTCCATTGTGTGACCAGCTATCATGCACTGCAAGCTCAACTCCAGGTGGACTAAGTGCCCAGCGGAGGAATCCTCCATTGGGTGGCCAGCTATTAAGTTTTACAAGCTCGACTACAGGTGAGCTAGCTACCCAACAAAGGAATATGCCACTTTGTGGCCAGGTATCAGGCACTTCAGGCTCGACTCCAGATGAACTAAGTGCCCAGTGAAGGAACCCTTCACTGTAAGACTGGCTATCAAGTATTGCATGTAGGTGGGCTAGGTGCCCAGTAGAGGAGTCGTGATCTGTGTGGCCAGGTATCATGCATTGCAAGCACGCCTCTAGGTGGACTAACTGCCCAGCATGTGGATAGCTATCAAAGGGTTGCAACCTCGACTCTAGATGGACTAAGTGCCCAGCGGAGAAATCCTCCCTTGTGTGGCTAGTTATCACGCATGGCAAGCCTGACTTCTGGTGGACTAGGTGCCCAGTGGAGAAAACCTTCACTGTAATGCCAGCTATCAACTATTGTAAGCATGTGAGCTAAATGCCCAGCGGAGGAATCCTCCACTGTGTGGCCAGGTATCACGCATTGCTAGACTGACTCTTGGTGGACTACCTGCCCAGCAGGGGAATCCCCCATTATGCAGATAGGTTTCATGCATTGCAAGCCAGACTCTAGGTGGACTAAGTGCACAGCGGAGGAATCCTTCATTGTGTGCATTGGAAGCCTGACTCCTGGTGGACTAACTGTCCACCATGTGACCAGCTATCAAAGGGGTTGCAAGCTTGACTCCCGATGGGCTAGCTGCCCAGCAGAGGAAACAGTCATTTTTTGGCCAGGTATCAGGCATTGCAAGCTCGACTACAGGTTGACTAAGTGCCCAGTGGAGTAACCCTTCACTGTAAGTCCAGCTATCAACTATTGCAAGCTGGTGAGCTAAGTGCCCAATGGCGGAATCCTCGATTGTGGCCAGGTGTGAAGCATTGCAAGCCTGACTCCTGGTGGACTAACTGCCCGGCGGAGGAATCCTCTCCACTGTGCGGATAGGTATAATGCACTGCAAGCCAGTCTCTAGGGGGACTACCTGAAGACCTGCACTTTGTCTAACCTAGCTGTCTAACCCATATATCAATGACAGCTAGGTTAGAGAAGTTTAAAATGCGCATGTCTGGTAGGCTGTACCAAGCTGGCCGGCCAAAGAGACATGCACATGCTAAAGCTCACAGCTCCCTGCTGCTGCCACTCGGCAGCACTGGCCCTGCCCCGTCCTGACACTTAGCTCGAGAAATGGAATATATCAACTTTATAACCAGAAATGGTATATATCAACTTTATAACCATTTTATTTTTCAGCTCTGGGGTTTGTGTGGCGACGCTCCTCCCCTCAAATGAAGGAGTCGCCCCTGTGTGAATCTTTCTCACCTCATGCTAATGTATCAAACAGCTTACTAGGGCATGCGTCCATTGGCATGTATGAGTGACTTCCCCTGAGGCACAATTTGACTTCACCCGACTCACTTCCCGCCACCAAATATTCCACCCCAGGTGAGCAGAACTTCAGGTTGCTGGTCACTGCGTTTCTAAGTGGTCACAGAGGACTTTGTAGCCCTGGGTTGCAGAGGGAAAACAAAACAGTCACCACTTGGCAGCTGCATCCCTTGCATTCCCTACTGCTGGACTTTCCGCCCTAGGACTCTCTGGCAGCAGAGAGCGAGCCTGTACGCGGTGCCACTGACAGAGAAAGAGCAAGCGGCTGACGACTGCGGCACTCACTGCTCTGAGCTGCAGTAGGAACTTTCTCTTTGCCTCACAGGGACCTTATATGCCCCCCCACACACATTTTGTTTCAACTTTGCCAGCTTTGCGAGGTCTGGGACTCCGCAATATCGCACCCCCTCTTCCGCGCATGTCCATCTAGGGAAAAGTGCAACCTCTATGTATCTAACTCAGGAATGCGCGTGTCCATAATTTGTTGTGTATAATCCAGTCATGGCTCCATATCAATGAATCAATCAGGAATCAGTTATAAACAAGGTAAACAGCCACCCACACAGAGCAGGCATTCGAATTTGTACACAAGACAGTGGGCGCTGAAAAAGTCAGATGTCTCTTACACCCGTTTCGAATAGTTTTGGAAGTTAACACCTTTAATTGATGGGTTTTTTAAAATGCTTTTTTCTTCCTTCCTTGAATTAGTTGAGTGGCAGCGTGATCAGTTTTTCATACCGGATCTGTCCTGAAAAGCACCCCTCCATTTCCACCATTAGGGTCAGAATGCCATCAACGCTGTAGTTACAGACTCTTGGTTAAACAGGTGTTGCTGAAGAAATGGTGCAAACAGCTGTAACTTCTCTCATTGAATTTTTGGTTTTGTTTGAAGTCTTTTTCCACTTTTACACCCGCTAACTACTATATACTGATCACTATGTTGTTGCAAGGTTTTTGACTTTTCCATCACTGTATATTTTATATTAAATGCATATGAATTGTCACATATCCCGGATCCTTGTGGAATTTAGAAATGCTACCTGCAGAAGCGGCAGGCATGTTCCTGCCCAATGCTTTCTAATGCCATCGAGTGGGCCCATCTCTGACGTGTAAGGCCGCTTCTATGTCAGGAACTGGGTGTGAGAATTCTCGAGGAGCCTGCTCAGCCCTGAAAGTTTACATTCTTGTGAGAATTTGAATGACGAGTGTGTACTATCACACAATTTCAGTTTCTGCACCTGTGTAGTCTTTTTGTTTCAGTTTCGTCACATGTTCAACAATCGAGCCCTTTGGAAACACACAAATCTGAATTGTGTACCGGTGTGCCTTTTGCTTTAAGCTCTCAGGGTGTATGTGGACCCCCTTGTCGATGACTCTGTAATTCACAGACTATTTCGTTTTGTTTATAAATATATTTTAGGCTTCAAGATCGGCGTTAGCAGTGATTTTCACATACTTTTTAACATTTTCCTTACATGTTTGTGGAATATTGAAATTGCAGGAGCAGTCATTGCAGTGGAACAGCTGCTTATAACTTTTCCATCAAAATAGCATGAATATAGACTCAAAACAAATCCTTAAACAACACAGTATTAACCCAGGTTTCCTCGTGGAATACACAGTAGTGCTATGTATATGCTTACATCCTCTCCAAGTAAGATTGTCATAACAGTGAAATGGTCGTTGCTGATGATTTATTAGCATAGAAAGGCAATTTAAATGTAAACCATATTCCCCATATATGGTTACACCCTACCGCAAAACACTTTTCCAAATATTTCGGAAAATATGCTTCAAAATGCACACTGGATACAAATAATCCAAAAATGGCCCTTAGCAGGGATGCTGATACCACCCTTCATCCAAACACATTCTAGCAGAAAATCTATGAGTGATTTGCTCGATAAACCGAAGGAAGTTCTCAGATTGGCCTAAATCCAAGAAATGCTTCTGGTCAACAATTTACTTACTCAAAAAGCATAACTAACCACTCTACTTTTTTCAAGTTTCTTACTAATTTCCTGTTTCTGTAGTTCTAAATAAAATTAATGTATTTTTGTTTTTTAGTTACCATAGATTTTCTACTTTTGTGTTTCAATTTTACTTCAGAACTGCAAGATTGTAATAATTTTTATTATTGTGTTGTTTATTTAACTTGACCACCATTTCATTTGAAAGATGGACTTCCGTTGGCCTTTTACTAAGATTCTGAATCTTGGTGTTTTTAAGAGAAATCATCAATGATCTATGAGTGCCATTGTGGTAGGGTTTTTGGGAAGGCTTGAGCTAGACGAACAGAACAAAATAATGTTGACGCCTGAAACGTTAAGAAAAAGCCTACCGTCTGATAGAGCCAGCCGGGCGTAGTCATGGTGACCTCAATTTTCAGCAAATACAGGGCTGGGAATAAAACTTTCTCGTAGAACATATGAGTCAGTTTGAGGGCTTTGTGGTCAAAGTTGGTTTTAGATTGCAGTAAAAATTGTTCTTAGTGGGTTAACTCTTGTGCTTTTTAAAGGTTTCATTCAATTGGAAGTGTGTATTGAAGCTGTTACAGAAAGGGAGGCCTCGCCCGCTGAGCTGAAAAGTGTGGTCTTGCAGCTGTGGGAGGACAAGTTTAGAATGAGAGTCTTGAAGGAGTTTGAAAACGTTTAGTGACTTTTTGCCTGAGTAGTTCTTATGACTATTTTATTCTAGTCAAAAGAAACAAAATGGGGAGTAGAGAGGTACCACTCAACATGAGTAGTGGAGGTGGATACACCCTCCCGAACTTAAGTTAATAAACATAGGGATCCACCCTCAGGTATGTATGTACGTCAAATCCTCCCAGATTAAGCCTAGAATCCGCATCGGGGAGGTCACATGAGGCAGGGCATTGTCCCAGGAGTAATAGCCTATCAGGCACTCCCTCCACTCGTTCTAGGCTCATGGTGCATAATCCCTAACATTCTCAAGTTAACGACTACAAAGACCCATTGAGGCTGTCGCATCAATGCAGCATGTCCGGATTTTTGACGCATCGCCCTGGGCACCGACTCTTCATAGGCACAGCACCTCAGTAAGGAACTAAGGCAAGGTGTCAAGAAACCAAAGTATCACCTCCCCTTCCAGTAAGGAATCAACGCATCATCTGCCCTGCCAGTAAGGAACAGATGCATCACCTCCCCTGCCTAGCAGTAAGAAACCAACGCATCACCTCCCATGTCAGTAAGGAGCCCACGCATCACCTCTTTTACTTTTCCGGCGCCTCACCCCTCCTGCGCATGTCTTCGTCTTTAATTTTTGACACATCTCAGGTACTTTGTGCTAAAGGAAAAAACATCCATTGATTTCTATGGCCTAAACTTGCTTAATTTTTGAAAAGTGATATTTTGACTTGTGTATGTTGGATTTTGTCTTTTTGGTCTTGTTTTTTCAGACAGATATTGGCTATATTTCTAAACTGTTGTGGACTCCTTTAGTGGTGTTTTAACTGTGCTACAGTGTGTATATACAAATGCTTTACACATTGCCTCCGAGATAATCCAGACTGCACATGCCAAGCTACCAAGGGGGTGAGCAGGGATTATGTTAGCTGTGTGACCCCCTTAACTTGACTAGAGTGAGGATCCCTACATGAAAAGGGTGCAAACCACTGCTATCTAGAGACCCCATTTCTAACAAGACAGTTTGAGGTTTAGGCAGAAATATACCAGCATTTGCAAAGCACACAGCTACTTCCGGAGAGGTATCCCGGCGCTTGGGGCTCTCGGGAAGATTAAGCGAGCTATTGCCCAGAGTCACATGGTGCTGAGCTAACCCTCCACCTGTGCCGGGGACCGAACCATGAACCCCGTGGTCCGGGGTCAGGCATCCTGGCTGCTGCACCATACCTCTTCCACAATGAAATACCAGCATTACATTTTGATAACTCTAAAAGTGGGATTTTAAATTTAAAATCTGATCTCACAATTAGTTTTAGATTTTAATTTCCGCTTACAATGAGTCCTACAACCACTTTTACAACTAGTCCCAAATTGAAGTTATAAATGATAAGGAGTTATAATGGAGCCCAGTTCTTTTCTATGGGAAAGACAGCTTTCTTGTGGTGAAAACGACTTTGTACGTTTTTCAATGCCAGGATGTATAAAACTTTAAATATACATGTCCTAATATTTAAGTACCATGCAACCTGCACTATGAGTTTTTTAGGCCTACTTTAGGGATGACTTATACATATTAAAAAAGAAGGTTTGGGCCTGGCAAAAGGGTGATTTTAACAAGTTGAAACACCAGTTTAAACTGCAAATACATGCTGCAAGGGCAGGTTTATAGATGTTTTACACTACTACTTCAGTGGGTGGCACAATGTGTGATGCAGCCCACTTGTAGCATTTAATTTACAGGCCCTAAGTACATATAGTACAATATACTATGGACTTAAAAGTAAATGAAATATGTCAACTTGGTGTATTCCAATTTTACCATGTTTAAAATGGAGCACTTTACCACCATACCAGCCATGCAAAAACATAGATCTGCTTATAGAGCAAAATAAATAACACTTTAACAAGTAATTGGCAATACAAGAGTTTACTCATGTGGCAACCTGAAACCTAGGTCCTTGCAACTGATCTAAAAAAAAACTCTACTTCAGCTTACAATTTGAGAAACATTAATTTATGTGGATTACAATAATGATAATAAATGGTTCTACAGCAGATTATTTTGCACATCCCAGCCAGGGATGGTGGAAAGATTTTTACCAACCTAGGTGAAGAATACATTTAGCTTCCCCTCATCACATTGTGGGCCACATTTGATGATGTTTTAAATAACATTTGTGCATCGTCCAATGGTGGCACTCTAGTCAGCTGCACAGAAGTATGTTTTTTTAGATTATTATTTATTGTAAAACAAGCATAATTATTTCTAGCAGTGCTGCTATGTTTAGTTGCACAAGTTGGTATATTGGACCAGCATAAGTATGGGTGGACACGCCCAGGGGATGCTGTTTATTGAGAAAGTGAATGACAGCTGGCTGCACATATATCAGTCACAATATTCGAAAAGAATAGACGATAGATGATACACACTTAATGCCAGTTATTCTGGGATCACATTGTGTGGCGGTGACTTGCAGTAGAACCGTAACTGACCACCAATGCTATTTATGACAGCACCACCCTTGGCACCAATGCAAGAACCATAATGGTAGGGAACCAGTAAGATTTCAACATTCTATGCAACATAAAAAAAACCAGTATATTTGAAAAATTCAAAACAAGACAACCTGAATGATTGTGAAGAACAAGAAAAGTGCTCAAATTTGTAAGAAGCTGCATACCCAGACGTGCTTGTCAACGGTTACAAATGAAAAACAAGCATTGGCATAGCCAATAGGTCTCGCCTTTGAAACCTTATAAGTGTTTAGCCAGAGCTATTGGCTTTGCCAATGTATTTAAGCTATGCTGTAAAGCAGCATGGCTGCTGTGCAGCATGTTGAAACGTTATAATAAAAAAAGTGTTATAAGTATTTTTGTTACTTTATATGCAAACAATAAGACATTATATAGAACTGCACGACCCTATTAAAAAAAGAATTAACTTAAAAAATGTCTTCTAGTTTTCTTGTTCTTGCAATGCTTATTGAGAAGAAGTGGAATTAAAAGTATTATTTTTTCTAATATTACAAGTACTTCTCCTTACCTGTTTGTATCTTTCGGTGTCACGCTTTAGAAATCAGTAAGACATGTAACCTTCCTCATATGGTGGAAAAAAGTATTTTTAGTCTTCCATGGTACTCCCGGGGGGATTGGGGTTCATTGTTAAATCTCCTTGTATGTATGTATAAGTGAAACTCACAAGCGCAAATAGGTATGTTCACAATTGCAAAACCGTTTCAAAATTGGGAGAAAATGGTTTTGTGCTTGCAAATTGCCTCTTTTGTTTGCATTTTTATATAGCACAAACTCTGACCCAAAGGTATTGGAGTGCTTTACGTGAGCACCAGTTACACAGCACAAGTGCACATTTATTTTTGGTATGCAAGGGGAGAGTAAGTGAATTTCCCAGAATAGATAGACACTACAATAGACACATTGAAGTATACTTCCATATTCACACAATAACGTACAAAGGCTAAGACCAGGGCCACTGGAATTATACGGCACGGCTAAGTAAATTATGTGGCAGGAGAAGGCAAAATTACATCAACTCACCACAACTCAAACAGACTAGGTATGGCGATCGGTTGATAAACACAAGACCTCAAACACACTTACAGTCACATATTACAGACTAAACAAAAACACAAACACACATGCTGCTTTACAGCATAGCTTAAATACATTGGCAAAGCCAATAGCTCTGGCTAAACACTTATAAGGTTCCAAAGGCGAGACCTATTGGCTATGCCAATGCTTGTTTTACTAAAGTTGCAGTAGTCTGGACATTCTTCAAGAGGTGGGGAGGAAGTATGCATTCCACTAGTCTAAACCCGAATTACCAGTCCTCCGGATCTTGTTTTCCTTCTTTTTACTTATGCCCACTCTTGATCAGCTGCAGTTTTTTGCTTTTCTTTTGCCACTTTAAATCTGTGGCACTAACTTCGTTCTGACTTGTATTTAAAATGTATGTCCACACGATGCAGTTTTAGTCATTAAGTGTGGACGTAGTTATTAATAGTACCTTGTTCCGCATGTTGGAAGTAATGCAAATGCTCAGTCTCCTCTGACATGTGAATGACTCCCCCCAGCCCTTCTGCCTTTAGAGACGCTGCCACTGCCCCTGTTCAACTGTGCTTTTTGCAGCAGTGGCTTATCGTGAGTTTCTCAGGCGTCATCATAGCGGCGCTGCTTGCACTAGGCTCCTGAAGGCCTGTCTGCCCGTGCCCCCTGCTCGCAACAGACTCGAGCAGACAGTCTGCGTTCATACCAGGCTCAGGTGGTTCAGTGTCAATCACGTGACGTCACATACTTGTGTATGTGGAAATAACAGCAGGGCAATCTCCTGAAAGCTGAAAAGACTTCTGGGGTCAAAAGCCATGGAAAAGACTAATTTTTCATTAAAAGAATTGCGGATAGATGCACAGTTCTTTATTTGAGAAGGGAAGTATCGTGTTTCACCCGCCTTGAGCCAGGGAAAGGCGATGCTCGCCTCTTGGAAAGGGAAAGGCTTCTGTTGAACAGTAGAACACACTCTGCCATGTTTACATACAGCATGTGCCGATCACACAAGTGTAAACGGTGGCCAGAGTTCAGAGAGCACACATGTATACAAAGTGTGAGCTCAACACACATGAGCGTGCTGCGGAGTGCAGAGACCCTATTCTTATACAAACTGAATTTAAAGTGGTAAATTGAAATAATGGCACAGCTGAGTTCTGAGCAGAGCACTGGAAAGGCAGACCATCTGTGCTGTAAAGAGCTGTGACTCTGCTCTGCCATTATGTGAGGAGCAGTTACACAAAAAAACAAGCAGGGGCAGTAACAAAGAAGCACAATTCCCAATCAGAAGCTAGTAAACAAACTAAAAGCACACCCTCCTACGTCATCTGAAACAAAGATGGCGTTGGCCTGTCCAGATAGGCTGTACTAAAAGTGGACAAGGCAGTAACCCAAAAGCCCGATTTCCAATCACATGCCGTCGTTTAACATAAACGATGATGGGTGCCAATTGGAAACAAGGGCGGGGCTTAAAGTCCCTTCGGAAACTGTATTGATTCCAAAAGGCCCTTGCATGGCGAGAGCAGTACATGCGCGCTGCTAACGCCAGGTGAGACCTAACTAGCTGTAATGGGCAACGGCTCCTGTTGCAAGACTCCGTACTGTGTTGGGAAAAGAGTTGATTCTGAACATGACACAATCACTTTTATCCCATCAATGGTTAGTCATGAAAATTAGACCATTACACGATAATTAACAGCAGTTAGGGAATTTGCATTGTGAGAATGATTGAGTGGTTATAATCGAGAGGACTACAGATACCTCAAACTCGAGGTTACTAGACTTCGAAAAATGCAATAGCATCCATCCAGTCACTCTCTTATGATTTTAATCTTCATTAAGTGTCTTGAGCAAAAGCTTACCACCGCCATTAATGGGTGAGTAGAAACATACAGTAAAGGTTTAGCATTAGAATAATCGACTTAACATTATTATGTGCAAATAACACTTTTGGCCAGGCTGCTATGTACTATCCGTAAATAGCAGCTGTTCTTCCACATGGTTTTATCATGTCTTGATTATACACTTTATCTCTTTGACAACTGTGGCTCTTGGATTAAATCATACATAGGATTCCTGATTGAAAAATCAGAACGCCCCATGCAGGAATTACAGGGAACCAACGCTGGCTCCCAATACTCTGAGAGACCCAAGTAATTTGATATGGGTCATCAACATAGATAAAAGTATAAGCACATAGCTAAAATTTCAGTCTTAGCCATGAAATCAACCCCTAAGCACCAACCTCTCAATTCCATTTTGTCTTGTCTCATTGCAGACCCAACAATGTGTTACAAAACAAGTCCATAAACACACACCACCATATTGCATCATATTTTGCTCCATTTTAACCCTCTATGAACAAAAATACCCTTCAAAAAGCCTCCAAATTTCAAACCAATCCTTATCACATCTCTTCCGCTTGGGTCATCTTGAGCTTGGACATCGTAATGTGTTATGTCCAAGCTCCTCAAGTAGCAAATCTATAATGAACACAGACTCTTTACACTGGCCCCTAGTAGGAGTTTGTTTCATGAACAACGGTGTTTAGATTAAAATGAAGCAAAAGCTCCATCTGTTAAAAGGACCGTCTAGTGAAAGGTGTCACAATAGCTTTTACAACCCAACCAGATATCTTCAATCAGAGGAGATTCTGGAACCCTTAGTGTTAGAGAATGTTGATGCTGTAATATTGGGTTAAAGGGCAAAGAGTGCTTCTTTTCACTGTATGGACTTCTTTAACACACAATGAACTTAAAAGGTCAGCACATGAAGGACATTCCACATTATGGTAATTTAAAAATAATTGTCAGCAAACAGTAAGTAGCAAGGGTTATGCTTTTACTCTGAACAAACTACATTCTATCCAAGGCAATTAAGATAATTCAAGTACAAAGTAAAGAACACTGCTAACTATCCTGCCTAAAGGATTTCAAATTTGTATCATATTAAAACATTCAGAACAATCCCTCTGATTCAATGGGTACAAAATGTTGTCATTAAGAGGTTTTATTGACTTTGGAAGAGTGTGCAATTAGTTCATGTGTTCAAGAGAATATTTATCATCTCTGGGATGAGAGATTAGGAAAACATTTCAGAGACATTGATCTCTTCATACAAAAAAAAAATCAATAACAGTATTCTTGTGGAAATACTCACCAACTCCTTCAATCTTATCAGCGGTCTTGCTCCACGCAACCTGCCATGTTTCCATTATCACCTGGATTGTCCTCCTTTCAGTTGACGACTTCTTGAAATTGTATACGGTCATGACTGTCCCCAACTCCAGGGTTCTCTTGATCAAACTCTTCTCATATTCTGGGAGTGCTCGATAGTCTGAACTTCTTCTCCTGGCCATTGTGGCTCTGCTTGGGTGGCAAACCGATATACCTTAGAACTGCTGAAAAATGAAAAGACATTGTAGTTATCTTCAGCAACATTCTTGACATGTCAGTTTAATCATATTATTTTACTGATATTACTAGAAAAGGACCAATTAAAGGACTCACCAATATGCAGTTTTGAGCACAAATGCCCTACATTGTGCCCTGTGACTTTTCTCACTTCTTCTGGCAATTTTATAATACTTTGACAAAGAGGAGCCTTCCTATAAAGTGATGGAACTCGACTAATGGATTGTTATTCTTCCAAACAATCAAAGCACAAAAAGAAAAGCGGTCATAATCATGTGTCCCAAAAATAAAAATAAAAAGTGAACAAAACTTTCATAGAAAGGCTTCCGCATCAAAGGAGGGATAACTAACATGTCCGCTATTCATCCTCTCTTTGTGCTTACCCTATATATTTCTTTTTTATAGTGAGTTCCTGATCTGCTTCTTTCAGAGTGGGTGAAACCCTATGACCATTTATGCGTTTATTTCTCCTGCACTATATCATAAACTCTTCAAGCAGAAAAATGTATGTCAACGTTACGTCATCAGGCGTCGTCAATAAAATAAAAAACATAATGTAACAAGTCACAGTGTCAACACTTTATTGGGTGGAATTCTGAGACTGTCAACAGATAGGAAAAGGTTTGAAAAACGTATTTGGAGCTAGGCAAGAAAAGCATTAATCAAATCGGCTACATAGTAATAAGAGATTAGGTAATTAACAGGGAATGGGTGGGCCATATGCATGGCATGCATGGTGTACTAGGCCTAGAGTTGGTGTGGACAACTACTTTTCTCCCACACAAAAGGTCCAATGTTGGTCTTCGATTAATATCAGAAATAAGAATGTTTTAAGTAAAAGCCCGATGTACCTAGTGTATTGGACAAGTACATTCCTGATTACCCAATAAGAATGTTTTTCATATTACCAGATCAGATCAGATCAGACAGACTTTATTTCGGCAGTAAGCCATAAAAGCACAAACAGAAGGTATACATAAAACGCCAATCTTCAATTACACACTAATATGGAAAAGATTATGTATACCATTTTGGCAAAACTGCAAAGATACAAAAAATGCAAGGATTTTAAAATTCATTCAAAGACTGGAGGCAAGGACATCACAATAAAGAAGGACAAGAATTCTACTCAAAAACAGGGCAAATATACACATGTTAAAATTATATAAGACCGTTGCAATAAATAGAGTTAAAATTCCAATAAAAACAAATTCAAAAGCTAAAAATGGGTAGGTGGTGTTTACCGATTCACTCATGGGAAAGAATGCAGTTGTAAAATAGCAGCAAACACATTTAATAGGCACTCTTAACTGGTTACGGAGCTCTGGATCTCGATGATGGTTCTACGCATGTGCCACATCGCAAGCAAAAATCTAGAAGTTGCAAAGACAAATAATGGGTGGGTCCCATGTTTTAATAGCCTGTAGGCCTAGGTATAATCTCTAATTCCCAGGTCTTTACACAACTGGAGCACCCATTTGGACCTTGGCCTTCTATAAGCCGGATAGAAGAGAAGGACATGAAGAGCTGACTCTTCGGTCAACCTACACCCTGGGCAGTCCAACTTGATGCTTCCCTTCCATTTGTTTGTAAATGCTCTAAGGGGAAGCACCCCATGTCTAAATTGCAGAAACAATTTCTTAGCAAGGAATGGTTGGATGTTATTGAGCTCTGGTTCAAACTTTTATTGCAGTTTAACGTCCAGAAACCTGTGTGTCAGGGAGCAGGTATTAGTACTCTGAAGAAGTTGGTATAGATTGTATTCTTTGATAATAAGCTGCAGGGTTTTTTTAAAGTAAAGGAGCAGGTCTCCTCGGGCGAAGACCACAGGGTTGCCAGCTCCAATGTATGACATCTGGTATGAATATGGGATAACCAAGGTAAATTCCCTGCTCCTAGAACAGATAATACATCCTTCAGTTCCTTCCTATAATTTGATAACTCAGGTGTGCTCCATAAGCCACAGGTCTGAAGTATAATGTTTGAAAATGCATCCTCCAGACTTCCTCCCCTAAGTTGAGTTCTATTGCCGAGTTGCCTTCGGACTTCCCAGTTCTCACTAGATTCCAAAAGCCTCTTGTGTCTGTATTCTCTAGGGCCGTTTTAATTGATTCCCATTTATCTAATTCCCATGTTGACTTTGCTTCAGCCACAGTTTTTTTGTATACTGCCCTGCATTCTTTAGTGCGAGAAATATCCTTGTCTTTAACCGCTGACAGCAGGGCACTTTTAGCATCCCTGCATGTTTTATTATACCAGGAGTGGTTATTTTTGGGGCCTGAATTATTTTTCATATTACCACCCAACAGCCGTATGAGAGTTACGTATACACTTTGCATATGAATATCCTACTCATTGGTAATGTAGGTTTTGGAATGGAAAGAAGGAGTGGTACATGTTATCTGCTGCATCTCTACAGAATCCGTTGGTGAGACTAACTATGTGAACAACACACTAAGAAGAAAGGAAGGTCTATGCCTTCTTTTTAAGGTTTCACCTGCACAGCGCTTGCGCTGTGCTCGAGAAATCTATTGTTTTTATTATAAACTTAAAAATGGGTATGCATCCCGCCTCCTTTCTTTTGTGGCTTCTCATTGTTTCCTGTGCATGCCACTTAATTTTCCTCCATTTCTATTGGAGGTAGCATAATTTCATGCATTTTTTTACCAATGCTTGTTCCTCATCTGCATCTCTTAACAGTTTCCCATTGCTTAAATACTATAAACATCTGCGTTGTTGGAACTATAGTTTCATTAAAGGTGTGCCTCATAATGTTTCTTTGCAGCAGATTTATAAAGCGCAACTGTATCACCAGGAATAATTAAGCGATTTACCCAGAATCACAGAATGTTGCGCCACCGAGACTCGAACCAGGATTCTCAGCTCTCAAGTCAGCTGCTCTGGCCACTGCGCCACATCCTCTCCACTCCAATGATTCTTGTTTGGTTTGCCAAAGCTTTGACCTGTCTATCACGTTTAATGTATCAGGCAGCTCCTGTTTTCTTTCACATGTCTTTCTGATTACTGCATCAACAGTAATACCCTAGAAACAACATATGACATTTATAGTGTTTCCATGACATTAGATTCTCGTTATTGTACCATTTAGAAGTGTAATTTCAAGACAACCAAGATTGCAATTACTGTAGTGATGGAGGTATATTAGCTGTGTGTACCACAGAATATTATGTCACTGTATTTAACCTGTTTGACCATTAGCAATGTTTTCAATTAATGTGCACCATACATGATTTGTTATACACTCATTAGCTTGCTGCAATGCAACAAGTAGCATACCTTATCAATCCAAACTGCTGTTTTGCAGTGTTTCTTAGTTCCTGGCACATTGATTATAACAAACGCATTTGGTTTGAGGTCTCAGTATTAATTATGTTTAGTTCATCGGCTCGCAGGGAGGGGCTTTGTAACTATCACAACTTTGCCACACTATCTTTACCTGCTTTCAAACACTCTCTTTGTACTTGGTTAGACTGTCTTATGTCCTGCGCCTTAAATTAATACACCTTTTTGACTGTTAATTTGTCATCCGATCCATACAATCGACGGTGCCCACCAGCGCGACGGTTTTATTCACGGACATTTGGATGAGTTATGGCGTTTTATTTTTTAATCCTGTATTCTGGTCGTACATGTAGCTATTCATAACTTACGGTGGTTCACCTCTTTTGGTTTGCTTATGAAGTGGATGCCTGATCAGTGGTCCAGATATTCACCAACACTTTTTTTTTTTTAACCTTGAGAGCACTTATATTTTCACCTGCAACCAGTGTCGCGATGCTTTACACTTGCGCTGTTTTAGGTTTCACCCGTTAGGTTTTGACCCCACACTTGTGACACTTGTAAGAGAGTTTCTTCGTTTGTCGTGGGCGGTGATTAACATAAACAACTTATTTTTCATCACATAGGCGAAACCGATGCTTTATCAATGCGGGTTTTCATTGATTTGATGCACATAGGGAACTCTGAGCTTTATATCTCCACAGTAGTACTCCAGGTATTAAATGTCCACAGATCACCTTTGGGTACAAACATGGGAACAGTGGTGGGCACCAGAGCTATTCTCTCAAGTCAGTATCATCACACTAGAGAACAGAATAGGGGGTCGTCAGGTCTTGCTTCTTTCTCTTCCCACAGACCAGCCCCACCTCCTGTAACTCCACCCAGTTCACAGAAATCCACTAGCCTGGGGAGGAGAAAAATAGGACATCAACACAGCATCCCATGATCTTTGTTCGCCACTGCTACTTTTCCCAGCTGTCCCTTTTAACATTAACTGCAAATTATAGGTCCACCGCAGACTGCAATAGGGTAGCAATTGCCAACTTTACCCCTTCCACTTAGACTTCTTTGCATTGGTGGGGTACAGCCTAACACACTCCCTAAACCACCAACTACAGCCCATCATGGCAGTATGCTATTTTGCTGTGATGGTGGGTTTTAGGCAGTCTTGTTCTATGCTCTACCGGCTCAGCCTTTTTTCAGTCTAGAAGGTATCTAAGCAACCTATTTATTTCTAAACTAATAAATGATGCCACTCTAAATATCCTAACTTCAACCAAAATTCAATCTCAATTCAACTTAAGAACTTAATTCATATATGAGTCACTTTTAATGGTTCATTTTATTTTACTAACTTTAATTTATACAAATTAAACTCCATAAGACTCTTTCATTTTCATCTTCTAATTATGTTTCAACATATAATACATGGCATAACTAAAAACATTCTTCACGAGCTTTAAACACACAAACCCAGGCATTCATAGTCATTCACATCTACGAACGCAAAGGGAGTTCCACAAATATTGAACAGTATGACACATGCTTCCGGTGTGGGGTGACACACTGTTGCAATGTTTGCGGCACTGACAGAGTTCAAGACTTATTTGATAATGGCTTGTTGATTGAGCCTTAGTGTTATATAATCTATTCTTATTGACTCTGGATATACAGCTAGACAATACAAGGGACATTTATTAAAGCTCCTTTCACAATTGGACACCTCTGTATACCAATGTGAGACTGTGATCATGAAACAGCTTCATTTGATCTTCGTTGAATCACCTGCACTGGTACACTAATTACAACGAGCAGCAATATATGGAGCCCTGATGAAGGTCCATACAGAAACGAAACACATGAGCTTTGCTGGGCTGAGATGATTTCAGATGCTTTGGATGGTTTTGGGATAAATGAGTAAAGATTATTTTTCTACAATAGAAGATTCATGGACTTCTTCCAATGATCTGGTTACAACACTGTGTGATAAGGATTTCTCCTGCACATTGGGATTGATTATAAGTTATTAATTTGAACAATCATTGAACTGATTGAGTGCTTTCTCCTTTTAATTTTGGTACATGGCAAATGCAGTGCATTCATTATTACATGCTCAATGGAGCCACAGAACTGCATAATGCACTTACTGCTGCCCATCATTTTAGCAACAATTTATTCATCAAGGGTAAACAACACCTAATCATGTTAACTCTAATCAGGGACAATTGTTCGCTGCACTTTACAGAAAAGAGGTCATTCAAGCTAAAATGTAATATAAAAAACCTGTAATGGGTAACATGTAAAAGGTGCTATATTGTCATCAAGATGTTATGGTGACATCATAAACCGTGATACCCTGTCATTTTCAAATGTCATCATAACCACGAGATGGTAATATATGATCATATTAAACAGCTTGCAGTTATGTCCTTTGTATATGCTGCATGTTTATTTTGGTTTAGTTAGCTATCGAACAGTGCAATGTTTACTGAAAACAGTAAGTTAAATACTATACTATACTATACTATACTGTTTGGCTGTCTTTAGTAAAAACAGGACAAAATATTCAATTATCTACTTAACAACATAAAATTTAAGATAAACTCATGTTCTTAACTATTGAGCGTATAATAATTGGAAGGCAATCTTTTCAAATATAATGCATGAAAAAAAAGCCAATTACTAGTAGTATCTACTTAGCAAGTATTCACTTCTGCTATCTTCTAAGGCCCTCATTACAAGTTGTCCAGACCTTGTAGCGGAGATACTAGTAGACCCAAATTTAATTTATAGTATCTCCACTGCAAAGTCCAGCAATTACAAGGGATTTGCCAAAAATGGAAAATAACCGCTCACACAGGATTTGCAAGCTACTTGACTATTCAGTTTTTTACCAAATGCATACATTTTCCATCTGATCTGAGAAGGAAGAAAGTGTGTGTGCAAGAAAAGGTCCTTTCTTGAGTGGTAACTCCCTAATTGTGGGTACATTTTACCGGTGGTGTGTGAGCTCTGAGCACTTGGCCGCTGTCGTCCAGTGCCCTGTGTAGGTGCTCATACCTTTAAAACATGTACAATTGGCTAATCCCTGATATTTAACTTACTTGTAATTCCCTAGTATATGGTACCATGTGTACTCAAGGCCTGAAAGTTAAATGGTACTAGAGGACTACAGTACTTATTGTGCCACCAATAAAGTGAACATATAAAACATCCTCTAGGCCTGCCGAACCAGACTAGCATGGCAATTTTAAAACTTCCATTTCAACCTATTAAATTCACCCTCTGAACAGGCATAATCCGTGCTTTTATCAACATAAACAACCCCTAAGGTAGGTACCAAATGTTCCTAAGCAAGGTGCAGGGTATTTAAAAAGAGGGACATGTGTATTATTTTGATTTTTAAATGGGGTTAAGTCTTGAATTGACTCATTTTTTATTTTTCTTAAATAATGTATTTATTCCATTTTTTGCACCTTTTAGATTTCTAAAATGTATGTTAATTTGCCCACACTCAAGAGTAGCAGAGCAAAAAGCCCTGTGCAAATACAGGGAACTGAACTGAATTTGAAGCACAATGCTACGAATGGAGACTATAAAAAAGTCCTCATTGCCTAGTGAGGACATTGCCTAGCACGAACCTCCCCTGAGGCAGAGGCAACTCCAGGAGACGAGAATGAAGAAGACGAAACCACTCCAGACAGTGGAGATGAAGGGGATCACTTATCCTGGCACACTCTCTTAAAGGTACCCTCCAGGGCTGGGAGTGAGAGGAGCTCACCCAGCACTAGGTCTTCTCAACTTGCCCTCCACTAAATGGAGCTAGAGGCTAGTCTGGCAACCATCGTACTGGAGGAAAAGAAACTTGCCCTTGAGGGAAAGAGACTGGCCTTGGAAGAGAAGAAGTTCAGACTGAGCCTCAAGCCCATTGGAAATGATGGCAGCAAAAATGTCGGGTGGGGGTCATACACCCGTCATCTGCCCGAGAGCATTGTGCTTACCTTTATAAAGGGAGTTGACATTGCTAAATAGTTTGCTTCTTTTGAAAGGGCTTGCATAATGCTAGAGGTTCATCAAAGCACTGGTGGGGAATAGCTGAATCCTACGCCCACATGAAGATAGCCCTAGTGGAAAACTTTGGGCTCACACCAGACCTGTATAGGCAAATGTTCTGGGACACACACAAAGACACACAAAAGACCTAGGTGGACTTTGTGAACCTCTAAGTGAAGGCAATAGAGAGCTGGATACAAGGTAATACGGTAACCACTTATGATGGGCTGTATAATTTGATTGTAAAGGAGCACATTCTAAGCCACTGTTCATCAGATGTATTACACCAGCATCTAGTAGATTCCAAGCAGTCTAACCCCAGAGAGCTATACAACACAGCTGATGAAAGGGTATGCACCCGTCTACCCAAAAGATCTAAGGGGCTGATCCCAAGAAAGGGATGCCAGGACCACAGAAGGGAAAGGAGGGGAGCAACACGCTTCAAAAAGAGACCACCTAAGAGCCCCAAAAATCTGAAGTAGAGAAAGAGTTCCAATCCATTCCTGACAGGCAAGAAAGTGAGAATCCAGGAAGAAAGAAGAAGAGCTTTTGAGAAGGGTAAGGGCTTTGATTGTCACCAGTCATGGCACAAGAAGGGGGATGGCTCGTGCCCCAGGAGAACACTCCAATAGAGTGACTAATGTCTCCTTGCATGAGGATTACCTAGGTGAAGAGATGTTAGTAGCCTTTAGTTGGGAAATGGGCACATATGGTAAGCTGCTGTTCCCCGAGTGTGGTAAGAGCTTCTTCTACTTCTACAGTATCACACTGATTGGGTTCCATGCCAAGGCTCTGGCAGATTCAGGTGCCAGCCAGACCATTGTGGTGGACAGGCTTGTTTCCTCAGAGCAGTACTTACATTGAGAAGTCTGTAGGAAGAGAAATTCCCATGGGCATGAAACTGTCCCTAGAGTGTGAGGAGGTCCTTCCCAAGAGAGGGTGGTGGTCAATCATAACCACTCCCCGGACTGCGTCCTAGGAAGGGCGCTCCCACAGCTGAAGAAAGACCCAGGTTGAGTGGCAGCTATGAGTGCACCAACCACTAAAAGTGCTGGGGATACTGTCCCTGAATGCGGGGTATGGTGGCCCTGGAGAGGAGGAAAGGGTAGAAGGAGGATGAGCCCACCCGGAGTGAGAGGACCAGGGAGCCCTGGGCGACCAGCCCATGTAGAAGAGGACCCCAAGAGGGGCACTGGGGAGGCCACCTCGACCTAGTGATGATACCTGCAAACAAGGCATACTCCTGGCCCGACTAAGCCGGACCTGGGAGGCAAAATGGGCCACCTAACTTTGTTGGCCATGATGCGGCTACTCACCTGCTCATTTACCTTTGTGGGTTGGCTAGGGTTAACCCTATTCCAGATGGTGTCTTCAAGTGAGGCAGGATCCCCCTGGACCCAGTTAGTAGTTAGGGCGGAGATGGACCAAGGGGCAGCACTATCCAAGGTATGATTAGAGGGTAGGCCTGAAACTGTGGAGGTAGAACCAACTCCCTTCAGGGAGTGGGCTTGATGGTAGGATGTGGTACTGGAACTGACCCCACCAATGCGGGTCTTTGCCACTGAAAACTCAAGGAAAACTGTGAAGATGATGGCTGTGACTATAGCTCGAGGGCGGAGCGGGCTTGTGTAAGAAAATGCCTTTTTTATTTGGTCTCCCCCACTTATTGCTAGATTTTATTGCTGATGCATGAACACTGGTGCACTGTTGTCCAGTGCTCAGTGTATGTGCTCTGACTCCTAAAACATTTGTACAATTGGGTGATCCCGGATTGGCATATTTAACCTACCTGTAAGTCCTTAGTAGATGGTACCTTGCATACCCATGGCCAGTAAGTTAAATGGCACTAGTGGACTTCAACACTTATTTTTGCCACCGCTAGAGTGACCATGTAAACTCTAGACTCTAGGCCTGCCACAGGCAATAGCCTAGCATGGCAGTTTTAAAACTGCCTTTTCGACCCGCCGAAATCATCCTTTTACCAGGCTATGCCTTCCTTTTTAACAGTTATATGTCACCCCTAAGGTAGGCCCTAAATGCCTATATAGTTACAAAACAAAAGGGTTGACCCAGACACGTCAATAGGACCTGGGTAAGACTCAGTACAAAGAAAGGGGGGTGGTCCCAGTAGAAACACAATGTTACATCAGTATACACTGTTCACTGCCCTCCCTCTAGCACTTACCTTCACTTTTGCACATTGCTGCACCATTTCCTCCCTTCCTCCTCATCCAGGGCACCTATGCACAACTTTATTGACAAATGTGCTGTTTTGAACATGATAAAATATATGTTCAACTTGATTAAATATTTTCAACGTGTATAAGTATTGTTTGTAATTGATTGATCAGGTGACGTTGATATCTATGTAACAGTGTGTTTCCACTGGGACCACTCCCCTTTCTTTGTACCTAAATGCCTATATGGCAGGGTGCATGGTATTTAAAATGTAAGGCACGCATTTATTTAAACTTTACATGTCCTGGCAGTGAAACATCTCCAGCGTAATTTATCACTGTGGCAAAGCTGGTTCTCACATTCAAAAGCTCTGGGTTGCATTATAACACCTTATAATGCAAAACTTCAGTTTGGGAAGAACCAGAACCATCGTTGAAGGACTGAATTCAATAGGAATTTAAAATCCAATCTGTTAGTCAAATCAGATTTTAAATTACTATTTTAAAAAAGTTACTTTTAGAGAGTTGAAATGTCCCTGCCTAAATCCTCTGGTAGCCTTTTCAGTGTTAATCCCCAACTGTCACCTGGCAGCAGGGACGCAACTTGACGCGAACTTCAGGTGGGGGCGGGGGGCGGGGGGCTAAGACTCCCAGGCAGGGCTGGCCCTAACACTGGTCGCGTACGGTGCTAGTCTTTTTTGGCGCTGCCTCCCCCATTCCCTCCTTCTCTATGAATTCCCCCACTACCACTCTCCAACAATGCACGTCATCTCTCTATAGCTTCTTTCTGACAAACATTTAATTTTTTTATAGGGCTACCTGTAGTTTACTCACACTCAGTTCTGTGATCTGCATGGTACACGTTCTTTATAGCAGGCACATTAACCCTCTGCGCTGTGTGGGTGACAGGAGTGCCCATGTAAGTGCACAGTGAGCGATGCGACAGTGTGAGAGTAGGGTGAGAAGAGTGACTGCAGGGTGAATGAGATGACCATATGAATTTGGCTGCAGATGTAAGTGCAGAGTGGGACGAATGAATGTATGGTTAGTGATGGGCTTGCTTGAGGGAGATTGCAGAGTGAGCAGTGAGGGGTACACGTGAGGGAAGTGTCACATGAGTGCAGGGTAAGTAGAGTGCTCATGTGACTGCAGCGTGAGGTACAGGGTGAACAGCGCAAGTGCATTGTGAGTGCAGTGATCACTGTGAGTGCAGAGTGAGCGGTGTGCTCATGTGACCACAGGGTAAGTGGAGGAAGAATGGTGTGAGTTCATGGTGAGTGGAATAAGAGCAGTGTGATCACTTTGAGTGCAGGGTGAGCGGGTAAATGGTGTGAGTGTATGGTGATCACTGTGAGTGAAGGGTGAGTGTGAAAGTGAAGGGCGAGAATGAGGAGTGAGTTGTCTGAATGCAGGGTGCATTTCCAGACATTTGAAGTAACATGTTATTGAGGGCTGACGTAGGGTTTCAGATATAAGTTGACTACTGCTATTATGCCATTATTCAGGGTCCAGGTATTGAGGGTGGAGGAAATAAATATTCTGCTCATCCTGCAAAAAACTTCTAGTCTTGTGATTAGGGTTGCCAGCTCATTATATTGATGTCCCAGATGGTACAAAAATAAGCAGTCACCTAAAGTCTATTTTCAGCACTTATCTCTGCATACCTTGAACAACAAATATGACTAGAAAGCATTTTTAATTGTTGTTAGAAATGGGATTTCTGGTTGGCTAGGGCTTGTGCCTAAGCCAGGCAGAAACCCCCACTCTAGTCAGAGCAAGGGAGTTTGACGGTGATGACAAACCCTGCTCACCCCCTTGGTAGCTTGGCACGAGCAGTCAGGCTTATCCCAGAGGCACTGTGTAAAGCGTTTGCGCAACACACACACAGCAGCAACATACTAGGCACACCACAAAAGGAACTCCACACAAGGTTATATATAAAAATAGCCTTTGTATTATCATAAACACATAGGAATAGTAATGACACAATATACACTGTGCCAACTGGCACTAGGCAATATTTACAGGGGATTATATACACGTGACAAGGCCAATTGGGCCACTGTCAGAACCATCACAAGCACAAATAATAAATGTAGAACACAACCAGTAATGACTGGCGAAATACTGTACTCGGCATTATATCCTGCAACATAAATCATAGTATACAATCAGCATCACATTAGGCGTAAAATACATTATGCGTCAACCTCATAAGACTAAACACATTAGACAATAATATCATCACCAGCATAAACACATTATGCAATAACCACACAAACATAAACACAGTAGAGGCATAAAGCAGGGTGCATAAAACACATCTAGCATATTAGCACATGAATCAAATGAGGGCCTGGCAGCCTACCAACCTCACACTGCCCCCCTGGCCAACTTGCCTTCTCAGAGGGCTCAAATGCCCTATGTCCATAATGTCAGGGCGTGCTGCCAATGCTGCAGAACCAAAAGTGCGCCACTGCTCTGGCACCATTGTGCCTCCTGCCGCTAATTGCGGTGCAGATGTGAAGAAAATGATAGGCCAAATGAGCAGCGACAATGTGCCCCGATCGAAACTACTGTGCCCTTGGACTGCCCACACACAACAATGCCCCCAAAGCAATGAGCACAGGCACTCACTGTGCCCTCTGGAGTCCCCACTGGGACTCTAATTAAATGCGGCCAAACGTTGCAGCTGTGCGTGCTGGTGTGGTGCAGCTGTAAACAAACTGGGCCCTGGCACTAATTAGGCCGTTTGAGCCCCCCCATTCAGGACTCTGCGGAATAATGGCCCCCAACGTTGGAGCAGCCCGCTCTCCTGCGGGTCCACTCGGAAAATAGGCACCGACGATGCACCAACCTGAAGCCCCACTCACCGGCTCTCGGGCAGGAATCATCCGGTCTCCAGGCACCTCTGGATCTCCCACTTCGCTCTCTGCCAGTCCTGCACTTTTGAGGAGCCAGCGAGGCTCCTGCGGCGGGCGAGACTTCCTCTTCCTGCTCCGCCGGACTGCGCCGAAGCCCCACCTATAGTCAGGCGGACTGTACCTGGCTTCCGGGTCGGAGGCTTGTCTTGATCGGGCGGCGGTGATACGCGCGGTGGGCTCCGACTTCAATAAAGAGAATTGCGGGGTGCGCACCCGCTCACCAGAACTGGGCAAATGTGGGGTGGGCACCCGCTTACAAAAACGCATAATTGCGAGGTGGGCACCCGCCGTCAAAATAAGGTGTAGGCTCCCGCTCAGTTTGGCCAAATGCGGGGTGGGCTCCCGCTTCTCGCCCCTCAATTAGGGGGAATCCACACATCGGGATTCCCTCTGGCAATATCGCAGCTCAGCGCTGCGGAGCCCTCGTGCTCCTTTTTCTTTGGCAGATTAAAATATAGCGCTCACGAGGCGCTAGGAGTTCTTAAGGTCCTGGAAAATTCAAGAAAAAGGTCCAAGGGACACAGCTGGGCCCAGGGAGTCCAGCACACAGGGTCCTCCAGCAGGGAGGCAAGCCCCCATGGCGGTTCCTTCTGGGCCCCAGCAGCAGCAAGCCCCCAAAGGTCCAGGAACAGCACAACATCATGGGGTCACAGCCCCTATACTTATACTACACATTTCTCTGTCTGCAGTACAGGGTTTGGGGGAACCAGATGCAACTGGTTCAGGGGGGAATTGGAGCACTTTGTTTACAAGGCTCGTTCCTTTGTCAGGTGGGGGCTCGGTGATCAGACATACCACAGGGGCGGTGCCAGCATTGTACAGGCTAGGCACAGACGTATTCAGGGTCAGGGGATTACTCCTCCCACTACTCCCAATGCAGATGTCCCATTCAGCCTAGTGCTGACTCTCCCTGCCCCTCCTGGAGCCACACACATCTCCCAGCCCCTGTCACTCAAAAGCCAGATATGCAATTCTCATCAGGCAGCCAGACACATAGCACACAGAAATGCCAACTTCTGAAAAATGAAAAGGAACAAACCCACATAAGTATCCGGGAATGCCCAGTGCACTACTTCCAAGTCACATCAAGTGTACACAAAGTTATCCAAAACAATTATTTACAATGCACAGTGTTATCATAGTGAGAAGCGGTAAACAAAACAATTGTCACTGAATCCAAATCTTCAAATAAAATCTTCAAAACATGAAACTGACTTTGATCTGCTTTATTCTTGATAGTCGCAGATGAGAATATGATTCGAAGAGGGCAAACGAATCAGCTTATAGTCAGCATAGCAAACAAAATGCAACACATATCCCAATGCAATTCCGGCTATGAAATGAGCCCTTCATCAGGGGATCTGAAATGTATCAATCTTATTTAAATACAAGGTTAAAGTTTCACGGAACAATGTAATAATCTTAACATTAGAGCTCAATGGAAGGCAGGAAAGTTGAAGAAAACAGAAACAAAAGCAAACTTGAAGTATCACCCACATGCATAAATGCTAGCTTTATGTCTTTATCCTCCATCAGCCTCGCACACTCTATACTATGTTTCACACTAAGGACCTGGCATTAATCAAAATGCATCTAACAGTTAGATTAGTTGGGCCAGCCCATATATTATGGGCCTTCTTGGACTTAACCGGCTGGTACAGAATAGTGGGTAGCACCGTCTTGCAGTTTGGACAGGTCCCGGAGGGTGCTAGAGATCCTGGGTCAGTAGCAAGGCATGTGCAGTCGGTCGTCTTATACGACCCTTTCAATTCCAGCAAAGCCTCTCTAGTGTAGGTATAGGTTAAAATCACACCTGACTTCAAGCAACCAGGGATTTGGGCGCTGAGCGCGAACCGAGAGCAGACGGGCGCAGACGGGCTTGCCTTAGGCACGCCTTCGGTGCGCCAGCGGCGCACTCGCACCAGCATCTCCCTAAGTACCCAGGACTCCAGAAAGACTAGCCTGCTACCCCATGTCACCCAAGATGGCCGCCTCCGCCTGCCTCCAATGCACGCAAGCGAAATCAGCGGTGACTGGGGAGACTCCGGGAAGGTAGGGAGAGTGTGCAAAAGTGCAAGCAATATAACAATAATGTTTAAAAAAGCCCTTAAAAGCAGAATACATTTTTTTAAAATGCCGGGAAGCGCTCCTCGCTCCCGGGTGCAAAAAGCAAATCGATGTGCCCTTTCAGTAAGTAAATAATAATACCATATGCCGTGAGAGCCCCAGCTGCTGTGCTGTGTTTCGTTGTGCCTATCTCCCGGCTTAAGCCTCAGGAGAAGGATCAGGGCGTGCTCGCGCCAGCGTCTCCCTAAGTAGCCAGGCCTCCAGAAAGACTAGCCTGCTACCCCTTGTCCACCCAAGATGGCCGCCTCCGCCTGCCTCCAATGCACGCAAGCGAAATCAGCGGTGACTGCGGAGACTCCAGGAAGGTAGGGAGAGTGTGCAAAAGTGCAAGCCATATAAAAATAATGTTTAAAAAAGCCCTTAAAAGCAAAATAAAATCTTTAAAAATGCCGGGAAGCGCTCCTCGCTCCCGGGTGCAAAAAGCAAATCAATGTGCCCTTTCAGTAAGTAAATAATAATACAATATGCCGTGAGAGCCCCAGCTGCTGTGCTGTGTTTCGTTGTGCCTATCTCCCGGCTCAAGCCTCAGGAGAAGTATCAGCCTTCTATCTTTTACCTACAATGCACCCTGCCCATAGGGCTAACTAGGGCCTACCTTAGGGGTGACTGACATGCAGTAAAAAGGGGGGTCACAGACATGGCACACACTTTAAGTGCCACGTCACAGCGGCAGTAACACTGCGCGCACAGGCCCTGCAATGGCAGAGGCCTGCAATAGGTTTGAAAGGCTACTTTGGTGGGTGGCGCAATCAGCGCTGCAAGCCCACCAGTAGCAGAGCGTTGCGCGCCTGCCTGGCAGCCTGCTACGAGGTAAAAATGGCTCCCAAGAAAGCGAACAAAGGGCCTTGCCGGGGAGGATGTGTGACACCCTCCTGACAGGATGTCCTGGGGGATACACCCACATGCTTCAAAGAGGCATTCCCTGTCAGCAAGGTGTAACTCATACCTATTCCAGCCTTTGCCATTGTCCAAATAGCCAAAATCGCACCAATTCCAGTGGGGTGGGGGGAACATGTTTGTGAACTGGTTTGCTGGGGGACATCCTCATTTCTCTGGCCACAAAAGAACCAGAGTCTACCAACGGAACGCTGTTGAGCTGCTGGTGTCGACATTGCACTGCTGGTCCAATTCAACTTGCTGGTTTGCTCTGCAGAAATAATTTTGACTTTTCTAAGTCTGTAGGTAGAAATCTTTAGCAGTGAATCCACCAAAAGGATTCAGCCGACGAGGGACCTTCCTTGACTATGAATTTAAAATTTCTCCAGTTCTGAGATTTCTCACCAACAGTAAATGACTTTACAGAGATTTAATCTACGGCTATCCGGCATTGTGGAACCCATCTCAGCCACAGCCTGCTGCCTGGTCCCAATGAGGATTTTCAATCTCCATTCCAGGGACTAAGCCAGAAGGTAAAACTTTCCAAGAGACCGAACCTAGTCCCTGTATCTGACTTGCCCTCCATCACATCCGGCCTTAACATTTGACTTTGACCTGGTATATTGCAACCAGATACCCGCAAACTGTGTCCTGCAATTTTTGGCGCGAGAAACATCTAAAAGTTAGAAAGCTCACATCTTCGGTTCCCTACATCCGGATGTTTTGGTGTCTATTTGCTCATTCAAATTTTCTTTATGTTTATAAATTCAATGGGATTTTTATTGTGTTGTGTTTCTACTTTGTAACGATTTTGGTATTGGTAAATGCTTTACACATTTCTCCTAAATTAAGCCTGTCTGATCTGTGCTACAGCTACGAAGGGTTGAGTTCAGATTTAAATTTGTTGTTTTGAGACCAAACTGGACATAGTAAGGAGGACTATCTTCCACTTCAACTAATAATTTCCTCTCTCACAGTATGCGGGGAGTAGAGTTGTTAGAGGTACAGTTGTGACTGTCCTGCATGTATATTCCCCTTCAACTGCTGTAGAGAGCAGGTGGGGTGGGCTTCGTTACTGTCCTCAGCCTCTCTCCTGCAACAGGTCTGCTAGGCCTTGTATCTCCATTCAAGGAATGATCAGGCCTGGAGTTTTAGGACCAAATAATTCCAGACTCTTACACACTTGTAATTTTGACTTGTGCTATTTCACTGCAAATTAACACTCCAGATAGATAACACAATTTGTAGTGGTAGCCTAAGAAGGATAAATAGCCCCATATACAGAACAGTGTTTGTATTACCAAGGAGAAACAGTAACTACAATGATGGATCATAGATACAGAAAGCAGTAAATACTCTATTGGGCCCTTTCTTGGTTTTTGATCCCTTATTGCCAGGTTTCCTCTTTCTTATGAAATTATTTTCAGGACTTCTACTTCTGTTGGGATTACATCTAGATTTCCATTAAAAATTAGGATGAGCAAAGAGTATATGTTTTCATACAGGGTTTCTGGCAATATCAATTCTATATGAACAGAGGCTGCACATAATCATTATTCTCTGGAAACATGCCCTGTGTGCTACATTAACTTTACTACCAATGAAGTGTCTACGACATGCAGTGTTTTTTGCATCATCAATTATTTTCTTCTGTTTTTAGGTATGGCCTAGAGACAGCACTAGCTGTTTTTCAGCCTCATGTAATCAAAAACATTCTTAAGTACAAAAATACACACATCCATACATACATATAGGGGTTTTGGGTCGGTCCTCTTCATCCACTAGTCTATTTATCGGTCATTTACGGTTTGTTTCCACCCAGAACAGCATATAATTTAGGGCAATGCACCAAGCCACATCAGCCACTGGCTCTTTAGCACTATGAATGACAATATTTTCCTTATCACATCTCCCTAAAAAGAAGTGCACCCCAGTGCTTGAGATGGTGGGGCAATACTTTCATTTGTCAATGCCTTTAATTTAATTTCTTATCCTTTTTATTTTTTGTCATCAAATTGTGAATCACTATTAGGTAATGTTACTCCATGTCAATGCATTCGCAAATTGCGATTACCAAATTGGTAATCGCAAATTACGAGCAATTCCAAGGGTGCCAGGGGGCCTAAGGCCACCCAGATGAACACCTCCAAAAAGGTAAGTGTGCACATGTGGCGAACACACATGCTATTTTGAAAAATGCACATTTGTGCATTTTTCAAAGAATGCTCAAATTACCATCAACTTGAAGTTTATGTTAATTAGAGTATCCTAAATGCACTGTTTGCATTTAGGAAAGGCTTGATGCATCGCCTTTAGGGAATCGCAAATTAAAAACGTTGTATATTTTAATAAGGCTGAACCTGAACTTTTCTATTTTCACTCGATTGTTTGGCTGTTAAGAAAGTGTGTGCGTTACTGATAATGCTAGAAGTCTGTCCTTTTAAGATTGTGTTCACAGCCTTTCAGACAGGGATCCCTTTCTAGCTTTCTTCAGAGCACAGACCTCTTTTGGCTTCCCTTGAGGGAGGATTTCTTTTTAATTTTCTTCAGAAAAGAGGTCTTTTAGTATCTTTTAGAGAAAGACACCTTTCCAGCTTAGAGCAGATTTTTCCTTGGCCGCACATGTCCGCCATAATTTCTCACTATGTGAAAAAACGATATAAAGGTAATTTGGATCAGAGATAAAATAAAAACGTCAAACGTGAAAACCTTATTGTGAAGAAGTGAAAAGGTTGTGATCGCTGACTGAGGGTGTTGAAATACCCTCATTACTTACTGGTAATGACTGAGACGATGCGAGGGACCTAGTGGTACATGTGGGTTTTCACCTATATCATCATAACCTCAAACTCATGAGAACCTATAGTGGGGAGACTTCTAACCGTTTTCGGTTTCTGGGTGGCTGTATCAATCTACCGCCTGTAGAATTTCTCTCAATGACCTCTTCCTCTCTGTCTCCTCTTTACTAAGTTCCACCGTAGAACTCTAGTAAATCTATTTTGTGAGACCTTCCCAGCAAAGTGCATGTTGTTGCATGTGGATAGATAGGGTTCAGGTGGAGGTATGTGGAGGCCGCAGACCTACCCTGGGAGCCATGAAAGTGAACGAAGGCCCAGTGTGCTCGTCTGGTACAAAAAATATTTTACTTCCTCTTGAGAAACAGGCAGTTTCCAGGGCTGGCCTGTAAGAAACAGACAGATATTCAGCTACTTGGCAGCAGTGCCCCAGGAGCTTGAGGCACGAGCTAGAGTATTTCATTTACCCTACAATATTTCAAGCCTTTAAGGGGCATAGGCTTCTTCGGCACTCCTGCACGCCCAATTTACAGCATGAGTTGGGGGATGAAGCAGCAGCACTGAAAACCACTGAAAAGAATCCAGATATATGTAGGAAGCTTCAATTATGGAATCAAAGAAGCGCAGGCTGTGTCGTTGTGAACAGTGATGCTCATGACTTTGTTTTAAAAAGCCATTGATTTTGGAATAAAAGGAAATTTGGAAGAATATTCATGTTGGAAATAGACTTTATAATTGTTCTTCTTTGATATCAATGTGTGGTGCACCTGTGCTTATGTTTAAATTGTTAGATCTTTATTGGGACTTGCATTGTGACAGTGGGTGCGACACAGGGTGCACACAGACCCCAGCGAGTACAGAGGGATTAAAATAGTAGAGGGATAGCAGCTCAGGTGCTGTCGAATAGAGGGTTCCACTGTCAGGTGCGTTCTTTGGTTACGTTACTTTCAAGAAAGGTAGCTTTAGTGTAGAGGAAGGGACCCACGACAGCTCCCGCAGGTAGACAGGTAGATAATGACATACGCACATTCAGGAATCTAGATCTCTGGGGACAGAGATCTAGAGAGTTCCAATTACATCACCTTACAAAGGCAGAAATCTTTACAAACTTTAATATCACTTACCACACACACCCGCTCCTATAATAATGAAAGAACACATCACAAGAAATAAATGCTTAATAATATTCAAAATCATCAGAACGAAAAGGAGCAGATCTGACACGGGAACTACTCCTCAATTGTCTGCAATCACCAGAACCATTAGTGACATTAGGATTAACAACAGTGAAATTAGATGAGGCAGCTGAGGTATTTTCGTCAACCCCAGTCAAACTGCTAGAACGGAGAGTAACACTACCGTCACCTCTGTCCCCTAAAGGATGAGACGAACAGACAGTGCTTCCACCGTTGTTGCGAATAGGGGTGAGATCACCAAGATCAAACCAATCAATGCCAGGTTGAGTTTTGACTCTATTGCAAATGATCTTGGCTTGTTCATTAGTTGTCCACGATCCTGTAATAAAACAGCCATTCTAGAAATGTTTAGCACTTTGACTGGTTCAGTAAATTTTGATTGGCCTTTGGCAACCTTAACTGGTTTCCTAATAAGAACCCAGTCACCAGGAGACAACGTGGTTTCTTTTACATGCTTTCTTTATCCAAAGCTTGTTTTTGTTCCACATGTTGTCTTACCTTGTGCAAATCCAAATTATGCACATGATCAACTTTATCCATCAACCAAGAATGATTAAGAAGAGAGATGGGTTTCCTACCTCTAAGTAATACATAAGAGTAAACATCGGTAGTAGAGTGAGGTGTAGTATTGCAGCTCCACACCTTTTGACGTACATACTTGAACACATCCAGCTTATTGGCCATGGCTGTTTGTACACACTCTTTCAATAACTTGCTTGCACTCTCGACAAGACCATTAGAGGCGGGGCTATACAAAGGTACTAATATGTGTTTAACAACATTCTCTCCAAGAAAATTTTCACATTTGTTAGAAACTAACTGTGTACCGTTGTCAGTGACAATCTTCTTGGGCAACCCTTCAATTAAAAATACACGTTGCAAAAAGGAAATGACAAAAGTAGAGTCTGCACTCAAACGAAAAGTACAGCCACTTTGAAAAGTAATCAATGATTATAAGCAGAAATTTACTGTCAGCGCCTAGCAGGTTGAAAGGACCTGAAAAATCCAATCATAACTTCTGCCAGGGACCTTTAGGCCACTCAACGGGGTACAACGGAGAAGTAGAAGTGCGCCAATGTTTATCTGAATATAAACACTCAGGACATTTGTCAACAAAGTATTTGACTTGATAGTCAATGTCAGGCCATCAATAAGTTTCCTTAATTTTGTGAACAGTGCTTGTAATACCTAAATGGCCCTTATGGGCAACTGAAATAATTTTGTCTCTCATACCCTCCGGCGGAACAAACTTGTCTTCCCTAACTAGAATGTCATTAACAATGGATAATTCATGAGCAACTTGTGAAAAACTGCTATCTTGCATGGACATACTCCGGTCACATGGCCAGCCATTGACTAAAAATCTCTTAACTCTATTTCAAGCACACATTCTTATCACAGCTCTCAAGCCATTCCTTTTCAGACAATTTTGTATCTGGCATCAAGTCACTCACAGTAAAAACAAAGTCAAAGTCATCATTCTTGGTGGAATCATCCGAGTCATTATTCTCAAAAGGCATACGTGAGAAACAGTCTGCTTTGATATTCTTACCACCAGGGATATATTTAATATCAAAGTTAAACTCTTGTAACCTTGCCAAAAGTCTGATAAATCTAGACGAAGCTTTGTTCGAACAACTGTCACCCAACATGTACATGAGCAGTTTATAGTCAGTGAAAAGTTGGAACCAGGAGCCCCAAATATACAGTTTGAATTTTTCAACCGCCCACGAACACACCAAAGCTTCCCTCTCGATAGTGCTATAATTGAGCTTGGGACCACTTAGAGTTCTGGAAGCGAAAGCTACCGTATACTCCTGACCATCAATCATTTGGCTGCGCACAGTGCCTAAACCTTTTGAGCTAGCATCCACCGTCACAATGGTCATTTGACCATGCTTAAAAGGTCTGATAGCTGGAGCCTCCAAAATAAGTTTAACTGAATCAAATGACAGTTGTGTGTCTTCAGACCAAATATATTTAGCATTCTTTCTTAACAGATTTCTGCTGCACTAGAGTAGCATATCCCTGTACAAACTGTGCATAATATTTGCTTAAACCTAAGCATGCCCTTAGGGAATCTTTATCTAAGGGTTTGGGTGCATCCTTAATGGCATTAAGAAAGACAATTTAGGTTTTATGCCCTCGACTGAAATGTTATGTCCTAAGTAGTCCACCTCCTGAGTAATGAACTGGCACTTATTCCTGTTTATGGTCATGCCAAACATTTCTAGCTTCTGTAGAACTTTCTCAAGGAGAACATAATGTGCCTCCAAAGTGTCTGTGTGGATTAGAATGTCATCTTGGAATGCCTTTATGTCCTTGAAATGTGTAAACATTTGGTCCATCAGCCTTTGAAAAAACCTTGCAGCGGATGCCAAACTGAAGGGCAACCGCTTGTACATGTAGACCCAAAAGGGAGTGACAAATGTGGTGTGAGGCTGTGATTCTTTGGAAAGGGGAATCTGATGGTACGCAGAACGTAAATCAATGGTCGTGAAATATTTGCTACCCCCAAGCTTGGCAAGCATTTCTTGAATCCAGGGTAAGGGATGGTAACCTACTACAATACTGCGATTAAGCACTCTTAAGTCTGCACATAGACGAATATCTCCTGAGCTCTTGCGTGCGACTACAGCAGCGGAAACCCACTCAGAAGGCTCTACAGGTGTAATAATATCTTGTAAACACATATCATCTAATCGTTTTTTCAAGTCATCTCTGGCAGATAGAGGAACAGGTCTGCACTTCTGAATCACCTTGTTGCTGAATACACTTGACAATTTGGTTCACAGATTAATTAATGTAGAGTCTTAATGGGAATAGGTTGGAGAGCATTTATTGGTTTCTGTGCCACAGCTAGGACAGGTAGATCTCCCAGCACAACAGGTTCAAGATGACCAGGTTTGAGAATAATGCCTAAATTTGCCGGGTCTTGCCAACCCAGGATATCACGACCATTAAGGGCCACATACATTTTGGTGTATATCTCCCTACCATTAAATTTGATAGAATCGGAAAAATACCCAGGCATTACAATGTTATATTCCCCAAACGCTTTGGGATTGACATCAGTAGGTTTGAGTAGTGACTTGGACCAAAATTTCAAAAAGGTCTTTTCATCTAAAATGGTGATAGGAGAGCCGGAATCAGCCATAACATTAATATCACCTGACCCCAATAATACCTCACGCACGGGCCCTTTCCACCTCTTTGTATCATTGCGCAAAACATTGATTTTAATAGTGGATAAAAGATTACTCATGTTTTCACAGAGATCATCCTGTTCAATATTAAGAAAATTAACTTTACCCCTTCCCTTGGCTGATCTGCACAAAGTGTAAAAATGTCCGACTTTTTTGCAAATGTTACACCTTTTACCTAGTGCCGGACAATTCACATTGTTACCCATGTGAAATTTAGATCCACATCTGTAACAAGCATCCTTTTTTTCAGGACCTCTAAGTACTTTAGGCTTGGTAGAAACAGCATTTAAATCAGAAATTTCTGAAATACAAGCAATTACCTTCGAACTTTTAGAAAATTTGCAAATAGTATCTTGAGTAATACTTTTTGAAGAAACCACAGACCTTTCAATACTGCGTGCAATATCCATCACTTCCTCTAGTGGAGCATTTTTACAGGTTAAAATTCTCTCTTGAATCTTTTTGTTAAAGCAATTAAACACAAGTTGGTCACGCAAGGAGGTGTCTAGATTGGTATCAAATTGACACTTAGATGCCAACACACGCAAAACAGCCAAATAATCTTCAATTGATTCGTCTTGTGTTTGTTCGCGTTTGAAAAACATATGTCGTTCAACCGTCACAGATAGTTCATCGACATAATGTTTGCCCATCTGAGCCAATGCTTCTGAAAATACATTCCAGGTCTCATCACGAGATGGGGCTGGTACAATAGGCAAATTATCAAAAATTTCTGGACCTGCAAAACCCAAATGATTGACTAAAAGTGTGCTTTTCCTGGAAGCTGAATACTTAGTCGCGCCAATAACGTCCATGTAATTGTCAAAATTTCTATACCACTTATGCCAGGGAGTAAGAGGTTTACAAGGTTTTTCCAAAAAGGGGGGAGGTTGCAGAAGAAGACGACATCTTGAGTAGAGAGAATGAGTTATTAAAATTAAAAGTCACCGCAATAAATGTTGCACCTTGAATGGCGATGTTAAATTGAAGGATCCGTAGGAGTTAATAAAGTACGTGTGCCCATCACGGAAGACAAGCAGCAGCTAAGTACTCAATGGTTACCATGACAAGCAACTATTAACAGAAGCGTAGGATCCCAAACATCAAAGATGGCTGCCAAGGGCGTAACCAACGTGATGACGAAGAAACGTACAATGCTTGCTGTTTCGAAAGGAAGAAAAGAACACAGTTGACAAGAACACCGCTATGACGTGAAGACCACAGTGACGTATGAAGAATGAAGAAGATGGAAGATGCAATGTCAGGAGTAGTGGAACGCAGAAGCCAGTTCAAGCAATAGTAAAAGATAAACTGTACAGAATGTTTGTTGAAGGTAAGAAGAACTTACATTTTGAAGTAAGAAAATCCCGACTGTTTATTAATTAGTTGCGGATTGGAAGTAATCTGATTTCTGATCTTCAGTAACAAACAGAAGGTATAAAAGACAGCACTTGAAAATTAAATGTACTGTTGTCTAAGGTCCAGCGAAGTGGTGTACCGTTATTTCAGGTCCAGCGAAGTGGTCAAGGCAAACCAGCAAAATCCGCAGCAGGATAACAAAATATGTAAAAGCAGTCACCAATAAAACAATCCACGATAGCGGTGGAATGCAAAATTAAAATAACAGGACGCCAAATTGGTGAAACACCATAGGTCGTTGCGTTCTCAGTGAAGAAAATCATCGCCAATAAATGTAGAAGCTTCAATTATGGAATCACAGAAGCGCCGGTTAACTTTCAAGAAAGGTAGCTATATTGCAGAGGTAGGGATCCACGACAGCTCCCACAGGTAGACAGGTAGATAATGACATAGGCACATTCAGGAATCTAGATCTCTGGGGACAGAGATCTAGAGAGTGCCAATTACATCACCTTACAAAGACAGATATCTTTATTGAGCTAAGAAGAATGCAAAACAAACTTTAACATCACTTACCACAATATATTATTTAAAATAGTATTTTCAAACTTACATAAAATGACTCATTAAAAAATTCCATATTAGGCAAGGTAGGGTATTCTTTGATTATCACAGATTTCAGTTTTAAAGATTCTCAGGAGTCCATATTTGGACATGTAATGAAGTCACAGGAAGTGATATCAGACGACCTTTGGCAATGATGAAATCGCCAGAAGGGATATCAGGAAAATGGTTATTGTCCTCATGAAATAATACCAAAACCTGGGGGTGTGGATACGCTGGCAATGGAGGAAGATGTGCTAGTATGGAGCTCTGCCGGAGGCTCCCCGTGTTGGCCTGCATTATCCGCAAGAACTGACTTGCTGGGGCTGAAATTCATCCTAATGACTGCTGACTCTGTCCTGCGGCCCGATGTGAATTTTGGGGCTATCGGGGGGTGTCCTCCGCACCGGCACCTGCGGCCTTTCCTGTGACCCGGTGAGATGCTGCTGGGCCGGCGGGGCTGAGCACGTGAGCCTGGGGGCTGGCTCCGCCCACTGGGCCTCACGATGTGACGCACCTCGCACTGGCCGCCATCGACTGGACTGCCGTGGCCGCTCGCTGCCCCGACGGTACTATATCTCTTTGGAGGCCTCTGTCAGATGCTTGCTGACCTGCTCTGGGGTTCCGGATGCTGCTGTGGACCTGATCCCCCGTGGACATGCCTGGGGTGTGTGCGGGAAACTTACGAAGTGCCTCATCGGAGCTGCGCTAATATTCTGCTGGACTTGGCGGCCGACGCCGGGGACTGCCGAGGCCCTCTTCAGGTGAGTGCCTACACTGTGGGCCCGCTTCTGGGCGGCGACTCCCACATACCTGTGGCCCCGGGTGCCTTGGTCCTGTGACCCACCTTGTGTGGTTTAGTGAGGAAGACCCTACCTGTTGCAGCGGAGGTGTGCGACACAACAACCGCACGCGATCGTCAGTGGACCCCGGCTGGGAGCATGATGGACTGCGGTGCCCCAGCTCTAGCTCTGGGGGACTACGGGGAGGCCGCAGGTACAGTCGCCCCGAACGTAGGAGGTGGGTACCGGGTGGCTGGCTTGTGACTCGGCCCTCGAAATGTTTCCCTAATACTGATCTCTGCGAGCAGTCGCATAGCGTCTTCACAGATCGAGTCTGCTAGAGGCCCGTCCACAGCTGGCGCAGGGGTGTGCGGGCGTGAAGACACAGGACCAACTACTGGGCATACACGCATTGTGGCGGTGTATGGAACATGGTCTGAAAGCCTAGCTGCACAGCTTTAACTTACCTGGAGTTGTCTGGGGTGCGCCGGGCCCATCCCGTAGTCTCTCTTGGATCGATGTCGTGGGGCAGATGGATTAAAGCACAAGTGCTCGACACATCGGCCCCACCCCCATAAACAAGAGCCAAAGCGGGGAAAATGGCAGATGCTGAGTCTCCAACCGTTATGTCTGGCAGGTTAGATGTGGTCCTGGCGGCAGTGGAAAAACTGGGGGAGACCATGAACCACACCTGTACTGTCTTGGAAAGTAAAATTGACAAAGCAGTCATTGATCTATTGCTTTGCCATGCAGACCATCGTAAATTGGCGGACCGCACGGACGCGCTTGAGACTGCGACGGCGGAGATGATACCTTGAGTGCTGGCAACGGATAAACATATACAACAACTCCTTAACAGAGTGGACTTTCTCGAAGACAGGGCAGAAGACGTGGAAGGCCAGGCCCGACGCAACAATGTACGAGTGGTGGGGCTTCCGGAGGGAAAGGAGGGGAGAAATCCTGTAGCCTATGTAGAATCGTGGCTGCGTATCCTCTTACCAGAAGAGGCCCTATCCCCGCATTTTGTAGTGGAAAGAACACACCAGGTGCCGGCCAGACCCCTGCCATCAGGGTCTAATCCCAGACCGCTCCTGATCAGACTACTGAATTATAGGGACAGAGACATGATCTTGTAGGAAACCAGGAAACTGCACGAAATTCAAGTGGACAATCAAAAAGTAATGTTTTTTCCTGATTACACGATCCAAGTATAAAAGCAGAGACACTCTTACATGGCAGTGAAGAGGTGCCTTAGACAGCACGATTTAAAATATTCCCTAATATTCTCGGCACGTCTGAGAGTAGTGGCAAATGGTAAAACACACTTCTTCACCACCTCCGAGAAGGCTGGCTTGATACATATTCTCCCTTGGGGCCTGCACCTGCGCTCTTCAAGCTGTGCCGAGTATCAGCGGGTCGCAGAGGGAAGACTGTCAGTCCGTCACTAGTCAGCAAGATCATGCCAGCGATGCAGACGACCTTTCGGATGACCCTCTTGCCACGCATGAAATAATACCAAAACCTTACTAGAAGCATCAACTTCCTCCTGGGAGTGGGCATCACAGGAGTTGGCAGGAGCCGGCCCTGGGGGTTGTTGGTCCCCAGCTCCATAAATATCTCAATGAGGGGGGTCGCGCAGTCCCCCTCCATCATACAATTTAGCCCCAGGGAAGTGGTGGTCCTTCTGGGCCAGGGGTTAGGGACGGACCCCCTACATTAATTTATTCAAACCATGGGGAGGTGGCAGTCCCTGGGGCTGTGAGGGAGGCCATGCGGGCCCCCTCATTAATTTTATATATTTTGCCCGTGCATTAATTCATCTTAATTTGCCCCGGGGAGGTGGCGGTCCACACACGCATATTTATTTTTATAATGCAACGGGGAGGTGGCGGTCCCTGGGGCTGCGGGAGTGTGTAGGGCCCCCATATTCATTTAACTTAATTTGCCTGGGGAGATGGTGGTCTATAAGCGTTTAGTGGCGAGTAAGGGTACTGAGTGGTAAGGGTATTTTTAGGGTTTAGGGGTGGGTAGGGGTATTGGGTAGTGAGGGTGTTTTTAGGGATAAGAGGTGGGTAACGGTATTGGTTGGCAAGTGTATTATTAGGGTTTAGGGTGTGTCAGGGTATTTAGGTGGTAAGGGTATTTTTTGGGTTTAGTGTGGGTAAGGGTATTTGGGTGGAAAGGGTATTTTTAGGGTTTAGGGTGGGTGAGGCTATTTGGATGCTAAGGGTATATTTAGGGTGGGTGAGAGCAATTAGGAGGTATGAAGGTGTATATATATACATATAAGTGGTAAAGGCATATGCACGGTAATCACTTGTGAGGTAAAGACATGCGTGGTAATGGACACATGGTGAAGCCATACATGGTAATGGCATGCTTTGTTCCGTCAAACATCCATCTAACAAAGCTGCCCTAAAGAACGTCATCACTGTTAGAAATCTTCTTTAGTATTCAGCGAGTCAAATCTGAACACAGACTTAGCCCAAAAACGATCAACTGATGGTGGTCCACCAATAGCTACTGTAAAAACCTTTGAAGTAGAAGCAGTCACTATAAAGGATAGTGAACATTGCTATTTCCATTACTTGATAATACTCAATAAACACGCTTCTGAGTGTCAAATAGCTGTGCGTTACAAGATTCAAACCTGAGGCATGCTGGATCCACAGCGATATCTAGCATTTACACACTGAGCTATCTTATCAGCTACCAACATTTAGATGAGGAGGAGCCCAGGGGAAGTTGGGTGCTTCATTTACAATCAGTCAGATAAGCTCACACTCTGATACCACTTCCTGATTCAGAAATGACACATTTATTTTTCTCGAGGTGGCGCCTACAAGAGGGTTTTCCTCTTATAAAGTGAAACCTTTTTGGTGGGGCACATTTTCTCAAACTGAAATGTTCCCCACCTATATCACTAATGGACCCTTGGACCGCCCCATGTTGGGTCACAGGTCTTAGATTAGATAACTTACTCCTTTTATCCATGGAACATGCTGCGCTGGAAGCCACTGGAAGCCCAGCGCCAATGCAGCACCCTTGCACCATGGTGCAAGGGTGCCCCTGTTGCATGCAGGATTGTTTTTGTGCAGAAAAAAAAATCCTGAGAGGCTTTTTTCTCTTTGTATGTGTGCTGCAGAATGCCATGGAGTTACATGGGAACACCCACTGCAACACCTATGAAACGCCGCCCCAGTGCAGAGTAAGGCAACGCAGTGATTACCACTGCGGTCCCTTAATTCAGATGTTTGTAGCCTTTCATCAAAGTCATGCAAAATGGCTTTGCGGGTCTTCATTAATCTGATTTAGAGGCTTGCTTCAGGCATGTACTACTTCACCGGGTGCAATCATGACGCAAGCCTTTCATATATATGACCCTTAGTGTGGTAGTTATGCAAAAAGAATGACGTATTTTAATCAGTAGGTTAAACAGATGTTATGACTTTTGCTCGTTCACAAACAATTCCATCGACACAAAATCTAGCACACTTTGTCAAGTGGTCACAGGAAAGGTATGGCATTCATATCGAAGGTTTGACTATTTCTCTTTTTTCAATAACCAAAGGCATGTCTTACCTCCTTACTATGTAACTTACACACGAGGAGGGTTAGGTACATAAAGGATTCTACATGTTCTCTGATTGTTTCTGCTTTTCTCAAGTGAAATTTTCAGAAACATTCTACCCCTTCCTACACACGTCATAAGAATTTTAATTGAATTTGTACTTCACCCCACTTTTAACCCATTTACGAAATGATAATTTCCATGTAACTTAGATGCCAAGCGCTTTCCAAAATCTCTGTGAAGGCCCAGAGGCCTGCTACTTTTTGAGCATTCACTAAGGGGCATAGCATATTTATGGGCCCCTTTGCGTTGCTCCTGCACCACGCAACGTGGTACAAAAGTGATGCAAATGTAAAAGTAAATTATGAAGGCACACCAGGCCACCTTGCTTGGCACTGCATGGCTTCAATAAGTCTCAAGTAATGCAACACAGTGCAAATTGCTGCGTTGCATTACTCTGCGCCAGGGGGCGTTTCCATGGGTGTTGTATGGGTGTTCCCATGCAACATGCATGGATTGTGATGCATTACTGGATTTACTAGAACAGGTAAACCTGGAAATGCACCAGAAAGATACACGTCCCCAGGAGAGGCATAACAAGGAGAAAGATATTTATTTCTCATCGTTTTCCCTCTTTCTATGTGTGCTGCATTCTGCAGAACACACACAACAAGGAAAAAGCCTCTCAGGATTGTTTTTGTGGTGTTTTGAAGGTGCCCCTTCCTGCACCAAAACAATCTTCTCTACAACATAGGCACCTTTGTACAATGGTGCAAGGGTGCCTGCGTTGGCACTACACAGCCAGCACAAAGGAAAAGGACAGGAATGCACCATATTTGATAAATACGGCGCTTTCCTGCCCTTGGCCTGTGGTGCAGGGCAGCGCTGCAAGGAGACTTGCTGCGCTGCCCTGCGCCAAAGAAGTCATAAGTATGCCCTCCAGTGTGCATTGCACTCCCTTGATCGCTCCTCTCTTTCATGGGAGCTCTAATGAAATTAGCACTCCTTCACATCCACTCACATCCTTCTCATGAGTAAGCCATGCAATGCTTGTGTGCATTAGGCACGACCAACACGTGAGATAAGTACAAACTCATAACCTAAAATAATGCAAACCCTGATCCTGAGTTATGAGGTCAGCCTCTGAAGCTTGGTGCATGTGAAGAAGTCAGAATGCATATGTTCTACCAACTATAGGATGTTTTTTGCAGTTATCAGTGACAACGCGGGCAGAAATGTGGTTCTCCCACAAGAGGAACACAACAGACATGACCACACAAGAGCACCAGATTGCAAAATATGTCTGAGCAATAGCCTTCTGGAATAGGGAAAGGGCGCGGGGAGCGCAGAAACTGCAAAATATGATTTTCCTTTTCTTTGCACATATTTGCACCAAAGTGGTCGAAGCCTATAGGAAGTGCGTATAGTCAATACAAGGGATATGAACATCTGCAGAGTCAGAACTACTTCAATTTTATCCTAATTTTATACCTGTATATTTTCAATGATGTCGGCAACCTGTACACCGATGGTTTCAATATAACGGGCATATGTTTTGGGAATTATGAAAAGCATAACATCCCACGGTCTATCCTTTGTAACTCAGAAATTACAGCAAGAATAATGTGTATGGATAGACTTGTGTGGCGACCACCTAGACTTTACTCATGTGTAGTGTGGCTATTTCTAGCTTTATCACTGGCAAATTGTGGCTGTTTCTTTCACACCAGCAGATACAGCTTTGTGAACCCGGCCCTTTATGTTTGCTGCCGAGGTGGCTGGATTTTGAAAGGTGTGTGCCTGCTCCTCAGAACTGAACTCTTGTGATAATGCCCCTTAAGGCCTGGTGGAGCCATAGAATTTAGAGAACATCTTCAAACTTCTCCATGCAGTTACCGCTACTTATGTGCCCTGGAATTACTATACCACACAAATTTTCTTGAAGTTAGTATGGATCAGTATGGACCAACAATGACCTTGTCAATACTTTCATCAGTCTACGCAAAAGTATCTCTGGGTATCGGTATTCCGCCTTAAACAATTTAATTAACCTGCTTCTTGTGTTTCTCATGTTATCACCATTGTAAAGATGTAAAGGTGTCAGCCCTGCAGACATTCAAACCAGTGGTCTTCAGGTTACCCACAGATCTCTGCAGATGCTCCCATGACATAGGAGACACATCGAGCCAGTTTTGGCATTTTAGCTACCCGCACTTATTAGTCTGGGACTTACTGTTTCAATCTTCCTAATATATTTCTGGGACTTCATCATGTCCACGGATTCACAGGACTGTTGGGTAAAAGGACAGGAAAGTTGATCATGGCGCCCCTGGCATGGGACCAATTGGTACCTTTAATGATTGAGATAACTTACTAACATATATATTACTGTTAGAGGGCTGGGTACTCCTTATGTTTGTGTGTCAGCAACTTCTAGAGGTGTGGTGTAGAATGAGGCGAGTTGACCACTTAACCAGAGCTCTCAAATCTCCCGGGTCCATGCGTGAGTCACTTTTCCAGTCCAGATTTTGTTTTGCATTCTGGACGTGCAGTCCCATTTATCATATTATTAAACCAGGAAGGCCTGTCCCGGTGTTGCACAGCAAAAACCTGGACTGGAAAAGCTATTCATGAATGGAACTGGGAGTTCTTTGCATTCTGAGAGGTGTACTGCATTGTATCTCTTTATAAAACCAGGACTACAAGTCCCAAATGTAAAACAAAACACTGGACTGGAAGCACTACTCACACATGGAGATAGGGTGGCTTTGTATTCTGGACGGTGTAGTGCAGTTTATCCCATTATAAAATCAAGACTACAGGTCCCAGAATGCACAGGAGAAACAAAAACAGACATCAACCTGAACTGCTCCCTCTGGACGTCTTGGAGTCTCCCTGGTTAGCTGTAATTCCCCTCCATCTGAACCCGGTCCCACACATCAACGAAACAGGCAGAATCACAAATAACTCTGTAAAAGATGACTTGTATTTCATTGGAATTGCTAAATTGCCCATAGCCCTTCTCAGGGATCAACGCGTAAACATATTGAGGAAGAGAAATACATTTTGAAATTCATAAAGTAGGTATTTTAGATCACACTCCTCTGCCAAGGTCTTACTGAAAACAGTTTTCTGGACGTTTTAGTCACTCTAATAAAACGAGAGTTTTTTTTTTTATCCAAAACGAAATGTGAATTTAGTAAACGCCAACAATTTCACAACAAAGTAAAAACCGACAAAACTACGACTAACAAGGAAAACAGGAAACAGGAAATGGCATGTGATAGAAATCTCAGGCTGCATAATGGAACAATGAATCGAGCAAACTTCAGACACACATTTACAAAAGCCAGTAGGTCCCAAAGGGGAAACTTACTGGCTTTTGCCAATGCTGGTTTATCATGTTGATGTTTTTCATTGGAACCCTGAAGTACACTAATCATACCACAGCCGCGGCACGCCTTTCACATTTCCTTTTTCACCAACATCCTTTTTAGGACTGGCATAAGCCAAGATCATTTGATTTTACTAGGTTATATGTATAGTGTCCCCGTAGGAGCTTTCAGCCAGCCCTCCTCAATCATTCGCTGCTGTTATCAAGTCATTGACAGTTTTGCTCCCCCCACTACAGCATGGGGTGAAGGGCTCACTGCATCCATTGGCTAACTCCACTGTGTGCAGTGGTGCACGGCCCTTTCGCAGGGAGCATGGCCGCACTCACTGTAATTTCCTTCAGTGCCAGGGATGACTAGCGAAATGGCTTTTATTGAGACCAAAAACAATGTAGCTTTTTTTAGCCACTGTGTATTTTTTCATTGACAAGGCTCAGCACCTTTCACAACAATAACGTTTTGCAAAATCCACGACCAAACAAAACAAGCACTGGTATAAAGTAAAAAGGCTGGTATCAAACACCAGATATAATATGCTTGATTGCTTTGCATAGGGCTCCATTTCGCCTTGAGTACATTGCTGCTGCTCGTCATTAAGCCCTGGCATGACAGTTTGTACAATGTAGCTCCTCTCGTCCCACCTCCAGGGTTGTAGCTGCTTCCACAATGGCCTGCTGCTTATTGTCCTGGATGTAGCGCAGAGGGGCCTGGGGATAGCAGAGGCCTACGCAGCGGGTTAATGACAGAACGCACACACTGGTTAGTGGTACTCTGGCGGGAAGACCCAAAGCGGTCTTCCGCCGTTTATTTATTTATGCGTGCACAGCAGTAAATGGCAACAAAGTAGTGGAGGGCCCAGATGGCTCTCTACATCCCTCCTATTCTTTAGACACAGTCATCAGGATTCTACAGTTACGGGGATGTGCACACAAAGTCCCTCAGCCGTTGGCTGGGTGCAGGGTTCGGCCGGAGACCATACTTCTGGCTCCGGGAGTTGGAACTGGCCGCTGCATCTGTTTAAGTGTTCGGGGGTGAAACAATCACAAGTCCTTGGCGTGACCCGCTGGCCTCAGGGACAGTCCCTCCACTCTCTGTCTGCGGGGATCTTGGTGGAGAGACCAGCGGTCCCAGCGAGCCGATGGGGGTGAGGCTCGGGGTGTTCTCCAGACCTCCTGACTCTTCCTGGTCAACACCTGCCCCACTCGTCTTCTTGAAGCTTGACACATTCCTCGTGACAACTTGTTGCCCTCGATGAGCAGTGACCATGGTCCCTTGAATCTTAACAATGACCCATTCTTCCGGTTCATAGGGTGTTCTAAACTTCCATCCTTGGTGTCTGTCCTTGACCACAACGGAGTCCCCCACTTTCAACTGTGGCTCTTTTGCTCTGCGGGCTTCATTCACCTTTTGATTTGTTGATGTTCTCCTCGCTTGGACGACTTCATTGTCCCGTTCCGGGGGTTTCCATGTTGGGTCAGTCGGGATGCTGTCCCTCGGGGGCCTTTTGAAAAGCAGATGTGCAGGAGCACACTTGGTCATGCTTTGTGGCGTCTGCCTGTAGGCGTCAAGGAACTGGTCAAGTGCCGCCGATTCCGCATCTGCACCTTGATCAACAGCAATGCGCAGGGCCCGGTTGAGTGTCCGCATAAGACGTTCCACCTCCCCCTTTGGCTTGTGGCCATAGAGGGGGTGATCTTTCTGTGGCGAATCGCCTTCTTCTCCAATTATTTCTGTAACTCCCGGCCCTGGAATGGAGGTCAATTGTCTGAACGGATTTCATCGGGTAACCCCATGAGTGAAAACATCTTCTCAAGGACTCTTCGTACAAGCACGAACGCTGTCGATGTCACCACCTCCACGATCGGGAACTTTGAGAAGGAGTCAACCAGCACTAGCATGGTGCGACCATCCAGAAAGCTTCCAAAGTCGATGCTGACCTTGGTCCATGGTAGTTCGGTTGGTTCTTCCGTGATTACTGGCGCCGGCTCCCCACCAGTGATGGTACAAGCTTGACATTGTCTCACCATGTCCTCCATCATGGCATTCATGGCTGGGAACCACACCTTGTTCCGCAGTCTGGCCTTTGTCTTCGCCATTCCTTGGTTGCTGACGTGTGCTAGCTGGAGGATCCAGTGTTGCAGTCTCTTTGGGATTATGATGACGTGTCCCGTCAGAACAACACCCCATTCTCCCACACTTAGTTCATGGTGAATTTGCCAGATCTGTTGCCAAGTGTGGCTGTCTTTGGCTCGGACTTCCTGAGACCCGTCTTGCAGTCCTTCCTTGGTGAAGACGTACCCGAAGAAGTCGACTGACTCCTGGTAGAACGAACACTTGGATTTGTGAAGGGTCAGACCGCAATCTTCGAGCCGCTGGAGGGTGGCCCGGAGGTGAGTGTGGTGTTCCTCCAAAGTGTTCGAGAACACCAGGATGTCGTCGCTCAGGTTGATGACACCCAGCAAGCTGGACAGTGTTTCCCTGATGTCATTCTGGAAGAACTCGGCTGCCAACAACACCCCAAAACTCAGTCTCTTGTACCTACTGAGGCCGATGTGCGTTGAGAACGTGGTGATATACCTGCTCTCGGGTTCGAGCTCCAACTGGTGGTACCCCACGTTTAGGTCCAGCTTTGAAAAACATTTGGCTCCATTCAGATCCGCCATGATGTCGTCCATGGTGGGCGTGAGGTGGCATTCCCTCTTGACGCCAGGTTCGGGAGCCTCATGTTCATGCAGAGCAGGATGGCTCTGGGCTGCTTTGGCTTGGGAGCCATGACCAGCAGGGACTTTCCTCCCTTGCCCCAGTTCTTTGGTCGGACCATTTCCTAGCGGATTTCACGCTAGGACATCAGCCTGTGGCCGCCCGCATTTCGCAGCGGCTCGCTGCTCGTAGTTCTAGAGCCTTCCACAAAGTCACCCCGGCCATGATCACCCAGGCTTTAGATACCCATCCTTGTGTTTTTACGGGCAGACTGGAGGATGATGTGGTGTGTTTTCAGAATTGGCTCACTGCACGTTTGGAAGCCTTGGCACCATCTCGCCAGGTTAGATCTGAACTGGCACGAGCATCAGCCCCGTGGTTCTCTGCTGCCTTGGCGGCCAAGAGAAGGCACTGCAAGAGGCTGGAGAGAATTTGGAGGAGGCACTATGATACATCGGCTAAGCAGTCTTACAGAGCAGCAGTGAAAGAATATCACAGGGAGCTCGTTGCAGAGAAAAAATCCTATTTGGCCAGAAGGATCGAGGAAGCAGATAGCTCCTGCAAAGAGATCTTTAAGATTGTTAAAGAATTCATCTCTCCCTCCTGCTGCACTTCTGCATCTGCTTTCTCGGAAGCTTGGATCATGGAGCTTGCAGTATTTTTTACTAATAAAATACGTACTATCCAGTCAGCGTTACAAGGAACCCAGATCATCTTGAGCAAAGGTTCAGAGGTCGATGGCCTTTCCAACCCCTGGTTATGCCCACCAGCTATGCATATGGATTCTGTGGGCCCTACCCTGCACTGTTTTCCCTCTTTAGAGCCTCAGGCCTCGCTTGACCTTTTGTCTAGCCTGAAATCTGGCTCTCCTCTGGACCCTTGCCCCGCCAAGTGTCTTGCGACCCTGGCACCTGCCCTTAATCCGATCATCAACCCTCTCATTAATGCATCTTTGAAGTCGGGCAAAGTCCCCTCCTCCTGGAAACAGGCCTTAGTTCTTCCCCTCATTAAAAAACCAAATGCAGATGCTAAACTGCATTCTAATTATAGGCCAATCTCGCTGCTTCCTGCCCTGGCCAAGATCACTGAAAAGTGTGTTCATACCACCCTTACCAACTTTGTAGAGGGCAACTCCCTTTTACATCAGTCACAGTCTGGATTTAGATCTAACCTGAGCACCGAGACCGCTCTTCTTGAGGTTACAGAGATTGTGAAGGAGACCCTCGATAGGGGTGGAAAGGCCCTGCTTATCATGCTTGATTTGTCGGCGGCCTTCGACACCGTCCCCCACGACCTCCTCCTAATTAGACTCTGGGAGATTGGGCTGCGGGGTACGGTGTTCGCATGGTTTCAGTCTTTTTTGGCCGATCGGACACAAACGATCTGGGCCCCCCCTTTCTCCGCCCGGATGCCGCAGCTTAAGGTAGGGGTCCCGCAGGGCTCCATACTGAGTCCTTCCCTCTTTAATATCTTCCTTACACCTCTTGCGGCACGGGTGGAGGAGCTAGGGGCCCAGATCATATCCTATGCGGATGACACACAGCTCCTGTTCACTTGTGACAGGGGCTGTGACTTCGATGGAGCAGCCATTCGGAAGTGTTTGGAGTTTGTGTTTGACTGGTTTGGGAAAAATGGCCTCAAATGCAACTCCGACAAATCCGAGATATTGTTCTTTGGCTGTCCTGCAGACCCACGTTGGAAGCTATGGTGGCCTTCGGCCATGTCTCCCCCTGCCAGCGATTCGGTTACAGCGAAGAACCTGGGTATGATGGTCGATAACACTCTTTCCTTTAAAACCCAGGTTGCCGGCTTGACTGGGAAGTGCTTTGCCATCTTAAGGATGTTGCGCAAGTTTCTGCCCTATTTATCTTTGGAGCATAAGAAAATTACGGTGCAAGCATTAATTGGCTCGCGCCTAGACTACGCCAACATCCTTTACTTAGGTCTTCCTGAGTATCTGCTGACTCGTCTGCAGATAGTTCAAAATTCTGCAGCCAGGGCAATCTTCGGTTTAACTAGAAGATCTAGGGCCAGCAATCTCCTTGTCTCTCTGCATTGGTTGCCGATTCGTAAGCGTATCTTCTTCAAGACCCTAATTACAGCTTTTAGGGCGCTTCATAATTTCGGCGCTGAATATCTGCAGAGAAGGGTCAATTTCTATCTTCCATCTAGACCTCTGAGATCTGCTGCCCAGGCCAAGGCTATTGTTCCAACAGTGAAGCGTGCTCGCTGTGGAGGTCGCTCCTTTAGTTACCTTGCACCCCGCCTCTGGAACACATTGCCCTTGACGTTGCGGATGTGCACCAATCTCTCGGTTTTTAGGAAAGGACTTAAAACCTATCTGTTTGCTTTGTAATGCTGTTATGGTTAATTCTGGTTATGTTTTCTGCTATGGCTGTTTGTTTGCTGCTGGTATTTGGTGTGATGATCTTTAGCGCCGGGACGCTCTTTGGAGCAGCTGAGCGCTCTACAAAACAAACAGTAACATAACATAACATAACATAACACACATGGGGTCGACCCGGACACCTTCTCGATGACATCGAGGTCTTCCAGCTTCTTCAGCTCTTCTTCCACTTGCAGGCGGAGATTGAACGGCACTCTCCTATGTCTCAGGGCGGCGGGCCTCACTGTGGTCTCTATGTGGAGCTTGAACCGTTTCCCTTTTAGCTTTCCGAACCTAGTGAATAGCGCCAGGAACTCCCTCAGGATGGCTTCGGTGTGGGATTTGTGGACCTGGTTCTTAAAAAAGACCAGGCCTAGGTCTTCCGCCGTGTGGCAGCTGAGTAGCATGCCTTTTCTCGGTTCCGTGACGTGGAATAGAGCCACTGTGACATGCTTTCCGGTGGCGATCTTGGCTTGGATGACTCCTCGAAGGGGTAGCATGTCTGTTCCTCCGTAGGTGTAGATCCAAGCCTTGGTGGGTGCAAACGGGGGCCTTGGTGACAGACGGTCATACTGCTCCGAATCCATAACGTTGACCGGTGCGCCCGTGTCGATGAGCGTCTGGACAGAGGACCCTTCAACTAGGGCAGAGCACATCGGTGGCGGCCTCCGGTGATTGTCAGACCTGCTGACAAAGGACACAACGAACACGTCATCGTCTTCTAGGGCGAGGCAGCACTTCCGTGGCGGGTCGTCCTTTCGCGCTTGTGGGTCTTCGAGCGAGACTTGGCGCAGGTGTTGTGAAATACCTCATGATCTTGGAGGGGCTTGCCGGGACCGGCTACTTCGACACACCCTTGCAAAGTGGTTCATCTTCCCGCAGTGGGAGCACGTCTTCCCCCTTGCCCCACACACTGCCGTTGTCAGGTGGTCCTCTCCGCAGTTGCTGCATGCCTCACCAGTTGTCGTCCTTGGTGCCTGTCAAGCTATGGTAGGGCGCCGTTGTATCGCCTCGACTCTTTCTTCTTTGAAGGGCACATATCATGGGGCGTGTGTCGCCATGGCAAACTTGTGCAGAGCAGCCTCCATTTCACCAGCCCGAACGTCCGACAGTTCATGAGACCTGGCCAGGATAAGGATCTCATCCAGAGAGATCCCCACTTGCCGAAGTATCGGTTTTCCCAACAGCGTACAGCGGCACCCCTGGATGACTTGGCCGCGTATCTCCTCCCTTTGGTCCAGGAAGGTGCACGTGCTGGCTAGCCTTTGCAGCCGTGCGTAAAACATGTCCACGGACTCCGTGTCTGACTGTGACGCCTGTCTAAACTGGATCCGCTTGAAGTCGGGGTCAAGTTGAGGGTCAAAGTGCCTGTTGAGGGTCAAAGTGCCTGTTGGGCGCTGCGACCGCCGCCTCATAGTCGTCGTCGTCACCTGTGTTGGGCAGGGTTTCAAAGAGATCGTATATCTCCACGCTGCCATAGTATATAAGCAGCGACCTCTTCACAGTGCCGTCCGCGTTTCTCTAGTACCCTTAAAATAATGGTTCAACCGCCCAATCCACGCTTTCCATGGTGGGGCCGCCGTGGCAGGGTCAGCGGTTTCGCTAAACGGTGGCAGTGGGGAGACGACTGTGTGGCTGAGTCCTGGGGGTGGAACGTTGGCACTCCAAGGTGGATTGTCCTCATCGGCCTGTTGGCCCGCCGTGCCTGGCAGGGCTGGGTTGCTCATGGTGGGGGCGCGCTAGGGCGTTGTCGCAGTGGCGCAGTGTTGGCGCAAGGGATCCTGGATGCACGGTCTGTGCCGGCGTGTAACCACATGTGGGATGTGCCTGGTGATGCATGATGCGCTGGGCCTGCTCCTCAGGTTGACATGATACGGCCACCCTGTGGACTGTAGGGCTGACTGAGAGTGCCCTTTCTTTCACTGGAGCCAGTGCTGGGGTCTTGGCGGCACTCTCCCTCTTGTGGGCTGCACAGGGTCCCTTGGGTCTCCTCCGAGGTAGTTCTAGCAGTGGGGCAGGGTTCCCAGGCCATCCCTGGATGTTTGCTGGGCGAAGCTGCCTCCGCGGCAGCAGATGGGGAGACATGGGCCACGTGGAAGGCTGCTCTCACTGACTTCCACACATGCAGGCCTGTAATTTCACTGTGAACCACCGGGGGAGCTCACTACGGGGCCGGCTGACTCAAAGCTTGCAGGATTGACGCGATCCTCCTCATGCATGCAGCACCGAGCACGCTCCCAACAGTCCAGGGAAGCACCGGCGGGTGCAGGACGTCTCAGCAGCCTCACACCAGGCCGGGGAAGACACCGGCTGGAGTCTCGGTGCCGGAGGCTGGACATCAAACCAATAAGAATACACGGCATTTAATCACCGCCATCACGGACCGAGAGGGGATACCTACGGATCCAAAGGTGAAGCCCTGACAAGATCGCGGATCGGGGGGCATCTTCCGAGAAAAGAAAAACACGCGACGAACTCTAAGATACAACATCAGAGTTGATTGTATTTCGCCATGAATCAAACCTTACAGAAAGGAACACAGGAGCTCCATGGTATTTCACCACGAGAGCCCAAGACGGCATCAAACGTCCTACCTGTCTAAAGCCCCGCCCTGACGAAGACCTTCGTTTGAAACACTGCACTTGGTCCCATTTATTGAAGGTCGAAACTCGTTGGCTTTTTATAAAGAGAGGTTCAGAGCAACCAAGCTTAAAGAGATTGCTCTTTACTAAGGCACATATGAGCAGAACAATGTATTCTCTCAATTAGAGTTTGAGAATAACTCTTTGACCTCTCTAGGACCTGTATAGAGATTAGAATTGAGGATTGAAGAAAATAAAGTCCCAATTTAAACTATATTCCAGTAGGACTTTTTCTAAAACTGGGAACACGTTTTCCTGTTTGTATATTTGTCACAAAGTGTTAGGTCACGTGAATGTTAGTGATGTAAATAATGTCTATGTGTATTGTATTTTTGTCTTAAAGCTTTCTATGTACCTAAAAAGTTGGGGTTATATGTCCTAAATTGTAATGTGATGGTAATCTCTTCTTTCTATCTATTTGAAAAAACAAATGTATCCATAAATAAATGGTAGCCCAAGGTTAATTGAGAAAACCATTGTGGCAGAACGAAAATTAATTTGTGGTGTCAGAGGTACTTTGTGTATTTTGATGGGAGGCTGGACAGGGGACACCACAGCAGCGACAGCGCAGGGCACAGCCCAGGCCGCGGACGGCTCCACGCGGTAAGAGGTGGCAGGAACCAGGTTTTCCGGATAGCGGAGCATCGCCGGTGGGCTCCGCACGCTCCACGTCTGGCAGGGATGGTGCACCAGGTTACGACCGGCCTCGTCGCCAGTGTTGTGCGGCGGGCCAGGGATAGCAGAGGCCTACGCAGTGCGTTAATAATAGTACGCAAACACTGGTTAGTGGTACTCTGGCGGGAAGACCCCGAGCGGTCTTCCGCCGTTTAATTATTTCCTCGGGTCGAACCCGCCCCGAGGAGCGCATGCGCAGCAGTAAACGGAAACAAAGTAGTAGAGAGCCAGCCAGGATGGCTCTCTACATTGGATAAGCGCTTTATAATATCTTGCAAGGCAAAAGGCGCTTTAAATTCTCACATCCCGTAGGCTGAGAGAATAAAGCCTTCAGGTTCATTAAATTGAGTTTATTCTTTTTAATGGCAACAAAGCCAGATAGTGTAAGCTTCAAGGCGCTGAATGTGTAACAGACATATAAACCATTAAACAAATTAATAAAAAGGAAATTATTAAAATGTATTTTTATAATACGAATAAATGCAGCACAAACAAAATACGTACACACCAACCAAGCACACAGAGAGTTTTAGCTTTTTACTCATTGAACTGGCAGCGCCTCGGGGCCTAAACAGAAATATTAGGCACTATACAAGTTTCCTATACAACGGATGGCAAAGGGCGGTAGGGTGTCTCCAAACAGAGGTGAGGAGGGGGGGGGAGGGGAGGGGACTTTGTTGATCTCAGACGGTGTTCAAAGCACTGGCCGAGAGTAGCATTGTGCTAAAAGTGCTGTGCTTTGATTGAAAAATACAGGCTGGCAATGAGCCACTGTGCGTCGGGCAGGCAGTGACATCTTTTGCCCCACATCTCCTGGCCGGGAGTAGGCGTTAAAGTGTAGGGGGTCGATCCAGTGAACCCTCAAAGTCCCTTCCGCAATTTCCCAAATCTTACCGTGGATACGTTTACAATTTGGGAGGCCAGGCTGCTCATAGCAAGTTGGGAATCATGTACTTGATTGCAATTTTTGAAATGGACAGATGAACATAAGTGAAATGTATGAATTTTTAAATATGTTTAGAGCTGCCAACTTTATAGTACACTAATGAAAAAATATGTTTCTTAGTCTGGGCGGTCCCCAACGAAATTGCTTCACACGGTGGGCAGGGTGGTACAACAAAGTTTGAAGCCCACTAGTGTTGAGGAATGTGAAAAACAGTACATCAATTTCAGGTATTACGGGCTAATTAAAGCCCATATAACTTATAAGCAATAAAAATGTAAACATCATAGTACAAAAAAGATAAGAAGTCATACATATTGTTCATTATGTGTTGTGAAAAACAGCACAAGCAGCCGAAACGGAGCTGTTCACGCCGTGATCACCTTATCAGAGTTCAGGTAGTAAACTGCGAATATCCCAAAACATCTTGACATCTGGCTCATGAGAACGACGCACAGTTTATGTCAAAAACAGGGATGACAGGAAGGTAAGGAAGAACATAACGAAAATTTGAGCTAAAGTGTGAAATTTGTAGTGTACATTGGGACCACCCTAAAATACTCACACCGAAGCACCCATAACATGTGCGCTTCACTCTACAGCACGACACCCTGCATCAGCAACCCAGAATCGTTCATACTACATTTCTCACTACGAAGACTCCGCCCTACCTACCGCGTTCACCTGCACCCCAGATTATGCATTACGTAAATTCATAGGTAAATAAAGTAATAGAAACCCATTTCTGAAAACACAATCAAATATCCATTTCGTGAAATAAAATATCAATATAGTTTGGTATAAAATAATGGAAAAATACCCATAAGAACAATGAAAAACTATTAATATTAATTTATTTAAAAAACTTCTTAAAAGGAAAAATGCGGATGTCATAGCAAAAGAGCAAACTTTGATAAGGCTAATAGGTCTCGCCTTTTGGCTTTGCCAATGCACGCATGCTGTGTTTGTCAATGTTTTTTTTGCCTTTGCCATTCAGCATAAGCAAAAAAATGTTTTTAAAAAAAAGTGCAACAATGCATGTGCATGCTTTGAATTGTAACAAAGGTTAGGTAACGAAGGGCCTTGGGAACTTGGTATGGGGAGGGTCTGCAATTCAAGAACTTTAACAATTAAGAAACAAAAATGTGAGAAATTCAAGGGCGGAAGAAGCAATAGAACGAGCTGGGAGGGGGGAGTAACACAAAGAGCAGAGGGGGAATTGCAGGAGATAAGAAGCACAGGAGGGTGAGAGCAAGAAAATACACGGGCTTGCACCGAGTTCTGAAAGAAAAAGAAACACGCATTGGAAAATGCATTAGGTTTCGCCTATGTGATTAATAATAAGCTGTTTTTGTTGTAAGTTGTAGCTTGCTGAGCAGTTGTACAGTATAAGTTACAGAAAGTCTGTTATCCTGTTAGGAATTTTTGATGTACTAAAAGGTTAAACATTGTGCTTTTACTAGTGGTATAGTGCAGGTAAGTAGCAAAAGTTTGAAAAATGAAATGGAAGAGGGAAATAATAGAATTAATTGATGAAATAGCAATATTATGTGTTTGGAGGAGTTCTGACAACTTTTGGGCCCAGTGCCAGTGCATCTGCTGCACCATTCAAATCAGTCCCCTAGTGCCTGCAAGATAACTGCACTTGTGACTGCCTGTTTAGTAGTAAAATATTGCACTACTTGCTATTTAGAGGAGTTCCTAGAGCTTTTGGCCCCGGTGCCACTGCACCTGCTGCACCATTGAAATCATGATCCTATTGCCTGTAAGATAACTGCACTTGTGACTTCCTGTTTAGTGATAAAATATTGCAATATTAGGTGTTTAGTGGGCTGCCTAGAGCTTTTGGTTCTGGTGTTACTGCACCTGCTGCATCATTCAAATCATGACCCTATTACCTGCTAGATAAATGCAATTGTGACTGTCTTGTTTAGTGGTATAATGTACCAATTTTCAGGGTTTAGTGGGGTACCTAGAGCTTTTGGCCCCAGAGCCACTGCACCTGCTGCACCATTCAAATCAAATCTATTTTAACTGCAAGGTAACTGCAATTGTGACTGCCTGGTCAGTAGCCAAATATAGCAATATTATGTGTTTAGAGGAGTTCTGACAACTTTTGGGCCCGGTGCTACTACAACTGCTGCACCATTCAAATCATGACCCTGTTGTCTGCAAAGTAACTGCACTTGTGGCTTCCTAGTAAAATATAGCATAGCTCTTGTATATAAACTTTATTTTTAAACGTGCACTGTTTATTACAACATTTAGAATTTGATCATAATGACCAAATAGATTAAGTTGAAAAAAATCAATCAGGTAATGCCTACAAAGTGCAAAGAAAGGGACTGAGCCATGAATAGGAAATGACACGAATGTTCTAAGACTAAAGCATCTGCTCTACACAACTAAGTAATAAAAAGCTAGCATTCCAGCATACTGTTAGAAGCTGTATGGCTTTTCAGTGGGATTAGATCTTATCTTGACAGCGAATGGGGCTTAAACAGTGTGAACAGTTTTAGTAGTAGAAGTATTGTAAATGCGTGCAGCCAGGGGAAGGTAATAAAAAAAAGTTTGATACAAAAGCGAATGAACAGAGTAATTCAGGATGGGAACTGATAAGAGCTCCCTTTTAAAATACATTGAAAAACAAGAAATTGCACAAGCACAGCACAAGCGCTGTGCAGGCGAAACCTAATGAGTGTTGATGGGCTCCACCGGCTCACATTCAACCAATCAAAGGAGTGGTAAAGAAGCTATGTTCTAATGAAGGAACAAACATATGGAAAGGAAGAAACCGATCAAATAACAAGCAATCAAATGAGAATGAAAAGACAGCCAGCCAATGGTGAGGGATGGGCTGGCCCAAAGCCCTCTCTAAGTTTTTGTATTGTCCACAACAGTTCTTTTTGGCAGCAGACAGCTAAATCCTATCTATATCCTGGACTAAAAAGTGGTAAGGGGGCTAAAGGTAGAAGGCGGCAGTGATGGCGAATGGCTAAGAGCAAAAAAAATATATATATATGGTTGTCTTCCCCAAAAGGGGAGTCAGGAGTTAGAAGGTGGGGAAACACATGTGGAAGGGGAACAACTGTGAATATAGGAAAGGGGGCTTAGGGACCTACACTGGCACCAGTAAATTAAAACAACTGGAACACTTAGGATATGAAAATAAAGAGAACCCATTTAAATATTAATGGAGTTTACACATCAAAAAAGCTTATAGAAAGACATTGTATTTACAAAAAACATTAAATTAATTGAAAATGGTAGTTGTCGCCTTGTTCAATTAAACATGTTAAGTGAAATGGTTTCTTATAATTGGTATTCTTCGAATCTGTTTTTGTACAAAATCACTTTGAGCCCTTCTACAATGTAAAGCAATAACCTCACTGTTCTCACACGCCCGTGCACACAGACATGTGTGCATGCACATACACACACACACACCCCCCACAGCATCATTGAGTAATCAAAGCACCCCAAAAATACACAACCTGTAAAACTAATGGTGCAAAACAGAGTCTCTAAACTATAATCCTATAACACTAGCACTGTTCCTCCTCAAGAATCACACTGCCCCACATTCTCACTTAGCTTGTTACCCACAATGGCCACAATCCACTTTCCAGCTGTGAACTCTCTGGTTGCGTGACTGACCATTTCGTAAACTCTATCTCCAAGTCAAGAAACCTTCAGTACTAAGCATGTAATAAAGTACATTCCACGTAATAAAAAAGTGTGTATCTATATTTTACAACCTTCTTCAAATAATCATATTTCTGCAATATACAACACATAGAGGTCCATTAGGATGGTGGGCGGACTTCCGTCCGCCCGCCACCCTAGCGGTGCTGGGACCAGCCGCCAGTCGTGCGGCCGTCCTGCACCGGTGATTAGGATGCCACCGCCACCGTGGTGGTGGCATCCTCCATTCCCAGCTTTGTGGGGGCGGTGCTGGCACCGCAACGGGCCCCCGGAAAGAGAATTCGGCATGCCTTTCCACCGTGACGGAAAGGCATGTTTCCACCCCCATGCTAATATGGATGGCGGTGTCTAGCAGACACCACCACCATATTAAACCCTTTTCCACCCGGTCAACTTGTCAACCGGGCGAAAAAGCGGCAGGCGGTCTTCCCGTCCGCCGCAGTACCCCGCCATACTAATATGGCAGGGGGTAAATGGGTGGCGGGCAGGGAAGGATGTAGGGCGGACCGGCTCCGCCATGCGGGCGGTGGCGATCCGCCCTACAACCTAATGGGCCCCATAATCTCTAAAAAGGAATATATTACTTCAGGGTGATGCTTTTGTGAGAGCTTAGACTAGGTGATATGAGTCTATGCTGCTATTAAGAGAGTGAATATACTTTGTATGCATAAGTTGGATTGTTTAATAAGGTGGCAACTCCAAAAGGGGGGAAAATAACATTTGTTTTTTTCTAGTAATGTGAGCAAGTTGACAGACTTCGTTGGAATGGCTTGGCTTCAAGTGTACACAGAGAGAGCCTTTTATTGGCTGGGTGGTTAGATTTAGTTGGCCTGTAGTCTATCTGGGTCTGAATGCTTTGGAAGTTGGTAAGGGTGACTGTACTGGTGAACCCAAGGAAGAAAACGACTTCTAAGAGCACGGTGCTCTTCACCCCTTTGGGAGTCGCGGTGCCTTGGTAAGGCCCTCCAGGACAGCCAAAGAAGCTGGACAGACGGGAAAAAGACTGAGCCTGAGCTGCAAACAGATATTCTTCTGGGGAGAAAGCCCCCCTTATCCACTCTGATGCATGGAGTGACCATGAACCTTCAGTGAATAGGATCCTTAAATCCAAGATGTAGAACTCTAAATGGGCAAACATGCTGTGATACCACATATGAGCATCAATCATTGGGCAGTTGGCAATATCCTACCTAATTTCAGGCTGGTTAATGCCCACAAAACCAGGCTGTCCTTCCAGTGCTACCTGGGGCTGGGATCTCAACTTATTAGCCTTGCATGCCATTCCTACTTAGCACCTCTGACGGAGAGTGCAGGAGATATAACTTTTTTGCCCCAAATCTATTCTTCGGTTAGTTATCTCACCAATAATTTATTCCACCTTTTCTTCTAGTTTAGTTTTTTTTAAACACAACGGTATTCCATTTGTTAGTCCAGACTCTTAATATTAGATCGAAGCAAAGTGTTTTATTTTAGCTGCAATGCATTTCGGGCCTGACTTGGTCCTTTTTCGGGGAGAATTGACGATTTGTTTCAAATTCATGAAACAAATGCAACACGCTTTCAACAAAATGAGAATACACAACTTTTAGACCCCTGGATAGTACTACTTGTTTTCCCGACAAGGATCTTACAGTTGTAGTCTCTAACTTCTATCCGCAATAACTTGCAGCAATTGAATAGTAAATATCCAGCGCAATTGCTCAGAGTCCAGAACAGAGAACCATTGGCATACTTTTATGTTCTCATCACTACCCAGTCCTTGAGCTCAGTATTCTTAGCAGCTAGACTTCCTGGTTGATCTTTTTTCCCAACAATCAACTCTCCAAACAACACTGCACTCTTTTTAAAACGTTCATGGTAATCTTTTACTCCTAAATTTACTCATTGTGTAGTTCAAATTCACAGAAATTATCCAAAAATTTGTTTTTCTTACGTTTAAAGCAAATAACTGTATTCAACCTTTTCATTCATTTCATTGGGTTGCAAGATTTTAATCTGTATACTCGTAAATATTCCATTGGGACAAGCATGTATTTCTATAATCCCCTCTCATCCCTTGTATTTTCTAATCCCTGTAACGACTAATTGTTGCTGGGCCGTGCAAGTGTCTTCAGTCGATGCCACACCAACAGCGCAGCATTTGGCTCCTTTAAATCTCCACCTGAGTGTTCCAGCATCAGGGACCGCATCTACATATCCTTAGGGCACTGAGTCTTGCTTGCTACCTGTGTGGTGGGTGGCAGCTGCATGCTATGCACTCCTGCAGTACCATTCAACTAACTGAACATGGTGGTGACAACCTGCGACCTGCTCTTGGCAGTTCCAAGGTGCTTGTTTGAGACAGGGTATGAGAAATGAATCCATATTAAAGGCTTCAGCTACTTTTCCACATTGTCTTCTTCTGGATCCTTGATGTGCAAGACCGGCCTTGCTATTTCTTCCCAAACCAAGATGGCCATCATTTATAATAATACATTGATCTTAACAGTTCAAGATGGTCATGGTGGCTTTCTTTTGACATCATTTCTGTTTCAACCATTGCACAGGAAGTGGATGCGTTGCAACATATTGAAAATCTAGTTTTGGTTGCATCCAACCCCTTTGCTACCGTTGTTGTAGTACCTGATGCTTTCGCTACATCTTCAGCGGGGTCTTTTCTCTGCCCAGTTCTGCAAGGGGTTGGTGCCGTACGCATTTCTGTAGCATCTCACCTCATCTTCAATCAAGTATGCCAGAATTGCATAAGAGCTTTTCTCTGCCTTTGGCTTTTTCCTCCCTTGGACCAGTTCTGGAAGACACTCATCACCTTTCACATACCGGAATTGCTCATGATGAAACCCTACCTACCGGAAAAGGTCCCCCTTCCTCAGGCGATTAAAACAAACCAGAAAGGAACGATTACTTTATACATCTAAAAGCTTAACTATTGTACAAGCAGGCCTCTTTAACATGCATTGTCATTGCTGAGTGTAAATTCCTTTTATGTTAGTACAATTTAATTTTTATTTTTGTTGTCTTTCCAATGTATATTTTTAACAGGGACACATTAGAAGACAGGACCAACAATTTATATCACATTTCAAATGCTGAGGCTGAGGATTGTGAGCTTTGGCCATATGCTCCAGGTGATAAGAGCTTGTGGGACTTGGAGTGGTCAAAGGTTGAACCGGGACCTTTCACATTGTTTACTGGCTGGAAGTGCGCAAGGACCATGTACTGCCTGGAGCTTTCTTTCAGAAAGACAAGGAGAGAAAAGCGATCAGCATCTTTTAGGAGGACAGGGGTGGAGTGTCAGAAGCATGCAAGGCTGAAAGGCAAAGGTAGCTCTGATTTCTCAAACCTTGAGCAGCGTTATGACATTCAAATATTTACTCAGCATGTGATCTATATATGACAATATGCACTGTAAATCGTATTTATACTTACATATATGTCCAAATTGCTACGATTGTGCCACACCTGGGACTGTAAAGAAGGGCGTTCTATAAGATTAGGACAGGCCTTCTTTTGATGAAGTGACATTAATGCGCATTGCCTATATCAGTTTTCGCTCTTAAATTTATTAGGACCTGGTCCCTGCTTCCGGGGTCCAAGGGATTGTAAGCTTGGGAATTTAGCACTGGTTGGTTGATGAGTGAACAAAATTAATATATAAGTTGCTTATTTATTGTTCCTGAGTTAGGGTGAGTTCTTTCATTGCAGGTCTTTTCCATGGACCATCATGCTTGTGATTGAAGGCATCCTGCGGAGCAGTTTCATCACATGGAATTGTTTATATAAAATCGTCCCCAATAGGACCTGGGTGAATTTGGCTCCTATGGCTGAGGCCAATGGCAATTTCATCGGGTGCAGGCAGAGGCTGGGGTGGGAGTGCACCTTGCACATCATTTGATGCTGCCTTCTGACTTCAATTCAAGTTTATGTGTGTTATCAAGGCAAGAGGACTTCTCATTGATTCAGTGAGTATAACCATGCTGGGAATAACCACCCTCTGGATGTGTGCAGCTGGGGTCTGCACATCTCAACACATGTTCACCCGTGCTCCCCACAAATGCCAGTCTTTCCCACATTGCCCAAACAACGACACTGGGGACTCAACCAACTGGACTTTCAGATTTTCAGGGCTTTTATATCTGATGAATTCTCCCCTTCATAGTCCCCTTGCTCCACTGATCTCAGTCTCTTCCTCCCACCTGACTCATTGACTTCTCTTGCCTATGCAGACCCACACTCTGTAACCCTCTGGAGTTGTCCACCTACTGCTTTGGCTTACATATTGAAAAACATCTTATGCACACCACAGACAAGCGCTTGCAACGCCAAAAGGACTGGCTTCATTTTGATTCCTGAATAAATAAACATAAAAAGCCTGCTGCAGTGAACACAAAAATAGATTGCTTTTTGTATAAAATGCGTCCAAGAGATAACAAATTTAATGTGTGACGGCTTGGTGTACTTTTGTGATGTAAAGTAGTGCCTCATACTTTGTAATGCAATCACTCCATTAGAGGCGGAATGATGCACCAAACAGCCAACAGCATTTGCTGAGAGTGAGATTCTTCTCTGGGTCAACCCAAAACCCATTCTATATACATGTTAAGGAAAAGGTAACAATAAGTTATGAAGTACTTAGAGGCAGCTGCATTGATTGCCTAGCCAGGTCATTTTACCCAACTCCTCATAGTGTTTAAAATACCATTCAAATCTTCATTCAGGACATTTTGTCAGAATTTGCAAGTAATTGGGCAATAGCTTGGTTTAAAAGATTCCCATCTACTGTTTGGTGACAGAGGAACAACCACATCACCATTCTCCCACCCATGCACGGGCAGAAGAATGAGTGCTCACATGCCCTAGTACCCCGGGCTGTGACATAAACGCAAATCAAGACACTTGCAGAGGGAAAAGCACCGCCTAGTTCAAACAAGGTCAGGTAGGCCGTCTCTGGCCATGTCTACTTGCTTAGAGGACGTGATTGATGGCAGTGATGTCAACACAAGAAATTTACTGGAACCCCGAGTAGACTAGGCTATTTACAGCAGCCGCACAGGGGTGTAACACAAGCCCCCGCGGTGCGGGGGGGCTTCGGTCTGCAGGGGCCCCCTCAGCACAGTTCTCGGGACTGATAGCTCCGGATAAAATCCAGATTAGGTGCCCCTCTGTGCACCTTGCAGGGGGGCCTCTTCAACTTTTGTTACGCCACTGCAGCCGCAGTCCAATCTTTTTTCACCAGTTGCACCCAATTAGTCTTCTACCTTCCTAGATGTAGTCAGTGGCACTGACCGGTGATTCTAAGGAATGCTGGGGGGCCTATTCATTTACTACATTTTGTAGTATGTTTAGTATTACTGCAATAGTACTACTACATTACTACAAAATGCTATTAAGAAACTCAATACTATGACCGGCCAACGCATAACAAAGAAGAAATCCTGGATCTTATCACCTCCAAAGGAAACACCATCTCACAGGATAACATCACCCCTTGTGACTGGTCCGACCACCACATCATCCTCTTTTATATTAACCGGGAGGTGTCCCGGAGGAAGGCTCAACCGAAGAAGCTGAAGATATGGAAAAGGGACCTTAGACATATTAATACAGCTGAACTAGCAACCCAATGTGAATCTGCCCTTGCCTCCCAAGCAGACATCTCAGAGGTTCATGTACTCATGGACTTTAACAACTCTACGATCTCTAGTACCATGGATGCCATGGCTCCACTCCAACAAAAAAAATGACTCAACAAAAATCCTCAAACCATGGTTCAATGACAACCTAAATTCTGAACGATGCAACCTAAAGGCAATTTACCGATCTTGGAAATCCAAACCTTCCTCGGATCAGCCAAAAGTCCTTCGAACGGTAAAGAGCTCCTATAACAAACAAATCAAGAATGCCAAGGCCAAATACTTCAGATCCCAACTTAACCAAGCCTCTAATCGCCCCAAGAAACTTTTGGAAATTGTTAAACAACAATCGGTTGTTGCACCCATTCGCTCTGACCCTGGACTCAGCCCACCCTCATGCGACACTCTGGCTGCTTTCTTTACTGAGAAATCAAGACTCATCAATATCGAACTAGATTCTAAGAAAGCTTCTTTGACATCCTATTCATTTGCGCACCCTCCGTCCCGCTCAGAACAGCTCAAACTAGCTAGTCTGAGCACCAAAAACAATGCCTCATGGGGCACCTTTACTCCTTTCAGCGAAAGAGACATTAACAAGATTCTTCAGAGTATCAACCCATCCAATCATTTTAGCAACCCGTTACCACCATCCATCTTCAAAGAAATCAAGGAAGTCATCACCCCCCTTTGGACAAAGATTATCAATGCTTCTCTGTCTCAAGAGACGATCCCCGAGTGCCTAAAAGCAGCTCAAGTTTAACCTATTCTAAAAAAAACTAATGCCAACAGTGCAGACCTTAACAACTTCCACCCTATCTCCAACATCACTATTCTGGCCAAACTCCTGGAAAAATGCATCCAATCTCAACTCTGCGCTCACATTGAGAATTTCCAACTCCTTGACCAATACCAATCTGGCTTTCGGAGTGGACACAGTACTGAATCGGCTCTCATTCACGTTATCGATGACATTTTAAAAATGCTCGACCACAATGAATCCTGCCTCCTAATCCTCCTTGACCTTTTCTCTGCATTTGACACTGTAAATCACGACAACCTTTTATCTATTTTGGAGCACAGGACGGGCCTCTCTGGTCTGGTGTTGCAATGGTTCACGTCCTTCCTCCACCACAGATCCCAAAGAATAAAGGTGAACCACCCTCTATCACGGCCCACACCAGTATCCATCGGGGTTCCCCAAGGATCCGCCTTATCCCCCATACTATTCAACTTATTCTTGGAACCACTGGCCAATGCACTAAACTCAATCAACATTCTCTTCCATATGTATGCAGATGACACGCACCTCTACCTGAAAATCTCCTACCCGGTAAATCTTATATCACTCAACACTACCCTATTGAAACTCAAAACTGGCTAACTGAGAACCACCTCTTACTCAATACCTCGAAAACCGAATTTCCTCTCATTTCTCCGCCGAATCATACCACCAAGTTAGACCTCTGGATGAACCATCTCACTGCCTTCAACTGCTCTCCCCTCATTATCGATTCTACCAAATCTCTCGGATCACCCTGGACAAACATTTAAATATGAAGAATCATATTAGCAAGGTGTGCAAGGGAGCGAATCACCAGATGAGATTACTCAGGAATCTCAAACCTTTCCTTCCACAAGCGGACTTCAAGCAGGTAGTCCAAGCGCTGGTTTTACCGAGGTTAGACTATGGCAGTGCTACGCTCTGTGGCCTCCCTAAATATACCTTCGCCCCACTTGGGGCTGCATTGAACGCTGCGGACAGACTGACCATGGACACAAAAAGAAATACACACATTTCCCCAGTCTTAAAATCTCTAAATTGGCTGCCTTTTGATGCAAGAATACAGCTAAAGATTTGCCTGCCTGGCTCACAAAGCTCTCCATTTCCAAACCCCCAAGTATCTTGTCCAAAAGTTAGAATTATCGGGAGGTGGTACACCCTCAAGAAGTGCTAACTCCTTCCTCCTGAATCCACAGAGAACTTGTCAAAGAGCTTTCTCTGGCTCTGACCCGAGGATCTGGAACTCTCTCCCTCCTGAAGTTCGCAGACTCACCTCCATGGTTACTTTCAAATTCGAAGTAAAAAGATTCCTTATGAGCAAGTTCTAACCTTAATCCGGTTTCGATCATCTGCTATAAGGTACTGGACTTGTAACTTCATTTCTTGTACTGTTCTGCTATATTTCCTTATTTAATCTTTTCTTCCACTCCCAGATCCGCTATTGTTAACCACTGTGATGTTTTGATGCACCCTTTGGACTGTTTCGTTGATTTGTATATGACGCTTCTACATCCCTGAACATCTGTAATTGTTAAGTGCTCTGATATCCCTTGGGGTCATGTTCTCGCTTTATAAAACTTTATAAATAAAATACAAGTTCAAATATCCAATTCCACCTCTCCTATATTTTTTAAGGGAAGACCCTCAGACATGTAAACTTATTGCTGAGTAGTAAATGTGGGATGGATCTAGTGCGTGGTTGGAAAAAAGGGCATATTTACTATGAAATGGGTGGGGTTAAGGGAGGAGTAAGGAGGGTTTTAGGAGGGTTATGGACAGATATGCACCCACACACAAAAAGAGCACATCAGCCAAAAGTGACCCAAATCAGTAGTAAATTACTCCAACTCAGAGCTGGAGTAAGTCCAGTACCACATGTGGCCAGCCACTGGTACAGCAACACCCTCCATAGTAAATATTAAAGGTAGGGACTTAAGTTAAAACCCCATGGGAAACAATGTTAAATTAAATACAATTATTTAAATAAACATAATTTAATGTTGAAAAAAGTTAAATATATTTACTTAATTTTAAAATATTTCAACATTTTTTAATTTATAAATTAATATAACATTATTTTGTATGACAATATAATTACATTATTTCAAATTAATCATATACATCACTTTTATTTATGTTATTGTATACAAACACATGTTTTTTAAACTTTAGGTGAGAATGTATTTTTTATTTTAAACTTCAGAAATATTTTGTTATTGAATTTACTATATTTAAATTAATTAAATATTTAAATCAAAATTAAGTTAATAGTGTTGTACCATGGTTTGTTCTTCCTTTAAAATAAATATATCAAATTATTTTACATTAACATTTAACACAACAATATTTTCCACTGGAGGGTTTTGCAATATTAGTGTTTGGCCTCATGGGGTGCTGAAAATACTATTTCTTTTTTTACAGTAATAACCCACACTCATATTTTAGCTCCACTTCCTTTTTCAAGGGGTGGAGACATGTAAGTCTACACTTTGAGTAACTTCACACTCTGAGTTTTTTGAATAGTGGAAAGTAATAATGATTTTTAAATGGATGGGAGTAAATTATACGTGTAAATTACTCACACGTGTAAGTTACCTTTGTGAAAAACCAGCAAGAGTTCTCCTTTTTGCTATTAGTCTTCACCTTGCATGTACAACACTTGACTGTACTCATTGCCTTATAGTCATCTGCATTCACCACCAACGCTAACAAAGGACAACTCATGCTGTCATTGAGCAATGATAATATGTTACTGATGGTGAAACTGAGGGAGCGTGTGAACACTGTCAGGGTCTGCATGCTGCTCATTGGCCCAAGTCCAAAATCAATATGGTGAAAGTAACGGTATGTTAGAGCAGGAAAGATATGTGAATGCTGGATCTTTGGCTCCTGTTTTGTTCAGTCTCTAAGGCATTAACCAAAAAATGTGGGTTTCAAGTAATTGCATTGTCAAGTTCTTCTTTGTAAATCTCAAGATCTCTCGTTCTTTTCACATTTAAATTTAATTAGGTCTCTGAAAGCACAATAGAATTACTTTTTCATACCCAAGTTGACCCCCTATGGATTCGCACACCAGATGGGTCACCGACACCCAAAGAGAAAGAGAGAGTGCAAGAAAAAACAAGTAATTGTGGGTGGTAATAAAGGCAGGAAAGGACCCACCCTGAGACCCACAGACCTAGCCTGTAAGAGCATAAGTGATTAAGATACAGCACTTGCACTAAGCGGCCACTAAGCAGTTACAGCCACAGACAAATCAATCAGCTATAGCCGCCATCGTAAGCCGCCTCTACAGCCACACATCAGCCGCAAAACGGGGAGCGGGGGCCCACCCTGCACTCGACCTCTTCACCAGTGGCGGAGGGCACTAGTGAGCTGTCTTCTGTGACACAGTGAAACCGCAGGCATAAGCCGTTCCCGCTGTTCCCGCTGCAAGTAACCCACGAACCTCCCAGGCTTTAGGCTACGGGCTTTAGGCCCCCAAGCCTTGGGGAGCTTCAGATATCGGCACTCTTCCCCCTGCGCTGCCACCTGCGACTGAGTACCAGAGCCTGGAGATGGAGGAGGCACAGCGGCGAAACTGAACTTACAGTGAGCACAAAGGGGGCAGCGCAGCGAAATCTTCTCATTTGAGCAGCAAAGTGGGTCCTCGCCTCTGCCCTCACGCTCAGTCATTGGAAGTGAGTTGAGGAGTATGTAAAGAATCGGCAGAGGGGGCAAACTAGAGCAGGAGGAGCAGAGAGGAGCAGCGAACTAAGGTGCTAGTAGCCCTGGTTTTAGATAGGTGGTCTGATACCGCTGAGGGGTATTTGTCAAGCTAAGCACCAGTCAAACTGCTCGGTCCTCTGAGGTGGTGTAGGAAGGTATCAACTAATACCACATTCCCCTGGCTGCTTGTTTTTGGGCATCTTTTGACACTATTTAGACGGCCGGACAGCCCTGGTGATATGAGATCAGGGCGTATTCGTGGTTGCCCCACGAACAAAGGGGGGGCAAACAAACGCACGAATAAACGTAAAAGATCGCCGAAAGAGCTCGATGGGATAAGAGAAGAGCCACTGACCAAATCCAGGCAAACAACCCAGAAGGAAGGCTCACTAATTGACTTAACAAACGTCAATCCTAACAGCCCGCATAGCGAGCAATTGACACAAGAAAATAAGAGCAGCAGAACAAAAACCAGTCTTGCAATGCTCCAACCGAAAATCTACACAAAGTTTCATTTTTTTAAAAATGCGGCGGACACACTACTCTCAAACACCAATGAATCTCTAGGTTTACAGCAACCCATTGAACCATCTCAGCTTTCTCAGCCCGCGCAGCACTCTGGCTTACAGCCAGACAATAACAGCAACGGAAGCCCCTGCCCTATGGCCAGGGGGCCATTACAAGTGACATCAACCCCTCAGCGCGATAAAAGCTACATCACAAGGGGCGCGATAACCAAAGGGTTTCAGCCAGGAATGAACATTTTCTTAGAAGCAAATCTGATCCAAGTGCATAGGGCAAATAACAGTAATAAAAAAGATCAGCCAACAAATATATTCCACAAAAGCTTCACAGACCCCCGCACTTATCCTAATGAAACCTCTTGCGAGGACAACACATTTGGCACTGGAGACGAAGCGAACGGTTCTATGAACTGTATTGCAAAAAACAAAGAACAAACTAAGCATCCCAGCAACTACAACAACGCAAATGTAAACACCAAAAAGGAGCGCTGGGAAGTAAATGATCCAATCCTGAGAAATCAAAACCCAAGTCAAATTGAACAAGTAATGGATCATGATAGTACGTCGAGGCCTGGGAAGAACATGGCCCGCACAGATAGGTCATCAACCTCGCCACTAGAGGCAATAGAAATATCCTCATTCCTGGGAAAGGAAGAGTGGGAAGATCTACTAGCTGCATACACTCAAGACAAAGGCAAAAGCAAGTCAAACATTAAAATGTTGAATACGCCTATCACAATAAGCGACATCTCACATGAACATCCAGTGACGGATGAGGAGGCACCAAAGATGGGTCAAAAAAGCCCCATAATTCCTGACAATCACAATGAAACCCCAAAGCACGAAAATGCCTGGTGCAGTCTGCTTAAAACAATACAACTCCTAGTAGAAGCCCTCAACTATCAATCAGATAAAATGGACACCCAATTGACGCTACTTGACACACTGGCTGTATTTGTGGTCGCCATTGATGGGAAGTTGGGCACGCTAAACACGCTTCTTCAAAACAAACTGGCTCAGCCGAATCAAGGATTTGGGAATACTAAAGAAGGGTGTGGATGCGGCCCAATCATTGACAAATTGGCAACTTTACCGACAATATTGAGCAATCTGTGCACACAGCTTAGAAAGCTATTCAAGTGCAAACAATGCAACCCTCACAACAGTTCCTTTGTGGCTGACACAAACAACTCAAGGATCAAAGAAACGCCGGTGAGCAACAGACAAGGCAATTTCAAATTAAGAGCACCTCCATCTACAATCCCAACAAGTACAGGGACCTGTGAAACCGGAACAACAGAAATTCCACTCTCGGTAAACTCTGAGGAAGAAAAAGCAAGCCCAAAAACGAACGCCAAACAAAGACGAGCAAAAAAACGCAAAGGCAGGAAACACAAAATTGTCTCTCAACGTAAAGGCTTTATGCACCTCTTTGGGAATGTTCCAACTATGGGACGAAGCGCAGCTCAATCCGAGAGTGCCTTGTGCCCACCGGAAATTGAGGAAGCCATCAGGACATCTGAGACTCCCACTAAGGCAAAAATTCCTAATAAGACGGGGTGTAATTTTAAGCCCAAAACAAAAACTACGGAATCACCCGGGATTCGCATACAAAAAGAGCTTAAAACAGGAACACAAAATTCACACCCCCAAACCTGTGAAGCTCGCAATATTTTCCTTGAATCCAGCGCGAAACAGGCACAAAAAAGTGGCAGACAGCACGGCCCCAACTTACAGCAAATAAAAAACCAAGAACACACTTGGGGTGCGAAGCCTGGGAACAAACAAGGATCAGAAATCGCAGAGACAGGCATAGGGCAGCCAGCAAGTTATTCACTGATAATTACCCAAGAAGCACCGCCCACGAAGAGAGAAGAAGAAACAACATCTACTATAGGGTCAGCGGATTTTACACGCAACATCTCCAGGCCCGGCGAAATGTGCCACCCGGCCGGGCAACTAGCATTGAACAAGCATACTATCAGTCGTGACCTAAGAGTAACTGCACTCAACGCAAATCAGGCCAACACAAATGCAATACGACTAGTAGAGGACATGCGACTCAGCCCCCGCAAAAAAGAGGGAGGGCAGTCAAATGAACAAAGAAACGCTGAGTCTCCTGTACGAACCCAGCAAACACCTGGCCGAGAGCTAAGAATCACTGCACCTAATTCTAACCAAACGAAAACAACTGTAAAAAGACTAGTAGAGGATATGCGATCTAGTCAACCAAAAACAGAGAGTGAGCAGACAAGTGAACAAGGACATACAACAGGCGTCGTTTGGTTCAACCCGAACTACTGCTCGCAAGGAAGACATGATATACTGAATAGGGGTAACATCCTATGACTGCTATCTCATGTCACCTCTTTGGCAGAAGTAAAAAGCTCAGACCTGGTATCCATTGAATTTGTAGTCGATGAGCACACAGGAAGAGAAAAAACAAAAGCAACTTGGACAACCTTGGCAATCTCACAAAAAAATATATGCTGAGGCTGAAACCTTTAAAAACTGGGGGATCACAATTAAACCATATATAAAGCCTAGATACCCTGAAATTCTTGCCCCGGTGGAAAAAGAGGCAGAACTAACTACTACGAAAAGCCTCAGAAATTCGGTCCTGAGAGGCGCGGCAGGGCCAGAGGGCAATAAGGTTGATCAATATAATGACAGTGCCCGACGCATAGTAGACGAACACCTACAACCATTGGGACTGCCCGACCCAAGATGGATAGCCAGAACTTTAAACAACAATGAATGACAAACCGGCCTCAAGCCAGGGGAGGCCGCACATGACTCATTAAGAACATGCTCATGGAATATTAATGGCTTGGCCTCCAAAATATCAGACTCAGAGTTTATGACATACATCAGAAACTTCGACGTCGTGGTATTCCAAGAAACATGGCTTGCAGACCCCCCGCACCTTCATGGCTACTTACGCTTTTTCTCCGCTGCAAAAAGGTCAGCTAAATACGGGCACCTTCAAGGTGGCCTAGCAACTTATATAGCGGCCACAAGCATTTTGACGGCAAAAGAAGTCGACCCAACTCTCACAGCCCTGTTGGCGGTAAATATTCATCTGCCACAACTTATAATAGGCTCCGCCGAAAATGACATTACTCTAATCCACGTCTACATTCATCCGAGAAAGAAAAGAAAAGAAGCTAAAAACCTTTGCAGCTTCATGGAGTCTTGCATAAGGGAAAGACCTACAACAAACGTTATTCTCACTGGGGACTTCAACCTCAACCTCATGGGCGCCACGCAAGAAGACGAGCCACTAATTCTAAATGCAATCTGGGATATTCCTTCACAAGCGATTTCACAGATTTCCAAGCAAACAAAGTTAGGTAATAAGATTCTGGAAGATCTGGTACACTTCAACATCAGGGCTTTAAATGGAAGGACATCTGGAGACAATCCCCCAGCTGCAACTTTTCATTCAACAAGAACAAGCAGCATTCTAGATTATACCTTCATTTCATTACCATTATTTCAGTTTTTAAAATCATACCGGATAGGTCGTAGCGGAGACAGTGATCACTGCCCCCAAGAAACCACCTTTAAGATTGCAAAACCCAATTTTGAACTCTCGAAAGAACCAAAAGAGTCAACCCATACCGTCAACTTCAAAAAAATTAAGTATTCAGCAGCAATAGACGGAACCTTAGCGGAAAGAGCAAAACAGCATTTTGGGAGTTGCACTGGATACAGAGAAATCACAAAATGGGGGCCATTTTCACCAGGCTGCGGGACATAACCAGGACCATGAGTTTGACACTCAAAAATCTTCAATGAGTAACAACACAAGCTATACAGAAGGGCAGATTCGAAATGATAGAGAGAATCTGCTGAACTTACAAAACATCATTCAGCGTTTAATCAAGAAGGGAAGAAGAGAGGGTGCACCAGGGCTGAATGGAATCCCGCCAATTCTCTATAAACAAGATGTGGTAGGCTGGGCAGCAGCCCTGGTACCGCTTTTTCTGGAGATAAGACATTACAACATCCTGCCAAGCTCCTGGAAGGGCTCAATTATCTCCCCAAATCACAAGGCAGGAGACAAGGCTTCCCCTCAAAACTATCGACTGGTGGCTTTAATTGACAATGAGGCAAAATATTTTGCAGGCATCCTACTAGAAGAGCTGATGGCCTGGGCAACAGAGAGATCTTTAATCCCGGCAAACCAGACAGGCTTTGCCAAAGCAGTAGGCACAATGACTAACATTCTGAGTATGGGCATGCTAATAGACAAGCCAGAATCTAACAAAATGCCCATACACTTCTGCTTCATTGACTACAAGGCTGCTTTTGACCATATAAATCGGAACCTTTTATGGTCTAAACTAAATGATTGGGGGATACCTAGACCCCTTTTGAACCTGCTAATCAACCTTCACACAGAGACTTGGGTACAGATAAAGGTGGGGGATGGATCCGTCCTGTCCAGGCGCATACCGACCAACAAGGGCCTGAAACAAGGCTGCGTCCTGGCCCCCACCCTATTTAATCTGTTCCTAAGCGACCTTGTCCCCATTTTAAATGGCTGCAACTCCCACGCCCCCAAATTAGGAGGACTGCAACTACCTTGCCTACTTTATGCTGACGATATCGTCCTTATAAGCTATACCAAGGTAGGACTTCAGCACCTCCCGAATGCAACACAATGCTACTCAAGTAAAAATGAGCTTACAATAAACCTGGAGAAAACCCAGTCAATGACCATCAGCAAGAAAAGAAACAAATCAACATCATGGTACTGGGATAAAATAAGAATCGGAGACTCGCCAATATATAAATATCTAGGAGTGAAGATTGATAACGGAGGGCAGTTTTCCGCCCAAAGAACGAGCATTCGAGGGAAAGGGATATCTTTGGCAATTTCGCTAAAGTCTCTAAACAACAATCTTTCTGGCCCGTCTCTCCTGCCCTTGACGCAAGTAATCCGCGCTAAACTTCTCCCAACGATTACCTACGGGAGTGAGGTGCTTAGAGGAAGAGACACCAAGACCCTTGATAACACAATAACAGCTGCCTACAGAATCATCTTCAGCCTGCCCAAGCAAACCTCACCAGCTCAAATCAGGCTTGAATTTGGCATTGATCAACAGATCCTGGCAAGGCAGGGAGCCTACATGATAGCCTGGGACAAAGTGAGGAAATCGAAACAAGGAACATTAAATGAACATCTGTGGTTGGAGTTAGCCCAACACCCGTCCTCAGCAGCAGCCAAGTTCCTACGGGACAGCCTGAAGAACACGGGATTAGAGCAGCTCTGGGATACCCCAGCAAACCACACAACATTCAAAAAATTGGTCAAAAAATCGATCAAACAACTATCATGGGTTCAAGACAAGGCAGCCCTTTCCAAAAGAACGCATGGCTGGATGATCCTAAACTCGTATTCAAAGAAGGCACCACAGCGCTATTTTGGTGAGGGATATTCTAAATCCGCCAAAATGTGCTTCTTAAAGCACAGGCTGGGCCTGCTCCCCTGCATTCAAAACTTCCCAATCTGGATCAAAATAAAAGCTGATCCTCTTTGTCGTCTATGTGGTTTGGGGCAAGAGGATATGCTGCACTTGATCTGCTCTTGTGAGAAACTACGCGATGAACGAAAACATTTGTTGAAACACCACTTTAATCAGCAAGGGATCCGCACACGAAGAAAGGCATTTCTCGTTTGCTTTTCTTCCCACGATCCTCGCATGAATTGCAGCTTTGTAAAATTTATGAAGGCAGTGGGAAAAAAGATGCCAAAAATTAATCTATAACGGTCCCTGCATCATCGACTCAACATTGCTTGTCGATTGACATTACTGACCATACGAACTCATGAGGAAACCGAGAAAGAAGAAATAACCCTACTAACATGAAGTGCATAATTTTATTCTGATTTTACTTAGAATTGTATTTTTACCATACCTGTTCTTAATTTATTTTGTATAGCAATGGTTTTAAGTAACTATGCTAATAAAATTACTTACTTACTTACCTTTCTTAAAATACAAACAAAACAAATTGTAACCATTATAGTAACAAAAATTGAGGAGTTGTTAAACCCGATCCACGAAAATCTTGACAAACTATCCAAAAAAGTAACTAAGATTAGTGGTTCACTTAGGAATATAAGTAATAAAATTGTGAAGGATAAGGATGTAAGAATAAGGGGGGAGGGGGGTAACCGAGCCCCAGTTACAGGTAACTGTCTCCTCAGACAAGGTAATTAGTAAGATAACAAGCAGAGAACTAGCTGGAGGTTCTAATGATCCAGCAAATGCAGTGTATAAAACTGGGAGAACTGAGCCAGAAAATAATATTACTCTAAGATAGCAGGCCCGACAAATCAGGTCCAGCAAGCTCAATGGGACAGGTCCAACCTGGAACAATCCCCCACAAAGTACACCAAAATGAGATATAATGTGACTTACGTGGGAATAGCTGATGTACCTATAAACTTACCACCCAAACACTGCCCTTATGTGGCAGTCCTGGTTAACGCCCCCCCCCCCCCCTGCAGCCAGGTCAGAAGAAAACCCATGACACCCTAAAGAATACAGTGGTACACTGGCTAGATAAGAATTGTGGATACCCGGTGGCAGGAGCTGACCAGATACTTTTAACGAGAAGAGTGAGCTCGATTAGCCCCTTACGAAAGACTCTTAAAGGAGATTGTATAATTGTTAATTTTAGAAACCCCACATGGACAAGAATTACCCTAGATAGAGCAATTCTACCTATGCAGTTCAATCAGAATATGTCACTACAACACCTTGGCTTTTTTTATAGGCACCTAAGGTTGACACAACACAGGGAAGATAGATTAAGCCATTTATGTATGACCCCAGATTTGACAACTGATCCCCAATATGCCCTACTAGTCTCAAATAGATACCAAGCCCTGAGTACCCTGCAAGATATCGATTGAAAAAATGGAGACTATCACCCCAGTACTGAGACCTTTTTTACTGAAGATGGGATAGTTGATCTTGATCATGGAGTGGTGCCACCAGTTGCAATCGACCTACCTGATAAAGACCCAATTGTTGTCGTAACTATCGAGAGTATCCTCACAGATACCATCTATAAATATAAGGATAAAGAAAGTAATGGAGATTCCCTTAGTGTTAACTTAGGGACTAAAATAGAAAAGGGATATATAATTGCGACTTGTAATATTGCTGGTCCAATGAGTAAACGGGATTCACTAGGATGGCAAGATTTTATTGATGAATTTGATGTGATTTGACCAGGTGCCCTGACCCTATACATATATAGAAGGGTTCTCCTCATATTGGTTACAAGCAGTGCCATCTCCTGCTGGAAGAGCAAAAGGGGCGCTTTTGATCCTTATTTCAAACAAGCTACCGGCAGTTGTAAAAAAGAGCTGTCACAATTGGAGTGCATTCCCATACCATGTGGTTGCACAGTAAAGATGGTAGGGATGTGGTTGTGGTTAATTTGTATAATAATGTGTTTGATTCAACCCGCAGTAATATTGTATTGGAGCTGGATAAAGGGCTAGATACACTGTTAAGTTCGATTAATAATAATATTGTGCTTATTTGCATCAGCGATTTTAATACTCAAATATGTTGTTTGTCTGCCACTCGGGCTTACAGGAACAAGAATGAAGAGGGTGATGACTATATACATTTCCCAATCAATGACTATGGAGGAGCTCTAAACTTAATGATTGCCAAATATGACCTAGAATTACCATAGTGTGTTTGTGATACCAACTTTTAGCAGTAGGAATGCTGCATTTACCATTGATCACATGTTAATTTCATCTAATATTAACCATATGTGTTCCACCCCGTGGGTTGCACAGTTAGCACTGAGTGGCCACAACTGTATTATAATGTCATTTTTCTTTTGAAGTATAAAAGTGGCAGCCGATCAAAATACTACTACTAATATCGCTCCTTTTAGACCCAATGGGGTACGTGGTATATGGGAGGGGGTGGAACCACAAAATGCCTTGCATGAAATTGTTATAAAGTGCAAGGCAGAGATTATTTACTGTCTTAATGAGGCTTTATGCCCCACCCAGTTGATAGCTAATTTTATTAAAATGAATACTACTATTGTTGGGATTTTTACTGCTCCCTTTAGTGGAAATTGTAGGCAAAGTAGAGGGTGGTTTGACTACAGCGGCACACAGGCATTAAATCCATTGAAACAGGCCTTTCATAGTAAACCAAGGGATATTGAACTAATTGAAAACCTATGTTTCAACTATTAATCTGTCCTCGAGGTGAAGAAAAGGGAGTTGCAGGAGTTAGTGTAGGACAAGCTTTCTATAGCAGCAGATCAGCAAACAATACGTTATTTTGGGAAACAGTGAATTTGCCGTTTTCAAAGTATGATTTATTCCCCAAATTATTATCCCATGTTACCTGTGCAGCGTGGGTGTTGCAATTTTCTAGTATTTTTAACCCGCCGGATCATGACGCATCTAGGGCACAAAGCCCAACACAGAGTAAGTGGCCAGTTATATCCTTAAACATTACAACCAAAGAGGTACAGATAGGACTGGAGGGAAGCGGGGCGGGGGGAGCCCTGGGCCCAGATGGGGTCCCAGTAGACATTTATAAAGCAGCAATAGATCTGGGGGGCAATTCTTACCAGAGTATTTAATATAGCTGTGACAGAGTATATACCTCCCTCATGGGGTCAATCTGTTATTATCCCTATTTTTAAAAAAGGCAACAAGTCGGAAGCCAAACATTATCACCCCATATCTCTCCTAGACTCATCAGTAAAGGTGATGAGTAATGCGCTGCTAGTGAGACTAGAAGAGTGGGCAAATAAAAATGAGATACTCTCTCCAGCTCAATATGGTTTTAGAAAAGGGCTAGGGACCGTAGAGCAATGCATTAATTTAGAACTACTAATAGGCAAATATACGTGCGAAAAAGAAGGAGAATATATTTATGCTTTGCAGATTTTAGCAGCGCCTTTGATCTGGTTGATCATACAATTCTGCGGTCAACTCTGCTTAGTCTCGCCGCACCTACACCCATAATCTTTTTTCTCGCAAGGCTTAAGGAGATGTTATCATGCAAGGTACGATATGGGCAGCGGGACGAGTGTTCACCACATTTTTATGTAAAACAAACGAGGAATCCGACAGGGCTGTGTCCTCGACCCACTCCTTTTTTCATTATTTATAAACGAGATTGATAAAGTTTTGCAGTTAGTCCAGGCGAATGCTCCTCAAATTGCCGGTAGTTCCATTCCTGTCCTACTATATGCAGATGATGCTGTACTGCTTTCTAGGACCCCGGTAGGCCTACAACGATTAATGGATAATTTTAGGAATTTTATTGCGGCAAGAAGGCTGTTAATTAATTAAACAAAAACTTTTACTATGATATGTGGCCCTAAACCAAAGAATGCAAAACTTTTTACATTAACAGTACCCCAGTAGAAACCGTTAATACTTTTTGTTACCTGGGAGTAACTTACTCAGGCAATGGGAAATGGACTCATGAATTAACTAATGTCCGTTCTAAGATGGTTAAGAATGCACATGCGCTTTTAAGATTTGCATCAAAACTAGGCAACTGCCTGGTAAAGGAATTGATAGCAATATATATAAGCCTACATGTGTTGCTATCTCCCTATAGGTTGCAGGGGTCTGGGGCCATAACTGTAGTCAGACTCTGCACCAAGAAGAAATCACTTTTTTTAAAACGTCTCTTAATTTACCCCCTTCAGCATCCACTGAACTAATACATCAAGAAGTAGGACTAATATAACTAGCCGTTGCTGCAATTGAGATCTATTTGGGCCAAAAAAGAAACTAACTTTACTAAATCCATTATTAAGGATTGCCTACTCCTGGATAACAAATCATGTATCCCATTGTTAAAATATATCAGTGACATATATAATAAATTATTTAAATTACAGACTTATGTAGACCCGGGATATGTGATAACCATAACTAAAACAGGAGATTATGGACTCATTCTTAGCTTATAAAGCAGAAACCTGTATGAGAGTGGTAGGGAAGCAATCCACCTTTAAATTTTACCAAACAATTGTATCTAGAAGGGGAATTCAGGAATACATGACCATAGTGACTAAGCCTTCACACCGCTTTGTATTGATTATATTGAGGCTAGGTATAGTACACCATTTAGTTGCTTTTCCCGTATTGAAAATGTGTCCCTTAGATTCTACCCCCTGCCCCTGTAATGAGCAATCTAAGCAAAGCACAACACACTTTATGCTCCTTTGTAATTTTTATATGCATTTTAGGAGTTAATACTTAAAACCGCTTTTTATAAAATATAATGTGAGAACACACCATGCTGCTATGAAATTACTTGTTGCCCTTGAGGACCCCGGGACTTGTTTTTATGTTGCATCATATATTTTAAAGCAATTAATGGAAGGAATGGCATTGTTCTCTAAAAATTGATCTACAAACATTTGATATGGAATATTCTATGTATGTATAAAGAAATTCTTTCTTCGAGCACTGTATTTTAAATATGTTACTGCTTTTATGGTTGTTTGAACATACAGAATAAAGCTTATTTTGAACTTTTAAACGCCCACATTTTCTGACCCAAAAATTTCAAGTACCACATCCCAGCTAGTGGTGCCATCTCCAGATCTGAAGAAAGATCATTTTTAGGCGCACCTCCCGCTCTATGACATGCACTGTACGTATTATATTCTATTGTAGCATTTCTGTAGCACTTTCCTACTCTTGGACAAGGCCCAAAAGCACTTCCACTTGGCTTAGCCGCTACACTGTTGTTGCCTATAGTTTGAAGGAGGTGTGGGGGTGGAGTTTGACTATAGGTGGTGTGTTTTTTCTTGCATGGAGACTTAGAGGTGGATTCTAGATCTGATGCAGTGGTATGTTACAGTTTGCTATGCGTGGAGTGGAATGCAATGGAGTGTGAGAGATATTTTCATGGCAGTTTACAGAAACCAGTTTTACCGTCTTGGAGATAGCTGAGTCATGATTTTTGGAGTGACCATGTCTCCTTTGCTTTTTTGAATTTAGATGAGTGTTGATAATCACAGTTCTCTTTCAGAGCATGTTCCAGAGCTTGCATGTTTAAACAGAGTAGGAGCTCTCTCCAAAGCACGTTTTTTTTATTTTTAATAAAAGAGGAATGCTCAAGTGTAGGCCATTTTGGATGTCATCTTTCACTTGTGACTGAATAGTTTGAGTTCTGACTGCCAAATATCCTGTACCCTGGATCACTAAGTGTGCTATTCAGAATACATTGTAAGAGATTTGTCTTGATTATGGTAACTAGTAAATAGCTCTAACAGCTGGGATAATGTATCTTAATCTGATCATGTTTAGAGCATAATCTGCTGCTTCCTGTATTTGTTCTATCTTATATATTAGGTTTTCAGAAAATCCAATGTAAAGGACAGTTGTATAGTCAAAATACAATTACACTAGGGCTATTGATGCCTGAATCCTGTGCAATAATTCTAAATACAAAAAATACATCATAGATTTTTCATTATGAAGTAAGCATTCCTGCTCACTGTCTTTACATGGGTTTAGAGCAAGGGGTTGGTGTCAATGATACTGCCAAGGGTCTTCATTGCCTTCAGTGTGGTTGGTAGGATCATTGCTCGAGGAACCAAGTGCACTTGAGGTTATAACTTTTCCATGGTCTAGTGGTGAGTATTTGTGTTTTTGATGAGTTTCAGATGGTTCTATAGCGCCTTTTGCTAACAGCCATTCGATGAGAAAAGAAGTCTGATATGATGTAAGTTAAAAATGCCAATAAAAAGATTTTAAAACAAAAAATAAAAAAAATGAAAGAAGTCTGACTTTATTTTTAGTTGTAACATGATCTGGGTGACAACAGTATAGTTGCATCAGGTAAGCCCGAAATAGCAGACAAAGTCAGAAAGTGGAAGCAAGTATACTGTCGGAAAATTCATCTTTATGCATGGTCACCCTAGAAGTTTTTGCTTTTAAGGAACTTGAGTTTCTGGCCTATTTTGACTATGGGTATTGGGAGACTGTTGCCTAGCTCCCAGTACACTGACCCGTAAACATAGCAATAGATTGGCCATAGCAACATGGTGCACAAGACTTCTGCGAGTAAAGCTGCAGCAGGCACAAGTCAAAGGAAACTGTTTCAGAGTCTACTTTTGACATGAGCTCATATAGTTAAAGGTAGTGCTGGAAAACAGTCATATCTGTTTGCATGTTTAAATGTAGGACATACTGCACTTTGATGAAGGCATGCTCCTACAGTGACCAGATTAAAACTGATATTTACTGAATAGGATGCAGATTCTATTCCCTAATCTATAAAACTTAGAGTGTTCTTAAGTCGGTTTAGGGAACAGCTAGAAAGATGTTCTTTGCAATTTTGTAATATTTATTAAAGTTCTAACGTAGTGGGGAAGACACAGTTTTAGTATATATGATGCACAGATTATTTGGTAATACTTACTTGTTCTTCCAGGACTGGATAGTACTCCATTGAGTTCTGCCATGCTCTCCCTTCTTCAGTGGAGTAATTAACTCTTTGATGAGACGTGAAATATCTTTCTGGAAGAGAACAATAGGCTAGGCCTGCCAGAAGTCTTCCGGCATGAAGGCTGGGAGGAGTTAATTAAGGGGCTTCCACTCTAAGCCACCTTTGAATGTAGGAGAGGGTAGTCCCTCCAGCTGTCTCAGGTCCACCAGTATCCCCACTCCCCAGAGGGGCATCTCAAGTTTCAATTTTACCACCCTTCCCAACCTCTTAATGGCCTTCTTCCAGATTCCGATCACTACCTGCAAGTGGGTTGTCGCCGGTTATGGTCGGATACAGATATCGCAGATAGCCCCCTGGTACCACTGAATATCTATTTGCATATAGGGCCCGTCGTTGTTAGAATTCAAAGGCCAACTCATTTACTGCCAACAACGGAGTAGCCAAATAATATAATTGTGGATGATTTCTCCTTGGTAGGGGCCTCTGGTGAGCATCAAGAGTGATATAGGAAAAGCCCCACCATCCTAGAGAAGCAATCTGGTCATTGCATCCACCTCTTGGAAGAACATCTCTAGTACCTCGTAAAAAGTGTACTGGACCATGTATAGGAGTTAGGGCAGGATAATCATTTAGTGATGGGCACCTCTACCCAGCAACGAGAGAGGTAGTTTCTGCCAGTGACTCACAGCTTTTTTACAGTCCTGGAGGATTCGCTCCAGGTTATGCTTGTGGAATTCTGCCTGATCGAACATTATGTATACACCCAGGTGAAATCCTTCTGGTGGCCAGTGCAACAGACACTTCCACCACTCTGGTGATTGTCACATGGAAAACCTACCAACTTGGCCAGTTTATGCACACCCCTGAGTGCTCCTAAAATATGTTCAGGATTATTAATATGGGGGTTATGAACCAGGCTGGGTCCACCAGGTAGAGCAAGATATCGGCAGCATAGAGTGAAATCATATCTTTCCACCCCAGAGACCATCTGAGGACTCTGACTTGGGCGTCTACTCTCACCCAGTTAACTAGGGGCTCCACCACCAATGAGAACAGCAGGGGTGAAAGAGGACACCCCTGCCTGTTCCCCATACCAATGTCAAACTCCCAGGATGTTGTACCATTAATACGGACCAATGCCTGCAGCTTAGTATATAGGAGCTGGACCCAAGCCAGGAACTCTGGCCTAAATCCCATCTTCCTCACACCTCTAAGAGATATCCAGATTCCATTGACCCAAAAGCGTTCTCGGCATCTAGCGTGAGAAAGACCACCAGCTCCCCCAGGGCTTCCAGTCTTGTGAGGCACCCGCACACCCTTCACACATTCGGCCACGTGGATCTACGAGGCATGAAGCCTGACTGGTCTGGCTGCACTAAATTGTCTATGACACAGAGCAGGCGGTTTACCAACACTTTGGAAACCATTTCTAATTTCAAGTTTAGCAGCGCATTGGTCCACCGGCTTATCCTGCTTGTGGACCATTACTATTGACGATGCTCGAGATACCGCGGTAGGCAACCCTTCCTCTTCGCTTCATAAAACATTTACCCAAGGGGGTCAATCAGATTACCCCGTAGGCATTTATAAAATTCTAATGGGACTCCATTAGCATCAGGGGTCTCCGTTCTCTTGAACTGGCTAATTGCTTTCCTAATCTCCCTCTATGCCTCTTTCCAGCATTTCTCTGTCATCGGCATCAACAGCATGGGTTGGGATGTCGTTTACAAACTCATGGCAGTGTCCCCACCCTGGATTCATACAGCGTCCTCAGATGTCCTGCAAAGACCTCAGCTGTGTCAGCCATGCCACGCTCCTCTCTCTCTGCCAGTGGTACCCATCCCCTACCCTCTTCCCTCTGTGCCAACTAGACCAGTACTATGCCTGCCTTATTGCTGACCGTATGGTCCTGGCGCAAAAACTTAATCAAGATGGGAAATTGAGCCGGTTATGACAGATGCGTAGGAGATGCTCGTGGGATTTTCCTCCCTCTATATTTCAACTAACCCCAACACCTCCACGCAGGTGCGTAGACAGGTATCACCCTCTGATGCCTTCTTGTCTCGAATGACCCGTTCCCAGTCACCCCACATTATGAGGTTGAAATCATTCCCAATGAGTACCGTGGACGTCTGGAGTAGGCAGACCATCCACTCTCCCAGCAGTCTTAGGGTTTTCAGCTGCAAACCCAGTGAGAGATACCAGGAGGCCACTATCAGGAGCTCTCCCTCATAAAGCCCACTTATTGCTGCAAAGCAGCCCCTGGGTATGTCCACGTTTGCCTGATTCATAACGGCAGGGACCTACGTGCCAGGATACCAACTCCTCGCAATCCAGAGTGTGCAAGTATTATATACCGTCCTTTCGCCAGAAACCTGTAGCTATTCACCACCAGGCATGTCTCTAATAGCAGGACTATGTCAGAATTGTGACACTGACGTTACATGAGAGGATGGTAGGCCCACAATGTGTCCTTTAACCCGCCACAGTGTAGCCATAGGTACTGCTCCTTGTAGACGTGCCTGTGGGTTTTGTTCTGTGCATGTGTGTGTGTGTATCGTCAACATGTCTGAGTCCCATTCTCCCAACCAAAAGTCCCCTTTCCCTACAACCTCAAACTGAAGGTTCAAAAGTACCTGCATCCACTGTGCTCAAGATGCCTGTCGACCTCAATCCATGTACCAAACCTTTGCTGGAACTTTTATGTTCCAGGTCTCCTTCCATCACCTGAGGAAAGGAGCATCTCTGAGATGATAGGTGTCTGGTCAGTCTGTACCTCCACCAGCACCACAATTTGTGTGTTTGCCATAAAGTCGAAAATGTCCCCAATGTTTAATCAGGGAGGCTGTGGGTAGCACATTCGCTTATCTCTGCCCTTAGCGAACCCAGTTGTCTGCTCATTGCTCTGCAGTGCCCTACCTCATTGGTGAAGTACGCCTTTTCCCCTGCCATCCATTCTCCACCGGTCACCAGCCTCCAAGCCAGTCCCAGGCCTCCTTTGGGGAACTGAAGAACCAGAAGCGCCCCTCAGCTAGTCCTTTCAACCGTTTACCAGGAAGACAATAATGTATTGAGGGTTCCATCTCCGAAGTTCCCCCCTCACCATGTCAAAGGATCTATGTCTTGCCTGGACTTCTTCAGTGTAGTCCAGGAAAATCATGATCACACAAGTTTCAAGGTGTGTGGGGTTCTGCAAGCTGGCTGCCCTGAGGATTGCATTCCGGTCTCAGTTGTCAGGACGCGGGCCAGGAGAGGTTTTGGGCTGGCCCTGTGCTTCCGTGGGGCCCCAGGTACCTAGTGTGCACTTTCAACCACAAAGGTTCAATGGGTGACGCATCAGATCCTCAACAAAGCACTCTGCCTCTGTGCCCTCCCCTTCTCTGGTACTCCTACAAGGCATATGTTATCGCACTTGGATCAGCCCTCTGCATCTTCAGCATGTGCATGGAAACGGGTGCTTTTCTCTTTCAGCTGGCACACCTCAACCTGTGGATAACCTCAGTGTGATCCTTGACGTGACCTCTGTTGCACATACTTTTTCTAAAATCTGCCTCATGTCTGTGCATATCAACGTTACATTCACGACCTCTGTGTCAATCACATGTTGTAGTGCTACGGATATCCTTATTCGCAAGGAACATTTCTCTGAGGGAGGGGTCTCTCTCCTCCCCTCAATTCACACTTCAGGATCTGTTGTGTGCCCCCTGCATCTGCCGCCCCTCTGCCACAAAATGTATATTTGTCCAGTTTATATGCTTGCAGGGGTTTTGCAATGTTGTCATGAACACTCTTGCTGTTACGTATTTGGGGTGGTGTCCCCAGGTCCGCAGGACCCTCTTTGCTGTTATCCCCCTGAGCTTTGAGTTGACCTCCAAGTTCTAGCAGCCCCTTCACAGTATCAGGGCCTTGCTCATTACACCTTCTTACCCGCAATCGGCTGCTTGCAGCCAGCGCCACCTTGGGGCCAGGCAACGCAGCCTTCTCAGGGAACACTCGGAACACTTGGATCGGAGGGGCCCTATCTAGCAGGATGACTTTCACTGTGGACTTTGGGCACACCAAGCATGCCCCGCAGGTTCTCGCTGGTTATAGGCAATAGCCGATGCTACTGTAGCCACCATATTGGATTTTGGCCGTGGCCGCCGGGTTCTCAGGTTTGAGCCATGCCATTGCCCAATGCGCCCCCCGCTCCCCATGTCAATCTTGCACCCTTTGTAATCTCCGCACCTTCTGCCAACGGGGGCTGCGGCGTCAGCTCAGGGACAGCACAGGTGTCTGGCAGTGTGGGCTTCCTCAGGCAGAGCTCCAGCTCCTCGTGTCAGCCCGCCATGGTGTCCGAGCCAAGCCCCCTTCTGCATCGATTAGTCATCAAAAATATATAATTATATAATATATCAAATATTTGTTGAAAACTTCTATAGGCTTGTGTTTTGTGATGAAATTTCTTTACAGTATTTAATTTATTTGTAGTGACAATGATAATTTGAAATACTTAATTATATTCAGATTAAGGGCCTAATTACGAGTTTGGCGGTATTCCTGTAGGATCACTGACACTGCGGTCCCAGGAAGACCTCCAAGCCCGCGGTAAACCAACCTGCCAGATCAAAATAGGAATCCAAGGTTGGGGGTGCAGTGGCAGAGTCACGGAGGCGGGATTGTTTGGCTTACAGGAGAGTCTAGAAAGCATACCGCTGCAGTGACAGCTCCTCCAGCACGTCCATGCAAGGTGTGGCATGTACAATGTTGTGCATGCCACACAGTGTTTGCACGACTGTGCACTTTTGGGGGAGCACATCATGTGCCCCCCGTATGCTCCCCATCGGCAGATCTACCCAGGGGCCTTGTTGGGGGCCCCTTTACATGTATTTCCACCAAACATTTCATGACGGGGTCCCCGCCATGAAATGTTTGGTGGAAAGGCAGGCAGTAATCTGCACGGCAGAGCCCGCATCGACACTGCTGTGATTCCTGCTCTTCCCACTGCGGCCGCCACGAGATCCTGGCAGTGGTGGTGGTCTTGTGGTGATCCCATTGTCACCATCGTAATGGGGCAGAAGGCCTGGCACGTTGGCAGCAGTTGAACCACCACTGACAGGTACGGACCGCCACACTCGTAATTTGGCCCTAAATTCCTCATTACGAGTGGCCCGTAAACTTAAATACCCCAGTAAAAGGAGTTACCAGGCCCATTAGAATCATACATTGCATGTGCTTCATACAGAGATTTCAGCTGCTAAAAACATGTCCAAATCTCCATGTGAGACTCTGGTGACAAACATGCAGAAATTGGTGTACTAACACTGATTGCACCTGTTATTCCACAAAATCTCATATTGCAGTTATTCCCTTCTCCTCCCCCTTCTCCCAGAACTACCTGGATCCCCGGTAATGGGAATCCTGGGCCGCGGAAACAATTGGCATTTGAACTGCCCACTCATAATGAGGGCCAAAGGAGCCATAGTATTGTTGTATATATGTGGTATTTGCAAACTTAGCCAAATGGAGAGTGTCAAAGGTAAAGATGTAGTCCATGAGTGTTTGGATGTGAATCTGGGTTCTGAGAGCAGGCGTGGACTGCTACTTCACCATGATTTTGTGTTGTTTAAAGAGGTGTTCCTTCAGCCCTTTCCTAAATTGGAGCAGAGTTGAGGTGGTCCTGATAGATACAGGGATGCCATTCCAAATAGTGAATACTTCTCTGATTCACTATGTAAAATATGTTGGCTTAATGAATCCCTTGGAGCCACTGTCTGTTAGGTAGATTGAGAAGCATAGTTTGTAATACATTTAAGAAGAAAGTGGGATTGAAGATCATTAGCTCTGTGATGATTTAATCTGCCAAAGAATTGCTGAGATTCTGAGTATGTTCTACGGCAGGTGAGGTGCACAATGGACTTTAGAATTCAGAGAGTATTATGAAGAGCTCTTTGTTGTGGTTTATGGCCTATGAAATGCAGACCAGTGGGATCTGTCCAGGGTCTAGTAGACATACTCATAATAGTACTTGTTGGTAGCTGCCCTGCAGAGGTAAAGTTAAAGTTGATCACATGGTAATCGCTCCAGAAAGGGGAGGTGTTTCCTGTAAATGAGATAAGACCTTCTGAGGCAGGCATAGCATCACGTTTGTGTCCGGCCACATGGGTGGGGAAATCAAGTTCTTCAAGGCAACAAAGAGGCATGAGGTCTGATATAATGCGGGATTGTTAAACAGTCTGTTAAACTCTCCTAATTTGCAGCTATTTTGGTGGTCAATACTGATGTCTGATATTGAATTTAGTTCAATAGGTTTTGTGTTGGTGGACGATAGATGAGAAGGAAGGCAAATGGGAAAATTGAGAATGGTGAGTAGTGATAAAGTAATGATTCACACTCCAGGACTGAAAATTATTTAATGTTAAAGACTGTGCTGTTAAAGTGTTTTGTGTGTGTGTGGTTTCTCTACTGGGCTAAATACCCATTAGAGGGGGGGAGGAGCTTGCTCGCGACGAAGATGGCCGTTTGAGCAGAAAGCTCCATGTTGCCATCGTACAATTCAATAATTATCCAGCATCTGCATGATTGAAATGGATTAACAAGAGCCGATCTCGGATCTGGTGAGGCTTGGGAGTGAATCGATCTGCCTCCGATCCCTGTAGTCCCCCGGACGGCTGAGCGGGCTATTTCTACCAGGGAGAGACCTATGCAGGCCGCAATCCCCGGGCTGGTGTGGCGAGGTGAGGCGGCCCGACACCCTGCGGCTACGCCAAGCGCAGTGCCCCTGTGATCGTGGTGGTGGCTGGGAGGTCGACTGGCGCTGGTGCTGGCTGTGCGGTGACCTCCCCCCTGAACCGTGGAGCGACTAGAGCAGCCCGTGGCATGCGAGGCTGCACGCTGCGAGAGACCCGGACGCGCTGCACCGGAAGGCTGATACGTGCCGAACGCTGGGTGCCGTTGTGAGAAGCGGCTCTCTGAAAGAACGCCGACGTGGTGATACGGCACGCCTGCTGTAGCCCCCCCCCCCCGGGATGCCATTCAGAAGGGAGGAAGCTGCCTGAGATCCCAGGGAGCGCAGGACTGAGTCACTGAACTTTGTGCACTGTGTGGCGCCGCCATTTTAGAGCCTGGAGGTGCAGGGGAATCCTACTGCATGGCCTGGATCCTACAGCTAATCAAAGACAACTGCTGGCTGGAGGAGGTGTATACCTCAAGGGTGAGTGGAACACCGTGATATTCACTCCTCATGCAACCCCTGGTGACAAGAGAAGGGGAGTGAACGCCCGGAGAGACCCGGCTGCCCACATGGAGCCCGCGGGAGCCTGCAGGACACAGACGCCATTTTATGTGGAGAAAAGCGGGCTGGCGCTCTCTGTGCTGGCATCTGACCATACCAACGGCAGAGCTGCCGCTGATTGAACCACTGGGTGGGGCCACTGACTTTGTGTGGCCCTGTTCCCCCTGTGGTGTGATATTGTACAAGGAGCGATCGCGGGAAGCTCTATCCCAGGAGTAAGCCACAGGGGGGTGGCACCTGTGACGGAGACTAACAGAAGGTACCCTTTGTAACAAGGTCTCCCTGCCCTTGGCGGTGCGTGGAGGTCCATACTCCCCACACGACTGAAGAGTGGTAAGCGCTTGGGTGACCTCTTTGGCTTGGCACCCAGCTATGACTGCTTTGAGAGGGGACAATACTGTGGGACCACTGCGATAAGGCCTTACTCTGATCGTTGCTTAGCGCTGTGATCGTTGGAAGCTCCGACACATATTCCCAGGGGAGTGCTGTGTTGCAGAGGTTGCTGCCTTGGGTGATTGCTGATTTTTCGACGTAAATTGTTGCGGCTGGCCAGCTGTGATGGGCAGAGTGGATAAGACTCAGCCGAAATTAACGTTCAATCAAAGGAAGAATAAGCTGCAAGACATTGCTACTGAAGATGGAGACAATGTGAAGGAAAAGCCCCAGGAGGAGGTGGACGGCGATATTCGCACTATGCTGACTGCAATGGAAAAAGGCTTGCAGAGCAGCCTCTCTGTTCTGGGCACCAAGATAGACTCACTCTCATCCCAGATGGACAGAATGTCCGAGAGACTAGACAAACATGCAGAGCGGTTGGATATGACGGAGCGCCGGGTCACGGAGGTAGAAGAAGCGCAGACAACGTTGGACGCCGACCAGAAGCAACTGGGTAGAGTGATGCAGGTTTTACAGGATAAAACCGAAGACCTTGAAGCGCGTTCCCGTCGCAGTAACCTCAGGATCTCGGGCCTTCCGGAGTCGACCCAGACTGGCAACATGGAACAATTTGTAGAGAAATTACTGGTAATGCTACTCGGTAGCAAAACATTTTCTCCCATATTTGTGGTGGAAAGGGCGTATCGCTCCCTGGGCCCTTGCCCAGCTCCTAGTTTCTGAACTACCGCGACAGGGATTTGGCGTTGAAGGTGGCCAGGGAAAAACAGTCCTTGCAATATGAAGGATCCACTATATCTTTGTTTCCTGATTTCATGCTAAGAGTGCAAGAGGCCCGCAGACAGTTCACTCCACTGAAGAAGCAATTAAGAGAGCACAACATAGACTATGCCATGCTGTATCAGGCGAGACTTCGTTACAATCGGCAGGGCCATTCGCGAATCTTCACTGATCCAAAAGTTCTGCAGAAGGCCCTGAAGGAATGGTCCAAAGAGAAGCGTTGCAGCCCGGAGTAAGGCTCCCTGGAGGGAGCGGAAGGTGGACGACTAGATGAGCAGGACTGAACTCTGGACTACTCTAACTGCAGATAAGAACACTGCATCCGGGGTGGTTTGGGGAGGCCAAGCTTGACAATCCATGGGGTTGCCAAGTATCACTATGATTGACTGACTTCTTGATTATTGGAGGGCAATATGGACTTTATAGTGATAGCATTCTAAGAGCGTTGGGGTCAGCTCCTGGCGGGGTCAGCTCCTGGCGGGGACTATGATAAGATGTTTTTTGACCTAAGGATGAGAAGATGAGGAAGGGGTCGGAGAATCGTACTATTTTGCAGATACATTATATTTGTTTGATGGTGTGTGGAGAGGATACCTAATTAGGTTTAGAAATTCTACCTTGCCAGGCGTGCAACATACGCCCACGAGTGAAGCACACACCTGGGGAATTGCGCTTTGTGAGGGGGGGGGGATCTCTTGGTCGAATGTTCGGTTGTTTGCACTTGTTGAATTTAAGATGGAACAAGGGGAATGTTTAATGATATCTCGCCGAGGCACAGTTGGGGGCTGCCTGGCGTGGGTGGGGGGGCGTGATGGGATGGAGACTCAGATGACAGGACAATTTTTTTTGTACAATACATTTTGCACATGACGATGGCACAGGTTGTATGTTCCAAAGGCAGGCACAGTTGGATGGATGGCGCATGACCACATGACAGCTCGCAGTAGATCCAATAGCGAAGCAACGCATGGTAGGCTCCGAGCGCTCACATGGAATGTGAGGGGTCTTAATGACCACAGGAAGCTACGTAAGGTCCTAGCCTACTTGTCAAGACATGAGGTAGACATTGCGCTGCTACCAGAGACACACCTCCCTCTTAATAGCCCCATGCTCCGTAGTAGGGGATTGCAAGGACACATACACGCAGCAGGTTTTACCACCCATGCGAGAGGAGTGCTTACTTGGATGAACCCTAGGTTTACTCTCAAACTCGAACCAATTGACACTGACGTGGATGGGCGATATGTAATCTCTCGGTGTTGGGGAAAGGGAATGGACATACTTATAGATAATATATATGGCCCGAATTATGACAATCCTGACTTTTATGCTGCAGTGTCTGAAAAAGTTAGTAGATGCGGGGGAAGGACAACAGCTCTGGGGTGGTGACCTCAATTCAATTTTTAACCTGCGCCAGGATAGATCAGGAGGCTCGGAGAGACATGTTACTGCGGCAGCACGAACAGTGGCAGATGTAATGGTTCAGTTAGACTTGCATGATGTGTGGCGGCAAAGATACCCAGACAAAGGGGGATACACACAATAGTCAGCGCATCATGATTTAACACACCTTCATAGACTATTGGCTGCAGCCAGGCAGTTGTAGGAGCAAACCCGGTCCTGCGAGGTGCTTCCCTGTACGCTCTTAGTCCATTCCCCAATACTATTAGTTCTAGACATGCCCCAGAAGACTATACCCACCTTTACTTGGAGGTTCCCACCTTACTCTTTGCTAGACGCAGTATTTATGGAAGAGCTGGCAGAAGCGATTGAAACATTCTTCTCCACAAATGTGGGTTCTGTAGACAGCTTCCAGGTGGTTTGGGAGGCGTTTAAAGTTTATATCCGCGGAGTGACCATGACTAAGCACTCCGGAGTTCTTAGAGCGATACGACGGAGACTTGCGGATCTGGAAACAAACTTAGCTAACCTGGAGGCAAGACTTCGGAATGCGGCTGACGAAGATGTAATGCAGGCGTTCAAAACCCAATTAGAAGAATATCACGATGCCGCTGATGTGGAAATAAAGCACCTTGGTAAATTCGCCACTGCTCGCACCTACGGAGAGGGCGAACGGCCGGGCGCGGTATTAGCTCAGTTGCTAAAAAAAACTACGTGAAAAAACTGTAGTCGCAGAAATTAAGACGGCAGAGGGAGATATACTCATTGAGGAGGCAGCCATAGCAGGGAGGTTTAGGCAAGATTACTCGCAGCTCTACTCTACTTGTAGTGGTGGAACTGAAGCGTAAATTTAGACTACTTAACTCATATAAAGTTGTCATGGCTAACAAACACGCATTGTGAATTCCTGATGCGACCCCTGGAGAGAGAAGAAATCACTTTGGCATTATCAGGCATGAAATCGGGCAGCTCACCAGGTGTTGACGGCCTAACAGTTGCTTTCTACAAGGCGTACTTAGACTTGCTGCTACCACACTTAGCCACTCTCTTTGATGACATGTGTGTGTCAGGCACTATGCCGCCCTCGATGAGAGAGGCGATCATTGTAGCTGTCCTGAAACCGGGCAAGCCCCCTGAGGAGTGTGCATCCTATCGCCTGCTTTCCTTGCTTAATGTGGTCACGAAAATTTTCGCGAAGATCCTGGCAAACAGACTGGTCCCATTGATCCCGACACTGGTTGCCCCGGAACAGGCGGGGTTTGTCCCAGGGCGCAACCTTACTTATAATCTGCGAACGGTGTTCGGAGCGGTGCAGCATACTAAGCCGGAGATTCAAGCAGTGGCAGTATTCCTAGACATGAAGAAAGCCTTTGACTCTGTCGAATGGCCCTTTATAAGATAGGTATTGACGAGGATGGGCCTGGGGGAGGTCTTTCTGCAGCTTATTTGAGTCTTGTACAGTGCGCCCAAAGCCAGGATCAAAATCGGTAATCTGGTTACTGATGCTATACATATTACTAGAGGCACGCAACAGGGCTGCCCGCTGTCGCCAATTCTATATGCTCTGTTGGCAGAACCTTTAGCTTGTGCGCTTCGAGAATACCATAGGTATAAGGGTATACAATTCCCAAGCTACGAACTGACAATCTCTACCTACGCAGATGCTCCTATATATCCGGGACCCCAAGCGTAACCTCTCCCCCGTTCTGCGTGAAGTGGTGCGCTTCGGTGTGGTGTTTGGACTTCGAGTAAATTGGCCGAAGTCTATTATATTTCCCCTTACTCCAGCCACAACACAGTTCGAACCTGACTACCAATTTCAGTGGTCGACAGACTCGGTGCGATACCTAGGTATCCTGGTACACACAGACTCTGAAGTCGTATTTAGGGAAAACTATGGTGTCGCGATTAGTAAATTAGAAGAGGAGGTGGAAGGTTGGATTCGGCTACCACTATCCCTGACGAGCCGAATTTCTGTAATGAAAATGGTAATTCTGCCTCGTTTTCTGTTCCTTTTAACTAATATCCCGTTAGTACTTCCAGGCTCATTCTTTAGGAGGCTTACAGCACTGATGATTAAATTAAATTAAATTGGCTTGGGCTGGGCTGGCAAGCAGCCATGGGTCAAATGGCAAATACTCACCCTACCGTATCATATGGGGGGGCTGGGGGTGCCCTATTTGGACTTATACTATAGGGCAGCACAAAGTGCACATGCTTACCACTGGATGCATGGCTATCCGGACACCCCACACTTGCGCATAGAGAGGGTTGGGGCCTCCCCTCGTCCATTACCTGCTTTGCCTTGCTCTCCCCCGGACCATGGGACGGGAATACTTGACTCAGTCAACACGACAACACGTGCTTGGCACTACCTTCTAAAGTTACAGGCATGAGCCGTTCTATTTGCCCCCGTGTAAAGATGGAGGAGTTACACAAGCGCTCAACTCAATAGGGGTCCGGACTATAGGGGACTTGTTTGAAGGGGGTATAGGGAGAAGCTGGGAGGACTTGGGGACTGGGGATGCAGTGTCCACCCTTCTTACCAAATTTCAATTCCACAGAACACGGCACGCGTGGTTACAGGTTTTGGGAGAAGACCTGGCAGAACCGCAGGTGCTGACTGCCTTATCCTATGTCATTAAAACTGACGAACCGACACGTATAGTATCCAAAATATATAAACTGACTATGTCCTATAGAGAGAACTATTTCACTAAATACCGCCTAGCATCGCAGAGAGACTTAGACAGAGACATAGACGACGCAATGTGGACATATTGCTGCACCAGCACGAAGCGTATCTCCCTAAATGAAAGACACCGCCTGATCCATTTTTAAATATCTAAATAGGGTCTACTATATTCCGGAAAGATTGAGCAGATATGGCCTCAGAGAAGGGTCGAGTTGTGAGCGCTGCAGTGAACAATTAGCTGATTTTATGCACCTAGCATGGACTTGCCCGGGAATAACCAGATTTGGGAGCGCGTATTCAAGGATTTGGAAGCGGTGATAGGGCTAGAGCTTGCACCGGAGCCGGATTTGGCTCTACTGGACTATTCTAAATAAATACCAAAGGGGGTACGCAGATTAGTCGATATGGGTTTGCTGCTGGCCAAACGCAGAGTGGCGATTTGTTGGTCGAGAGGACCGACCCCTACGATTGCCCAGTGGGCGAGCGACATGCTTTATTGCAGCACTCAAACTGAGAATTATAGTGACCTACTCCCTCCCATCAGTAGACCTAAGAACATTTGGGCGCTGCATAGAACATACAGGGAGACTAAGAAAGGGGAAAGTACACCCACTGAAGGGGGGCAACAAGAACCGAGTGCGACCAGCCCTGAAGTTTCGCAGCACAGGAGCGGGACTGGTGGTGGTAGTGAGTACTGAGTACTGCAAGTGGAGGCACTGTTGAGTGAGACCTTCAGTTATCTCCAGAGCTACTTTTTTACTCTTGAGGACTGTCGTGGACTGGTGGGTGGTGCGGGTCGATAACTAAATGAAATGGAATGTTACTTGCCTGCTGCTTTATTTGGAAATTGTGCTGTATGACTTTTGATAGCTTTTGGTCATTGCAATTGTCATATGGATGGAAATGAGTCTTTTTTTGTGCACAAACTAATAAAGGTTTAAAAAAAAAATACCCATTAGAGAGAGTCTCATAAAGTATGGGTGCAGCATCATTTCTTAGCCAGATTTCAGTAATAAAGATAAGGTCCAGGTCAAGATCAGTTAGAAGATTGTAGATATGTATTCTGCTTTTGCTTAGATCTCTAGCATTATAGTATATAGGGTAGATGGTTGATAATTGGCCAGTAGGTAGGGTATAACCAAGGAAAGATGGTTGCTGTTACTGAGGTGATGAACCACTGGTGAAGGTGTCCGTCATTCCTCTGGTGGTTGCTAAGATATCTCCTGGGTTTCTCTTGAGGTCTATCTTCTGGCCGGTGTGGCAAGAGAGTTAGCTTTCTGGATTCCTTTTGGCTCTGCTGCCTCAATAGCGAATGTTGTATTGTTGGTGCACTAAGATCTAGAGTTTTGAGTGAAAGTGTCCATCAGTCACTGTTGTGATGATCATCAGCCAGGATAGCTTGAAACTAGTGGCACAGTTAGCCCCAAATGGTCCTAGGATGCTTTTTTCCAGTCCAGGGAGTACCTTGCCTTGCAGTTTGTCCTGGATTGTTCCCATTGGGCGCAGGGTCAAGACTGATTTTCAAATGGCTGGGTTCAAACTGGAATGGCATAGGGAGCAAACAAAACTATAGATTTAGGCTCAGATCACTGTACTAGGGTGAATGTATGACATTGTTCTGCATTCTGTCCATCAATTGTTCTTTTTGCATTTGTCACCCCCAGTGGGATGGGTATGCTCCGATGTGGGTCCCGTGCTCTCCATGCCACTCGAGTCAAGCTATTCTGGCTGATGAGGGGTGAAACCCAGAAAATGGTTCTAGGATGCTCGTTTCCAGTCCAGGGAGGACTTGGCCTGGCAGTTCAGTCTGGACTGTTCCCATTGGGTGCAGGGTCAAAACTGATTTGCATATGGCTGGGTTCAAATTGGGATGGCATGGGGAGCAAAAAACTATGGATTTAGGCCCAAATCACTGTACAGGTGTGAACGTATGACATTGCTCTGCATTCTGTCTATCAATTGTTCTTTTTACTACTGTGGCAGGGGCCTAAATACCAGTCTTATGGAAGGATCACCTACTGCTGAATACCTGGCTCTTTCTACGTCCCACAGACAAGAAATATCCATTTGTTTCCACTACATATAGTTCAGAGTCCAGGATCAACTATTTTCTCATGAAAAGAGCCACTTTTACTAAAATTCTTGACTGTGTAATAGGTATGGATAGTGTATCAAATCTTTAACCAATATATATACTGTTAGACCTATACTTTCCAATACCAAAAACAGAAACATGGTGGCCAAATCTATTATCAAAGAATACTTAAATGTTAACTAAACTTTGACTTCCTCGCCTCAATTATTATGGATGACAGGAAAAGCATACACAAAATGCTCACTAATGAGAGACTTGATAATGGCCCCTAGAAAGGCAGCAAGTGACACATTTGACACATATCTGAGATCCATGCACTGGAGAATGAGTCCTGTTGATACCCTACTGAAGACAAACTGACAACATAGACAAAGAAGACGTTTGAATTGAACATGAGTTTCTCCAGTATAATGGAAATAGCAGTGAACCCGATTAAACATAGAAATTAAGAACATCATGAAAGCAGGAAGTCTGCTGGATCACCAACCAAAACAGAGAGACTCACATTCAGCTGAGGACAGGCTCATTGAAACAGAAGACCCCCTGTGCACTCTCCAGCACAAAGGTTACCCAACTGATTTGAACCACAAGAGCTTGAGAACCGTGCAGAAGATGCCAAGGGTGGTTCCCGGCAAAACAATACTGGATGGTGAGGATGCTGGAGGGAACTGAAGGGCCTCAATCAACCCAGTTCATCACATCCTAGCACCAATCATAGATATCTGCTGAAGATCTGTCCCAGTGCTTTATTGTGGAGCGGGCACACAGATCATTGGTGGAAAAACATCGCCTGGGTGCCCCTCCACAGCCCTTCATCACTCACTTCCTCCACTATAGAGACCACAACACTTTCCTCCAGGCAGCAAGCGGGCAGGGGGTCCCGTCTTTTGGAACAGGCACCATCATGATCTTCCCAGACTATACCCTCAAAGGACAACAACAAAGACGATCGTTCACAGAGGTCAAACTAAAACTTAAAGTTAAGCAACTAACTTGCATGTTACTATTTCCATCAAGATTGAAAGTCCTTCACAGAGAGAATTCCCACTTCTTTAACAACCCTGAGGAGGTGTTGGACTATCTGTAGATACATAAAAACCTTTGGCACCCAAACTTTTCCAAGGACAACCACCCACCATCTCAGTCTATGCGGGGAATGGGTAGACCACAGAGATTCTATAATGCAATGTTACAAACCAGGCAGATCAATGTTTTGCCCCTCCATAGCATGAGATGACCTGCTCACATGATATCTGCGTAACCCAACGTGAATGGGAATATCATACTCATGCGTTAATAACAGGAATGTACTGAACTCGAAGACTACTGAACATGGTGAAGCATGCACATTTCCTCTAGGTAATGTACTCAAACGTGCATTATGGGGCTTGAGTCAAGAGGCTCCTCAACAAACAAGTATCCCTTCTGTTTACTTATACCTAGATTTATGTTATTTTACATTAACATTGACCTCTTACTTTTCTACAGGGTGTATGGGCAATAGATGCTTCTAGGGTGAAATGTAGGGAAGCAAATGACCCACATTTATCATATATGCTTAACATTCACCAACTTATAACCCAGATAAATAATTACCTACATAAATGGAAACAACTCCCACTCTCGATCATGCAGAGAATAGCATTAATTAAGATAAAGGCACTCCCTAAACTTTTGTGTATATTATAAAATGTCCCCAAGTCCATTCCGTAATTCTTTTTTGACACTCTGCAAGGCCACTTCCAAGCGTTTCTGTGGGGGTTATTCAACTAAGAATTTCAAGGGCAAAATGCAGGAAATGGACATATGAGGGTGGACTTACCGTGGCCGACATACACTTCTATTAAGGGACGGTCCGGCGTACTGAATGGAACATGATAGCTTCCATATTACTGGCCCCTTACACTATCCCTACCAATCCAAGGTTCCTCCACACTTTCCTGCAGTCACGACTTCGATGGTGGTTGCATAGCACAGGGCCCAGATGGAGATCAGCTGACACTGCAAAATAACACAGGAAACCCCTCTCTCATTCGGGATTGGCTCTTGGGGGGTAGGGACAACATTGGGATTTTCAGACTAGGAGACATATGGAAGGGAGAACATATGACATTCTTTACTGACTTTCCATATAAATATCAAGTGCTTGAATCCCAGTACTTTCATTTTTTTCAACTTAGATATCATTAGACCCCCACCTGTGGAATCTGTTACTGCATCTCCCTGAGTTCCGCCCGCTCAAGGATAGGCTAACGTTACACCCCCTAGGCAAAGGGTTATATGATAGATTTATCACTCAATACTTGCCAAAGTCCCGGAACCCCTGGTCCCCATAGGGAGGGGGTGGGAGACAGACTTGGGCCCACTAAATAGGGAAGAGTGAAGAGAAGCCAAACTTACTCCCCACACCTTCGATATATTGGTCAGACTCAGACGTATTACATTTTGTTACCTACATAGGATCTACTATACCCCAGAATGAAAACACAAGCTTGAGGCCTTTCTCTCTTCGGTCTACGCTAGATGCCAATCTTCAAGGGGCACCCTATTCCATGTGGTCTGGGATTGTCCTAACATTTAACCCTACTGGTAGCAGATCCAGCGCGTGATGACTTCTGTACTCGATATCCTATTGACTTAACACCTAAGATAGCCCTATCAGAGATCATGGTAGAAATAGGAGGCCCCCTGGCTCAGCGTACAATTCATTGGACTCGGTTACCTGATTGCCAAGCGAGGCATAGCCAAGAAATGGAAGGCGAAGAACCTCTCCACACCACATGAACGGCGAACTGGTATGGACTCCTTCTGTAATCTTGAAAGGGCAGTATACTAAGCCTTGGGATTTACTTCCAAGCATGATAGGGTATGCGGACTATGACTGGCTGTACCATCATTCACAAACTCCCATTAGACAACTCTATCCTAGACCCACTTAACACTGGCAATATACTAAACCTTCTCGACATCTCCAAGTAATTTTATTTTCCGGACCCAGGGAATGGCCAGACCAATTGAGCAGCAGCCGTTACGTTACTCTGCATGTATATTGTATGGAAAAATGGGTGATTTGTATCAATCTTATCACATTTCATTTATTCACTAAGAATGTCTATCTGTATGCCATATTTATTTGTTTAAAAAAACAATTAAGAAAAAGTAAATGTCTATAGGAAAGGCACCGGAGAAGATGGTTTCTTTTCAGAATAAAATAACTGCTCCTTTAATTGTACCCAGTGCTTTAAATGGGAAAACATAAGTGCAGGTGCTCATTAAAATGAGCTCGAGGTGTAGTTAAGGGGGTGGAGCTAAGGGCAAGACATGATGATACTTAATGACTTCTATATTAGTTGCAGCACATACCAAAACACATGAGAAATGCGTTTATATAAACAAAGCAGGTTAACTCATCACACAAAAGGAAAGAGAAATGTGATAATATGTTAACATTTCCTTTTTTTGCAATAGATGCACCTTCCTAATGCCATACTGTTAATTGCTGTTGTTTGGCACAATACTATATATCGTAAGTAGGAAGAAACTGAAAATACCCCCACTTCAAACCAAAGCTCTAATGGCATGAAGCAAATGAAGCAAATTATCAAGACCCTCCTCCGAAGATATCTCTTATCTCTTTCATCGATCTATCCATTCATCCTTTCATCCTACCATTTACCTGCTGATGTCCACCATTTAAACTTTACATTCTCTAGTCTATTCAGTCTTTCATCCATCATTCTGTCCACCCTTCATATCCAAACCTATCCATCCATCCATCCATCCATCCACCTCCAAACCTATCCATTCATCCTTTCACTCATCCATCTCTTTATCCACCCTTTTGCTCATCAATCCTTTAGCTCATCTATCCATCAACCCTTTCACTCTTTTATTCCATCCACCGCTTCATTCCATCCACCCTTTCACTCAATCCCTCCTTTCACTCATCCATCATCCACCCTTTCATCCATCCTCCCTTTCATTCATCCATCCAATCTTTCACTTATCCACCCATCATCCCCCCTTTTATCCAATCATCCACCCTCTTTCACCAATCCATCCTTTCACTCATCCACCCATCTATTCATCCATCCATCTATACATCCACCCGTGCTCACTCATCCATCTACTCACTCCCCCACCCAACAACCCTCCCTACCACGTTATTTATGAATCTTTGTCGCCGAGCAGACATGTACACACAAAGTGCCACCCATTTTCTTTAAAATACCTCCTCGGAGTGTTTTGATTCTCTTTCTCTTTCTCACACTTTTTTTCTTACAAAAAACAAGCATACAAATGCAGGCAAACACACAAACATAAGCAGACACACCAAAGACTCGGGTATGATAAAAGCCATGTTATACTCTTCACCTACCATGGCTTTTTTAATTGCCACCAGGGCCGAACTGGCAGTAGCCTGATTGCCACTGCCAGGGGACTGCCATGATTCTTGGGCTTGTACAAATGCACAGGATAGTGTGAATGTGACTGACAGCACAGGGCCTGAACGGACCCTGCTCTGTCAAACACAGCGTGATGGTGAGCTGAGCACCCGGACATTATTCAAATGAGCCCTGAGGAATAGCTCAGCTGGGGCTCAGATCGGGGATTCCCAGCAGCGCCTAGGCTGCCAGACACATTCCACTCCTGCTCACCAGCACTCACAGCCCATGAGCCTACCTTTTCATGAGTACCGGAACTCTCCTCGGCAATAGAGAAGTGCCGTTACTCAGTACCGGTGAGTACCGGCCCACTTAAAGCACTGATGGTACCCCAGTTCGTAAAGGTGAAGCATGAAACAATAGAGGATAGAACCCTACGACCAGAATTCAGCAAATCCTGCGTATCATTAATTCCTCCACACTCGGGGATGAGATCTCCCTATGGTAAGTACAGAGAAGTAAAAGAGTTTATTGAACTTTATAATAAGTTAGTGAAAACATTTGTTAAATATTAATGCAAAGTAATTTTACATATTTATTTTAAATGTAAAACAACATTACAAATTATACAGTGCTATTAACTTAATTTTGAATTAATTCATTAATTAATAAAAAGATATAAAAATTAAATAAAAAATATTTTTTTGAAGTTTCAAAAAAAAGCAATTCCCCCTACAGTAAAATATGTATATATTAATATATAATACATTAATAATTTTTAGAAGTGAAATATAGAAATAATTTAAATGTATTTAACAAATTTTAATTAAATTAATGTTAAATTATTTATAAATTCAGAAAAGTTGTTAAACTATTTTATAATTAAATGTTGAATGTTTTTATTTTTTAAATAATTTAATTTAACATTTTTTCCTATGGGGTTTTATTTTAAGTCCCTAACACCATTCTTTTCTGGAGGAGGATGTTGCAGCATCAGTGGTTGGCCATGTGCGGTGCCGGACGTGGTGCTTACTATATGACTCCACTGACACAGGGGGATTACCAGGGCTCGAGTCGGGGTACCACGCGGGTGGATGGCGTCCCCCCACTTATTTTATCTGGAGCTCGATAACTGGACCAAATGGAGCCACACATTCACTCATTGGCCTCTCTGGGGCGAGATCGGAGCTCATTGAGAACGCTGCTCACGCGCTGGCTTCTCTGATGCAATCGCATCTAAGGCGTGAGCGAGGGGAGGCAATGAGTCTGATGGTGCAAGCCACCTTTCGTGACATCACTTCCTGTCGTGACCTCAGCATCCCCCCACTTCTTTTTATAGGACTTGTGCCCTGGGGATTACGTTTAATTCACATCATTATTATCGTACTGCAGAGCTCCTCACTTATCTGAGACAACCTGTCATATGAGGAAGAATCTGGAAACAACAGACTGGGTGATAGTGGAAGGACATTTGCAATCGGGTGCAAACGGACCTTAAGTTCTCTGTGAGGGCAGAAAACATGTTTAACATCCTGATAACCTGATTGTGACAGAAGTACTACCAGTCTGGTCTTCGATGCACAAAGATCTAAAAAAAGGCTTCCTGCATCCCGCTGCCCCATTTGGTAAAATATGAACCTTACAATAGAGGCCTAACATAATTACACATCTAGTGCTTAATTTGAGGCGGTGGTTTCCGGTGCTCGGCCCCAGCACTTTTTTGTCAACACAAACACTTATAGTAGTGGCACTGTTTTTTAGAGACTAGCACAACAACAGTTGTTTATGAATTAAATATACATTAAAATCACTAATACTTGCTTCCAAAGCCATTCCTATAGATCTGGGGACATGGAATAGTCTACACTATCACACTTGTAGGAGTGTGAAGGTCAACAGTTGTTTTAGAACTGTCATTGGCAGCGCTGGCAGTGGCAATGGGTGGTGCAAGCTGCCGTGGCCTTCTGGCGAGGGCCCTGGTACTTATTGTTTTACAAATTAAGCACTTCGACACATCTCTCTTACTTACAGATCTAAAGTTGTCTCAGAGTTCATGTACTAACAGAACATGCGTACTTACAAGCACCGTGTACTCATAAATATATATCCTACGGTAATATGTGCTCATAGGTAAAAGGTATTCAGCGATCCTGTCTGCTCACAGGTACCATTTGCTCACAGATGCTGCTATGCAATTGCAGAAGGGATGCATTCCCAAGTTGCGTGTACTCACAGGCCCTGCATACTTCTTGCACTCATATGGGCGTGTACTCTAATGTCCCATGTGCTCACAGGTCCAGTGTATCACATTTGCCACAAACTGGCATATGTCATTTTTCCTCGCGGGCCATAAGCACCCATGAGTGCCGACAACTCCCATTAACTCAGACATCCACGTACTCTCTCTCATGTTCCATATGCTCGTATATGCAAAGTACAGCCAGAGCTAGTTTCCTCAGAGGTACCACATCCGTACATGCCCCATGTGCACAAGGCTGCAATATACTCACAGTTCCGGTGTCGTCAGGACTCCTATTTGGCTCACAGGCTCCATCTGGTCGCAAGTGACATGGACAGAAAAGCCACATCCTCGCCGGTAAGATGCTGTACCAGACCCCTGGTAGTTTCCCTGAACTCGCACAACCTCCCCTCACTCTTTCCGGGAACTCACATGTGGTAAGTACTTTATGCAACATCTCAGGTACTCACGCATCACAGGTACTCACAGTTCTTATTTCCTTGCACGCCTCACCTGCTCACATGTACTAACCGATCGCGGATGCTCAAAAGCATCACGCAGTGTCAGCTTCCGCTTCTATTTCTCAAGTGAAAATAATTGAGAGGACCCGTCCGAGCTTCCTGTTATGCTCTTTGACAACGTTCATCCAGCCCCAATGCACTTCAAACGAAAGTTCAAGTCGGACAGACGCTGCGCAGTCTAAAGCCCACCCCGATGACAGATGTAACATACTGAAACCCCCGCTGCTCAGAGAGCCTGTGTACTCACATGTCCCATGCTGGCACTGCGGCCACAGCCCCCGATCCACACCGAGCCGCACTTTTCTGCAGCGGAGGCTCCGACTCCAGGAAGAGCGATGCTTGGAGCGCTAGCAGCTCGCCCAGGCCCGTCACGTGACCACAGGGGAGGATTCAGGAAGTGCGGCTCGAGGCATGGAGAGAGGAACTGTCAATTCAAGCTAAAGGTCGAGCGCGCTGCACGCCCCCCCCCCCCCCCCACTCACCATGGGTCGCCCTGTGTGGGTTTAGTGCACTGTATGTTACTGGAGTGACTGTGCAAACGCTCCATACCTTTTTGTGGGGAGATGCACTGTCACCCCGTTGTGTGTCTACTGCAGTGTCCGCTTGTGGTAGGGCTCACTGTATCTTACGTTCGGCTGTCAGTTGTGAACTACTGTGCACGCTGCTGAAGGTGCGTGCACGGTACAGCCTGCGGAGGGATGAGTGGCCTGTGATTCTCGCTGAACTGTGTGTTGTGGCTTTAGCGCTGTTGGCGCCCTGTGTGCACCAAACACTTTTGGCGCCCCCACATTCCATGACCGCCTCTTTGGATTCTCTCCCGACCATCTGCAAAAGTGCCCCTTATCTCTCCCATAAACAGTGCTTTAAATGGAAAAAAATAAGTGCAGGTACTCAACAAATTGAGATGTTAGCTAGTGGGCGGGTTTAGGGGTGGGGCTTGGGGCGATGTTAGGGGGAGGGGCTATTGGCAGTCCAAAGGGATCCCGGCCAGGGCCACACATTTAATGCGATTGAGATTTAATTGGTGTGCAGATGTGCATGATACGAAATCATTTCTGGTATATTTTGATTATTCAATTTCCCTTATACGTACAAAAGGGACAGGGTACATTTATTTTTAAAGTGGGCTTCTCATGGTGCAACACCTAGATCCCATATGACTCGCACAAGATATTTTCCTTAACATTTTTTGGAAAGGTTTAACTATGGTTAACCCTCTTGTCTCACTGCCACTTAGCAGACATCACCCAGCCCCTCCTAGATGGCACAGCTTGGCCTCAAAGCTCCTTACCTGCTGTAAAGTCTGATTCCCTCTTTCTGGAGTCGAGCAAGCTGCTGAAAGCCTGAGCCACGATGCCTGGCTCTGGCTCAGTTCCATGTCCTCATGCACCCTCAAGCCAAAAATGAACTGAACTTTGATGGTGCACCTGCCTGCCAACCAACCTCTAATTTCATGTGCAAAGAATAAAGACAAAATAGTGGCCTTTGCTGTAATACAGGAGAGAAAGAAAGAAATGGCCATCTGGAGGCTGTATTGCACAATGTGAAAGCAGAAATTCTGGGATTAATTCTGGCTTCCCCACATGACCAAATTGTGTGATCATAGACAAATATTTTATCTCACCAAGCCTCTTTTTTTGGTCTCGCCTAGCTATTGCGTTCACGCAATCGCTATGCGAGACTCTAGTAAGAGGGGCATTTCAAAGTGCTCCCAAAAGTGGATTGCATGGCGAGCACGCGCACAATCACGTGCATCGTGCTGCCATGCAATCCGTTTGGGGTAGCGCTTCAGCCCACTGGCGCCCTCGGCATCATACTTCAAAGGGTCCGCTCCCCCGCCTGGAATGCGCTCCCCCACCCCCACCAAGCGCAATCGCTTGCTTTCACTTTCGCACGTCGGGCGCTCGCTCGCGTCCTCAGCTCTCACTCGCCTGTCTTGAGGAATTGCTTAGGAGATCAGCTGTCTCGTTCACTGGCAGAAAGAATGACACATACATCTTCTGCCTTGTTTGGCTCCGTGTTATTGTTACGGTTGATGAAGCTGGTTTTAATTACATTTTTGTATTTTGCACGGCACCCGGGCACCGCACAGCAGCATCACTACTTGCCTTTCTTTTTCTGTTTAATGTTAGTTAAAGCAATGCGCATCATGACACAGCATGCGCACCTTTCTTAATTTCAGCACGGTGCATGCAGCCTCTTTTTGTAATTATGCACGGCACCCATGCACCTCACAGCAGCGTGACTACCTGCAGTTCTATTTCTGTGTAATTTCAGTTACCAGGAATGTACTTCATGACATATCATGCACACCTTTCTTTATTTCAGCATGGCGCATGCAGTCTATTCTACCTCTAACCACCGCCACAAATTTACAGCACGCCACCCGCAGCCTCTTTAACTTCTCTCCACCACCACAATCCCCAGCATGCCACCCGCTGCCTCTTCCACCTCTCCCCACGTAACAAATCCCCAGCACACCACCCACAGCCTTTTTCACTTCGCTCCACTGCCACAAATCCCCAGCACACCACCCGCAGCCACTTTCACCTCGCTCCACCGCCACAAATCCCCAGCACTCCACGCGCAGCTTATTCCACCTCTCCCCACTGCCACAAATTTACAACACGCCACCTGCAGCCTCTTCCACCTCTCTCCAATGCCACAAATCCCACACTCCACTCGCAGCCTCTTCCCCCTCTCCACACCACCACAAATCCCCAGCACGCCACCCACAGCCTCTTCCTCCTCTTCACACCACCACAAAACCCCGGCACGCCACCCGCAGCCTCTTTCACATCTATCTACTACCAAAGATCCCCCAGCATGCCACCCGCAGCCTCTTCCCCCTCTCCACACCACCAGAAATCCCCAGCACGCCACCCACAGCCTCTTCCCCCTCTTCACACCACCACAAAACCCCGGCCTGCAGCCTCTTCCACCTCTCCCCACCTCCACAAATCCCCGGCCCGCCACCCGCAGCCTCTTTCATATCTCTCTACTACCAAAGATCCCCCAGCACGCAACCCGCAGCCTCTTCCCCCTCTACACACCACCACAAATCCCCAGCATGCCACCCGCAGCCTCTTCCCCCTCTTAAAACCACCACAAAACCCCGGCCCGCCACCCGCAGCGTCTTTCACATCTCTCTACTACCAAAGATCCCCCAGCAAGCAGGCAGGCCACAAACAGAGCAGGTTTTGCTGGAGGGTGCAGGGTAGAGCCGAGGCCGCTCTGTTGGCTGCTTTGGCAACTTTGACTATTACAACCAAATGGCCGTATTTATCTCTACGATTTATATACATGCCTTCCAGCTGTGTGTGAAGCAGTCACTACCTGGTGTCCAGTGCGACCAACCCTTCTCCCGGGGCCCCGTGTAATCTAATGCAGATTGTTAAAACACGGAGTCCAAACGCTGGTAAGTTATTTGCGTGAACTAAAGTCCTATACATTCTCCCATACATTTCCTGAGCGCTGGATAGAGCAGTCCAGGCAGAACCAGATCTGCACAATTTTTTCTTTTCTTTTTTTTTTTTATGTGTTTCTAAAACAATAAATAACATTGTGGCACTCATCCGTTAGGTTATGAGTAGGTTACAGTTTGATTTTTCCTCGGTTCCCAGGCCCCCCTCCCTTCTCTGCCGCAGGTCATTGATTTCCTACCCCGGGGAGCGCGTCCTGATATTCACACTGCCTATTGCCTTGTTTGTGTGTAATGTTTATTAGTTTTAAATCGAAAATTGAAACCGTATTTAATTTTGTCACTTAACTACTGCTTCTGCCTTCACTGGGAGTGCTGGTGGGCTGGCGGGATCCTCGCATTGACCAATCTGTATAACGGTGGAATGATACGTTTCATGCTAATTAGTGGCCGGCCCGAGGGGTTGTAGGCCCATGTCTGTAACTCTTTGAAGTCAAATAAAGGTTTCTTTATAAAAAATTAAAAAAAAAACATTGTGGCACTCATCATGATGTCCTACATGACTTAATGCTGCAGTTAATGTGGGCTTTTCTTCCTTGTGTAACTGCGGCAAAGGGCCTGAAATTAACCCGGAAATCAAATTGCCTAAACACTTCTAGGGTCCCAATGGAGAGACCTACTGGCTATGCCAATGCTTGGCTATAGGTCAGTTGTGCAGCGCGCCGATCTCTCCAGACAAGGGCTTCTTTTCACTCGGTGTCTGCCGGTACGCTCATGACCAAAAGATATTAAAATGTAAAAAAATGTGGCTAGTATATATGGTATGCTATAGGGCATTTGTGCAGCGCTTATTAGCTGCATTCCTCGTTGGTCACGTGCTTTCGCTTCGCTTTTGGTTGTTATCTGCTAATGACATTTATGGCCTTTCCAGATGCTGCAGTTCTTGGTTAACCTAGTATCCTGTTACTAATTGATTTCCGACCGGCTTTTCTTTGAAATGCTTGTTGTAATTGAAAGCAGTCCCCAAGTAACCTTTTTTGTCACTGTTTTTGTCCAAGTTTATTAAATAATAATACACAATAGAGCCGTGTACCACATTTTACAACAGCAGTAATGAAAATGTTGTCCTGAGCACAAAAAGGAACTCGAAGAATGCCTCAAACTTCCCTCTCAAAGTTGTTTCAACAGAAGGTGCTCACTGGATGCTATAGGGCAGTTGTGCAGTGCGCCACTCTCTTCATTCAGGGGCTTAATTTCACCTGGTGGTTGCCGGTACGCTCATCACCAGAACATTTTAAAATATACAAAAATACGGTTAAAATGTATGATCTGCTATTGGGCATTTATGCAGCGTGCCACTCTCTCCATACAGGGGCTTAATAGCTGCATTCCTTCTTGGTCACGTGCTTTCACTTCGCTTTTGATTTCTCAACTTTTTGTAATTGAAAGCAGTCCCCAAAGGACCTTTTTCATCACTGTTTTTGGTGGGGAGGGAACTCTGTTGCGACAGGGTTCCCTTCACATCAACATATAAATCAGGCCCTAAGTCCAATGTTTGTAGAAGGTGAGCACATTGAAGTCAATGAAAGCAAACACTTTTTCATAGGATGAAAAATTTGGTGGGTGGGAGACCCCAATGAAGTCCAAATGTGTTGACAATTTAAAACAAGCATTTGCAATGCAATAGGTCTCGCATTTGCGAGAGTTTGAGCTATTAGCATTGTAAATGACAGTGCCTTTTATTTATGTTTGAAAAAAACCAAACTTAAATAAAAAGCATTGTCATTTACAATGCCAATAGCTCAAACTCGTATAAATGCGAGACCTATTGCATTGCAAATGCTTGTCTTCATTTGCATATATGATAGTATACTCAAATGCACAAATTCAGGATGTGTGCTGTGCAATCACATCTTGTGTTAGATTTAATACACTATAATGTTGCCTCATTCATGAAAAGAAAATAGGCCATATGCGATATATACATGAAAAGTGACTTGCTTCCTAGATAACTAATGGCATTGTCATCACGGTGGGAGCACAAACGCCTCTCAAGACGGTTAAACAAACTTGTGCACCAAGGTGAAATGATTCCAGATGATTTTTTTATTTATGTCAATGGTAATGTTTTCAGTGCTCGACTTAAGTATGCACAGGATTTTAAAGCCTAGACAGACTTCCTGGTTCGGCTCTGCCTGGCCTCTCCTTGTTAATTTGTTGGTCCGCCCACCTCTACCCCTTCCAGAGCCCCTCCATTAACCCAAGAGAAAACCGCCACTAAAAAACTAAATACAATTGTGTTCAAACACTGTGGAGAAAGCAGATCTGCACTGAAGAGAGAGTGGCCTTGCACTTGCTACAAGCGCACTCTTTCACCCCCACTTCAAGTGCAGAGTGTGGGAATGCAGGGCTTATCGGGCTTGCAACTATATATCTGCCATGCTGGACACTGCAACCAACACTCACTCATGCAAGAACATGCACAGTGACATAACATAATATAACATAACATAGAAGCCCTCGTGCACGCAGACAGACAGGAGGTTCAGTACACGTTATAGAAATGATTACATTCGCTGCTGCACATATTACTAAACCTTGAGTCCCACGTGCTGTGCTACAAGCATCACTATCTCCACCTTTCTCCTCACTCTGGATTCAAACAAGTGCTGTCCTACTCTGATATGCCTTACAACAAACAAATGATGGACGGAATGCTAACAATGCAGACATTCTCCCCCAGTCAAGAGATCTGGGTTAAATCCATCGTTCTTTTGCCCACTACGCCACCCCAGTTTAGACATGGCCATATGCAAATCAGTCTTGACCCTGTGCCTCATGGGAACAGTCCAGCCTGAACTGCCAAGCCATGTCTTCCCTGGACCGGAATCAAGCATCCTAGGACCGGTTTCTGGCTACCAGCCGTCATCAGCCAGGATAGCTTGAATCCAGTGGCGTAGTGAGCATGGGTCCCACGTATGGGAATACCCATCCCACTTAGGGCGAAAAGCGTTACAACAAACAAATGATGGACGGAATGCTGACAATGCAGACATTCTCCCCCAGTCAAGAGAACGATGGATTTAACCCAGATCTCTTGACTGGGGGAGAATGTATGCATTGTTATGTTATGTTATGTTATGTTATGTTATGAGGGGTTTTGTTAAGCGCTCAGCTACTCAAGCAGAGTGTCCCGGCGCTGTCAGACCCGTGACCAAAGAACTCCAACAGGGGAGGGTGAAACTTATTGGCAAAAAAGCCATGTTTTAAGCTTTTTTCTAAAAGACATCAAGCTCTTGCTCTTTCTTAAAGATAATGGGAGAGCATTCCAGGCCCGGGGCGCGAGATATTTGAAGGAACGTCCCCCGATCCGGGCACGCCTGATTGCTGGAACCGTGGAGAGAGATAGAGACGCGGAACGCAAGGCTCTGGCTGGCATATGGAGAGCGATCCTGTTCCTAAGATAGCGGGGGCCCGTGCCGTGAAGGGTCTTAAAAGCCAGCGTGAGTGTCTTAAAGTCAATGCGCCTCTGGATAGGCAGCCAATGAAGAGTTTGCAACAGACTGGTTGCATGGGCGCGATGACCATGAGCATTGTCAGCATTCCGTCCATCATTTGTTTGTTGTAACGCTTTTCGCCCTAAGTGGGATGGGTATTCCCAGACGTGGGACCCGTGCTCACTACGCCACTGGAGTCAAGCTATCCTGGCTGATGAAGGCTGATAGCCAGAAACCGGTCCTAGGATGCTTGATTCCGGTCCAGGGAAGACATGGCTTGGCAGTTCGGGCTGGACTGTTCCCATGAGGCACAGGGTCAAGACTGATTTGCATATGGCCATGTCTAAACTGGGGTGGTGTAGTGGGCAAAAGAACGATGGATTTAACCCAGATCTCTTGACTGGGGGAGAATGTCTGCATTGTTAGCATTCCGTCCATCATTTGTTTGTTGTAACGCTTTTCGCCCTAAGTGGGATAGGTATTCCCAGACGTGGGACCCGTGCTCACTACGCCACTGGAGTCAAGCTATCCTGGCTGATGAAGGCTGATAGCCAGAAACCGGTCCTAGGATGCTTGATTCCGGTCCAGGGAAGACATGGCTTGGCAGTTCGGGCTGGACTGTTCCCATGAGGCACAGGGTCAAGACTGATTTGCATATGGCCATGTCTAAACTGGGGTGGTGTAGTGGGCAAAAGAACGATGGATTTAACCCAGATCTCTTGACTGGGGGAGAATGTATGCATTGTCAGCATTCCGTCCATCATTTGTTTGTTGTAACGCTACTCTGATATGCCAGCAGGAAGACTTCTCTTAGATTTCCTGAGAGTCACGAGATATGCATGGAAGCAGGCCCTGTTCTCACACCTACAGTGCTATGAACTACACAAAGCCTGAGTGCAGTCCTGCCAAGTGTCACGCATCATGCGTTAGCCTAACCCATTTGAAGGCAAGTCAGGGACATCTTAAGGATTTTGGGGGCCCTGGGCCAAACGAATTTTGGGGGCCTCTTGGCGGAAGAGCTTTGAATTTAGGATCCCATTTCAGCTGTTTAATGCTCTCTTTCACTGACACAGGCACACTCGTCTAAATTATAAATGTGTTTAGATCTAGTATTCAGGGGTAGTGACCTGCGTTTTCAATATTGTAACACAGCAGCAGCTCATTAATTACTCCAAATACTCTCTGTGACAACCTTACATTTCTCATATGTGAGGTACTGTTTTGATCTTAAACATTTTTTGTGCCTGTTGTATGAAAAAAGAACACACTTTCTCTGCAAAATGTCAGTAATAAACTCTCACACATCAAACACATAAAATAAATGAAAGGACAACAGTATTTAAAACAATCTATTTAGGAGTAATTAAACTCTGCAGAACAGAGGTGGCTCTATCAGGGGGCCCTCTGAAAGGCTGGGGCCCTGGGCCAGAGCCCACTTTGCCCATGCCTTAAAACATCTCTGAGGCAAGTCCCCGCATTTCCGCATTAAAAATAATGATCACGCATATTGCGCCTCTTGTACTTAGATGTAAGGCTGGAGGACTGCTGTATTATAATTAGCACTCTGAGCAAAGCCGCTGTCTACGCCAGTCCACACTGCTTGCGACTTGGAGCTGGCTCAGCTGCAGAGATACATTCATCCTCAGCATTTTGGATCACATGCGTCAGGAGAGTGCGGCCCCCGGGGGAAGTGAAGGCCGCAGACCAGTTTTCCCCCGGGGTATTCGCGCAACGACCAGAAGGACATGGTGGGGTGGGATCATAGGAAGGAAGGAGGGGGGCGGGAGTTGGGAGGGTATATAGGTGTCAGGAGAGGAGTATCCGGCCTCTTCCTGACACCTGAGCACCACCGGGGGGGAAGATAAAAGTTTGTTGTAAGGAAGTTTGTAGCGGAGGCCGATTGGTCGATCGGCTGGTGGTCGGGGATTAGCGATATGTCCTGGCTGGGCTAGGGAGAGCGTCTCGGTTTGCGATGCCCCTAGGAGAAAATATGGCGTGGCGGCTGGCTTGGCCGTAATGTGAGCGCGAGTCCGATCGGCCGGGTGAAGCGTTTGCGGCCGGGCGTGTCCAACAGGCGCAGGCCTGGAGTGTCGTGCTGATGGTGGTGCACGTGCGAGGAACAGATCTGCTGCGGCCACCACCGGAACGTTGAATGTGGCAGGTAGGGAGGGGGCGGCGGCTGGTGTGTAATGATGCCTTCGCCCACAGGGTGGGGGGGGACTGGAGCCAGTGCGCACGTCTGCTGTGGGCCACGTAGTGGCGGCGGGCGGGTTTGAGGCGCGGATGGCGAGATCGGCTGCGATGCCGCATCTGTTGCAGGGAACCAGGGTTCGAGCCTCGAGGTCGCGTCCCCATCTTACAATTCTGGGCTAATCACTTAACCCCCCATGCATGAATGTGTAACGTACATACGGAGCTCTGTAAAGCGCTCGAATACCTTCGGGTCGAGTTCGCGCTCGCGTCCGCATCCTGTGATTCTGGGCAAATCATTTAACCCCCCCATGCCTGAATGTGTAATGTAAACACGGAGCTATGTAAAGCGCTCCAATACCTTCGGGTCGAGTTCGCGCTACGTAATTATGCACAAAAAAAAAAAAATACAGTTTTGCGGCGGTTCCTTGCTTTCGGTGGCATTCCATCTGGGGCACATTATGCATAGCACACATTATGCATAGCAGGCATCGTGTAAATTTGGGCAGGCAAGGGTTGTGAGTATCTTTTATTGGCGATGTGCGGAGCCGGCAGGAGAGCCCACATGTGTTTATCCATTACCAGCGGCGAGGTGGAGGTATGGGCCCATCAATTCTTGGACCTGCACCATTTATTTGGTTCATGGTGCACTGGAGCCACCCGGAGGTTTCGGCATAGGAGGGAGGTGGGGGGGGGGCAGGTGACGGGTTGCTGTCTGTGGAGGTCGTGCTGTGAGGGGTATCTAGGACAGGGGTGAGGGACTGCCAGCACGGCATGAGGCCCGGTGGTGCTTGGGCCCACCTGGTTGTGGCGACCCGGTGGGGGGGGGATCCATGACCGGCGCATAAGGCCGGCAGATAAGGGGTGATGCCAGCGGGGCGCACAACGGCTCCGAGACGCTGGCCAGAAGCAGTAGGGGGGTCCGCGGCGGCCTGCCCTCCTTCAAAGGATTCGCGCATTGAGGACTACAACCTTGTGAATATTACCAAGTTTTGAGTATGTGCTGTGTGAAGGGTGGCATGGATGGTGTTGGGGTTGAGGATGGAGGAATGTGACGGTGTGCGATGGAGTGGGAGTTGGCGGGCCGGATACAGTGCGATGGAAGGAGGATGTCCGATGGGGCCTTGGAGTGGGGGGGTTGCCTGGGGGTCCGGGGGGGAAGGTGTTCAGGTTACCAGTCCATTTTTTTATTTGTTTCAGGTGAGTGCTCCTAAGACAGAGCTCCAAGGGGGATGGCAGCTTCGCTCTGGAAGAGGAGGTCCCGGACGGACACTCAGGTACATGAATTGGGGGTTAAAGTCTTGGAGTTGTACTTGGAAGATTGGGTGTTCACGCCCTGGTTGTCACCGGGTGCTCATGTATAAGTGTATGCAATGGTTTTCCTTCAGTAAGGTTGGGACAATGCTGGGGCTTGGGGAACCCAGGGCCCAAATGACGCACAGCTGGTCAGCTGGGGAGTTCGGGGGTGTTACAAGCAAGGAGGCGGCGTACGTCAGACGATGGGAACCTTGGGGCCACGCGAGGAGAGGGTTTTGTTTTTCGAACGGCCGATGGGGATATCAGGCGAACGGACGGCTGGCAGACGAGGGGTGGCTTGTCCCTATTTGCTGTGTAACGGCTCTTTGCCATGCTTGACGGGTGACTTTTGAGCCGGGGGTGCCAATTGACGCAGGTTGTGGATATCGGTTTCGAACACAAGGGGGAGCATATGGAGGTGTGAGGCCCGGGGACGGTTGGGGGCACTGTAAGACGGAAGGGGTTGTGCGCTGGGCTGGAACGGTGGGAGGAGGGTTAAGGTAAGCCCGAACGCAACTCAACTGGGGGTGGTTTTTTCTTCAACGCAATATTCAGCTGCTACCCACAGCTGGGAAGGCAGGCAGAAGAATTTTTTCTCTGCACTTTCGTGGCTGGGCGAGTAATCAGACGAGGGGTGGACCTGGATGGGGGGGTGCAGGTTCTTTCGGGGGAATTTTTTCTAACGGACAGATCACGGGGGGATGGGGGCAACTGGGGGGGGCTCCCGTGTCGGTTGGACAACGACGTGGGAGGGACGGAGTCATTCCCGGGGCGGGCTGGGCCGCACCGGTAGAGGGGGGGAGAAGCTCTTGGGGTAGGCAGGGGCCTGGAGGTCCTTCTCGAGTAGTTGGAGGCCATGGGTCCATGGCACTAGTTGACTCACAAGAGGAATCAGTGGCTGCGGCAAGCAGGAGTCCTGGGAGTCGGGGCTGGCCGTCATGGACGCCCCCCCCTCTTTTTTGTATGGGAGACCTGGGGGCAAGAGTCCATCTGCACAGGGAGCATTTGAGGACTGGGAGTAAGGGTAGGTCTCCGGGTGGGGGAGGGGATGTTGCTTGGGGCTAGGGCAGCTGTTAGACAGAGTTAATATGCAGAGGGAGTGTGAGCGTCGCGAGGCGTGTTCAAGGGCAGTGTTTTTACAGGCAGGGACTTGCTTGGGAAGTGGGACTGGTAGAGGTAGTTTGTCGGCCGCTTGCTAAGTTAATCACCTTTCGGTAGGCATCGCAGTAAAGGAGGCTGAGGGGGTGCGCCGGACGGGGAGCTGACGATACGGAGAAGGCTTGGGCCACTGCTTGGGGGAACCAGACAGGGTTAGGGGCCTTCGGGCCCTGCAAGATGCGTTTGGGTATGAGATGGTCAGCTGGGTTGTAGCAGGCAATAATTTGGAAGCAGGGATTCTGGCTTACAGGACGCAGTTTAGTTATAGGGGGGGAAGGTGGGTTGCGTGTCTGGAGTAAGGAGCCAGCACGCGGTGGTCGGGTCGTAACACCACTGATAATAGGGCGATTTCTGCAGGGGCATCTGGGAGTATGGTAGTGCAGGACGCAGGAGTTGCGATGACATGGTGCCGGTGGGGGCAGCAGACGCGGGTGCAGTGGCTGTGGTGACGGGCGGTTAGTGCCTGGCTTGTCTGGGTGGAAACAGGGGCACGTCGTTTTTTCGAAATGGGGCAGCGTTGGAGTTTGAGGCGTAGTTGAGAATGAGGGTAGTGGCCCGGGAAAGGGCTATTGGGAGGTTTTGAGTGGTTGTCGGCTACAGCGGTGGGGAGGGGGAAGTGGAGCGGGTGGCAACGGAGCTGGGGAAAGCGAGGAGGGGGAATGAGGCATTAGTGCTTGGGGCAAGAGAAGGGAGGCCTATGGCTGGGGAATTGGGGTTGCCAAATACGGAAGGTAGTGTAATGGTGCTACGGGCTATTTCAGTTTCGTTTGAGGGCTGGGCCGACGGGGAGCGGCTCCTTTAAGGGAAGGTACGATTTTTATGCCGGAGAGCTGGCACAGAGGTGACATCGGGAGGGCTGTTTGGGGGTGGGGGGGAAGTCGGAGAGTGGGGAGTTGGCAGTATAGTAGGGTGTGGTGCCGTTATAGGTAAAGAAGGGGTTTAGGCGGGGTTTCGGAGAGACTGGTGATGGAAGGGAAAGGGACTTACTCCTTACGGGACTAATCATTCTTTTTCTACTGCAGGTAGCGAGAGTGGCCTGGGATCCAGTGTGGTCGCCTGGACAGGTGGACATTCTCCCGAACATTGGGCAGCAACGGAGGCGACATAGCGGGTGTACGGATGTCGTCAGGCGGGGAACGCAGTCATGGGGATGTTTGATGATGGAGGGGGGAACAGTAGAATTAACTCAGGGTGAGCGTTTGCGGCCAGTGAGAGTGACTGGGTCATACGATATGGGAGCTTGCTCCAATACAAGCAAAGGCGGTGGAGAGAAGGTACTCAGGAAAATGGCAGGTCTGGTTTTAATCCAAGATGCGTGGCAGGGGATATGGTTCAATGACAAGGAACTTGGGAAAGTTGGTTATGGGGTAGCACTGTGCCTTGCAATGAGTGGTCTCTGGGGACGTCCAGCATACTTACATGGAAATGGTCTGCAGTGAATTAGACGGTTTGAGGGGAAACTGGTGGCCTGGTTGGGGATGGGGCACTTTCATGGAGGGGGATGGTCCTGGAGATGTGATTTGTTTACATGGGACACTGGAGTACGGGTGGATGGTCATCCACCGATGGTGCCTTGCAGAGGAGGGAAGTTTTGGGGGGCTGTTGAGCATATTTAACAACTAATAGCCCACAGGTAAGGGGGACTGTTGAGGGGACATGGGGCGGTTTTGGTTTAGGGATGGAGCATTTTTCTTGGAGGGGGATTGCCCGGGAAATGTAACTGGTTGCAAGGGACATGGGCTTTATGGGTGGATGGTCGTCCACCGATGGGGCCTTGCAGAGGAGGGACTTTGAGGGCTGTCAAACATGCTGACAGGGGAATGGCCCGCAGGTAACGGGACTATTGGAAGAGACACAGGTGGTCTTGTTTGGGGCTGGGATGCTTTTCATGGATGGGGATTGGCTTGGAAGGTTACTGAATTACAACGGACACTGGCTGTACGGGTGGATGGTCATCCACCGATGGGGCCTTGCCAAGAAGGGAGTTTGAGGGCGATGGAGCAGGATTACAAGGGGGACGGTCCGCATTTACGGAGATGGAGGGAAGGGAGACAGGTGGTGGTTTGCGATGGTACATTTTTGTCACGGACGGGGTTTGTCCGGTAAATGCTGCTTATTGACACCGGACACGGGTTTCAAGGGTGGATGGTCATCCACCTGGGGCCTTGAGGGGTGGGGGAGGCGTTGGGTGCACGCAACCTGGAGGGCCAGGTAGTCGTACTTAGAATAGGTGCACCTTTCGCAGTCTGGGGTGTCCCGGCAATGGCGAACATTATACAGGACGTAGGTTTAGGGGATGGTGGGTCGTCCACAGGGTGCCGCAAGGTAGACTGGTTGGCGGCGAAAGGTGCACTAGAACTGGGGGTGGGGCAGGGAACCGCCCTCCGGGGGTTTCCCTGGTTGGCGGTATTTTGGAGGGGTGGGTAGTCATATACGGGCGGATCCACCCTCGGGGGGGAGGAGAACGCTACACAGGTGACTGATAGCGGGCGCGGGAAGCAATGACCAATGGAGGAAATTACACAGAGGATGCTTGGAGGGCAAGTGAAGGTGAGAATGGGGAGAGGAAGGAGGTCACCGAGTGAATGGGGGAAGAGTCTAACAGGTGAGCTGGTTTTGAGAATAGATGAAAGGAGAATGAGTCGGTAAGGGGATGGGGAAAGTATATTTATTGCATTTATGTACTGTCGAATAAAGTCTAAATGATTGCAACCATGTCCTAGTAAAATGGCCTTTTACGCTTCAAGTAACAGCGTGGAGTGTGGTTCTTGCGCGATGCGGCCCCCGGGGGAAGTGAAGGTCGCAGACCAGTCTTCCCCCGGGGTATTCGCGCAACGACCGGAAGGATATGGTGGGGGTGGGATCATAGGAAGCAAGGAGGGGGGCGGGAGTTGGGAGGGTATATAGGTGTCAGGAGAAGAGTATCCGGCCTCTTCCTGACACCTGAGCGCCACCGGGGGGAAGATAAAAGTTTGTTCGCCCACCCACCCTACAGACGTTAAGCGTAGGGTTGGGATAGATTTTGGGCTGAGCGTGCCAGTTTAGGGCAGGTTGCAGAGGAGAGGCGTCACGGTATTTTGGAGGGGTGGGTAGTCACATACGGGCGGATCCACCCCTCGGGGGGAGAACGGTACACAGGTGACTGATAGCGGGCGCGGGAAGCAATGACCAATGAAGGAAATTACACAGAGGATGCTTGGAGGGCAAGTGAAGGTGAGAATGGGGAGAGGAAGGAGGTCACCGAGTGAATGGGGGAAGAGTCTAACAGGTGAGCTGGTTTTGAGAATGGATGAAAGGAGAATGAGTCGGTATGGGGATGGGGAAAGTATATTTTTTGCATTTATGTACTGTCGAATAAAGTCTAAATGATTGCAACCATGTCCTAATAAAATGGCCTTTTACGCTTCAAGAAACAGCGTGGAGTGTGGTTCTTGCGCGATGGCTGCAATGAATCGACCACTGGCTGCACAGCCGAGACATGGCACTCAAAGGCGGGCCGGGTTGGCGCCAGTAATGTGCAGTTTGGTAGTAGAAAGTAAGTCCTGCCACTGTAGTGCTCGCACCATTTGTGTTGTGCGGTGTGGTGTCAGTAAAATATATAACTTCCTTGATCCACCGCCCGTGCGATTTAGTGCCTGCAACTATACCTCTTCAGAATGCGGGCAGCGCAAATCCGAACTTACCGGACCCTACCGTGATGATTGCGCATGCTCTGTGATTTAAAGTAGGGTCAAGGTATTTACCTTCTTTGACACACTTACTTTTTAAATCAGATTTTCCTGCTCGCCCTGCCTCCAAGAGTTCATTGCCGCCCCTGTGCCTAGTTAGATTATTACAGGAGGAGGCCGGTGTTCAGCCTGTCACCTCCTGACCGCGACACTTCCTGCCTTTTTATTAGCCCCTGTTGTGGGGGATCCCTGAAGTTTATGTCCCACAAAGCGTGAGTCTGAGAGCAGGTGCTGCGTGTCTTTAAAAAGGCACAACAAACACGCTCTCAAGACACCGGTGCCACTTAGCAGATTATCTCACGGTCATCACTACCTGAATTGAACACTGCCTCAGGCATCACAGTGTGAGTCTGGCCCCTCCCAAACTTCTTGCCAACTCTGAATGAATGCCTACGAGGCGGCTGAGGCTCTATTGGCACATTGAAAGGGAGACTAGCACTCAATTAGAGTGCTTCAGGAAAACGGACCCACTCGTTGTCAGCTGTATTGCTCTTCTTTTTTGTAAATGCCAATATCACTGAGCTTGGCTTAAAGCCCATGAGTACCAGTACTGTCTTTGGACAAAGAGAAGTTACGGTACTCAAGTGCCGAAAATTTAGAAGTGCCGGTATTCAGTACCGGTGAGTACCGGCCCATTTAAAGCACTGCCCATAATAAGATATTGCTAAACACAGCGCCCCCTCCACAGGTCAGCGCCCAGTGCGACCGCACCAGTCGCACTGCCCTATAGCCGGCCCTGGTCGTGTGCATTGTTCACCGTGCAATGTCAGGGCTGTGGAGGTGAGTGGTCTGTAGACTCCCCTGAGGCATGCATGGATGGTGCAGCGCTAAGGGAATGACTGCACTCACTGTTAGCTCTGATATAGGGGATATATATGTCATTCGCCCTTGCTTGGGGTGAGTGCACAATACACCCTGCTGAGGAGGGTGATCACAACGGCAGTCTTGCCGTGTAGGGACTGCTCTGCCAGTTATGCAGCAGGGTGAGTGCACTGTACACCCATGATATGGTGCGGGTGCATCAGCATTCTTGTTGTGTGAGTGGAGTGCTTTGTGCACTTATATCGTCAGGTCTGCTGTGTGCATCTTACAGTGTTGGAATAAGTCCCCAGTACATCCTGATGTGGGGTGAGTGCGTTGTTAGCTCTGCTTTTGAATACATTTATTGTGACTGTGCAGTGGAGTGAGAGCAGCGCTATGCATTCCACACCTTGAAGAAGGGTGAGTGCACTGTGCACCCTGCTGTGAGTTGAGTGCATTTTACACCATCTTCTGAGTGAGTGCACTGTTACTACTGGTGCGGGTTAAGTACACTGTACATTCCAGAATACAGTTCGAGTGCACTGTGAGTGAGGCCTTCTGTGAGGTAATTGTACTAATACCCAAAAGTGGTTCAAAGTAAAAAGGAAAATATAAATAATTGGAACGCAACGAAAATATGCACTTACAATGAAGCTTTCATGTTTTCAGTACGAGTTTTTATGTCTGGCTCGACAGTAGTTTTGTTGCCAATTCTTTAAGATATACATAGAGTTGGCTTCGACTCAGCCCAGAGAAGTATTTCATCCTCAACTGAAGGAGCATTTTACATCTCAAAAGTATCCTTCCGTCTCTTTTGAGGTACCGGTTTTGTAATACACAACGGACTATTTTACATCTCAAAATTTCACTGAATGATCACTTATTCAATTCTTTAGATCCTATTCACCAAGGCACATTTAGACATGTACATTTACTCGTGTGTAAGTCTACTACTGTACCTAGTGGTAACTTTATGCTTTTTTGCTATTCACCATTACCAAATGTAAAGTTGCTCCTCTCCACTCCCTGTTGGACTCCTACACCAGAATTTACAAGTGTAAAACTACTGCTTGTAAACTTTCATATGTAGGTGAAGAACTCCATTGTGGCAGAGAGAGCTCTGTCTGTGGAAAAGTATAGGGAAAATTATTACATTTTATGAATTTAAAAACATGTATTGAAATATTTTGAAATAAAATAGTAATACTTTTAAAAATGTATTTTAAGCGAATGAATAAAATAAAAATGTATAGCATATATTATATATATATATATTTACATATATGTATATATATATATATATGAATATATATAAATTCACTGAAAAAACAAATGTTAAAATAACGTTATAGATAGGTGAATATGTCAGTGACAACATTAATGTTTTGAGTTTAATAAAAACTCATAAATTCACCAGTTATAGTTAGCAGAGCTAGCTATAACTGGCACCCCATGCACTGCTTATGACCTCACATATTACACCTCTCATGACATGTTCTATGACATCATATTGCTTTCTCTCTACCTTGTCTAAATACAGACCGTTCCTTGCATTTGTTGTTACAACCATTAATGCCTACCTGTCTCCTTTGTTTGCAACTTACGTGAATGCCTCCCAAAACTGTCTTTAAATATTACCCGTTAAGGCATTGTTGTTTCCTATACATACTAATCTCCCAGGTCTCAACTGGGTTCATGGGTACCCTCCTGTAGTCTGTTTTCATTCATTCAGGGCTTGAGCACATAGAGGGCTGGAGATAGAGGCTAATGCAAATTAGCCACAGAAGCTTTAGGCAGGAAAAAGGTAAATTTCTAAAAGTACATTTTTCATAATATTTAATAAAAATCCAGCTTCACCAGTGAAATGGACTTTTATTAATATTTCATAGTCTAAGAGTCAAATTTATAGTGTTTCCTAGCCAAACATAACATAACATAACATCATTTAAATGCCATGCTATAAGGCGTACTATGGACTATAAGGTGTACTCAGGGGTGACTTATTATTATTTATAAGGAAGGTTTAGACCTGACAAAGGTTTTATTCTGGTAAGTCAGATTGCAGTTTTTAAACTGCCACAGTCAAGCTACAGTGATGGGCCTGAAGCCACATTAATTACTGTAGTGGAAGGCACAATAGGTGCTGCTGTCCACAAGTGACCTTTAAGTTACAGGCCCTGGGTAAACTTTGTTCAATATACTAGAAACGTAAAGGTAACTTAAGCATGCCAATTAGCAGTATAACCACTTTCTGCATGTTTTAGGGGTCAGAGCACATGTACTACAGCCTGTCTAGCAGAGTTCCATTGGAGAGTGTCAAAAAACCAGCAGCTTCAGTCCACAAATAACAGAAGTGTTCAGGCAAAATGAGACACTATCCTACAGGTAACAGAGAAAGGGGACACATAAATTGAATCAATCCTTTACACCACCGTCTATCTTTACACTCCACCATCTCCAAAAGGGAAACTAAATAGTCTAGCCAGCGTGTCAGTCCGAGCACATACTTCTCACTACCTCACCCACCTGCCAATCATGCCATCAAAGCTGGTCGGAAATTCTTTCTAAGCTTTATGTTCTATGGCTAAATTATCACTGTGCCCTTCATGACTCTGGCCGTTTTAGATCTCGGTGGATGGGTTACTCCATCACAACAGGGGCTTTAACCTGTCTGCAGAAATATAAATCCCATTATGTCCTATGGGATGTATATTTCGGTGGGTGGGTTATCTGTTACTGTTGTGATGGAGTAACCCGTCCACCGAGAGCGAAATCAGGATCTATGTCTAACTGGATCCTTGTGTAACCCGATAGGAAGTACTATCTTCGCCCCTCTCAAATTACTTCATAACACAGCACTAACTTGTTACTAACATTCCAATATGCAACATTATCCCCTTTCATATCTTTCTCCCTAGACCACCTTATCGTGAGATAAACTTTGAGTGCCTTCAATTCAATGTCCTTTCTCATTTCTTCCATCTCTTTGTCAAAACGTCATCATACAACTCACTCATCTTCCCTATAACACCCTGGTACGTGAAGCCCGCCTCAGACTCACAATGCTACCATCCTACAACTCATCATTACCCATCAGAGAAGACTGGACAACCCATCAGTCGCACACTGAGTCTTCCGGAAAATGCTCAATTACATGGCGGTATGGGAGCAATTTGGACGCTTATCTCCCAAGCTGTGCAGGGCTCAGTTCTTTTGTTGACCTGGCCTACAATACATTTATCAACAGTTTATGGTCAGTTTAAATTATGAACTCTGTCCTCCAAGTATACTGATGTAATGCTCCTACGCCCATGTATAAGCTGACACCTCAAGCTCAATCACACAATAATGTCTCTCTGAAATCAGGTCATAAAATGCGAAAAACATATGGCACCACCTATTTATCCTTGGCCTTCTTTTGAGACAATACTTCCTCTATTCCATATCCACTGGCATCAACTGTTATCACACAATCAGCACCCATAACAAAGGGTTTACATTGTGCAGTTAATATCTCATTTTTTTTTATTAGTTTAAAACAGTCACTTTGCACTTGGGACCATACACATTTCACATTCTATTTAACATTTTCCTCAAGGTTTATATCTTTGCATCATAGTTGGCCACAAATCTTGAATAGAATTCACTAGACACAAAAATGACATTAATTGATCCTGGTTCCAGTACAGTAGGGATCACATCCACATTTGTGGCCCAAATACCCCACCTCTTGTTGTCCAAACTTGCAGTTTGTGCTCTTTGCAGTCAGACATACGTTATCCAACCCTAATAACACATCCTTCAAATTCTTATTGTGTCCCTTCTTGTTTTACCAAACACCAGTATATCGTCATGCTATAACGTAGCACCTTGAAGCCCTTCTGATAATCTGTTCATCACCATTTGGAAGACAGCAGATGCACTTTCTAACCCAGATGGAATTCTTTAATATTGTAGGGCTCCTTCCAGTGTTATAAATGCTCTGGAATGCTTGGCTCCATCTTCAAACTTTGTTTGGTGGTACACCCTGGTGAGATCAGTAATCAAAAAATAAAGATGCAGCAGTTTTGAAGCCAGAACCCCTTATTCTAGATTCACCATTACTTTTTACGGATATCACCATTGGAAATCCATTCAGAACTTTTGCTTGGTTCTGTTATGTCCTTCCTGCAGAAATGTTTCAAAATGCCCTTCAAGTACTCCCTGTAATCCAAAGGAACATTGTATAACCCTTGACTGGGAAACTCTTTTTCCAATCATTCATACAGGCAACTCTCCCCCACACTTGCCACACCCATAATGTCTCTGTTGGCAACATACACTGGCAGATCTGCTGTAGGATCCTGTCTTATTCCTCACTTCTCCTGATTTGGCCATCTCAAAATGGTCTCTCTTTTAACCACTATGTACAAATTTCCTTAATTTTTTTTTTTCTGCTAAATTCTAAATTGGGCAATATCTGTCCATCCATTTGTATTCAATTCTTTGACCGTGCACCCTCTACGTTGTATGTCCATGTGTAATATTTTGCTATTAGCTACACTTTCACAAATAATTTCCTACCATCAATCTGCAACTCATTTTTGGGTAAGCATTTTCTTTGTTTTCTTGTTTTCATTACAACCACCACTGCTCCTAATTGAGCTGCATTCTTCATCTTCCCTAATACCATTTATTGGTTTACAAACTTTTTACACAAACAACTGAAATGAGCGTCATTGTGCAATTATTACAAAACCTGTCCACAGCTGAACAGTTTCTGGAATTAGCTAAATGGTTGATAAAACAACATTTGCAATAATTGAACTCCTTTTTGTAATCCTCTGAGGCGGAAGCCGGAGGACTGTGCCCACTTGTAATTTTAAAAACTGTATTTTCTTTTGGTGTTTGATTTTAAAAAACCCTCAAGCTCACCTGCATTGAAGCGCTAACCGTCACGCGCTATCACAGCCCTCCTTGACCACCCCTGACACAGCGACCCCAGCGCTGATAAAGGGAAACGCCCAAGGCGGAAGCCACGCCCACTGCGAGGCCACGACCACTTTTCTAACCACTACAAAACGCTGAGAACAAGCGTCCCGCTTATTATTGCTTTGTAATCCTCTGAGGCGGAAGCCGGAGGACTGTGCCCACTTGTAATTTTAAAAACTGTATTTTCTTTTGGTGTTTGATTTAAAAAAACCCTCAAGCTCACCTGCATTGAAGCGCTAACCGTCACGCGCTATCACAGCCCTCCTTGACCACCCCTGACACAGCGACCCCAGCGCTGATACAGGGAAACGCCCAAGGCGGAAGCCACGCCCACTGCGAGGCCATGCCCACTTTTCTAACCACTACAAAACGCTGAGAACAAGCGTCCCGCTTATTATTGCTTTGTAATCCTCTGAGGCGGAAGCCGGAGGACTGTGCCCACTTGTAATTTTAAAAACTGTATTTTCTTTTGGTGTTTGATTTTAAAAAACCCTCAAGCTCACCTGCATTGAAGCGCTAACCGTCACGCGCTATCACAGCCCTCCTTGACCACCCCTGACACAGCGACCCCAGCGCTGATACAGGGAAACGCCCAAGGCGGAAGCCACGCCCACTGCGAGGCCACGCCCACTTTTCTAACCACTACAAAACGCTGAGAACAAGCGTCCCGCTTATTATTGCTTTGTAATCCTCTGAGGCGGAAGCCGGAGGACTGTGCCCACTTGTAATTTTAAAAACTGTATTTTCTTTTGGTGTTTGATTTTAAAAAACCCTCAAGCTCACCTGCATTGAAGCGCTAACCGTCACGCGCTATCACAGCCCTCCTTGACCACCCCTGACACAGCGACCCCAGCGCTGATACAGGTAAACGCCCAAGGCGGAAGCCACGCCCACTGCGAGGCCACGCCCATAACACCCACTAGAAATGTGCCGGCCATACCCAGCGCAGCGGACGAGCGCAGCGGGAGCGCGGTTTGCGCGCCGAAGGTGCACCTAAGGCAAGCCCGTCTGCGCCCGTACGCGCACGACCGGGTCTAGGGCCAGAACCCCTGCCTAAAACAGCCAACCCAAAGGTAAGCTACTCACGTAGAGAGCTACTAAGTCTTAGACCCCCAACCTCTTCCTGTGACTATGTCCATGATCTAAATGGACCTTTCACTCGCTGCTCCCTCTGTAAGCCAGCCCAGCTCACACTCCCCACAAAATCTCACAAGCCCGCCTCCCTCAAACTCGCTTCACTAAACTGTCGCTCACTTCCTAAACACGCGACACAGATTAACCATCTTATAGAAGACCTGGAGATAGACATCCTTTTCCTCACGGAAACGTGGCTTGCCCCACATTCACAATCAGACATGGCACTAGCAACTCCACCTGGCTATCTAATTCAGTCCCTACCCCGCCCCCTAGGTAGAGGTGGTGGTGTCGCCATTATTCACCGGGACTATCTTCACTGTAAAACCAGTGATGCGCAGATTCCCGAATCAGAAAGTCTTCAGTTTACTATCAAGCTAAACCCAACCAACTCACTAACGGGAATACTTGTGTACCGTCCTCCCGGCCCCCCAGGTCCCTTCGCTAGTTCCCTCCTGGACTCAGTAACAACCCAGGCCCACTCTCTATCGAACTTCATGATAGCAGGTGACCTGAACATTCATCTCGACGACCCGGTAGACTCGGTAGCTAATGACCTGATCTTAGATCTGGCGGCACTTGACATCCGCCTCCTTAACTCCGGAGCCACCCACATCAAGGGTCATCTATTGGACCCGGTGTTCACTAGCTCCCCCTCGATGCAAGCGAAGGAGGCTCTTCCCCTTCCTTGGACAGACCACTTCTTAGTCTCCTTCCAACTACCTGGAACCTTCAGGAAACCTCAAAAACCGCCCACCTACAGCAGGGACAGGACCTGGTCCAGACTCCCCACTGAAGAATGGGCCAAGATCCTAAAAAGGACCACCCCTGCATACGCGGAAGACCCGACTATCGCCGACAAAAAATTCAGAGAGTGGATCACCTCCTCCCTGGACTCAGTGCTCCCACTTAGAACTAGGGAGGACAAAAACGGCAAACCTGGTTCGGCCCCGTGGTATACCGCGGACCTCCGACTACTTCGCAAAAACTGCAAAAAAGCCGAACGGCTTTGGAGGAGAAACTGGCAGCACGCCAACAAAGAAGCTTACCAGAACACAGTCAGGCTCTACAAAGAGGCCATCAGACTCGCCAAAGCTTCACAGTACGACAAGCGGATACAAGAATCATCCAACTCAGCCAGGGAATCCTTCCTAATTGTAAAGGAGCTGCTCAAAGTACCCAACACTCCCTCCTCCATCACCCCTAGAGTCGACCGAAGTAATGAACTAGCTACTTACTTCAAAGACAAAATCACCCGTATCCTGGCCTCCCTCCCACCCCCTGGCCCCCCTAGTCACATGGATAGCCGCTTATCCCTCGACCAGGCCGAAAGCAATCTACGCCCCACACTGCCGACATTCCGGCCAGTAACTTGCTTAGAGGTAGAACGAACCTTGACGAAAATGAAAAGCGGATCACCTCTGGACCCAGCACCTATCAGGTTCCTCAAAACCGTAGCCTCAGTCATCGTGCCCACGGTCACGGAACTTATCAACAGCTCGCTTGCCCAGGGATCTGTACCGGACAGCTGGAAGAGTGCTGTGGTAAAGGCACTTCAAAAAAACCCCAGCTCGACCCAGCAGACATGTCAAATTACCGACCTATATCACTCCTCCCTGGTATCAGCAAGGTAGCAGAGAAATTGGTCAAAGGACAATTATCTCAGTTCTTTGAGACCAACAACGTACTTAGGCAATCCCAGACTGGATTCCGCCCGGGTCATGGCACAGACACCGCCCTTCTTGCCGTCATCGAGGAGGCAAGGCGCATACTGGATTCAGGAGGGTCAGTGGCAGTGATCCTCCTGGATCTGAGCGCAGCCTTCGACACAGTCAACCACCGTGTCCTTTTACATCGACTGGCGGATGCAGGACTTACCGGGACGGCACTCAGTTGGATTGAATCCTTCCTCACAGGACGCACGTTCCAAGTGTGGGACGACAATCACCACTCGTCCACCCTTCCACTTACAAGCGGTGTCCCTCAGGGCTCTTCCCTGAGCCCGACGCTTTTTAATGCATATATGGCCCCCCTTGAGGACGTAGTGACACCATTTGACATAAAAATGGTAAGCTATGCTGACGACACTCAGCTGGTCGTCTCCTTATCCCAACTGATCGACCACCCAGAAAACCTGACCAATTGTCTCATAGAAATCCACAATTGGATGAATAACTCATCATTAAAACTTAATGGGTCAAAGACAGAGGTGATGCTCCTGGGGAAACAATGGACGACCATCCCTCCAGCACTCTGGCCCGACGTGTTCGGGGAAATTCCCCCCCTGAAGCGTGAAATTAAGACAATCGGTGTGTGGCTCGAACCAGAGGTTTCTATGAAGACAGAAGCAGCTAAAACTTCGGGCACCTGCTTCGGGCTCATGCGCACGACCCGCAAGATTCTCCCCTTACTGCCACCTACTTCCAGGAAACTGCTTATCCAGGGACTGGTATTGTCTCGCCTAGACTACAGCAATTTGGTCTACCTGGGAGCCCCTGAGGCCACCCTGACGAAACTCCAGCGGACACAGAACGCTGCAGCACGCCTGCTCACCAACCTCCCCTCCAGAATGTCCGCCAAGCCGGCCCTCAAAGCTCTGCACTGGCTCCCTGTGCGCCAAAGGGTGCAATTCAAAGCCATGTGCACGACACATAAGCTGATCAACGGATCTGGCCCGGCGATCCTTAGCAACATGATCACCCCCTACACAGCACCCAGATCCCTACGATCCCAGAATGAGAACCTGGCCAACACTCCTAGATTCAAAAGGACTCGCACAGGAGGACGACGATTCTCCGTTCAAGCAGCTGCTGGATGGAACACTCTTCCTCGCTCCCTCAGACTTGAACCCAACTACCTGGTATTCCGCAAAAAATTAAAGACACACCTATTCCCGAAATAGAGTCCCTCAATAAGTATCTCTCCTTTCTCCCTCCTCCTCAACAGGATCACAATTCTTATAGCGCGGGGATGCCCTTGGGTCACCAGGCGCTTTAGAAATCGTTATTAAATTAAATTAAAATTTCCCTGAAATGTTATGTTGCTCTTAACATCACTTCACTTGACTAATCAATGCCTTCCCTAGTGCCTTTAGTGCCCGCTTTGACTATACCCATGTAAAATTGTGTCCTTTCTTAAGTCTTGAACATTTTCCTTTGGCAATTCAATATTTCTCACTGCTTCTAAAGCTGCTTTGAGTATCACTTTATTCCCAGTATTCCCAGACCACAACCTTTCTTGAATTATTTTAGATTTTGTTTTCATCAACACTTGTGTTGTGTACTCAAAATCGCATGTTACGGCCAATACTCTCAAAGCACAAAAACTGATCTATGAATTTCTCCTCTTATGACACTGTCCATAACATTTCTATCTCTCTAAGAAAGTGTTTATCTTTTTCCCATGTCTATCACTCACTTGCTTCATAGCTATTAGATAAACTTCAGTGTTCCCCGAATTCCCTAAAGGCAGTACATTTTTAATTTCTTTAACCCCTTCCACGCGCGGCAAATTCTGCCGCGATGCGAGGGGGGGCGGGGCTCTGCGTGGCACTGAGGGACCCAGGGCGGCTCCCGGACGTCATAAATCACAGTGGGCATGTGCTCATGACCGCCGGGAACCATCCGAACTCCGCCCACTAATTAATTCGCCCGCACAGGCGGGGAATTAGCTGCGCGTGGGCGGAGCGGCAACGGTCGGACGGCTCCCGGCCATTATGAGCACCCAACTACCGTGACTCATGACGGCCGGGAGCTGTCCTGAACATGGATGTGGTTAAGGCCCCCAGCCCCCCAAACAATGTTTCAAGAATGCAATCTGTCTTTGTGGCAGGCATAACCCTTCTTTCAGAAACTTCTTGTAAGCTTGGAAAAGGCCCAACCGCATCTCTTACTCTATATGTGGCTCAACAGGTTGCACCAAAAAAAGTAGAGGTCAAATGCTAGACATGTTGCTAAAAAGAACTGGACAAAATTATAAGTGTTCACCTTAGTCCATGAAAAATAATAATCCAAAATAATACGCGTAGTTACCACAGTCCACTTCTATAGTTTTATAAAAGAAACTTCTGTGAAAGAATTAGGGCTCCCAGTTTTCCTTTTTTACTAATTTCTCTTGATAAATGGAGGCAGAAAACAATCTATTTTCCTGTCGGTATTTATTTTTGAAATACAGAAAAATATGAAAAATATGTCTTGTTTGGATGGATCTCACCACTGTCAATCATAAGTGCCAGGTTAGTAAGTGTACAGTTTGACAGGTAGGAGAGTTAAAAAGCAACACATTCATAATGTAGCTCAGATAAATGTCAGTATACAGCTGTTTATGCTGTAATACAATGCAAATGTTTTCAGATGACTTTATTGTACTGTATATTGCTGAAGCGTTTTGGTCATTCAAATGTGATTATAAATTTATCAGTAAATAAATGTGGACATATTCTCGTTGCAGCTTCATTTATACACCAAGCTCAAAAAATGATAAATACTGAAAAAATGAGCAAAAAATAAAAATGGATAAATACAGACAGAAATGTCAAAGAAATAGGTATCATAAAACTGTGAGACCTAATAATAATGCAAACTCACTGACCTGTAGCAATAACTCCTTCCTATATAAATACTTATATATCCACAGACACCTAATAGTGATTGTAACACCTGCAATGTTGCAGGATGACTGTACTAGTTTGTTTATGTGGTTTGCACTCCCCTGGTGTGTACTGGCACAAATGCAAATATAATTGTGCTGTGTCAATGTTGCTCAGCAACTGGCATCTGGCTACAGACCCTCAGTACACTTTAGCGATTTCCCTGTGTTTGTCACCAAGAAAAAACAAGATGGCCGCATGTAGCATCCGACGTCACACCTAATGTACTACATCACACGAACCGACCATAGATGATGTGAAGAGCATTGCTTCGACAGTGACCTCCTTCATCCAGGCTGAACACTGTAGATCAATGATAGATGGTAGATGGGAATGAAGGTCCGCTGTCCGCGATTCCTGTGTTACTCTCACTAAAATCCCATCCTCATCACCCGTTTTTAGGTCTCGCGAGCCAAAGGCTCGAAGAGACATTTTATATGTGGGATTTTCAAAGTGCTACCCACAGTTTTGGCTGGCCTAAACCTTGAGTGCCCGATCACATGCACGTGCACAGCTGCTCCCACTCCCCCCTCCCTTCTCTATAGCTTTGGCTCCTTTGAGCACTTCAAAGGGTCCGCTCCCCCGCGCGCTCGCGCCCACGCTCCGCCGGGCTTTTCTTGTTATTACTCCCTCAAGCCCACTGCTGTGCTCTGTTCTGCTGGCCCCACCCTTGACAACTTCCTGCCTCTGGCACTTCTCCTGGTCTGCCCTCACACTCTGGTTTGTTATTGAAAGTACGTTGTAACTTTTAAAGCGTATGCCTGTAACATCGCGAAGAAACTGAAACACAAAGATGAAATTCAGCAAAAGGATGACCACGAAGACGCAAGCGGTCCGGTTATTTACTTATACATGCACGTATGGAGCGCTGAAATAATAGCCCACCTTCCCTTTTTGACGGAGAGACTCTTTTTATTTCTATTTATTTTAGAACATTTGTAAAATGCGTTAGCCCTGCATTTTAACTCTCCTTTACAGTAAAAATGGTGAACATGTCTACTTTATATAACTTCGTAATTCCTGAATTATTGCCTCTCCAATACAAGTCAAAAGCCCCCTTTTTCTGACCCCCCCCACTTGCCCTGCTCCAGTTGTTCCCACATGTTGGCGTGCGCTTGATAGCGGTAATCTGATACATTGCCCCTTAGGTGTCAGGTGCGATTCTGGTCGCGGTGCTTCGAATTAAACAATGAGGTACATTGTCGTGGCCTCTCCGCGGCTCATGTGCAAAATACAGCCCTGGCAAATGTAGCGCGGATTCTTTTTAGAAGAGATTTGAAAGTTTACTTCTGTGGAAGAAAGCATTTGTCACTTGTCTAGGTTCTTCAACCCTCCGCCCCCCCAACATATTTCTATATCATAACTGTCTCCACTTCTGTTGTTTTTCTCTCCCCCATACACATTATTTTCACCCACTCACTGGAATGCATTCGCTTTGATGCTTTTGGACTGTATCGTAGCTTCATTCGTATAGATTGTATATGCAGCGCCAGGCATCTAAGCGCATTTTGTGACGCTACACTGTGGAAGGCGTTCTCCCTCGTAGCGCCCAGAGCCCTCCCCCCACCCTCCAAGCACACACAGCTGTGGGTTTCTCAGGGCTAAGAGACCTTGCACTGCGACTCCCCCTCCCTCTCCACCCCCAAGCACTACCCCCGCTGCCTGCCTCTCAACTCAGCCGATCGTTAACCCTTTCCCTCATAGCCGAGCTTAGCCGGTCAGCTTGATGCTGGAGTTTGGGATCTCTATCAATTTAAAGAGGAGATTTGTGTTAAAATCAGGTTTCTCTTCTCTGAATAGGTTTTGTTCCAGCCTAGAGTCCTCCTCACGACACTACGTCACTCGCACTTAGTTTACGACCCAATTATCGCCCTTCCTTAAGACACTTTACACAGCAGCGCAAGGGACGAAGGTTAAAGTCAGTCGTTCCTCACCGCCTCAGGTTCGCCTCCTTCTCCTTAATATACTCCCTTGGGCCGTCTCTCGGTTTCTTTTCCTCGGAAGCAGTGCGTTTCTGCCCGTGAATTTACCCTTCTGCGTCACAAGGCCTACTTGTAAGTTTTGATTCCTCACGGCACTCAATCAAGCGCGACTACTCACCCGTAAGGGCACTCGCTGTTACACCGAGGCAGCCGGACAAAGCGTCCTTTCCATAGGTACCAACTTCTGCCCGGCCCTGGGTCTCGAGCACCCATGATGTTTGAGCTGAGGGACCCAACGACCCCCCAGACCCAACCCCCCCCTGATTGCAGCAGCAGTGTGTCAGCTGAAGGGCAAAGAGGGCAGTGTGCGAATGAGCTGGGTGACCAAATGGCTGCATGTCTCCAAGACACAAGTTTCTAGTTTGGGGTTTTGATTTAACTTATCAGTGCATTATGGGAATTGTAGTCCAGGCTCATTTTAATGGCGTCAAATGGGCCAACACACCTGATAACAATAATAGATAAAAGTTAATTACAGTAATGGAAAAGTGGTGTCCCTGTGACATGGAACCATCTTGTTACCCTACAAATGAGGCATGTAGGGTAGTTTGGGAAAAGAAGGGGTACTGCACAGTAGGGGCAGAGGCCAAGAGGGCAGTGTGCGAGCAAAAGTGGCAGGAGCACAGAGAGCAGTGTGGGTAGAAAATACCTGGTGCAAAAAGGACAGTGTGTAGAGTGCGACGGTCCAAGGTTGAAGCTTCAGGGCTTAACTGGGGCTTGTTTATTAGCAGCAAAGTCACCGTCATCAGCGGCAGGGACTGGTGGGCAAATGGATTCTCCCCCAAAGAGGTTCTCTCAAGAAACATTGTGAGAGCGATGACAGATTTGCAGGTGAAACATCACAAAGTCTAGCAACGTGAAAGGACCTATGCATTTTAGCTCCATTTTCTAGAGGAAATCAATGGCCCTGTCTGTCACCTGGCTGCACAAAAATGGGAGAGGTGCCCTATTTTTTTGAAAAGAACAGGGTCACTTATCAACAACAAATGTATCCTTGCCTCAAATCATTTTGATCACTCTTATCATTCCTACAAATTATTCACAAAGAATGCTTCTTAACAGTTGGCTCGTGGATAACTCACTACAAAAGCACTGATCCATGAGTAATGCAAAAGTGTCACATTTATTACAGATTTTAGCAGCATCTACAATGTAATTTTCTTCTCAGTTAAAAGGAAAACATGAATTCTTCTCGCATATTTAAACAAATACAGAGTAGATCATTAGTTGTCAAAAGATTGTTATTCCATATCGATCATTTTTAGCAAAACACAACTTCATAAAACAATCAATTTATACCAATAATAATAATAAAAACAGATACAATCACAAAACCCTCATTGGCCCCTAGGACCATGTCTGCACATGAGGAAGCTTGGCAGGCTGACAAAATGTTTGATGCAAGCAACAGGGGGGGCTGATTCAAGACAGTGGGGAGCCCGGATTTACTGTCAAATCAGAGAGAGCGGCCGAATCATTGGGTGAAGTTAGGAGCCAGCTGGCTGCTATTGCTTTGTTTGGCCACTCTCAGAGAAGTTGGGAACCCCACAAGGAATGTGCGGGTCAAAAAGGCCATGAGGGGGTAGGAGTGTGTGTTCCCTTCCAAGCTGCATACATGGAGGCCCATAGACCTGGGCACTGAAGATCTTTGTAGCCTTATGTGTCACCTTTCCCAGTCTTTGCACTTCTGCCAGGCTGATTGGATGGCATGTTTTGGGCCTTAGGGTATCCGAGTTTTTCACCTCAGAGGGGAGTCCAGATCTCCTGTTACATCAGAATGGCACACCTCTCACGCATGTTTACCTTAACCGGCTGTGTAAACATGTACTAGCTTAGATAGGATTCGACCAAGAGGGTTTCACATCCCACTCCTCCAGAACTGGGGCAGCCATGGCTTCTCCACAGCTGCCAATTTTCTCAAGTCCATGAAGTACTACTTCAGTCCAAGTGTTTTCCCCTTTGACTTCTGGGACTTTCAGTTCCGTTTTATAATGGCATAAACAAGACTACAAGTCCCAGAATTCAAAAGAAAAACAAGCATTGGCATAGCCAATAGGTCTCGCTTTTGGGACCTTATAAGTGTTTAGTTATGCAGCACAATATCCTCGGTGCAACAACACCAACTGTTGCATGGCTAAACACTTATAAGGTCCCAAAGGCGAGACCTATTGGCTATGCCAATGCTTGTTGTAAGGTGCAAGCGGGAGACAGGAAACATTGAGCTGAGGTGTTTATGTTATGTTTATTCTCAAAAAACATTGCAGATGACTGAGAGCAATGCTGGATTGACTTCATCAAGCACGCCAACTGCTCATTGCCATCAAATCTCCTCCCATTCACCTCACATCACATTCTCCCCCACCATGTTCCACATTCCATCTTTCATATTACTAGCACACACCCGAAGGGACCAAGACACACCACCACCCAGACCCAAAGTTATTAAAGTGAATATTGTTGATTGTTGGCAATCCATTAACATTACGTAACAAGCAGTTTCGTAAAGCTCGCATTTTGTTATATGTGGCCTTTAGGTCCTAACAACAGATTACAATTTTTCACAAACTCAATTTTACTAATTGTGTGACCTTGGCAATATGAAACGCTAAGTGACTTTACGACCCTGCGTCAAACCAGATCTCTGGAATAGGTGGATTAGTTCACTGAACCATCAGAAGCAGCTGAAAGATAACGGTGGCACCTTTTTGTCTGTGTCACACAAAATAGGCCTGGTCAGGTTGTATTGTGCACACTTGAGACTGGCAGTATCTATTAACCATTTCCTTGGGAGATTTGTTATCACTTTAAGGGCCATATGTATCAATTTTAGGGATTGAAATTTCCAAATTGCGATTCTTTGCAAATTGTAATTATGAAATCTCAAATTCTAATGGATAAAACCCATTGAGTTTAATTTTGCAATTCCTAATGTGGTCAGGGTCGACCTAACTCATGAATATTAATGAGGTAGGTTGCAACACATTCGGAATGCTGCCATCCACGGATGGTGGCTTGCTTGGGTCAGCAGACCACCATGTCTGTGATTACTTTTAAATAAAGCAATCTGTTTTTTAGGTCATTTCCTGAAATGAAAATGGGATGTTTTTCAAAACATTTATTGAAATGTTTAAGTTTCAATTTTTAAGAGTAGGCAGTGGTCCCTCGGACCGCTGCCTGCTCTTAAAAAGTATGAGTATCAACATTCTCGAAGGGACTCCTTCTCATTTGCAAATGATTACCACCACTCTTGATGTGTGGGTAAAAAAGGAATGTTTGAAACCGTAATTTGGTTGCAGAACATTCATACATACCACTGCGAATCGGTAACATATTATCAAATTGCAATTTGTGTTTTGTAAATTGTAGTAACCTTTTCATGGGGTCGCAAATGGCCCGATTCTGTGAATCGGGCCGTTTTCGACTTCAAAAATGGTTTTGTACATATGGCCCTAGGCTCTAAGTCATACATAATGAGATTGGTTGCATTCTTACGTGAAGCCTATTGCCTCCATCACAGTCATATTGCCTCCATCGCAGTCCACATCCACTAGGCTCCATTCCTCCTCAATTCCAGAAAGAGCTACAGACCCTCCTCCTCAAGCTGGTCCTCATCACTGTTTAACTCCACAGTAATGGGCCACCTGAACAGAGTTTCTTTGCCAACCGCCTGTACGCCTTGACTTCAACCCATTATTTCCCTAGCATGTAACAACCACATGCTGTCTATTATCATTTTGCGCATTTACTGCCAGTTGGATTGCATCCCCCATTCTCACATCCATGTGTACTCATCTCGCCTTTTCAGTGCCGTACTCACCCTCGATCCCTCTCATCCTTTGAACACCATCCTACCATGTAGCCTTGCTCCACTCCCCCATGTGCTTGTTCTCCTGCAATCTTTGTAATACGCCTCACCTACAGTACACCATTTCATTACATATTGATTTATGTCACCTATAGTAGTTACTTACACAGGGGGTTCTAGCTTGGTGTCACTTGCGTAACCAAACTTAAGAGGCCCCCTCCTTGCAAACTACAGTGCGGGCCCCCCCTGCGGACTCAGTCAGAAGCCCTCAGGCCAGGGTACTGTGCTGAGAGGGCCTCCCTGGAGCTCACGCCCCCCCCCGCCCGCACTGCGGGGACTGTGTAGGCCAATGTTACGCCACTGCTTGGCTTGTGTAAGCTCTATGGCACAAATCACACTGAGGAATTGTACAGTCTTGTACAGTTGTGCTTTAATTCAAATGCATCCCCATTAGTTGTTGATGTGCAGATAGTAATGCGCCCCCCTGCCGGCAATGTCATCACTACCACTATCTACTCCAGTGGGTGTAACAATTCTGCAATGGGGTGCCTACGGAAGGCATCAGCTTCTGAATAGATTGGCAGCAAAATATAATTTTTGTAATTGGTGGTTTTGGTGATTTTTATGTTTTTGTGCCTCCAGAACACTTCAATTGAATCTTAGCATTTCCAAATTGGACACAGTTTGCTGCTCACTGATATCAAAGGGACTGACTCTAGGTGGGATCAGTGTGAGCTCTTGTCTTTTTCGGTTTTCTCTGTGGGTGGTGAATGGCTTTGTGTTAAGTCAACCAAAAAGCCTGGGTACAACACGGGCAGGCATACCATACTGCACAAGCGCAACTCATGTCCATGGGTGCTTGCTCATCCGCATCCTGAAGGGGCTGATAGGTATCAAATAAGGGGTATATTGCTTGGAACATGTGAGTCACCAAAAGTAGGAAAGACTCATCTGGTATGACACATTTAGTACTCTTTGCATCAGAATAATCACATTACTATCGGTTTAGGCACTGATTGTATATAGTAGGGTTCAAGTGAAGAAGGAAACACAGCTCCCCCATATGAGGCAATAGAGTATGAAACATGTCGACCGTAGGAGAGGAAGCATAGAACACCTCAGGTTCAACTGTTCTGCTGTGTTTATAATCTTATCAAAACACAACAGGGTGAGTAGAGGTACGAAAAATAGGGACTCGTCCTCCACGAGACTATGCAAATAACCAAAAAGGGTCCCTTCCGTATCAGAAAAGGAAGAAAGCACCACTTGAAGGAACTTGAGAGAAAGACATTGTTTCTTTTCCTTCAAATAACCCTCACCCACCCGGGTTTCCCCTTGGTGGCATGCGTCATCATAGGGTCCATCCTTGCCCTCATCGGACAGGGGCGTGCTGCTACCAACGAAGAAGGGTGTCCCTATACAACTATAGAGGGGAAAAAAAGTTAAAAATACCAAATTAGTGGGGAAAAAACAACTTTCTTTCTTACCCCTAAAGTGGTATACTAAAATCGGGGGATACTCAGGAAAAACCCTTGGCGTGAATACCTATGTTTTCCCTGGTAGGTGTTTTTAATCTTGCCAAAGATCCCCATTTCCCATAAATAAAGGGCTAAAGTCCTTCAGGGAGCTATAGACATTTCTGAATCCATCTGCCACTACGCCCACTATTATCACTGATTCACGAGCAATTAACACAGGAAGTGAATAGAGCCTGACTGAAGAACCCCTGTTGAGGGGCCTGCTAGACATTGCACCGCCTGCCTAGTGTGGGACAGAATCCTTTGATGAGGCATCTCACCTTGATGGGTGATGAGCAGAAAGAATGTATGCTTAGCTTTCCTGTGTAGCCGACCACACTGTAGATCACACTATATACATTTGGAGCATCAGAATGTCACATTTCATGATTTCATATGCAGAGTGGGAGGGTATGTGACGACCTTTTAGGCCCTCGCCGTTTGTGTGTTCAGTGTATTTTAAAGGCAGTGTTAGCTGCTGCAGAGTATTGATAACATCTATGGCACCTTTGCTGCTCCCAGGGGTGTGTATGTCTCTGTGAGCTCACCCAACGACATTTGAATAAGTAAATGAATAGAATCGTGATGACAGAAGTGTTAACTCATGGTCTAATATGTACAAACAATTGCATCAGGACTACTAAACACGAGGTGCAATTAGCCTTTGCTATTATTTGCATTATGGTGCTTTTTGGTTCAAGACACCCATAGTACTTGATGCAAAACCCTGGATTTTCTCCTGCCTGGAGCGTCACTATTTCCCTATGAAACGTTTCTTATGTCAACATCATCGGTATTGCATACATTTTTTCACTCTTTAGTGTACTCTGCCCTCTGTTACTCGCTTCCAGATATAACCAGGCTCTGTAGCTTCTAAGAAAACTAAAAAACAACCTTTAAACGTGGACACTGCCAGGACACCTGCCACAACCTGGACTGCAGATCGAGTGTACACAACTGATGCAGGGACTGGTTTCACACTCCCTCTTATCTTTAAGAATTTGTCACTGTTCACATAATTCTTTCTTCAGAAGTGTCTGCACTGCAGCCTTCTTTGAAATTGCTGACTCAGGGACTCCAGTGCAGCCTTTCTTTGAAATACTTACCACAATATGTCCTTGATTAAGTTATGGATACTCTCCCTAGTTACTAAATGTGCAAACTGTCACATTTTAAAGAAAATATTTTGAGGAAATGTCCTGTCCTGTGGCCTTGGTACTTTGAATTCTGTTGCACCTTCCTGGGACAGATTGTGTGGGTGCTCTATAGCAACCTTCCAGAGTGGGCTGTCAGTAGCTATCAGTACTGTCACCATTTGCAATGAATTCTGACCAAACAGGTCATGCAAAATAAGCATTGTTTTGAACACTAGAATGCACATTGACTCTAACTTTGGAAACAATCAGAAGCCTGGTAGCTCATATAAGGTGTGAAGTCCCCTGCACAGTAACTTTCTGACTCACACCGCACACCCCTCCAGCTGCAACACCTTCCTGATTTTATTGGTGCTGGATGACTTTGTAAGTTTTTTCACTCAACTGATGTGCATGATGGATGTATGACCGAACTACAAGGGCATTTATATATTATTTACATTCCATTCGGGGAACTCCTACGACTCAAAAGAATCTGCAGCACTCAGGAGGACTTAGATCACTGCACCCAAGAGGCACTTAGCAGATTTAGAAAGAGAGGAAAGAGAGGATACAGTGAAAAGTGCCTGCAGGAGGCAGTGAAAGAGGTTAAAGATAGACCTAGAGATTCCCTCCTGCACATAGAGGAAGTGGACAAAGTGTCTAAACCAGTGGAGGATGCCCCCAGACTTATTACCACGTACAATAAACAGGAAAGAAAAATCAGGTCAATTGCTAAACGTAATTGGCCTATCGTGCTAACAGATGGAGTTCTAGCACCGAGACTCCACGTACAACCTACCATTACATACAGGAAAGGTCCTTCGATGCAAACACAAATTGTCAACAATAACCCAGGACTATTAACTACCAGAATGTGGTTATCACCTCACCGAGACAAGGATTTTTTAGATGCACGTCCTGCAGAGCATGCAGGTTTGGGGTCAATACCACGCAATACTCCACTCCATTCAGCCCCAATATGATTACCATCAAGGACAATTTCAACTGCAGAACTGAGTTTGCGGTGTATGTCCTGACATGCACCTGTGGCTTGAGATATGTAGGGAGCACCAAGCTCCAGGTGCATGTCAGAATACTGCAACACTTGTGTGCTATTGTAAATAATGATCCAACATATCCTGTTGCACGACATTTTAGATGTGAGCACAACAATGATCTCAAATGCTTGAATCACTTTGTTGTGGTTGCCATTCCTAAGCTCCGGAGAGGCGGAGACAGAGAGAGACTGTTGCGACAATTGGAGTCCAAAAGGATCCCGGACTTAGATAGCAAGTCTCCCAATGGGCTAAATAACACAGAGGACCTTCATGACTTTCTGTAAAGATGCATAATTTTGGTAGGTTACAATGATGTTATGAATATGACCCTTTATTTTAGATGTGAGGATCCTACATTATGTTCCACTATAATTGTGAAGGCAGCTTATAGTATTTTATTATTGACCCTTTTTTTTGCCGCGCCACTATTCCATCATGGCTTGCACTATGACTTTTTATTCACACCATGCTTGTAGTTTTTGTATGTGTTTTATTGTTAGCACTTGCACTTTATTATCTCAGGACGACATATGGCAGCACTTTACCAGGCACATAGCACTTTGACTAGTCTGCTATATTTGCACATTTTCTTGGGCCTGCGCAGTTGTATTTCCCTTCTTGATTCAATCAGTGACAATTTTATTGCAAGCATTTTAAAAATACTTACATGCACGCTTTCTGAATATCCAGATTGAGAAAGGTTGAAACGTGTCTATGGTTAACAGCATTTTAAATATAACTGACGTTCTTGGCCACACCCTCCCTTGAGTGACAGTACTCTTTTGAAGTGGGAAGGAGGTTTCTTTGTTTTGTGCCTGGTTCATTGTTCACGCCGCCTTTCTCTTTAAGACATTGAGACTGTTTAACCTTTAAATAGACTATTCCTTATGGCCCTTACATTATTGGATTTTATTCAGCTTGTTTTTGGGTCCCAGCCATCTGCCCTCAAAGATTCTGACTCCTTATAATGACTTTTTGTTTTCAATACTGCCATCTTGCATGCGATCGCCCAGTTGCATTATGGGAGGGATAGTTCGGCTTTGGACTTGTGCATGCGTTGGGAAACAGACATTTATACCTTATATGGCTATAATCGTGTATAGTTTGTTTCCATAGCACGGAAGTCTACATTTTGTCCGAGCACTCTTTCCTTAAATTCCTGGAGTCCACAATTGAGTTCTCTGCATTTCCAGCATGGCTTTGCTTTACATATTTCCAGCAGCAGGAGTCAGAGTTGAATTACCAGATGACTGTTCAATATTGGAATAATATATATTGGGTCAGAACTGTTATCAGGTGTAACTACTCAAATCTAAGGATATGCAGCAGCGTGTTTTAATTGAGAAATGTACTGTTTGATACACAGGTGACATACTAAAGAGCGATTGGTGTCTCGTGTTCATTTTTATGCAATTTTCCCACCCAGGCGGACTTAAGTACTTGCTACCCACACCATGAGTTGCAGATTAAGTATGTGCTTTGCGCAACTGTTATTTTACTACATATATTTTAACACTTACGTTTCAGTATATTTGTTTAAAACTGCAGAGGGTTCTAGTTGGTACATAGCTTTATGTGTATGTTTTCTATGCCCATCAATGCCTTGTGTGGGTGTGACTATATAATGCGAAAGTGTAATGGCACCAATCAGATTGACAAAGGCTTCATAGAAGCCGAAACGCGTCTCTCTTGTGTCTCGGGGTCGAGGGTGACCTGTTTTAATAAAAAGAAGCCGTATACCGACAGCCTGATGTCCATGCCTTCTTCTGTTGGAGTAGGTGGTTTGTTTATATATATATATATATATATATATCCACAAAAGAAACAAATGCGCAAGTCCTCGATAGAGGCGAAAATCATCGACACTGGAACTGTGGCCTCTGTTCCAAAGTGTGTTTATTCAGTCAACACTGTCCGACGCGTTGACTGAATAAACACACTTTGGGACAGAGGCCACGGCTGCAGGTCAATTTTCGCCTCTAAAAGTTGCACATTGGTTTCTTTTGTGGATTTCTGCGGGTAGCTACCCCTGGCGTTTGCTCGCCGTAGAAGAGGCTTGGGTACAGCTAAACTTTATGGTGGATATACATATATATATATTCACTGAAAAAACCGTAGGTTTCACACACGTTATAGTTAGGAATTAGCATTTAAAAAACCTTGCAAATTCACTGAAAAAAACCATAGGTTTCACACACGTTATAGTTAGGAATTAGCATTTAAAAAACCTTTCACATTCACTGAAAAAAACCATAGGTTTCACACATGTTATAGTTAGCTGGACATTTCACTCGTAAAAAACCAATGAAATTCCCCCGTTATAGTTAGTTCAGCTAACTATAACTCACGCGCCTGCATCCTGCGCGCACCCAATGGGGTTTTTTTAAAAAAAAATTATCATTTTTTTCAGCTTTAGTAAACCTTCAGGGGCTCCCTGACAAAGAGAGGGGAGTGGCAAAGTAATTAAAAAAGAGATGGTGTACATTTCACAGATGAAGGGAAGAGAGTCTTCCTATTAAACTTTAAACTCTGCATCAGTACTTACGTATAGGTACCCAAAACCTATCAAAAAAGATAATAGCTCATTTTAGTGCTGCGTTTGAATTGGTTGTATTTACAAGGAGAGGAAAAGACACACAGAGTGGCTTATCCTCTCCTTGTAAATATGGAAAAGCACCCTGCGCCACTAGTACGTCAAGAAAAGTGACGTAGTGGTGGTGCAGGTGGCTTGTATATGTGCCCTAGAGATGTTAAGGAAATTAAGGGTAAAACAGACAAACCGAGAGTGACAGATACAGAGACAGACAGCAAACAACTGAGAAGGAGTAAGGCAGTTAAAAAGACTAAGACATATGGATACAGAGAAAGAAACACGGATGAAAAATTAGTGATGGAGGTAGTAAAGGTAGGGGAGTAGTAGAGAAGGAGTGAGGGAGTTACAAAAGAGTAGTAAAGCAGGAAGAGAGAGTGAGAAGAGAAATGAGAAAAGCAGAGTAAGGAGAGGTGAAGAAAAGGAAGCATGAAACGAAAGCAGTGACACATACAGATATGTTAAACTTACCTGACCATCAGAGTAAATTATTTAGAAATAAATGTTTTTATTTAATTGCAAAGAAAACTGAATAACATCTTCTAAATTTTCTTTCTAGTTCTGAAAAAAAAAAAGTATTAATATTCAACAATACACTTTATTAAACAGTACATGTTTTTTCATATGTAGCAAAGCAATTTTTTGCCCTTTTTTTGCTGTTTTCAGAATGTTTTGATTTTCACTGAAAATAGTGAAATCAATTGTATTCATCATTTAACAGCAGGCAAAAAAAAAAACAATCTGAAAGATTGTTTAAAAAAGCCCCAAATGTATCCTCACTAAAACATACCTTAATAGAAATGTCAAAAACACCTTTTAAGAACAATAACAATTTTCAAGAAATAACGTCTGTAAACCTTGTTGCAAAAGAACATTTTCCAAAATAATATCTGTCAAAGAAGTCCACAATTGTTTGTTTTACCTTTCCTTAAGGCCAAATGGTAAGTTTAAAATCCCTTTTGAGTGAAATATCCAATTTTAATCCTTTTAAATTTTAATAATGCTTTCTTCCGATGATGATGTTAGTATTTAAAATTTGGGTTTCAGAAAAATTAAGTAACAATTGGGTAAATCATAAGGCAAACGTTGCTTGAAAATCAATTGAGAATCATTACACAGTGTCCATCCTTTTTCACATTTAAGATAAACTGTGTAATGACCAGAAGTTATAGAAGGACCATCATGAAAAATTATTGCAACTGCTACAAAAGTTTTCCCAGATATAGATAATTGGTTGTCAACAAACTTCTTCAGTAAAGTTTCCAATTTTGTTCCATCAGCTCTACAACGTTGTACCATTAAAATTACATACTGTCCATATTTCTTTAAAAATAACGTTGACAACATTTCAGATTTACATTTAGAACATTCCATGTTGTGATTAGCATCTTTAACTAATTTACTAAAAGTCACTGTTTTACTTTCTGGTAATGGTAAATATATGAACCTTTCAGAATCTACATTACTACTGCTTGTGTTCATACAGTTATCACAACAATGTTCCCATGTATAAGAGACACCAAACAAATTTTCTACTTCTACTCCTTCATCTTCCAGTACCATCAGGATATACATCAAGAATTCCTGTGCATCTTGCTGGACATTTTGTGTAAACTGTGTACATCCAGAACATACATCTAAAAGATTTCTAACATCTGAAGCACTTTCTATTTTAGTTTTATCATTACTCAGCTTCTCATAAAGGAGACTCAGCAAAGAACAGAATCTTTTTTCATGATTTAGTATTATCTGCACTTGCAAAGTTTCAAGATAAAATACAACATTCAGCACTACATTTGCGTAGCAGTTGACACCAGAGCTATTTTCAAAATGACAACCAACAACCTCTTCCACACTGTCCTTTTTCTTTTTGCTTGCAGTCACATCACTATCTTTTTGTTTTCTCTTCTGTACATCCTCATTACAGATATTCTCAAATCTCCTTTTCCGACAAACAACACAGGATACTGACCTAAATGAGGAGCATAACTTTTTCTTAATCTATTATACTCCTTTACACAGTTTGCATCAGCACTTTTTGAGCCATCAAAGTCTATCATGAATAAACCAGATAATTTTTTCACGCGTGACAAAGCAACATATGCCATACCTTCTTTGAACACAGTAGACCCAATGTTTACAAAAGCACTATCAACAGTTAATCCTTGAGACTTGTTAATAGTTACAGCATATGCTAGAGAAATCGGAAACTGCTTCCTACGTACATATAAGTCTTTCACTAGCAAAAAACGAACTGAACAACGACTAATCACTTTAACCTCTTCAATCTGATCAAATTTTATTTACAAAACCCACAACTTTACCCATAGCTCCATTCACTAAACCTTTTTCTACATCCAAATTGCATCCTAAAATTACTCTACAGTTCATACACACATAAAGATTCTTTTCCAAACCAGCTGTTTTTTAAATGTTTTTCTCCAGAGAATCCAATTTAGTAGCCAATTTGCCTGTCAATATAATAGTTATTCGTTCATGTTGAATTTTATCCACAGCTTCCAGTTTTATGATCTCTTCATTTTCCAATTTCAAAAGTTCTTGATTGAATACAGAGCATTCATGTAGTGTTGGCATTAAGCTAATGACAGTATTTTTTTCAGCAATTTTCTTGTATATTTTCTCTGGAACTATTTCTTCTGTTGTAAACAAATTACTCAGCAATCGACTCTGTAATGCTTTTCTGCCATGTTCTGTGAGTAGTCCAATTCTTATATCTTTCAGAATACTTGCATAGTCCTCATCATTGGCTTGCCTCATATTGGTAATGAGTTCCTTATACTCAAAATATGTCCAAATATTTACATTGCCTATACTTCCTAACAACTTTTTCGTGTCTTCATCTGTAAGAGTATGGAATACCGGTTGTCCTTTAACTGCAGTTAGTTGCAAAAGATCCCCAAAAACTATGACGTGTTTTCCTCCAAATAACACGTCATACTCTGTCTTCAGAATTTGCTGCATTCTTAAATGCACAAAGGCAAGCATTAAGTTTGATACCATGCCCACCTCATCAATAATGAGTACTTTCAATTTCTTCAATACTCTTGAAACTTCCAAGCATGCTTCTCCTGCTAGTTTGTGGTACTGTATTTTGTTCTCATGCTCTACTGGTAACATTAGCAAACGATGTAAGGTAACTCCTTTTATGTTATACGCTGCTAACGCAGTTGGAGCAGTAACAACACAAGACAAAATGGAATCCATTTTCTTCTGTAGGTAGCTTCTAATTACATTAATTAAGAAACTTTTTCCAGTTCCTGCTTGTCCACTTACATACATTCTCATCGGTTCGAAAGATGTGCATGAGCACTCTTTCTTTTCATGTAGTAATCCGTGATCAATTTTTTTCCTGACTTCTTCATAAATTTGTTTTTGTTCTTCATTCAGTTGCTGCTCCAAATATGTTAAGTCTACTAAATCTTCCTGAGCTTGATTCATAGCTGTTTCCACTTCATTCATGGCTATTGCTGCTTCATTTTCTACGATTGGTTGTCCTAGAGGATCTTGACTGAATGTCCCAGAACTTTGACTGTCTTGAGAACTGTCTCTAGCTACTTCAGCTGCAATTGTTGCTTCTTGTTCAATTTCTTCATTTAACATTTGAACATAAGTTGTGAAAGTACTGCATTCTATGCTGTCTTTGCTAGCATTGAAGGAATCTTCATAACTCTGGAATTCTCCAAGTAGTTCGTCCTCTGAACGCCATGGTTTAAACAGCTGTAAAAGTGCTAAGTAATAAAATTCCTTTTTGTCAGGAGTGTCGCAACTCAGCTTCCGGTGATTAATCAAACTTCCTTTTGTTTGCTTCACCAAACATCCTTCCTCACCACTGACTTTATATTTTCCATTGTTGATATCTTCTGTGGCATTCCGTTTAAAAATGAAGTTCTGCAGCACTTCATAGAGACACATGTTCTCAAGGTGCTGACTTCTTTGTGGGTAATATGTGTCCAACAGGTTTGTTCTTAAAATGTCTGTACTTTCTGGTTCGAACTCTGCTAAATACTCAATTTCTCGAATAGATTTCAGTACCCGATTTCGCATTCCTGCAAGGCCTAAACTTACCCAAATTATTCTTCTGGATTTCGAGTACAGGCTTGCAGATGATAACCTATCTGAGCATTCGTAGGATCCAATTTCTCGATGCGATAACATCTTTAAACTGAAACTGTATAGCTTCTTACTCACAGTCTTCTCGTGAGAAATCTCTTCCCACATTTCCCTCATTTCCGTTTTCTCAGATTTAGTGATGTAAGATGTGACATACCGAGCAACAGCAATAGAATTGTCAGCCACATACTGTATATCCATGTTAGCATTCCACATGGATAAAATGACTGGGTTGTAGTCATTTATATATTTTGACTCTTCTTTTCTTCTTAGGTTGTAGGTATTCTTAGGCGATTTTCTTGTAATAGTATGTCGCACAGCTGACATAAAACTCTTTACTCTTCCTTTTGAAAGAACAGGTCGTGGAAATCCAAATCGACATTTTGTGTAGAATTTATCTTTACTCTTGTACTTTCGTCGACAGTATTTTCCACACCGATGACTTTGGAAACGTAAAACTTTCTCTTTTAAGTTTTTCTCTTCTGTGCTTTTAGGTATAGCACATGTTGCATATCCTTCAATGAAAGATAAAACTGCTTCATCAGCATCTGTTCCAAATTTTGGGGCATCCTTGATCCACAACAGCATGTGAATATGTGGAGCACCTCTTGCTTGGTACTCTTTTCTCCAAAAGAAATCCACAACTTCTCCAAGAGGTGGATTTTTTTTATTGCAGATGAAGGACATCATAGCCTCAAATCTATGATTGAAATATCTGCAAACATTAACCGGGTCTAATGAGCACAATTCTCCTGCTGTCTTGTATTGGATGTTTTCAATGTTTGAATTTGCCTCTCGCAGAAAATCCAGTAAATCATCCCAAGCGTACTCAGCACAGCTCAGGGTAAGGAACCATGTAGGAGTTCCTAAATTCCGTAACATACACTTCAATTCTCCATGGCGTCGGTACCAATATTCATTAGTTCCACGCTGACAAGCCATCAAATTGATCAATTGAGATTCCAAATGATCATCTCGCTGTTGCACTTTGTTGAGAAAGTCCTTTGCTGACACATTATTTAGATGTACTCCAGTTTTTAAAATGTGATTTACTGCATAAGATAGTGCAGACAAGTCACTTTCAAATAAAAGATGGAACAAATGAGGAATACTTTGACGAAATCTGGGATCTTCTGCATATAATCTTGTAGTCCGATACTCCGAAGCAGGAATCTAGACTGGACGTTCATCATATCGTCCACCTTCTCCTGTAGGAAACAGTTGGGGAAAACAACGAGCTTCCAAACTCTCCTCCCATACACTCACAGGAGTTCCTTTTGCTTTCTTCATCTGAAACAGATCAATAGCATTTCCCATAACTTCTTTAGAATGAAGAGGATGTATGCTGAAATGTTCATAAATGTCTTCTTCTTTTGACTTATCCACTTTTTCAATTTGCCCAGTTGGTATTCCTGTGTCTTCTAGTATTTCTTCTTCATCTTCATCTATATAAATGGCTTCATACCATTTATTATTTTTTTTCAAATACAAATTTGCTCTTTGTACTTTTCGTACATCCACCAGCTCCTGCCAAATTTTCCTATTCTTCGTAGGTACACCATTAACCAGAATAACTAATGGTTCAGTTTCCAAAGTATCTGCATCAATTGTTTCCATATTTTTTTTCAAATCCAATGGCAAATAGACAACTCTTCCTTTTAAACCTCTTTGTAAATCCGAAGGTGGTAATTTACCTGTTTTTGGCTCCATACGCAGTATGGTCTGAAACGGATGGACACATTGAATAAGTATAGACTCATACGTATTTAAATCCGAAAGCTCTGGAGGAATTTCAACCAATTCTAATTTATTATGTACAGCTCTTGCTGGCATTCTATTGTCTTCTAACTTGTTATAACAGTATTTACAAATACGCTGATCTTCACCCAAATCAAAACAATTTTCCAGAAATATATATGTTGCAAAATCTTTCCACTTCTAATTATCTTCATTTTCACTTTTTTTATACAGATCAACATTCCTTGTTTGAATTTTGTAATGGCTTCTCCGGCAACAAATACAAGTAATATTTGGTCTTTCATTAGAGATGATAGCACATTTTGTCATTTCATCTTCAAAATTTTTACTAACAGAAAGTTCTACATTCTCTTCTACATTTTCATCAATAACTGTGTAATTTTCTGCACTTTCTTGTTCTGGACCAAAGTAACAAAACTGAATCTCATCAGTAACCTTCACTACATCTGATACAGATCCACGGAACAGAGCATTATTCAACTCATTCAACTTTAGTGCTGGACTTTTAGCAAAATACAATGTTCTCACAAACTTTCTCATTTCAGTATGATGAACAGCGAGCATCCTAAAATGGTGAAAAACACTTTGACACACTTTCCTAGATAGACAAGCCAGAGAATGTCCTTGCAAACCAGTATTCTCTCTCACTCTGCATGGATCTAGTCTTTGAAGCACCTTAATTTTCTGTTTAACACTCTTTTTACTATATTCTCTTAGAAAGTCACGTAATTTATCAATAGATTCCTGGCGCACAGTACAAATACTACTACAATTCCAAGTGTACACTGGGGCTTTAGGACGTCTCCCCATAACCTCATCAGCCATCACTTCTTCCTCATTTCTTGGAACCATTTTCTCCTTTTCCATTACACAACCATCCTTAACTTCATGTGCTCTTCCATTGGTGTCAACTGCATGCAACAAACTATTACTTTGAAGACAACTCTCTTCATTAAAAAATGGTTCAGTACTTGAACTATGCTTCCATTCTCCTAAGAACACTTTACAAAAGTTATTTTTTTTAAATTTTCTTTTCCTTTTGCTTTGTGACTTCTTTGCATTGACTAATTTATCTAATCTACGCATCCTGTTCAAAATTAAAATGAATAGTTATTTTTTTATTTCTAATGCCTTGGTAACAATATTTTCAATTAATTTCTTTTTCTTATAAAACTTGGTTCTTTTCTTATATTTTTTCACATCCTTTAGCAAATTTAACATCACTCTTCTCTGAAACATTTTTCGACGAATGTTTTTAAAATCTATTTTCCGTGTTAATTCACTCTTTCTTACTTCTGAGTCTACATTAGCATTTTGTTTTTGCTGTCGACTCTGTTGTTGTTTTGTTCTTGAAACACTGTTTGAATTTATCTTTCGATAATTTTTTTTTTTGGAAGATATTTTTTAAAAATTCTTTAGTTTGCTTACCAGAAGACTTTTTCTGTTTTCCAACACACGCTTCGCCTCCTATTTTTTTTTTACCAGTCGTCTTCAAATATAGTTGTTGTTTCTTTTCTTTTCTCTTTCTTGACTTTATAGGCATCTTTATATTTTTTCAGTGTTGCTCAGCAATACCTGCAAAAAACAAAAAAAAAATACCTTTATGTAATTTTAATTCATTACAATTTTTTGTTCAACTTTTTAAATCCTATCACATGAGCTGATCCTTTCCTACGAGTCCAAGTCTTACAAAACAAGAGAAACATGAATTAAATCTCTCACAACTATTCCTGTGTGCACACAGACTCATGGTGTGATTCTAGGCAGAAAACGATATTTGATTGGCAATTTCAAAGCACATTTACTTCTGTTGAGGAGCAAGTGATAATTACTGAGACAGCCTGACACATTTCCCATATATTTTAGAGAGGCAAAAAAGAGCACATGTCCTAATAGCTACTTGAGACCATCACCATGTGTTACAGGGTGAGTGATTAGAGTAGAGCAAAGGAAATAAGCCTTGGTGACGTTCAATCTGTTTGCGTTACACACTGCTATCTGAAACACAACACAGAGCTGAGTATTATGCATGGGAGTGTAGGAGAAGCTGCTGCATGTGTGCAAACAATGTGTTTCTGAAAACTGTGTATTGTCAGTTGCAAGAGAGATCTGCATGCAGACTTTTACAAGTGCATGAAGACTGCAGATATGTGTGTAAGAGTACATGTTTGGTAAAGGTTAATTCGAGTTTTGTACATGTAGAAACTACCTCACCCATTGCAGGAGTGGAAGGACAATCTACCCTGTTGATTTGAAATGTGTTACCATTTGCCTCTCATTTGTGAGAGAGTGATTTCTGCTGAGTGCTAACCAACACATTTTAACAAAACAAGCTGGCCCTTTCCTGAAAGTGCAAGTTTTAAAGAACAACAGCAACACAAATAAAATCTCTGACAACAATTCCTCTGTCCACACAGACTCATGCTGTGATTCTAGGCAGAAAACGATATTTCATTTGGCAATTTGAAAGCACATTTAGTACTGTGGATGGACCAAGTGATAATTCATGAGACAGCCTGACACATTTCCCTTATATTTTAGAGAGGCAAAAAAGAGCACATCTCCTAATAGCTACTTGAGACCATCAGCATGTGTTACAGGGTGAGTGATTAGAGTAGAGCAAAGGAAATGAGCCTTGGTGACGTTCAATCTGTTTGCGTTACACACTGCTATCTGAAATACAACACAGAGCTGAGTATTATGCATGGGAGTGTAGGAGAAGCTGCTGCATGTGTGCAAACAGTGTGTTTCTGGAGACTGTGTATTGTCAGTTGCAAGAGAGATCTGCATGGAGACTTTTACAAGTGCATGAAGACTGCAGATATGTGTGTAAGAGTACATCTTTGGTAAAGGTTAATTGGAGTTTTGTACATGTAGGAACTACCTCACCCATTGCAGGAGTGGATGGACAATCTACCCTGTTGATTTGAAATGTGTTACCATTTGCCTCTCATTTTTCTGATAGTGATTTCTGCTGAGTACTAACCAACACATTTGAACAAAACAAGCTGGCCCTTTCCTGAAAGTGCAAGTTTTACAGATCAACAGCAACACAAATAAAATCTCTGACAACAATTCCTCTGTCCACACAGACTCATGCTGTGATTCTAGGCAGAAAACGATAGCTGAGAACTAACCAACACATTTTAACAAAACAAGCGGGCCCTTTCCTGAAAGTGCAAGTTTTACAGAACAACAGCAACACAAATAAAATCTCTGACAACAATTCCTCTGTCCACCCAGACTCATGCTGTGATTCTAGGCAGAAAACGATATTTCATTTGGCAATTTGAAAGCACATTTAGTACTGTAGATGGACCAAGTGATAATTCATGAGACAGCCTGACATATTTCCCTTATATTTTAGAGAGGCAAAAAAGAGCACATCTCCTAATAGCTACTTGAGACCATCAGCATGTGTTACAGGGTGATTGATTAGAGTAGAGCAAAGGAAATGAGCCTTGGTGACGTTGAATGTGTTTGCGTTACACACTGCTATCTGAAATACAACACAGAGCTGAGTATTATGCATGGGAGTGTAGGAGAAGCTGCTGCATGTGTGCAAACAGTGTGTTTCTGGAGACTGTGTATTGTCAGTTGCAAGAGAAATCTGCATAGAGACTTTTACAAGTGCATGAAGACTGCAGATATGTGTGTAAGAGTACATCTTTGGTAAAGGTTAATTAGAGTTTTTTACATGTAGGAACTACCTCACCCATTGCAGGAGTGGAAGGACAATCTACCCTGTTGATTTCAAATGTATTAACATTTGCCTCTCATTTGTGAAATAGTGATTTGTGCTGAGTGCTAACCATCACATTTGAACAAAACAAGCTGGCCCTTTCCTGAAAGTGCAAGTTTTACAGAACAACAGCAACACAAATAAAATCTCTCACAACAATTCCTGTGTGCACAGTGTCTCATGGTGTGAGTCTAGGCACAAAACAGTATTCCTGGGTGATACCAGGCCCTTTCCTGAAAGTGCAAGTTTTACAGAACAACAGAAACACAAATTTAATCTCTGACTACAATTCCTGTGTGCATGTTGTCTCATGGTGTGATTCTAGACAGAAAACAGTATTCCTGGGTCATACCAGTACACCTTCACTTATGGTGAAGACATACTCCGTAATATCTTTCAAGTTCAAGGCACTTAAATATCTTCCTTAACATGAAATGTAAAACACAACTTTTAAATTGGTAGGAAAAACTACCATGTTATTTTCAAATGTATTTTCATTTGCCACACACTTTTCAGATAGTGATTTCTGCTGAGTGCTAAGCAACACACTTGAAAAAAAGAAACTGCCCTTTCTTAAAAGGGCAAGTTTTACAAAACAACAGCAACACAAATTAAATCTCTAACAACAATTCCTGTGTGCACACAGACTCATGGTGTGATTCTAGGCACAAAGCGATAGTTTCTTTGGCAATTTGAAAGCACATTTAGTACTGTGGTAGAGTAAGTGAAAATTACTGTGACAGCCTGACACTTTTTTCTTATATTTTAGACAAGCAGAAAAGAGCACATGTCCTAACACCTCCTTGACACCATGATCATGTATTACAAAAAACAAGCTGCCCCTTTCCTGCAAGTGCAAGGGTAATAGAGCAAGACCAACACAAATTAAATCTCTGATAACAATTCCTGTGTGCACACTGTGTCATGGTGTGATTCTAGGCAGAAAACAGTATTCCTGGGTGATACCAGTACACCTTAACTTATAGTGAAGACATACTCCATAATATCTAACATGTTCAAGGCACTTAAATATCTTCCTTAACATAAAATGTAAAACACCACTTTTAAAGTGGTAGGAAAATGTACCATGCAATTTTCAAATGTGTTTGCATTTGCCTCTTTTTTGTGAATAACTAATTTCTGCTGAATGCTAACCATCACACTGTAAGCAAACAAACTGCCGCTTTTCTGCGAGTGCAAGGCTAACAGAACAACAGCAACACAAATTAAATCTCTGACAACAAATCCTGTGTGCAGACAGACCCATGATGTGATTCTAGCCACAAAACAGTATTCCTCAGTGATACCAGTACACCTTAACTTACTGTGAAGACATACTCCATAATATCTTACTAGTTCAAGACAGTTAAATTTCTCCTAAATCACAAAATGTAAAACACAACTTTAAAACAAGAATGACAATTCTATTATTTATATCAAAATACACCACATACTTCCCCTCTCAAACTCATAACTCACCTTTAAAATTAATTAGTTGAGAAAGAAATGGGGCACTCAAACAGCAGATTATCAGAGCCAGAGCTGTACACCTCTCTCCTCTCTCCACAACCAGTAAATGGCAATTTTTCCCTCTCTTTTTTCCCACATATACATGTTAATGTAAAATCACAGTCCTTCCCACATTTTTTCAAATGGAATCACACATTTCTATTGGTTGCAACTTTCAACCCCTTTCCAAATCATCCCTTCCCCCAACATGACTTCTGCCTGCTACCATAGCAACAGCTCATGGAACACAGGTGTGAGTAGAGAGGTCAGAAAATCAGCACACAATGTTTCAAATCCAAAGAGCAAGAGTGCTTGACTTTTCAAACCTAACAGCAAATCCAAAGTAATGTTCAGTGGGAACACATTTTTCTCTACCAATCCAAAACATGCTTTTAAAAATGTAAACATACAGCCTAGTTTTAACTGTAAAATGGTTTGAATCAGCCAATGAGTTCTTTTTATTAAAAAAAGTATGTATGCCTCCATTTTTCAACTGTCTTTTTTTTTTCATATTGCCATTCTACTGTAAGACACCTCCTGAGTGCATACTGTTCTCCTTGGAAGATGTTCACAGTGTGGATTGTAGGTCACAGCTGTCTTCTGGAGTGAAAAGTATGCAGAAAAAATAGGTATTTTCAAAGACCTTGCTTTGCCAAATGTAAACATTAAATGGATTGGTCAGAGAGGGTTAAAGTGGCACCAATTAATGCCTTTGGTGAAAACCTTTCTACATCTCCCACAGCCTAACCTTATTATTGTGCACTGTGGTGGTAATGACCTAGGCACTTTAACTGGGGTAGGTCTGGAAATGCTTATTAAGGACACCTTTCTGCAATTGATGTCACTTTTTCCACAAACTGCCTTTGTATATTCTAATATATGCCAAAGGCAAAAGTGGAACTGGTCCAACCAATTTTGTCCGCAAATTGACAAAGCAAGAAAGCATGTCAATAAGTCTGTTTCTGCTTTCCTCAGAGACTATGGTATGAGTTCTATATACCACAACAACTTTCGTTACAACATGCAAGACATTTATAGAGGAGACGGTGTACATTTCAATGATGAAGGGAACAGAGTCTTCCTCTTGAACTTTAGACTCTGCATCGGTACTTACTTGTAGGTACCGAAAAACACTCAATAAACACAAGGGCTCTTTTTAGAGCCACCTAATATCTAAACACTTAAACGTGATTTTTAATTCTATTTTTTTTAATGTTTTTTTTCGGGTGCGCGCACCTCGCGATGTTTTTAAAAAAAATGTTAATCTTTTTTTTTTTCCTTCGTGGTCCTACTGTGACCCCCTTACAATGGCTAGGATGTCAAGAACTCCCTACTCTGCCCCCTATTCATGGTCTCCACCTTTCCTTTTCAGTGTGAGAGACAAAATGGCGGGCGACACTTCCTGATTTCGACCGATTCGAATGTTTACTGACATCTAACAACGAATCAGAATTACGCTCACGCACGGCAGGGTGCGCGCACAGGGCTTGCACTGTGCGCGCACCCTGCGCGCGTATAGATATTGATATGCTTTTAAATGCTATTTTCTCAGGAAATACTGAACAGATTTACACCAGACCTGCAAAAGGCACTTCCTTGACCTTATGGCTACCTCTCTGCCAAATTTCAAGTAATTCTGTTCAGCTGTAGCTGTGTCTAAAGGTCCTATGGAAAAATGCATGGGGAAAACGTGTTTTGGGACCCCCTTTTTTTCTCGGCCCCTACTTGACGAATCACCCCGAGACTTTCAGGGTAGGAGCTGAACGGAGCGCCCCATTAGTTTTGAAAATTTTGCGAGGATTCGTCAACCGGCGCCAAAGTTATTCAAAATAGAATTTTGAGATTTCCTATGGAAACACGATCCTAACTATAACTATCTACTGGCGACCGCCAGTAGATAATATATATATATATATATATATATATATATATATATATATATATATATATATATATATATATATACTCCAATACTCACTAGGCAATCAGAATGAGCGCGACACTGCTGGGATAAACAAAAGGTTATATTCAGCAAATCAGTTTCAGCGCTTGGTTTTCAAAATCCAAGAAACGCTAGGTAGACACATTTCAGCCGTAAGGATTTCATCAGTGCCGGTTTCTCAGCAGATCCTTTCACCTTGGGGTCATTTTAATCTTGTATTCTATTTGTAGCCACTCCCAATGGCCTGATGTTGCAGCCCCGCCTCTGCTTTGCGGCTGTGTTACACTTTGTGCCGCTCTGAGACCTGCTGCATGCTGGTGAACGTAGTCCGGTGTGGTAACCCATTCAGTCAGGGGATTATACCAAACACCAAGTGGTTTCTCAATCCTGTTGGCGCATGGGCCTCGACCCTACACAGCTGCAAATCTCAGTTAAAAACAGGTATCAAGGCTGGAACCAGCTGTGACCCCTGCAGTACGTACTACAACCTCTCTCCCCGTGCACTATTGTGATACGCAATGGTGATACATCCGCCTGGGAGGGCAACACGTTGTATTTTAATACAATGTCCAATGTTGCTGGCTGACACGTTGCACCAGAAGGAGAGGGCGTGCCGGTAGCCAGTGCCTGCAATACTGGCAAAAACTTACAGTCCAATACTCACTCGGCAATCAGAATAAGCCCGACACTGCGGGGGTAAACAAAATGATTTATTCAGCAAATCAGTTTCAGCGCTTGGTTTTCAAAATCCAGGAAAAGCTAGGCAGATGCATTTCAGCCGTAAGGCTTTCATCAGTGCCGGCTTCTAAGCAGATCCTTTCATCTGGGGGTCATTTGAATCTTGTGATGTATTTGTAGCCACTCCCAATGGCTTGATGTTAGAACCCCGCCTTTGCTTTGCGCCTGTGTTACACCTCGTGATGCTCTGAGACCTGCTGCATGCTGCTGAACGTAGTCCGGTGTGGTAACCCATTCAGTCAGGGGCTTATACCAAACACCAAGTGGTGTCCCAATCCTGTTGGCTCACGGGCCTCGTACATCCACAGCTGCCTATCTCAGTCAAAAACACGTATCAAGGCTGGAAACAGTTGTGACCCCTGCAGTAAGTACTACAACATCTGTCCCCGTGCAGTATTGTGATACGCAATGGTGATACATCCGCCTGGGGGGGCAACCCGTTGCATTTCAATACAATGTCCAATGTTGCTGGGTGATGAGCCACACCAGAACGAGAAGGCGTGCCGATAGCCAGTGATTTATTCAGAAAATCAGTTTCATCACGTGGTTCTCAAAATCCAAGAAATGCCAGGTATATATATATATATATATATATATATATATATATATATATATCTATATTCACTTAAAAAACCATAGGTTTCACACATGTTATAGTTAGCTGGACATTTCACTCGTAAAAAACCAATGAAATTCCCCCGTTATAGTTAGTGCAGGCAACTTTAACTCACGCGACCGCAATCCTCTGCTGATGACTTCAGATATTACATCACTGATGACATATGTGTCTTTATGAAAAATAAATATTTGTAATATATGTATAGCTAAAGATTAATGGAAGAAGACATGGGTAAATAAGTGTCTAAATACAGTGATGTAATATCTGACGTCATCAGCAGAGGATTGCGGTCGCGTGAGTTATATTTGCCTGCACTAACTATAACGGGGGAATTTCATTGGTTTTTTACGAATGAAATGTCCAGCTAACTATAACATGTGTGAAACCTATGGTTTTTTAAGTGAATTTGCAAGGTTTTTAAATGCTAATTCGTAACTATAACGTGTGTGAAACCTATGGTTTTTTTAAGTGAGTTTGCAAGGTTTTTTAAATGCTAATTCGTAACTATAACGTGTGTGAAACCTATGGTTTTTTCAGTGAATTTGTACGTTTTTTTAAATGCTAAGTTATGTATTTATTAACTTTTTTTTTTTCAGGTTTTTCACCGTGCGCGCACCGTGAAATATTTTTATTTTTTTTAAATTGCGAGGTGCGTGCACCGTGCGCGCGCTGTGGGCGCTCGGAGCGCTTCGCGCACCGAGCACCCACGGTTCGCTGTGCGTGCCGTGCACACAAGGGGCGCGCACTTCGCGATTTAAAAATAAAACATTTTCTCCCTTGGGAGTCCTTCTGTGACCCCCTGACCAAGGCTAGGGGGTCAGGAACTGTCCACTCTGCCCCCTTTTCACGTTCTCCACCTTTTTTTTTCACCCCCTCAGACTGCGAGAGACAAAATGGCGACCGACACTTCCTGGTTTCGACCGATTCGAATGTTTACCGACATCTAACAACCAATCAGAAGTGCGCTCGCGCACGGCAGAGTGCGCGCACAGTGCGCGCACGGTGCGCGCGTATAGATATTGATATGCTTTTAAATGCTATTTTCTCAGGAAATACTGAACAGATTTACACCAGACCTGCAAAAGGCACTTCCTTGACCTTATGGCTACATCTCTGCCAAATTTCACATAATTCTGTTCAGCCGTTCGGGCTGTAGCTGCGACTAAAGGTCCTATGGAAAAATGCATGGGGAAAACGCGTTTTGGGACCCCACCTTTTTCTCGGCCCCCGCTTGACAAATCACCCCGAGACTTTCAGGGTAGGAGCTGAGCGGAGCGCCCCATTAGTTTTGAAAATTTCGCGAGGAATCGTCAACAGGCGCCAAAGTTATTCAAAATAGAATTTTGAGATTTCCTATGGAAACTAGGTTGTAACTATAACTATCTAATGGCGACCGCCAGTAGATAATATATATATATATATATTCCAAAAGACATTGCTCTCCCCTTCAGGATTCAGCAAACCAAGCCACACCACCGTCCTTCGTGACCAACTTTATTCAGGCAATGACAGGTAACATCCATTACGCGTTTCAACTCTGGCGAGTCTTCCTCAGATGCATTTAACAGGGTAGCAGCCTCAAAGTTTCTTTATAAAAGCAGATGAAAAGCAGTGATGAGGGTCACGTGACCAGCTCAGTTTTTTCAAATTGTTAAAGAGACATAGTTCATGATAGCGGCCTCTTTCTGAAAGAAGATATTTGGGGCACCAGGAGGTCCTTGTGGGACCCCCTAAGCAGGCCTAGGGGGTCAGGGTGTTTCTACCCTGCCCCCTTTTTGCGTTTTGCGCACTTTTTTCAAGGATTTCTTGTGCCTCGATTCTACCGAGCATAAGACACACAATTGATGGACGGAATGCAGAACAAATCAAAACATTCACCCCCAGTCAAGAGATCTGGGTTAAATCCATCATTCTTTTGCTCACCATGCCACCCCATTTTAGACCTGGCTATATGCAAATCAGTCTTGACCCTGTGCCTCATGGGAACAGTCCAGCCCGAACTGCCAAGCCAGGTCTTCCCTGGACCAGAAACAAGCATCCTAGGACCGGTTTTGGGGTTTCACCCCTCTTCAGCCAGAATAGCTTGAATCCAGTGGCAAAGTGAGCCCAGGACTCACGTCTGAGCATACCTGGCGCACTTAGGGCGAGAAAGCAAAAGACACACAAGTGATGGACGGAATGCAGAACAAATCAAAACATTCACCCCCAGTCAAGAGATCTGGGTTAAATCCATCAGTCTTTTGCTCACCATGCCACCCCAGTTTAGACCCGCCAGTTAATTATCCAGGCAACCATCTTGTCACGCCTGGACTACGCTAACGTTCTCCTCCTGGGAGCAAACAAAGCTGAAACGGCTAGGTTCCAACGAATCCAGAACGCGGCGGCTAGAATGTTGGTCGGTCTCCCACGCAGATGCTCAGCCAGAGCTACCATTCGCAAACTCCACTAGCTGCCCGTGGAACACAGAGTTAAATTTAAAGCTCTCATCACGATCTTTAAAATTGTCAAACAGGGAAATCCCCCTCTGCTGCGAAACTTGGCCCGACCCTATGTTCCGGGCCGTGAACTTCGCTCCTCTAACCAACTTCTTCTGGAAGTACCCAGAACTAAGCTCTGCCGCACTGGAGGTCGCTCCTTTAGCGTCCTCGGTCCCAAACTTTGGAACGATCTCCCGCTATGTATTCGCTCGTTAGACTGCCTTCCAACCTTTCGCAAAGCAATCAAGACCCTCCTCTTTCCTGCTCTCTAGGGTATTTAGCCACCCCCTCCCCCGTCTAGCAGGTGTGAGCTTGTCTATTAGCGCCGGGACGCCCCATTGCTGGGGTAGCTGTCGCGCTTCACCAAACCTAGAAATTAGAAATTAGACCTGGCCATATGCAAATCAGTCTTGACCCTGTGCCTCATGGGAACAGTCCAGCCCGAACTGCCAAGCCAGGTCCTCCCTGGACCGGAAACAAGCATCCTAGGACCGGTTTCGGATTTCACCCCTCTTCAGTCAGGATAGCTTGATTCCAGTGGCACACTGAGCCAAGGACTCGCGTCTGAGCATACCTGGCGCACATAGGGCGAGAAAGCAAAAGACACACAATTGATGGACGGAATGCAGAACAAATCAAAACATTCACCCCCAGTCAAGAGATCTGGTTTAAATCCATCATTCTTTTGCTCACCATGCCACCTTCTACCGAGGCACAAAATGGCTGCCAAAACTTCCTTGTTTGGAGTGTTGACAGCAAGTTGACAGCCAATTAACATGCAACTCGTGATCGGGAGGGTGCGCGCAGGATGCGCTCAGGGTGCGCGGATCCACCACGCCCTTAGATATATATCTGATTTTACTTTTGATTTTCTCAGGAACTACTGAACGGATTTACACCATTTAACCAGAAGGCATGACTCTGAACCAAGGGCTACCCTTTTGCCAAATTTGGTGTAATTCCGTTCAGCAGTTCGGGCTGTAGCTACGACTAAAGATTCCTATGGAAAATTGCATGGGGAAAACACTTTTTGGGACCCCCCTTTTTCTCGGCCACCGCTTGATGAATCACCCCGAGACTTTCAGGATAGGAGCGGACCGGAGCTGGCCAAAAGTTTTGACAATTTCGCGAAGATTCGTCAAAAGGCGCCAGAGTTATTGGGAATAGAATGCTGCGGATTTCCTATGGAAAATAGGTCCTAACTATAACTACCTACTGGCAACCGCCAGTAGGTAATATATATATAATATATATATATGTATATTAAAAAAAAACCTTAGGGTCCGATCACGAGTTTGTAGGACATGCCCCTGGCCCGCCATGGTGGCAGATGAGAAAACAGCAACAAACTGGCGCCATCCCATGGCAGCATTGGGATTTTCCCAAGGGGTTGGTGTTGTGTGGGCAGTATAGTCTTGGCAGCGGCAAGCTTCGGCTCTGGGAAAGAGTTGGAAATCAATGCCGGCCATACTAGTGCCTCCAGCCAGTCGAGTACAATGTTTCCATGCACCATGTTGTGCACAGAATACAGGGCACCCATCCACTTTGTTGGCATTGGAGGGCACAACAAGGGCACCAGCCACATTACACACAGGCTTTTATGCCCCAGAGCCATTTCTTGGGGCTCATTCCCCTCCGGCAGAAAGGCAGGCCGTTATGTGGTCTTGGGACCATTGTACTCGTAATCAGACCCTAAGTTTAGAGTTGAAATAATACATCTGAATCCCCCACCACAAAGTCTAACACTTTTCCTAATGTAGTTAAGTTTGGATTTGGGATAGTAAATCCAAATGTTTTACTGTAAAATAATTGTTAGTTTTATTTCTAGTTAAACAGTTTTTAATGTTGTACAGTAATTTTTTACATACACGTAATTCTTTACATTACTTACATTTTTAAACATTGTAATATGTTTAAAAAGTACAGAAAAATGTTTATATATGAAATATTTGTGTATATGTATATTAAACTGAATTTTTATATCTTTTATAATGTTGTTTATTATTTTATAAACAAAATAATAAATAAAATATATCTTATTAAAATATTTTCTACTGGGATTGCATTCTTTTTTTTATTGTCAATTTTCCACCCATTTTTCCATATTTTTTTTAAAATGTTGTAGTCTTTCTATATAATTTTGGTCTGTTTGTGGTGTTTGCAGTTGAAGTTTCCCATTTATTTCTAAGGGTTTAGTGGTAGGGATAGTCTTTACACTCAGGCTAGTTTTTGTAATTGGATTTTTTTCAGTGTTTTTTGAGTAGTATGCGAATGTTAGTTCATGATATTGCAGTAGACTTTATTGTGAAATGTAATGTATTATTGCATTTGACATGAGAGTTCTAAACGTTTAGCACTGATTTTAATTAAGGGTGGGCGTAGTGGGCGTAGTGGAGCTACGTGAAGCAGCACGTAGTGTGCCCAAATCTACGCACACTACCAGCTCCGCGTAGACCCACTACGTGCCACCCGCCTCCCACCCGCCCTCCTTTTAAATCATACCCGCATGTAAAATAAATAAAAATCAAAGAGGCTTACCTGAAGCGCGGCTTCTCCGGGGCTCCCTCTTCCTCATTTCCAACTTCTTCTGACAAATGCGCATGCGCGGACGCCCGCGCATGCGCATTTCTCGCAAGAAGGCCCCGGAGACGCTGAGCTTCAGTTAAGCCTCTTTGTTTTTTATTTATTTTACATGCGGGTATGATTTAAAAGGAGGGCGGACGGGAGGCGGGTCGCGGGCGGCAGGCAGCTACGCTTCGCCCTGGCGTGTGCGTAGCGCTGCCTGCTTCGCCTACTTCGAAAACTGTGAAGCAGGCAGCGCTACGTATACTACATGGGCGAAGCATAGTGTTAGGTCAGGGTTAATTTTAATACATTTGTGGTGTGCTATGGTCCGTGCTGGGGTTGTAAGTGCATTTTGGGTTGATTTATATGGTTTTTCTTTCACACATTTTTATTTTCAGGTATCTAATTTTATTTTTAATCTGGATGCATCATATTTTTCTTCAAAATAAAAGAATAGATTAAGTTTTTTAAGCAAAATTGTTTTTTAATTTTCCCTTGATTTTTTATGGTGTGTTAAGTTTTTTTATTTAAAATGTTATGGTTTTGTATGTATTTACTAGGTTATTGACTCGTATTGGGTGTTCTATTTTTCTCTTTAAAATTTTTGCATTTTCTTGGATATTTTCTTAATTGATATATTTTTGGGATTATACTGTTTGGATTATTATTTCAATGACCAGAACTTTAGCTATGAAATTGTAAGTGTAATCTTATATATTTATTTATCTTATTGAGTGGGCAAAGTAATTTTTATGTTGATATATCTGTTAATTTGTTGTCCATATACATGATTTTTCATAGTTTTAGCACATCTTTAGGTGGTAGAAATTTGCTTAGTTATTATAATCTTCGTTAATCTGCTTTGTATATTTATATATTTTTAATATTTATTATGGTCATTTTAAATTATTAACTGCATTTTTGTCTTTTAAGTTCTTTTTTTATTGAGATTCATATTTTAAATGTGCTTACATTTTTTTTTTAGAAATAACTAATAATAAAGTATGTGTGTTTGTGCTAAGGGAGGTTTAATTATGTTGCCTAGGGAAGGTTTAATAATGCTGCCTTTTTGGTGTGTTTTTCAAAGAACGGTTGTTGCTATTGCGTCATATAGTAGGTCTGGGTTGCTAGTAAAGAGTCTCACTTTGAGTGAAAGGAGTGCATGCATTTGTTTAATTTATTTGGAGCTTTTTGGTTTGAGTTGGGTTGGGTATTGTTCTATTCTTAGCCGCTGATAGTGTTGTTCTTTTTTAAGAATTTCTAACAATTGGTACAGTGTAGGATGGCTTCTTACAAGTGTTCCTTGGAAAGAATTGTGTTACCCATCCACTATGTTACTTGCCTTTTTTTCTTTGGATGTGGTGCTGCTGTTGTATAAGTTAGAACTTGGTTTTGCACCCCTAGCCTGATCAGTACATGTGAGCAACACATATACTCAAAATAATCCATTAATCAACCTAGTTTGGTTTCTTGTTATTAGTAATAGGGGGATTCAGTTAGCATATCATAATATATACTGACTTCTGTTACAGACATGTATGCTAAAGGTATTTGCCTTTTTCGTATGCAACTTCTATGTCAGTTGCATATATTATATTATGGGTAGATTTTTGGGAGTGCCTCTGGTTAAAATGATAGTTACACCCCTTAACTGCAATGTGTGGGTACATTTTAAGTATTGTTGAAATAACTTCCTGTTCAAAATCGTGTGAATTATATGTTTTATATATGTTAACAATTGTTTGTAAGTTGCACTTTGTTTGTTAGGTAACAGTGTGTATACTAATGGGATGTTTGTATTTTGATATTGGCCATGTATTCTGTACATTTGACTGAACGGTGGAGGACACAACTTAAATGTACCATTCATTATTTATGTGTTAAATAGAGTTAAGGTTAGTAAATTGTTATTGTACCCATGAATTATTATTTGTTATCATTATTGTTGGTGTCATATAGTAAGATGTGTGATTAAGTGTTGGGGTATATCTATATTTTCATATTGTCTAGGTGCTAGTGGTGTTTTCCATGCTGTTTTACCTGTTCTAGCAAATAATCTTTTTATGGCTGGAGTGCCAGGGAGCTGAACTGTCGCTTGTTCAGGAACATTTGCTGTAATATTTTAAGTATCATTCCAGTTGTCCCTTGTGACCTGGTACTGGCCTCTTTTTAGGTACTGAAAATACTTCTGACTTTTATTTCAGTAAAATAGGTGGATGGTTATGTTCCTTAACACTTTTAACTATTTAATTGGTGGTAGCCCTGCCATGGCATGTATTTGAATAATATTTGGGAGTTTTCCAGTGTGTTTTGTCACAGATGGGGCTCTCTTAGCTATAAGTATATCCACTGAATTTTAATAACAGCTCCCCTTTTTGGGATTTGATGTACAACATTTTACCTATCGGTTTTATAGTAGAGAGAATATACATTCATATTATTACAAAATGAGATCCTATATTTATTTTTACATTTTTACATTGCGGGTGCACATCTCAGCTTATGTTCTAGTTGTTCTCTTTATTTTGTTTTAGTTGTTACAGTTTACTTTGCAGATGTGTCTAGAATTGTTTTGGCATATTTTTCTTTTGTTGCAGTCTGTTGAGAGGAAACATATATTATTTGTGTTTTTTTAAATCTAAAATGTAGTTCTTTGTTTTATTTTACTCTAAAAAATGTTAATACTTTATTTTTAGTTTAATTGTAGTTTTGTCTTTTCGTTACAATTTTTATATTTGAGGTGGTCTTTTTTGAATGTCAAATAATTATGAGTTTTTGTCTCTGCTTTCTTTCCTTTTTAGCATGTTTTCCTTCTCATAGATGATGCACCTGTTCTCTATAGAAACAAATATTTAGCATAGTTCAAATTCAATTCAATTAAAAAACTTTATTCAATCTTTAAAAGAAATCATAAAAGTACAGGATTAAAAAGCAACAAAACATGATATAAAATTAGTACTAACACAAGTATCAATCAGCACATCAAAATGCATCAACATAGTCTTGGAACCTAACACTCAGTCAGTACCACTACCAAGCCACCCAGCTCTATATATAATAATATGTAAAGTGCAGCTAATCACATATCCCCAAAGCACATAAAAGTTAAAAATCATGTTATAAACAACTATGTGAAATCAATTGGAAAAAACACATAGTTTGGTGAAACGTAGGCTGTTATAAAAATACATTTGCATAGTGCCAAAGAATCTTTACGCCTGTTACTCCTCCATGGACATTCTACAACTAATGGACATTTGGAGGAAGCAGAAAACATACCAGATATCAGGAATATGTAAAATCTGGCCATACTTTAGGCCTCTCTGCACTTTTCAAACGCCAATAACTTCAGCTTGTTTAAGGTAAAGTTTTAAAAAGTTTGATAAAAGTTGCAAAAAACATGAAATGCAGCAACAATTTCTCTGCCATCCCACCACAGGGACAAGGAGGTAAGGAACTACCCTACATCTCATCTCCTCAGAAAAGCACATAAGGCTTCACACAGACCCTGACCTAAAACTGAAAAGATGAGACCTCTCCCAGCGTGTAAGCTCCAAAGTGAAATAGGGTGCTAGTTCTCCAGTCGCAAAAGTAATAAAATATTTATGAACAGTATGTTTACTAAAAACTTCCCGAGTTCTTTGGGAGAAAGTGAACTCTGCATGTCCAGATTTAACCAACCTATTATCAAGTTTATTAAAGGTGCTAGGATGGTAAAAATTCCAGGGAGACCGATGTCAGGAAAGGGCTTGCATAGATAATTCAACCAGGGAATAGAAAGACCCTTGTCCAGGCTGAGGCAGTAATATATGACAGCTCTATTAAAACTTGCTGTGTTATCACTCCACACACTCACCCAAAGCAGGAGGGGAGACAGCTTAATAGCACCTGTGATATTTTCTAAATTATATTCAGAATGCAATAACTGCATACAAATTATGTTTTCTTCTACCTGTATGGGTGTGACCTTTTAGTAACCTCACGCCACAGGTTGCTGTAGGGATGCACTGCAGCTTAGAAATCTAAAGGTAGGGAGAAATGGTACCCCATCAACCCTTCTGGGCCCAATTAAAAAAAGATCTTGCTGGTCTTCCTAATTTCAAGCGCGCTGCATTTACTTGTGGTGGCCAAGTGTTGCCAGAATCAAACGTAACGCCAGAATAGTAGACGTTTCATACCTTAAGTTCTAAAATTGGTAAGGGTTTCCTAACAGACCCACAGGCCATTATATGGGATTTCCCAAAGTTGTTCAACAATTCAAGGTTGCCCATAAATGATACAAAAGATTCAATCAAAGTGTGCAAAGTACGGTGCCTCCTGGCCATTAAAACAGTGTTGTTGACAAATAATAAGGCCAGGACGAGAACGTTGGCAATTTTAGACACATCCCTAGTAGAGCTAGACCTGTGGAAATTTAGACCATTAATATAGATAATAAAAAGCAGGGGTGCCAGAACGAACCCCTGACACACCCCACTAGCTAGCGGATAGACATCTGAATGTTCCCTAGACCAGACCAGCTGTATCGTACCCTGGCCCCTACGTGTTCATGCAGACAATGTAAGAAATTAACTAAAGGCGCTTCTACCACTAGTTTGAATAAAATCAACCACAATTTGCTCCTATTCATGCAATCAAATGTTGATGAAAGGTCCATGAAAGCCAGGTACAGCGGGCAGCGGTTAGCGATTGTATATTTACTCACAATCAAATGCAAGTTCAAGCACTGCTGCACTGTACCTACTCCAGGATGGAAACCATATTGACATGGGATAAAATATTATTAGCACTAGCCCAAGTCGGCAGCCAGTTGAAAATAACCATCCCCAGAATCTTCATCAAACTGTCAATGAGGGCCACCAGCCTGCAAAATTTATGGGACCTCCTATTTCACTTCTTAAAAATTGGTACAATAATAGAAAGGGTCCAGGACACTGGAACCCTATAACACAGAGAGTTACTAACTAGGTTGGTAAGCGCGGGACTCCAGAGATCTAGATTACAATTAAGTAAATCCACAGAGCTCCCGTCGGACCTCAGGGCTTTTCCACTATCCCTAAATCGAATTGCTTCCTCCACTTCCTGGAGTGAAACCTGAAAAGGGGTGGAGTTATCTGAATACTGTCCTAATCTATCATTTCACTCCTTTTCTGCCAGCAGTTGGTAAATGAAAGTAAAATGTTTAACCCACACCTCGCCTGAAATATTACAAATCAGGGGATGGTTTGGGGAGGTGTCTCACTGTTGGAAATGGTTGACAGTCTCCCGGAATACCTTACTGCTATTCTGGGCAGCTGCAAGTTCAATTATATTTAGCATAGTTATAACTATGTGTTAGCTTAACATACTCTTAATAATTTATTAATTTCTTTAGTTTGTAATTATTGTAAAACTTACTTTGTTTGTATTATTTAGTGGTTTGTTCAATTACTGCAGTATTCTTTTGTAGGTTTGCAATCCAGTAGAGTGACACTGTCCTGTTGTAATTCTTTTACAGGAAACATTTTGTTGTGCATTTTCATCTTCTTTTTATACTGTTTTTTAGCTTGAAAAACGTTTTTATGCTAACCAGTTTTTAATTTTACATTTGATTGACTGGTTCAAGACTAGTTCGATTATTATTTTTGGGAATTTATGGTGAGCGCTAGTTACTGTTTTTGTTTATTAATTTTATATGGACATATTTTATACATGTGCGTACATGTAATGTCATAATGTGTGTTTTATTTAGAATTACGTTGATTTTCCATTGTTTGAGATTTTGGTTTTCTTGATTGTTGTTATGTTGCCTAAGATTTAATACTTATGCAATATTTTTTATTTCTTCATTTTTTGTTTATGATATTGTTGTCCTGTATGGATTTCTTTTAACTCCATTTTTGTCATCAATTGTTTTTTGTTTACTGTGTATGCATAGGGTCACAATATGTTTGGTTTGAATATTTTTTTAGTAATATTTGTGAAGGTCAATGTTCTTTTTCTCGATATAGTGACATACGACCATGGCAAGGCACTTCAAACTGAGGAATAAACTCTCTGAGTAACTGCTTAGCTGCTGTAATGGCAACAGCATGGGCACATCCTTAAACCATACACACTTTTGCCAAAATATATGAGTAGTTTGCACACGTCGGGAACTGGATTGAGTCCATCTGAAGGTGCACAAAGCAGCACCAAGAGGAAGGAGGAGCAGCAGGGGGAATCTTGATATCTTTTCTGGCATTATGTGCGAGACAAATGGCACAATAATGTTGGCCTATTAAGTCATTCATAATGACATCAGCTGCTTCATGATACAACCTGGTGAGATTAGGGAGTAGAAACTGCAGGACAATCACATTCATAGTGCTGTCTCTCAACACTCTCTCTGGGTCTCTTTTACATTTCTGCTTGATCCAGTACTGTTTTTCTGTTTTGGAGGCTTGGTGCTGAAATTGAGAAACATTCTTTAATGTTGGCAATGGAAATAAACCATTTCACAAAACATACAAAGCAACATCAATTTTAGACAAGGCAGTATTTTTTGTGTCTAAAACAGCTCTGGTGCTAGCCCATGAAACATTATCATGGGGATGCTGGTGCAAGGCTCACTTTTTCCACCACCACCTCCTTCTTAAGAAACTGTGTGGTACACCAGGGGTTTTGAATATACTCTCCATTTGTAATAGGGATTCTGACCAATGTTAAAAAAAACACCAGAACCCTGTCTCTATAAAAGCTCAAAGTCGTATGTCACTCCCAACACATAATTTGTATAAATGAACATAAGTACTTGCATGAGCTTTTCCCATACTGTTGGCACAAAGTATGGGTACTTGGGCAGGTGTCCTTTTTGGTGAGGGCTCGCTGCGGTAGGTTTTCTAGCTCTAACCTCTTTTCCTTATTGTTCACTCGTACCTTGGTAACAAGAAAAGGGCCTGCGGGCCTTGTGCCCACGGTTTATAACATGGAGGGAGGTAGGAAAGGAGATGGACAAAATGGGATAAGGCCCCTTCAGTTATGCTTCTAACTTGTCTTGACTGGGCTGAAGGAGTAGAAGGTGTCAAGTACTCACAACTAAATATTCCCTTGTGCTTGATTAGCCTTCGGTCAGCAACCCGAGATGTTCTTAAAGGGGTTCAGCAGCTATGACAGACTCCTCCCAATCCTGCCTGCCCAACCAACTTATATTCCCTGTCGTCTCTTACCTGAACCACATTTTACACACCCTTTTTACCAACATAGGTAGCAACGCAGGCCATGCAAAGAAAGCAAGCAAACAAATACATGGTAAGCACAGTAAGACTTTACATAAATTATTGTTTAATCATGCTGACGCTTTTAGCCAAATCTCAAAGCCCAGTGCTGGGCCATGCTCCACCCCAGTCTTTCTGGAGAACGCTCTGCCTTACTTGTTTGGAGTCATTGTATGGGGTCCAGTCCAGCATTCTGCTATCACCTGCTTGTGGAGATGGATTTACAGCAGAAATGCAACATATATTAAAATAAAACACATCACCTCGGGAAGCAAAAAGTCTAAGGTCCTGATTTAGATTTTGACGGTCTCACCGCAGTTCTGCTGCGGCGGTGGTCGCAAGTACTCCGCCAAGTTGACGGTCTTTCGCCCGCTGTATTTAGATGCATGCAGGCTGGCTCACTGTCCGCGTCGACGGAGTGTTTCCCACCGCAGTGGTGACACACTGCTGCCGATATGGCTGACTATAATGCTGGTGAATAGTACTTTGTCGCCATCAGGGTGGTGGGTCCTGCCAAGCTTTTTTAGATTTCACAGTTGTGCTAGTGGTTTCCTAGTGGAGGTTCTCTGATGGAGGGAGCGGGTTGCGATATGCACTCAACAATGCACCATCACTGTGGCCATTGGATGGATGCTACTAGAACACCCCCACATTGGCCATATGGAAACACCTGCATACCACACTATAAAACAACTACATTTCAGGCCATGATCCTTTGCCATCCCACTGCAAGATGAAATTTTCTAGGAGAGCTTTTGAGAGTTAAACAAGGTCAGTTTTGTTCCTTTTCCCTGTTTTTTTGTCCCTTTATAGTCTTTCTTTTATTACCTTGTTGTTAATTTTCTTTTATTTAATCATTTTACTTAGCACAATGCCAAGCCCCAAAAATCCAAGTTTTACTGAGGGAGAGTAGTCAGTCATGGTGGATCAAATCATAAGAATAGAGTCACAATTGTTTGAAGCGCAAGTCCCAAATACATCACTATCACAAAAAAGACAAATGTGGGCCAGAATACTCACAGAGTGAATGCTGTAGCTAACAACTGGCGCACATGGGGGAGATTAAGAAGAGGAGGAACGATCTGCTGGGGAGGTTATGTTCCCTGGCCTCCAAGCATCACATGGAGGCCCGGAGGACTGGTGGTGATTCTTTTCATTTTCACCTTGTTTAATTTCTTCACATTTAGTTAAAAAATTCACAACTCAAGAACTCATCGACTGAATGCTTTTGTTTCCTTCCATCATAGCTTTACAACGACAAAAATGAAATGATTGTGTAAACATAGATAATTTGCAAGTAGGTAATGTTTTTTTCCAGTTCCCAAACATGACTCCCCAAAAAAATAAAGCGTTAAAGCATCTACTACTATGTTTATTCAATTTAACCAAGAATTGTCTGTCACATTTTTACTAACATAACAATCCATACATGTCACTAACACTCAGTGCCAGTTCTCATATTTCCAGTTCCAGACCGTGCTAACATGGAAGAAGAGGATATAGTCAAAACAGATTGCACAGGGAAATTATCATTGACTCATGTCATCATCTGGAGCCAGATCTTCTGGATCACATAAGGAATACCACATCAATAACATCAATAAACACAAACATGGTAGGACTACATTTTGAAGACCTAGGATCATTAAAATCCACTCTTCCAGCATCTGGTGGAATGTTACAACCAAGTTTCAGTGCTGTGCCACAAAACGTATGTCCTACAATGATGAGACACATCAATAGCTACATACACTTTACATACAATGAGAATTTTGCCTATGTGAAGAGAGGTTAGAAGGATTTGGCCCCACTGCTGATGAGTACAGGCCCCAGCTAGGCCCGCAAGTACAAGGGGTTCGCCCTTCTGTGTACAAAGTACTAGAGGGAAGTTGGCACGGAAACTGCAAATACAAAGACAAAGTTTATTAACCTTCAAAGGTGGTCCTACAACCTATACAACACTTTACAGTATTGCACAGAGTAGCACAAAGAACTTGTGCACATGGTCCCCTTTTATACACAATAGGGGGGCTCATAAGTAGGCGGATACAACATGAAGCAAGATTTATGGCCTTAAATGGACATTGTCAGTGCATGATCAATACATGGGTGGAGTTAACAGTTCCTGAGACCCGCGAAAACACATTCAAGCAAAGCCTAATCAGTGACAGATGTGGTCAGTTCTGAACATGCACAAAACGCACAAAGGAGTTATTCATAGACTGTTGCTAGGCAGATCTCGGGAGTGACTAATGAAGAGGTAAGACTCTTCTCGTGCAGAGCACGTGGTTTCATGGCCATACAAAATGGCGGATGGCTAAGCAAAATGGAGTCTGAACATTAGTCAACATAAAGCAGAAAACGTAATTCAGACATGAAGAGCACATGTCTTCAGAAAATGCTTAATCATATCGCTGTTTTATGTCTCATCGGCTCTCCGTTTCACTAACCCAGGGGCTGCTCTGACAACGTATTTTGATACTCAGAAATTCACTTCCTCGGTCTGAGGTGATATCTTCTTACTCCAGGGGTCACTTGGTCCGGGAAGAGCTCCTCAGTGTTGTCCGGTTCCACAGCACGGCCTTTCTTCGCAGTCAGGATTTCTCGATGGTCGGTCAATACAGCAGGCTCCACCAATCCGGGTGGCACTCTACGACAGTGTATAGAGTGGATCCAATTTTTGCGGTTGGAGACCCGGACAGCCGTTCTTGTGGCAAGCAAGACCTGCTCGGGACCGCACCACCTCTGCTCTAAACTGCTCGCTCTCTCAAACGATTTCACCAAAACAAAATCTCCGGGCCGGAGATCGTGGCCTTCACCTGTGGACCGGTCAGGGAGCGCTTCTCGAACCTGTTGATGAATAGAGACCAACTTATCAGTTAACTGTGCCAGATAATCACTCATCATTACACAAGGTACATCATACACTGACTTTGGTTTCGGTGGGCCCCAAATGTTCATCGGACGTCCAAACACGATCTCATATGGCGTGAGACCGGTTCGAGAATGCGGTACTGATCTGATTGACAATAATGCCAGAGGTAAAGCATTCGGCCAAGTCAGAGAAGTGGAAGCTTGTATTTTCGCTATCTTAAGCTTCAGAGTGCCGTTGTACTTCTCAACCAATCCCGCAGACTGAGGGTGAAACACTGCGTGGAATTTCTGTGTGATTCCCAATCCTTTCAGGACATACTTGATAACGTCTGCTATAAAATGAGGTCCGTTATCACTCCATAACAATCTACAAACCCCATATCGAGGGAAGAACTCCTTCAATAACACCTTGGCTGTAGTAATTGCAGTATTGTCTTTCGTAGGGTATGCCTCAATCCATTTGCTGAAGGCACAAACCACTGCCAGGACATACTTCAGATTATTACAGCGTTCAAGCTGAATATAATCCATTTGCAAAACTTCAAAAGGTGCAGTGGGTGTTGCAAATTCTCCTGCTGGAGTTTGTGTCCCTCTTCCTGGATTGTACTTTAGGCAAATCATGCAAGTCTGCACCACTCTCTTTGCCGTGCTAGCAATCTCTGGATGCTCCCAAACTCGTGTGAGCAATTTTACAATTGCGGAAGCTCCAACATGAGCTAGCCCATGTGCCATCTGAACCATAGGTTGTACAAAAGCTATGGGTAACTTCCATTTATCCATCTTCTTATTTCTCCAACAACCTTCATCGTCCAATTCTCCGTCATTAGACCATTGCTCCCGTTCTTTATCGGAAGCTGTCCTCTGTATCTCTAACACTTCTCTCCTAGCATCGTGCCATCTTTCTGCCTGCGACTTCACAACATACATTGCAGTGGAGTCAGGCTGCATCGCAGTATCTCGTGCTACTCGATCTGCCAGAGCATTCCCTTCTCCCACTTTATCTATCACTTTTTTATGTGCATTGCATTTAACTATGGCAATCTTCTTTGGATATGTTAATGCAATCAAGAGGTTGTGAACTAACTCTCCGTTCATTATCTGTGCTCCATGTGACGCTAGAAACCCTCTCTCCTTCCAGAGTAGGCCAAAACCGTGCGCTACCCCGAAGGCATAGCGGCTATCTGTATAGACATTCACACACAATCCTGCACTAAGCTCACATGCTCGTGTTAATGCTATCAGTTCCGCTGCTTGAGCTGATTTCTGTGGTATGCGTGCTGTCTCCACTACTGTTTGTAACATGGTGATTGCATACGCCGCTGAAGTCGTACCATCTGGTAGCTTCAGGCACGACCCATCCACCCACAGTTCTCCATCTACATCTGTAAAGGGCGTATCCTGGAGATCAATACGACCCTTTGTCTGTTCCTCAGTTACAAAGATGCAATCATGTGCTTCTTGTGCCTCTGGCTGAGTCTCCGGAAATGGCAACAATGTGGCTGGGTTTAGTGTTGTGCATCTCTTCAATGTGATATGAGGAGCCAACAACGTCAGCTCATATCCTGTTAGACAAGCACTAGTTAAGTGCTGCGTCTTTGTCTGATTCAACAGGGCATCAACAGCATGGGGGACCAGCACCAATAGCTTATGAGATAACACAATTCTTTCGCCTTGGCGTATTGACACAGCTGTCGCCGGAACCGAGCGAAAACAACCAGGCAACGCCCGGGCAACAGGATCAAGTACTGCCGAGAAATATGCACAAGGGCGCTGCTTGTCGCCGTGCATCTGCACTAAAACTGATAGCGCACATCCATCTCTTTCATGTACATACAATGTAAAGGGCTTCGTATAATCAGGGGTGCCTAACACTGGTGCTGAACAAAGGGCTTGTCGTAATTGTTGAAAAGCATTTCCACACTCGTCTGACCAGGGAAGGGGAGTTGAAGTGTCTTTCGTCAAAAGTGCCAACAGCGGTTTAACTATGTGTGAAAAACCCAGTATCCATTGCCTACAAAAAGAAGTGAGTCCCAAAAATGCATGCACGTCCTTCTGTGTGGAAGGTACTGGTGTGTCCAAAATTGCTTGAATGCGATCTAATGTGAGTGCACGCCCCTCCTTAGACAAAAGGTTACCTAGGTAGGTTACCTTTGGTCTACAGAATTGTAATTTTTTCTTTGATACTTTGTGATTGTGCGATGCCAAAAAGGAAAGCAAGGATAACGTGCACTTCTCACATTGCTCAGGAGTATCAGCCGCCAACAAGATGTCATCGACATATTGTATGAGGGCCACCCCTTCAGGTAAAACAAAGGAATCCAACTGTCGTTTCAATGCTTGACTGTAAATGCTAGGACTTTCTGTGTAGCCTTGAGGAACTCTACAAAATCGATATGAACGATTGTTCAAAGTGAAGCCGAAAAGGTATCGGCTATCAGGATGAATAGGAATCGAAAAGAAAGCATTTTTCAAGTCGATAACAGAGAACGTGGTCGCCGTTGGCGGGACCAGAGTAAGCAATGTCGTGATGTCAGAAACCACTGGGTATTGAGGGATCACTATCTTATTCACCTCCCTCAAATCAATAATAAAACGATAAATCCTAGTATCAGTGTCTTTCTTCAAAATCGGAAAGATAGGACTATTGCAGACATTGTATGGAACTTCCTCCACCACCCCCACCTTAATGAGATCCTGCACTATCTGCGTGAGTGCCTCCTCCCCCTCCTGTGAAATGCGATATTGAGGTAGGCGTGGTAACACAGCTCCCTCCTTCACCCTAATGTGTACCGGTGGGATAACCATCTGTCCCACATCAGTGTCCGAGGTGGCCCACAGAGTCCGGGGTAGAGAAGCCAATGCGGTATCCTCTGCCACCACACACATCCTTCCTGTCATGGGATAGTTATCATTTAAAATCACACGCACTCCTTCAGGGGAGCAACGGATTGTGGCTCTGAAATGTTTGAGCATATCCAGACCCACAATGTTATCAGGCGTGTTCGGGGAAAGCAAAAACGGACAGAGTGTAGAAAACTTATTAACATGAAAGGCAAGGGGTTGTGATAATGGGCTAAGTGAAGGTGTGCAATCGAACCCTATCGATGTAACCGTTAAGCCAGACAGGGAAGCCCTCGGAACCAATTGTTTGGACAGAGCGCTACGGGTAGCTCCTGTATCAACCAAAAACCGATCAGTAGAACCCAAAACATGTGCTGTAACATAAGGACCCCTCTAATCTACTGGCACTTCAACTGATTCCTCCCCCCATCCTACGCAATCCTATGCATGTTGCGAATCGTTATAGCCAAGGCGTTCATAATCGGACATTTGATCCTGGTTTCGTCGATCAAACACATTAGACCCATCACGTGGCCGCATATTAGAATCAAATCGAGCACGATCATTTGAATGTCCTCTAGGGCCTGAAAAAACCCCTCTACCTCTCACCGGCCCCTGGCCACGCCCCTGGCGCTATGCGTGTAATACCGGACAATCCCTGGCCCAATGACCCAACTGTTTGCAATACGCACATTGATCCTTAGTTACATCTGGGCGACCAAAAGGGGGACCCAAAAATCCTCTTCCACCTCTCTCAGAACCCCGGCGAGGCGGACCATACACTTGCGCCAACATCACCTTTGTTTTTAAACCTTTCGACTTCGTTACCCTTCGCTTCTTGTTCCTGACGCTCCTAATACTGAGCCATCGTCAGGCGGGATGCCGGAGACGATGTTGTCCAAGAGCTTTCACTCGCTTTTAATCGAGCTGGTACTCCTGGCAATAAATTCGACACATATTTATCAACAAAAAGATGTCGACCCGTATTATCCATAAGTGACTGACCGCTAAAATCATGAAATGTTTCCTCAAACCGCGCAAAGAAATCAGAAACTGATTCATCAACCTTCTGTTTGCATGAGGCTAGTATATTCCAATCGATCTTTTTAGGGGGGATAATCGTTTTTAACTTAGTCAAAATAGCAGCTGGGAGATCTAAAATAACCTGGGGCGGCTTTTGCGTGGGATTTCTCTCTCTATCCTCATCTTCAATGTCAGACCATTTCGCTTTAAAAACAGCTAGATCATCTACTTTTCGTACGGATCTCCACATATCCGGTGGTAAAGTAAGCCCAAAGAACAAATCTATATCTGCTAAGGTCATAGTACAAGAATTTAAAGCCCCCTCAACCTCCTCATAAAAGGCGGCAGGATTCTTTCGAGGATCGGGTAGTGCATTCTTCAATGCCATAACATCAGCCCTATGCCAAGGACTATAAACTTTTCCCTATCCTGCCATCCTTCCAAAGACGACAATAATTCAGCGAGAGATAGCTTATTTTTAAGCGCACGAAAAGAAACTTTCCGAAGCTCACCCATGCGATCAGTTGATAACATGGACCGCGTGTCTACCTTCTCCTTGAGCAATCCAGAATCCTTGACTCCCGGAGCGGACGGGCCAACATAAGGTGGCGGAGAACGATCTAATAGAGAAAAATCATCTTCAAGATTAGTAAGGACAGGATAAAGAGGCTGCCGAACAGCATATTGACCCGATATTTGCAACCTGTGCTCTTTCTCCTGTTTTTCCGCCCGTTCTTTTTCCTCACGCTTTTTCGCTTCCTGTGCTTTCACATGGTCCTTTTTCCGTTGTTCTTTGTCACTCAGCGCTTTTTCACATTTCTTGCGCTCACGCACTTCTTTCACCCACAGTCGTATACATTCAAACATGTCTTGTCTTGCACGCCGCTTACATATACACTGTTCCACATACTCAATCTTACGCATATCAAACGATCCATACAAAGGCCATCGCAACTCAGGATCCTTCTTGGTATATTTCCTCCACAATGTGCTGTACATTATAAGGGAAAGACCGTGCTTCACGTACATGTCCCTATTAGGAGTCCCCTCTGGGGGGGCTGGTTCAGATTCCTCAAGACTTAACCGGTTTCCAAAACAGCAGCACCACTTACGCTCAAAGCAGGCATGTTCAAGAATAGTGCAAAATATGCAATATTATCCAAAAAATGGCACTTAAACGTTGCGCCGTTCAAATTCAAACAACCCTGGAGAAATATCTCCACATTACCTGCCTATATGTGTTGCAACGCATATATTTTCACATTACTTATTTCAAAATATGACCGGTCATCACAAATCAAATCAAATCCTTGCCAAACCAGGCTTCACAAAAGCTCGCAGCAAGTACCGTACAGCGGTTCTTACCAATCAAGAGCGTCCAGATTCCAACTGCCAAGTTCCAAATTCGCCCAAAACGGCCATTGCACGGCAAAACCGACAGAAGGGGTCTCAGTCGAGGACCAGCGCCACCCAGATGGTCAGCTCGGAAGGGAAGGAAGAAAGCCTCGGGATGCCAGGACTAAAGACGCCGCTGGCAGTGATCACGTCCCTGGCAAGGTTCCACTCCTTCGTCACGACCAGTCCTTCGAGCATCCGAGTCGCCGATGAGCCCCACGTGACGGGCGCCAATTGATGAGTACAGGCCCCAGCTAGGCCCGCAAGTACAAGGGGTTCGCCCTTCTGTGTACAAAGTACTAGAGGGAAGTTGGCACGGAAACTGCAAATACAAAGACAAAGTTTATTAACCTTCAAAGGTGGTCCTACAACCTATACAACACTTTACAGTATTGCACAGAGTAGCACAAAGAACTTGTGCACATGGTCTCCTTTTATACACAATAGGGGGGCTCATAAGTAGGCGGATACAACATGAAGCAAGATTTATGGCCTTATATGGACATGTTCAGTGAATGATCAATACATGGGTGGAGTTAACAGTTCCTGAGACCCGCGAAAACACATTCAAGCAAAGCCTAATCAGTGACAGAGGTGGTCAGTTCTGAACATGCACTAAACGCACAAAGGAGTTATTCATAGACTGTTGCTAGGCAGATCTCGGGAGTGACTAATGAAGAGGGAAGACTTTTCTCATGCAGAGAACGTGGTTTCATGGCCATACAAAATGGCGGATGGCTAAGCAAAATGGAGTCTGAACATTAGTCAACATAAAGCAGAAAACATAATTCAGACATGAAGAGCACGTCTTCAGAAAATGCTTAATCATATCGCTGTTTTATTTACAACACTGCCACATGTTGTTTGAGCTAATGATGGCACACATATTGCCTTGAAGCCAGTACATGACAGAGAACAAGTCCAATGTAATCATTCAATCACAGTGCAAGTTGCCTTGGTACAAGATTTGTACACCCAAAGTCTGTGTCTGACAATCTCATGATCAACCCAATTCAAAACAACACCATATACCTGCAAATGTCAAAACTCTGAAATGTCCAAATGAAGATGACATGGTGAAGGAACCTAAAACAGATCCAAGCAAAAAGATTACCAATAAAACATAACATATTAGACACATTACAAAATCAACATTTGGAGGACACAGTTTCACAAAACAATCAGAGGTAAACAATGTAACTGAACACAGTAATCAATGTGTCAAAACTTTGATCAACAAACACCTTTGGTCTGAATGTTCTTGAACTTGCCCTTCTTAACAAATTACCACCACATGTTTCTCTCATCATCACATCAATAGTTGGTGTAACCATGAAAGTGATAACATGTAAAGATATGCTCACATTTGTGAGAAGAAGTTGTCAATGACATCTTGATGTAAGTCAACTCCTTCCTCTTCAACACTATAATCTTCATTTGACATTGCAGTATCTCACCCGGGGGCTCTTCATGGTCTCCATCCTCTGTGATTCAAGGGATATTCCAGCGCAGAGCGATGTTGTGGAGCATGCAGCAGGCCACTGTGATTTTGCACACCTTATCGGGTGAGTAGAGGAGGGCTCCAAATAATTGTGTAAATAATACATTTGAAATGTATAATTTACACAATTTATTTTTATAAATGTTCTTCCAAAAATACAATCAATGGAGGTGTTAACAACATTGGGCTAATATCTCTTATCAGCACAGTAGCACACTACATATAAATGTTTATTTGTTAAAGAATGGGTGTCCATTGAAGTTTAAATATCAATGGCCCCCATTTTGAGTGGTGGTGATAACACTTAACAGTCACAAACAAGCTATTTTGAACTTCTAAAATGGCGGGTGCCCAACCTCGCCGATAAGACATTTGGAATCAGACCCACAGTGGAACTTGACCGCACAGTGGGCGATAAACTACAGAACGGACACAGCCATAGGCTAACATAAGGCCAATGGCTGTGTCCATCTCCGATTGCGTACGTCACATACATGTACGCAGCAGTTGGAAAAAAGCTCACTTGCCTCCTAACCCTGCTGCCATAAATACCTCCACCTCTTTTCCCGCTGTTACTTACCTCTGGGAGCAATGATGGCTGGTCAAAAAAAGTGAGAGGGCCCCTGCCTTCTCGCCAGAGGAGCTGGACTCCCTGGCTCAGGAGGTCCTCTCCCTGTATAGCCAGCTCTCTGACTCACAAGAGGAACAGATAAATGTCTGAAATGTATATGGGAATCTGTCTAACTGGTATTTTTCCATTAACACAGGCTACAATGTCCCTTTGAGCTCCTGAGTGAAGTGTAGTTAGTTATGTGAAAAGTCATATAATTTTGTTCCTTACAGAGGACAATGATGGGGATTTCTAAGCACTGCAAAATATAAAAAAAACATTACTATGTGTTTAAAGCCCTAGATTCCAATAGGTGTGTATGTAGAGATATATCTATGTGTATATTTGAATTACATGTGCTATGTTGAAAATTCACATAACGGAATTTAGACAACACATTCTATACACTCTACAACTGTGCATAAAAATGATTTCTGTACAAACCATATGAAAATGATGTTCGCTATGCGTATGGTCCCACAAATCACTCAGCCTATATTGGGTCTCTTAAAACAGTTGTATGGGAGCTACCAGTAGCCCCCTGACCTCTTCAGAGTACCACACAGTCTTGAGGTCATTCATTGGATGGGCAGAATTCACTTTTACATTTAAAAGTGAAGGAAAAGCTGTGTCCATGTGACATCATGATCATCAGGCTGCAGATAACAAGGCCTGATAATGAGTAGGTTGGAACTTAGTCACTGAGACAAGCAACTGAAGCACTGAGTTATGTCTGTCATAAGCATATAACCTTGCCAGGTCAAATTTTGAGGTGTGCATTAAAATATGTCCATGAATGCTTTAAATGGATGACAGTTGAAAGGGAGAGTTACCTAACTTCTTGAGCTGACGCTAATTTTACTCCCATTTCAAAGTGTGTCATGTCCAAACTGCAGGCCCCTTACTCACAGTGGCCAGCATTCACAGTGCCATAAGTATTTGTGCTTAGCCTTCAGTAGTTCAGAATCTTCTGCACTGATCAGAAGTATCTCACATCACAGAATAGGTAGGAGGAGCACCCCTGGCCTAGATGATGTCACAGGCCTGGATTGGTGAGTTTAGGCCATAATATGGGATGAGAGTAGTCAACGGGTCACTACAAATGTGTGTAGTAAGATATTTGTTGTGGTCAGCATGTGAAAATACACATGTTGTACACTAAATTATAAGTCTTGCTAGTGATAGATGTAGAAACATTCTGATACATCAATGCACAGAAAGAAACAGTCGCAAAACCATTGGTTTTTTCTTTCATTACTTATATATATACAAGTCACTGCCCATCAGAAGCAGGACATTTGGAAGACTATTGCCAGGAAGGTGTGGATCCTGGTGGGCTACAAGCAGCACAGCATCCATTGCCACAAGAGGTGGGTGGACCTAAGGCGCTGGACCAGGAAGTCAGCGGAAGTCCAGCTCGGGCAGTCCTCCCAAAATGGGAAGAAAGTGCGCCGCATCCTGACCCCACCCCCAATGGCCCACATTCTAGCAGTGGCCTATCCAGACCTAGACGGTCAGTTGAGGGCCCAACAGCAGAAACAAAGGGGTAAGTTCTCAGATTTTCACATGTTACATGACTAATTTTTTGTTACAGCCAGGAGGCTTCCTATCAACATTGACTGTGACCCATATCCAACACACAAGAAGATTTCTTTAAGGTGCAAGTGTGGCACAATGTGTATGATGATGCACTTTGTCTATACATTTTTGGTAAAGGATTCCCACCTGATTCCTGCTCACAACCAAAGGACTGTTGGTAGCAGATACATGGCTGCCTAAACTCTACATATATGTCAGGTTCTGTGATATAATGAGGGACAGTTGTACCAAACAGTCCAATAGTCTTTATAGTGTCACGTGTGATGCTCCTTCACTGTTGTGGATGATGTAATGGTATCTCTATGATACATGAGACATAGTATACTAGGCACTTATGAAACAGTGTTTGTACCAAACATCACATTGGTTACTTGGGATTCTATGCAGACAAGAGTGTTCATGTAATCCAAAATTACCTGTAACCTCAGAATAGATGCCTACATTTTAGAATCAAAACATATCCAAATTGTGTTCCCTGACTGCACCTTTCCAACCATCCCAACCTAGTGCCCCACCTCCTGCCCCGCCCCATCCAAATTTCCTATTCCCAGATCTGTCCCAAGCACACTCAAAACTTTGCATAGGGACAAACAGCATATCAACACAGAACCATAAACACCACAAAAAGCACAGGACCACACCCAAACAGTAAGACACCACAACCAGCAAAACCACAGATGCTGCAGCCCCATCACACACACGTGCACGACCCCCACCACCAGCACACCCACAGACACCGCAGCCACCACCACACTCACATATACCACCCCTACACTCAGCACCTCTACAGCCACCACCACAGCCACATGCACCACAACCATACCTAGCACCTACACAGCACACCCATCCATGCCTACAAGCTCGAATGCCCATAATCACCCAATCAACAGACACCTATGGCACAAGACACATCCAAACATGCATGATATACACTAGCCTCACAGGCGCCCTCAAAAGACACATGCACATCAGAAACTGCCACTCCCTCTACTTCCCAAACGCAACTCCCTTCTGAGCACCCTACCCCTTTTCCCATTTAAGATGTCCTTTTTACGCTTTTCCTAACCCCTGTCAAACCCCAAGCCACCCCTAGCAAATGCCAATCTACCCCTTCGAAATCCTAACCAACTGCTTCCACCTTCCAACCCACCCCTACCAAATGCCAATTCATCACTTCCACACCCCATGTGAGATCTTGTAGGTGCCTGATCTGCCACTAGATGCCCTTTCCTGAAGAGACTCCCATGGCCATTTATTTGGATAAAAGCCTTTTGCCTCTGCACAACAGTGCAGATGTTTCATTTTATGGACTGCCTTTTGTCTTAATTATTCTTTTGAGATCCTTATCTCATTTTGGTGAATAAACACATGCTTGTGATTTGACAAAATTAGTCCTGGAATTAATTTTCCTACGCAATTGTATGATTCCTAGCAATGTTTCAGAGTATAATGTGAAGTACTTATTTTTATGTACCATGATGGCAGGTAATACAACTGATTTTTTAAATGTCTATTTTGTTAACTTTTGTCTACTTTTTTTAGTGCATACACTGACTAACATTGAATGTGAAGGTCATTTGAATTTAGGTGCAGGCATTCATCATAGTAATGCCCACTTGCACCAACAAATTGATGTAACAAATGTTATTTGGATGTATTACTACAGGTGTGTTTGTTTCACCTTGATTACTGATCAGTATGAAATAATGTGTGCCTATTGAAATTGGATACGGTACAGAACTTGCACTAGACAAGGGGACATTTTACATGGATGTAAATGTTGAATACTTCTAATTTGTGACAGACCTTGATTTTACAATTAATTTCTAAAGTAAAGGTTACACCTATTGTAGTGCAATTTCTACATCAAGTTACATTGCGCACATCCCTATCATGTGTGTTGAATATATACATACAATATGATCATACAAGTGTGTGTTTTTTTATTTCTTAAACGTCAACATTACAGACATATGCTTTGCACAATGATATACTATTGCTTGCAAGAGAGATTTATAAATGCACAAGTCCTGTGCATATGTTACAGACAAGTCAATAGTTAACAGGTAAGAGTGTAGCTTACCATTGTTTGCATCCACGATGGTGTTGGGTTTGTTTGTCTTCAAGCAGCAGCAGCAGCACCGGCACGGCTTAAAAAATCAGATCCATGGTAAAACAGGAAGTGTGTGAGATGGAAAGGGTGTGTTTCTGCGTTATATCCCTTCCATTCTTCCAACTCAGGTGTGGAGGTTTTATACAACCACAGTCACATTAGCGGGAAGGCTCATTGTGATTGGCCCAGCAGGGAAACTGACTGTCAAAGCCTCTTTTGTCTATCGCGATCGAGTTTTCCTGTCGGTGAGGGTGGCACCGCGGCGGTCTTACATCTGTGCACCTGCTAAAATCTAAATAGGGCATGTGGACAGCCAAGCTGGTCGGTGGGGAGACCGTGATAAAGACATGGCACGGCTCTATCTACCAAGATCTAAATCAGGCCCTAACTTGTGTTTAATGCAAAAATAGCATGCACCACACCTAAATAATCCAGAAGCAATTGTTATTTCAACAAACCAGAACTCTTGCCCCAAAACAGCCAGTTCAAACATGTAATTATGGAATGCATGCAGATCTGAACAGTCTATATACATTTATCTATTCATAAAAATGTGACAGAAAGGTGTTACTTTCAGCAAAACATATCTAATGAACATGTGGCAGGACCTTCTCATGGAGGAAATGCATGAAGTCCTTGAAGCAAACGATACAATACATTAGCATGCTGCTGACTTCATTTATTTCTTAAAATCGCACGTCTGGTTTCCAACATTAAAAACAAAAATACGCCTACCACGAGATACAGGAAATGTGCAAATGTACTACTTTGAATAAAATTACTTTTAGGGCTACTACAGCCATGAAATTTAACAGATTATAGAGACTGCAGGGCACTCTAGATTAATAAGATTAAAATATATCAGTGCACACTGTAATATGCAGATGCAAAAATATATTGACGCTTAAGCAAATGGAATACAGGATTATGTTTTCAAATAACTCTACTATCCTAGCAGTACGATCAAAATCACATAATTCTATCTGGCACAAAATAATTGTTTGATCTATCAACCTTAGGGTGGTCCTACCCCAAAAACATTTCTCCTGTCCTCCATTTTGTCTGCTGAAATATGTTTTGTTGACCATAGGACTCCGTGCACTTTACCATCTCTGACTAGTGCTAAAGGGATTTTGCTCCCTCCTCTAAACATGGTTCAATTGGTTTACACCTGATTGGCATGTTTAATATACATATAAGTCCCTTGTAGAATGGTATACCATTTACCCAAGGCCTGTAAATTAAATGTTGTTGTGCCACACACGTAAGCCCCAGACCTGCCATTGCGGCCTGAATGCAGTTTTAAACTGCCAATTTGACTTGGTAACAAACCCCCTTGCCAAATCTTAAACTCACCTTTTCTTGCCTATATGTCCCTAGGCAGCCCATTGGGCAAAACACATTTAATGAAAAGGTTGGACATGTACTTTTACGTTTTACATTTCCTGATAGTGAAACACTCCTAAATTCATTTTACACTATTGTGAGGCATATCGGTCCCATAGGACAACATTGGGTTGCCTTTTTACATTTAAGAAGTGCAAACATTTGCTTGAGGATAGTTAAGCATTTCGTGTTTGGTATCTATAAAATTTTAATTAAAAATCCTCTATAATGGTAAAGTCAGATTTTTAATTTCAATTTTGAAAATGCCAGTTAGGGTCCTGAGGAGAACCCTAAAAACCACAAGAGGTCCGAAATGCGTTGACGGGTTCCCTTGGGGAGTGCCTTTGAATTGTATTATCTGGCCAGTGGGCAATCTCAATGAACTTTCACTGATCCCACTATAACCAATCAGCTTTGGAACCCCCAAGAGACATTAGCAAATAGAGGTTCACGTTAGACAGAATGACAGTGATGGTCACCTCTGTTCAATGTCAAAATGTTTTGACTGGCATTCTTTAATGCACTCATTTGTTCCTTTAAAGCACATTCATGTTAAGTGGTTCGTGCATATTGTTTTTTTTATTTGTGTCACAGTTCAGTTCCGAGCATCCTTGTCTAGGGCTGTGGGATAAATCATGTATTTGGAAAATGTTTAAGTGGTCGCTTTTCATGACATGTTGAAAATCTACCATACATGTTAAAATGTTAATAACAGATACATGATTAAATACACGGGCCAAGATGAATCACTTCTCTTGACCTTGATTCCAAAATGAGGGTTAAAAAACAGCTAGATCATGTCTGTGTTCACAAGTTTTAGAAAGTTGGCATTTTCCTGCCATTAGCCATTTGGTGCCTGCAGCCTCTCCTGGGTCACATAACTAGGTGTGACTTACAGTGAGACTTTGTGAATTTCTCCAACCCAGTCACAAAACAGAGGGATAAGGTGTGCATGAATGGACCATCTGCTAGCAGGATGGAGGAAGTGGAGCTGGGCACAACCCCACTTGCAACTGAAGTGGCTGTACTCCGCTTCCTCACAAAGGGCATGTCACCTCCACATTGTCTCTGCAGCCAGCTTGAAGCCAGGGCAGGGGAGTTGGGAAATTCAAAGCACTTCTAAGTGAAACCTCCAGACAATTCTCCCAACATTGAAAATGGCACCATGTATAAACATAGGGCCCTCAGACCCACTCTTTGGTTCACTTTCTGGAATTGTGGAAGGACTCTCAGAGGACTACCTGCTGTTGTGACCTGCTGTGTACTCCACAAAACTGTTTTCTACCTGGAACCTGCTTTGAACCCTCAGAGGCCAGCCTGTTGTTTGAGCCCTGCATCTTCACATGAACCCAGGACTACCAGAGTGACTCCAAGGGCTAGTTTGGTGGTCTCCTGTTCAGAGCCACAGCGGTATAAAAGACTCCAACCATCTTGAACCCACACCTGGACACAGTCTGAATGAGTCCTGAACACTCAAGTGGTGTCCCGCCAGTCCTCGACCTTTGGTTGTGGTGCTAAAGGTGCCCAGATTGCCAAAATCCAAAACTTGGGACTTAAATCTTCTTTTGTCTAAAAACTGCTCTGAGAACCGAGGGAAAACTGGCACCAACCTGCTAATCCATCCGCACAAGGTGCATCAGCAGTCGACCTGGCTTTGCGGCTGCTCCCGCTACGTTCTTCTCTGCAGCAACAAATCCTGTCCAGCAAGGGATATTCGAGCTCCTGAAATTGTCTTCGGCTATAGCCTCATGCCTCATCCCGCTAGAGATTTTTGACTTCCAAAAACTTGACTAAGTCCAAACGTAGAAATCTTCACTGTGACTTCGTCCAATGGCTTCCTGAGGATGATGCTTCCTCTTCAGACACTGCCTGCAGCCTTGCCCCCTAGAAATGTATCTTCTCAGAACATTTTTCTTGAAAATTCTTCTAAGTCCAAAGGTGAGCGCCGAACAGGCCCAATCCACTTCTTGTATCCAAATTGCGCACCATTGTGGTCAGCCATGTTATTCATCTTTAACCTGGTCTCACACAACTAGATGTTGCGGTTGTTGCTTTGATCTCTTAGGTGCTCATTTTTACTTTAAACCTTATCTCCAGTTCTACTAATAGGAATTTGTCACTTTGGTGTCAAATAATTTATTAACATATACTGTATTTTTCTAAATTAGTGTGGCATTCTTCTTTTGTTGTGTTTTCACTGTATTACTGTTTGTGTGCTGCATAAATACTTTACATATTGCCTCTAAGATAACCCTGACTACATTTTGTACCAAACTCGTCAGGGTTAAGCATAGTTTAATTTAGATCAAACACCTACAGCGGTCAAGGTTTAAGAATTCTGTGTTCACCAGCTCAATACTTCTGATCTTATCACCACATTTCCTACGCTCACTCTCAGTGGCCCACCACTGTAAGTCCACTTATTTTGAAAACATATATACAATGAAAGGAGCAAAACAATTATAAATCACAATTATGAATCAATTATTCTATATTACTTCAATTACTCCAATTCGCAGGCCAATTTTGCTTCGTTGTTGAAGAGTCTTTTATTCGTCAAAGTTCATTAAACAAAATTCATATTCTTCACAAATTTGTTGATCCATCCATATATTCTTAATGATAAAAGAACATTTCTTAACAGTCTCAGCCTACGCGTTTCGTCCTAACATAGGACTTCATCAGGGCTGTAAAAAATAAAAATAAATATACCCATCAGTCTAAATAAACACTCCAAATTACATGATACATTTATATACTCTTTTATCTAAATAATAACAATCATTCATGTCTTCCATCCAGAATAGATTGGATAAGAGTTTAGAATGGAGATAGGCAGGCTAGATGAATGTTATTATTTAGATAATAGATAGAAAAATTGTCTTCACTTTTTTTAGAAAACAACACAGCCCTAATGGGGACATTAGCCAAACAGTGTCATATTTAGGCAACCAAAAGTAACCATATACTTATTTTTTTATGATTTAGTCAAATAGTTCCTAGAACAGTGGTTGGCCCAATATTCAAATGTCAGGTTCACTTGTTTGGGTAAGAAAAAGGTTGACGCGTTTCGAACCCCTACAGAGATTTTCGGGCGGAGTTCTCCTCAGGACCTGGAACGAGAAGAGAGCTTGTAAAAACTTTATCTCCATGGCACTATCAATCCCACTTCAAATGACTATGGTGGATAAAGTTAATTCAGTTTTTTTTTATCCTGATGCGGTACAGTGGCTCGCGTCACAGCATCTTGTCTGTGCTGGTGGGGATGGCGTTTTTTTGGGTGATGCATCTTAGCCGGAAGATTAGTGTCCTGGGCAGACGCTTCCTGAGCACCCGACTGAATCGGCAGTTAGAAGCCTTTAATCCTGCTCCTGGTCTTTCAACATGCCATGTATTTACCGATCTCCATCTCTCACAACCAGCAATCGTCACTGAAATATGTTGTATATGTGTAGAATTCAATTTGGTTCATGTAAATTTGTTAGAATTGTTCATTTGAATAATAATATGAACGCAAAAGTTTTTCTTGATGAAATTGAATTTATCTGAAAATCCTTTTTAAAGTAAAAAAGAGAAGAAAAATAACAAGCATTGGCATAGCCAATAGGTCGCGCTTTTGGGACCTTATAAGTGTTTAGCCATGCAACAGTTGCATAACTAAATACTTATAAGGTCCCAAAAGCGAGACCTATTGGCTATGCCAATGCTTGTTTCTGTTTATTACTGCTCTGTAGTAATGGTGGCGCACGGGTGCCACCATTACTACATAGAAGTAATAAACAGGAAAAAAAAACTGGCTCACGGGAGAACATCAAAGCGGCCGTGAAAATGAAAGTGATCGCACTCGCGATCAAACGTCAAAGCGGCCATGCGGCCGCGAAAGTGAGGCGCGCGTGCCCGCGCACATGCACTGTAGCTCTAGGCTTCAGTGGTAGCACTTTTTTTAGCCCTCACAAAAAGTCTTGCCAGACCAGCGCATGTGCTGGGTCAGGCGAGACCTAAAAATGTACCTTTTCCAGTCACTATGAGTGTCACGTGTGAGTGGTTAAAATAATCAGCATAGTAAGTATCAGTACTGGCATATTTCTGTGGTTTCTATGCTTCACACTTTAAGTGAGTTTTTTTATTGGAATGGTTGTTATTGTATTATTGTTGGTATAAGCAAACAGTATTTTATTAGAAGATAAGAGGACAATAAGGTACCTTAAACAAGGATATGTACCTTTTGTTGGTACTGAGAAATCCAGTGCCTATTATTAACGTGGCGTAACAAACAGCCTCAGGTGATTGCTTGGACCCTACCACAGCAGTTAATGGGCAAGTCATCAAATTGCAGACCTTATGCAGCACGGTCGGCTTGCTTCCCTGTAATGCACAGACACCCTGAGTTTGTACAAGAATAAACCTTGGGTGTCCTGCTAGGATTCAGTGGTACCTCACAGTCAGGCGTGCAACGCCCATTGGGCTCAAAGGGCTTCAGCCCCCCCCCCCCACCTGCATCGTGTGCGTCAGCCCGGGCTGAGACAGCTTCCCGGGCACACACACAGCCGTACCCGAGTACTTCACAGGTCTTTAAAAGACCATTTGCTTGTTAATGAGGCTTTGTTGTTTCAGCCCCTAAAACTCCCCTCTGCCTATGGCTAGAAGAATTAGCCCCCCCCCCGAAATTATTTAATAGCCCTACCCCCCACCCCCCCCTCCCCCCTCCCCCCCGAAATGTGGCTGTACGTGCGCCTCTGCTCACAGTACTGAACATGTACACATAATCATACTACACCCCCGATCAGTAGAAAGGGAGGTGGGCTGAGTAATGTAGACTGAGAAAGTACCATGGACGTCCTTTAGGGGTCGCCAAAGGTAGCAGCTTCTACCCCTAGCACTGCCCTTGCAAATCCTGGCTTCAGAGGTTGTAAAACTAGTGCCTCCCCGGCGACCTTTCTCCCCAGGATCCCGCAGGCCCCTCTCTCCCCCTGGATCCTGCAGGCCCCTCTCTCCTCCTCATAGACTCCTGTCTCCCTCGTATCGCAACTTGTCCCCACCCCCGGATTACTCTCCACCTGGGCAGTACGGTGTTTCCCGCAGGTCTCGCTCACCGGGCTCTCAGATGCCAAAGACCTCCAGGCATTACGGCTCATTTCGCAGGTCTCCCTCCCCGCGCTCCCGAAGGTACCCTTCGCCCCCTTCAGCAAGATACCACTGAGAGCCGGAGAGCAGTAGACGGGGGAGTGCACTCTCGTGCCCGAGGCGGGGAGGTCACGAATCCGCAGATGAGAGGCGGTAGCAAACGGCGAATCGGGTGTATATGTCGCCAGCTTGGCGCAACGACAACAGAGATCATTAAAGGCGAACGATCCCCTTTCTCCTGGGGGTCGCAGACCTTCGTCTCCTCCCGGGCGACCTTTCTCCCCAGGATCCCGCAGGCCCCCTCCCCCTGGATCCCGCAGGCCCCTCTCTCCTCCTCATAGACTCCTGTCTCCCTCGTATCGCAACTTGTCCCCACCCCCGGATTACTCTCCACCTGGGCAGTACGGTGTTTCTCGCAGGTCTCCCTCACCGGGCTCTCAGATGCCTAAGACACTTTGGCTGACATAGCATTCTCCTGTTCAAATTAACAGACGCATTTAGCCCAGTTTAAAAAAATGTGTTCAGGGTTAGGAAATGAACATTGCATATCTGCAACCGCTGACAGAACATGGAAACAAATTGATAATAATCTGCCCACGTTTGCACTGTACTTGATTTATCGAACAATCAAATTATACACCCACTAGTGAAGGAATTGAATAGTAATTTGATATTTTTTTCCACACCAAATTTTTCTTCCTCAGATCATTTGCATAGTACTAGTCATATTAAATGTTTTAGATCACCAAACACACATTAATTGATTGAGACCTAGACATATCACATCCCACAAGGGAACACACTGCACTGTAAAGCCACACATGCTCTAGCAGAATACCTTACTGGATTACGTCAAAACGCAAAGAGGAACGTGCAGGATGCGGCACCTCATGCCAGTGGCACAGACAAACAAGATGGTAAAGACAACCCGTGGCCAGTGCAGATGTAATACAAGGGTAAAATCCGGACACAGAGGCAACACAGACATTCACAAGGGTAAAGCCACGTTTGGAACAGTGCAGATGCAATACAAGGGTAAAATCGGGACACCGGCTGTACATAGACAAGAAGATAGTGAAAACCAAAACACAGCCTGCACAGGTGGGTAAAACCATACCAGGACCAGAGCAGATGCAATACAGAGTAACATCAGGACACCGTCTGTAGAGAAACGGGATGATAGTGAAAACCAATGCACAGGCGAAATAAATAGTAAAATGATACCAGAGCCAGTGCACATGCAACAAGGGAGTACAACTAGGGTACCGACTGCACAGAGACAGTGGTAGTGAAACCAAGAAACGGACTGCACAAAACAATAGGACAGTAAAACCAGGACACAGGAAACATATAAGGGCAAACGCATCAAGGCAAGTGCAGAGATTCTTCAAGTGGCTAAAAGTATGGCATAGGCTGCACAAATACAAGATGATACTAAAACCAGAACACAGGATGCAGAGACCAAATATGTGGGTAACGCCTTAAAACAAGCAACAGAGATGTACTGGAAGGGTAAACTGAGGGTGCTTGCTTTATTAAAATATGGTCATAGCAAATCGATGGCAAAGACTACACAGATAACAGTATGAATGAACGTGGAAGTGATATTGATGCACATGGTATACACCACTGTCTCTTTCACTACCTCTCTCTATCTCACTACATCACAACACCACTCTGCTTACATCTCACTACCTCACAACATGCCTCTCCCTCACTACATCACTGTTTCACTACCTCACTCTCTCTCACTACATAACTCTCTCTACCTCACTACTCCACTCTATCTCACTACCTCACTATCTCACAACTTCTCTCTCTCAAAACATCACTACCTCACTCTCTAGCTCACAACCTCACCACTTCACTCTCTCTCACTCACTACCTCAATCACTCTATCTCACTACCTCACTCTTTCTATCTCACTAACTCACTTTCACTCTCTTTCACTACCTCTCTATCTCACTACATCACAACATCACTCTATGCTTATATATCACTACCTCACATCCCTCTCCCTCACTCTTTCACTACCTCACTCTCTCTATCTCACTACCTCACTCTCTATCTCACTACCTCACTCTCTATCTACCTCACTCTCTCTCACTACCTCACTCTCTATTTCAATACCTCACTCTCTCTCTCTATCTCACTACCTCACTCTCTCTCTGCTAATGCAATAGGTATCACATATGCAAAAAAAAAAAAGCTAATGCCAATAGAAATGACAATGCCATTTATTTAGGGATACAATAATGATAAAAAAATAATGAGCAATACCAATAGCTCTACCTATAATATTGCCGAGACCATTGCATTGTAAATGCTTGTTTTTTATTTAGTAAAAAGAAAACACATACTGCAGAGCGGTGAACATGAAAATGTTGCTATTCAATTTGCATCTGAGGTGCCTTAATCGCTACAAAAATGTAACACGTAGCAGTAAGCATTTACTAATAAGGATTTTGCTATTTTGTAACATAAGTTTCTAACGTTATTGTGAGGCAGGTAGGCTGGCTTCTATATATACTACGTTGTTTTCTTTGCCTGCTCACCTCCCGAAGGACTCGTTCACAAAGCCATATGTGTGCGCAAGTTTGACAGATGCCCGGACTCATAAGTGAAATATATTCACAAAGAGTGACACTGCACTCGTAAATTCTTTTACTCTCACACAGTATTTCTACAGAAATCTTACTCAATCGATAGGAAGCGGGAATTCAGGGATGCAAGCCCCTCTTAAATTTGGAAACGCACACAAACTCGAGCCATTGGGGGGATTCTCAAACCTTCTCCAACACCTTCTAAGACTGGAACTGGTCAGAGATTGAATAACGCACAAAATAATGCAGGAGGGATTATGTTTTGCACAAGTCAAAACAGCAATCCACAAAAGTTTTCACGAAGTGCACCTGGAAGCCTCTAACTTTTGCGCTTTGAAAGGTGTACTTCAGGAAGGTTTTGTGGATTCTGGAAAGTTGCACATCTGCATTTTTCACGAATCAGGTTCTAACAGTCCACAAACCAGTGGAATTATTACACTAACTCTCAGCGCTATGAGCAAAGGCTGGGCGTGGGGAAAGATGTGCCAGCCTACTCATTTCTAAGACGGAAGCAATGGGACAGCACCGCCAATGGCCGAGTCTGGCTCACCACATGGGACTGTGAGGCAACACTTGTACTTTGGCATAAGATGGCTCTACCTGGATGGGTGATGGCTGGACACTGGCAGGTCATGGTAGCACCCTAACTGCAAAATAGGCAGGATGTCAAAAAGACCATCCATCAGTCTTAGTATCTGGTATTTTATTTGAATAATATTGCACTTAAAATGAGGATCTTAAATTCAGTGCTGACAATGATTGTGAAACCACTTTCTGGCAATAATGGGCCAAATATCATATGATGTCACTTCCTGTGATGTCAATGAGGGTGTGTAAAGTCTCTGCTTCCCAAAGAATTTGGTGAATCGACATCCATATAACATAGATTGGCATAGGTTGTTCATTTTCACGTTATGGTCAATTCCACACTTCATGTTCCTGGCACTTTCAAATCTTCCTGCTGTTCCACTACCCTATCTTTATCACATGATGCTGTCTTAGGCTCACATTCTGCACTCAGTGGTGTAACGAACGTTGAGGGGGCCTCCCTGCCACGTACCCGGAGGGGTCCCCACTCCGGATTTAATTTGGAGTTCTTGGGCCCGAGTATTGTGCTGAGGGGGCCCCCCGCACCACGGGGGCTGCGGAGGCCTGTGTTACGCCCCTGTCTGCACTGTCCGTGCTTCTTGTTTGACGCTATGACCGATCTTCCTCCTATTGCGCTGACCAATCGTGCTTCATGGTCTGAGTCTGTCAGAGCTCCATGTTTAGGCACAATCCAACTGCACTGAGTTCCACATTTGTCACTGTCCACAAATCTCATTTTTGACACTATCCAGTCTTCACGCTGTATTGTGTCACTGAATGCATGTCATGTTCCCTACTATCTGAGCTCCATGTCATGGCATAGTCAGACCTTCGTGTACTGCGCTCGACCAATCTTCATTCTGAGTTTCACCTTCTGGCACTACCTAAACTTTAAATTGTGGCACCTCATCATGATACTGTTCTCTTGTATTGGCCCAGATGCACTGTCTGAGCTTCAGACTGTGGCAGCCCATCATGATATAGTGCTTTTCAATTGGCCTAGATCCATTGCTCTAACGCTGTCCAGGCTTCATGTTCTGCCACTGTTCGTGCTCCACGTCCTGGCTTTGTTTGCCATTTATAATTAGTCCTGTTCCAGATCCTTGTCTTGGCACTGTCCAAGCTTCATATTCTGGCACTCACCGATCTTCAAGTTGAGGCACTGCCAGGGCTTCATGTTGCAGCACTGCATGAGATTTATTTCTGGCCCAGCAAAAGCTTCTTGTTCTAGCACTATCCAAGTTTATTGTTTTGGTAATGGTCCAACGTAATACCCTGGCAGTGTCTGTATATTCTGGCATTATGTCTGAGTGGCAGGGTATGGCACTTTCTCGGATTCTTGTTTTGGCATTGTTTTAGTTTCACACTTCGGTTCTGGCCAAGCCTTCACGATCTGTGCTTTTTGCTTTGGCATTGTTTTAGTTTCATGCTTCGGTTCTGGCCATTCTGTTCTTCTTACTTTGGCATTGTTTTAGTTTTGCACTCCGGTTTTGGCCAAACCTTCACTATCTGTGCTTCTTGCTTTGGCATTGTTTTAGTTTCACACTCTGGTTCTTGCCAAACCTTCACTATCTGTGCTTTTTGCATTGCCATTGTTTTAGTTTTACTCTCCTGTTCTGGCCAGACCTTCACAATCTGTGCTTCTTGCTTTTGCATTGTTTTAGTTTCACACTCTGATTCAGGCCAGGCCTTCCCGTCATGTGCTTCTTGCTTCGGCCTTGTTTCAGTTTCACTCTCCTGTTCTGGCCAGACCTTCACTATCTGTGCTTTTTGCTTTGGCATCGTTTCACTTTCACACTCTGGTTCTTGCCAGTCCTAAACTATCTGTGCCTCTTGTTTTGGCATTGCTTTAATTTCACACTCCGATGCTGGCCGAGCCTTCACTATCTGTGCTTCTTATTTTCACACTTTGGTTCTAGCCAAGCCTTCACATCCTGTGCTTCTTGCTGGCTCTTGCCAATCCTACACTATCTGTGCCTCTTGTTTTGGCATTGCTTTAATTTCACACTCCGGTGCTGGCCGAGCCTTCACTATCTGTGCTTCTTATTTTCACATTAGTTTAGTTTCACACTTTGGTTCTAGCCAAGTCTTCACATCCTGTGCTTCTTGCTGGTACTTGCCAATCCTACACTATCTGTACCTCTGTTTTTTGGCATTGTTTTAGTTTCACACTTTGGTTCTGGCCAAGCCTTCACTATCTGTTCCTCTTGTTATTGCATTGCTTTATTTTCCACTTACGTTCTGGCCAAGCCTTCACTATCTGTGCCTCTTGTTATTGCATTGTTTTAGTTTCACACTTTGGTTCTGGCCAAGCCTTCACTATCTGTGCCTCTTGTTATTGCATTGCTTTAGTTTCCACTCTGGTTCTGGCCAAGCCTTCACTATCTGTGCCTCTTGTTATTGCATTGCTTTAGTTTCCACTCTGGTTCTGGCCAAGCCTTCACTATCTGTGCCTCTTGTTATTGCATTGCTTTAGTTTCCACTCTGGTTCTGGCCAAGCCTTCACTATCTGTGCCTCTTGTTATTGCATTGCTTTAGTTTCCACTCTGGTTCTGGCCAAGCCTTCACTATCTGTTCCTCTTGTTATTGCATTGCTTTAGTTTCCACTCTGGTTCTGGCCAAGCCTTCACTATCTGTGCCTCTTGTTATTGCATTGCTTTAGTTTCCACTTACGTTCTGGCCAAGCCTTCACCATCTGTGCCTCTTGTTATTGCATTGCTTTAGTTTCCACTTAGGTTCTGGCCAAGCCTTCACCATCTGTGCCTCTTGTTATTGCATTGCTTTAGTTTCCACTTAGGTTCTGGCCAAGCCTTCACTATCTGTGCCTCTTGTTATTGCATTGCTTTAGTTTCCACTGTGGTTCTAGCAAAGCCTTCACTATCTGTGCCTCTTGTTATTGTATTGCTTTAGTTTCCACTTAGGTTCTGGCCAAGCCTTCACTATCTGTGCCTCTTGTTATTGCATTGCTTTAGTTTCCACTCTGGTTCTGGCCAAGCCTTCACTATCTGTTCCTCTTGTTATTGCATTGCTTTAGTTTCCACTTAGGTTCTGGCCAAGCCTTCACTATCTGTGCCTCTTGTTATTGCATTGCTTTAGTTTCCACTCTGGTTCTGGCCAAGCCTTCACTATCTGTGCCTCTTGTTATTGCATTGCTTTAGTTTCCACTCTGGTTCTGGCCAAGCCTTCACTATCTGTGCCTCTTGTTATTGCATTGCTTTAGTTTCCACTCTGGTTCTGGCCAAGCCTTCACTATCTGTGCCTCTTGTTATTGCATTGCTTTAGTTTCCACTCTGGTTCTGGCCAAGCCTTCACTATCTGTGCCTCTTGTTATTGCATTGCTTTAGTTTCCACTCTGGTTCTGGCCAAGCCTTCACTATCTGTTCCTCTTGTTATTGCATTGCTTTAGTTTCCACTCTGGTTCTGGCCAAGCCTTCACTATCTGTGCCTCTTGTTATTGCATTGCTTTAGTTTCCACTCTGGTTCTGGCCAAGCCTTCACTATCTGTGCCTCTTGTTATTGCATTGCTTTAGTTTCCACTCTGGTTCTGGCCAAGCCTTCACTATCTGTGCCTCTTGTTATTGCATTGCTTTAGTTTCCACTCTGGTTCTGGCCAAGCCTTCACTATCTGTTCCTCTTGTTATTGCATTGCTTTAGTTTCCACTCTGGTTCTGGCCAAGCCTTCACTATCTGTGCCTCTTGTTATTGCATTGCTTTAGTTTCCACTTACGTTCTGGCCAAGCCTTCACCATCTGTGCCTCTTGTTATTGCATTGCTTTAGTTTCCACTTACGTTCTGGCCAAGCCTTCACCATCTGTGCCTCTTGTTATTGCATTGCTTTAGTTTCCACTTAGGTTCTGGCCAAGCCTTCACTATCTGTGCCTCTTGTTATTGCATTGCTTTAGTTTCCACTGTGGTTCTAGCAAAGCCTTCACTATCTGTGCCTCTTGTTATTGTATTGCTTTAGTTTCCACTTAGGTTCTGGCCAAGCCTTCACTATCTGTGCCTCTTGTTATTGCATTGCTTTAGTTTCCACTCTGGTTCTGGCCAAGCCTTCACTATCTGTTCCTCTTGTTATTGCATTGCTTTAGTTTCCACTTAGGTTCTGGCCAAGCCTTCACTATCTGTGCCTCTTGTTATTGCATTGCTTTAGTTTCCACTCTGGTTCTGGCCAAGCCTTCACTATCTGTGCCTCTTGTTATTGCATTGCTTTAGTTTCCACTCTGGTTCTGGCCAAGCCTTCACTATCTGTTCCTCTTGTTATTGCATTGCTTTAGTTTCCACTTAGGTTCTGGCCAAGCCTTCACTATCTGTGCCTCTTGTTATTGCATTGCTTTAGTTTCCACTGTGGTTCTGGCCGAGCCTTCACTATCTGTGCTTCTTGGTTTGTCATTGCTTTAGTTTCACACTCTTGGTATTGGTCATAAATCCTATCTGGCACATTCTCAGCTTCTGTTTTTGCTGTGCCTGGGGGTTGTTATTGGGCCCTGTCTGAGTGTCATGTTCTGGCAGTGCGTGGGCTTCATTTCTGGCCATTCTCGAGTTTATTCTTCTGACACTATATCTGTGTCTTTTCCCACTACTGTGCCCCCTTAACATCCTGGCACTGTGTGGGTGCAATATGTTGTTGATGATTGCTTTTAAGTTCTGCCACTGTAGGAGAATCTTACCTGGGCATCTTACCTTGACACTATCTGAGTTTCTCATTCTGCTTCCAGCCACGCCTTGCATTTAAACATAAAAAATGTCATGTTCAGACAACATCTAATCTTAATGTTCTGGCACAGCCCCACAGCCTGCGATTTCCTATCTGAACTTAAGCTTTCCGGCACTGCTCAAGTAATAATATTATAATTTACCAACATCTCAAAATATTCGGACACATTCCTAATTTCCCAGACCCATGCCTGATGTGCTGCTTCAGCCCAGGTTTTTTCTTTGAATTTCTGGGACATGTAGTCTAGTTTATTCCATTAGAAAACAGGACTACAAACCCCAGAATTCAAAGGGAAAAAGCTGGCACATTACGCATGGAGTTATGAAACTTGGCAGTTATGCAAGCTTCCCGACGAGCACTGTCCAGTATTAATATTTTAATCCAGCATCATATCCTGGCACTGTTCAAGCTTCATTTTCTGGCATGCTTAACGCGACCTGTCTAAACTTTATTTTCTAGAACTCTCAAAGTTTCACGTTCCTGTCTTGTCCATGCTTCATCATGTGAAGCTCTCCTACTGTGTGTTTTTGAACTTTCCAGGTTTCCTTTCAAATGTCACGCTACTATATTTCGATATATCACTTTACTTCACATTGCCTGTAAAATCCACCACTTTTTTCACAATGATGTTTGCAAAATGCTGTAGTAAAATGAATGGCCTGATAACATTTTGGGGAAAAGAAACTGTCCGTAGAGAGAGCCCCTCTCACTCGCTCCTGCAGAGGGTCAGGCTCACTTTACTGGTGCATGATGGGATGACGAATACAACACTTCCAGCGTCGCATTTATTGTGCTATCTAGCCCGATTTCGGGGCTCGGATTCCAAGGGCAGTTTTATGAATGCATAAGCGCTGCCTGCTCCAGATTTTATGGAAAAGGAGCCATGCGGCCTGCACAAAAGGAAGTTTTGCCATCGTGACGCAGCAACGATGTCAGGTGTCTATTATCGAGGTACGGAATTGCAAAGCTCTCAAGTTTTAAATATTTTGAGGAATGAAAACTAATTAGCATATATGATGACGTCGCATGAAGTAATGTGCTGTTCCTGGTCGGGATTTTTTTTTCTTTTAATTCAGGGACTTCTAGTCTCGTTTATTGCAATATAAAACAGGACTAGAAGCCTCACATTTAAAAGGAAAAAACCTGGACTGGAACAACACTTCATGCATGGACCTGGGAGACGTAGCCGCTATGCTTCACCTGGCCTCGACAAGGACTAGCCCTGAGGTAAGATGGCGTCCTGTACAGTACATGTGGACGTCTCACCAGATGTGTTTGCTGTCAGTGAGGGCTCAACCGGCCCTTTAAAGGAGTATGTACAGAGGGCGCCTTGATATGGAGACACATTAATGCAGTATGTAAAGAATGAGGTATGACTGGAGACTCAGCAAGGCGCAATTATTTGAGGGACTCTTGCGAGGCAGATGCAGCAACGCATGCAGGCCGGGGTGCGACTTCCGGGTGCAGCGAGGAGGCCCGCGCAGTGCGAAGGAGAGCTGTGGGGGGGAAGTTTCATGTTTGCGCAGTCTGACCGCTTCCTCTTTCCCTGCCAGCAGCCCCAGACTTTGACCACGGGACAGCGCTCCAGCCAGATCACGGAGCCAGTCCCTGAAACTGAAAGTGGCAAAAAAAAGAGGAAGTTTGTGGCACACCTGTGTGCTCAGGAAAGGCCCGGGCGGATCGAGAGATAGGCGGTATCTTGACATGTGTAATACTTTCACAACAGTACAAAGAATGTTCTTTATCTCCCCCAGCACCCTAACACCTCCCGCGGCAGGGGGGCCACACAAGGGCACAGTTTAGCTGCTGCTCGTTGACAGTTCTGCGCAATTACCGACAGGCACCACCACGTAGAGTGATCAGAGGGAGGCACCGCAGCTAGGGAGGCACCGCAGCTAGGCGTGCGGGAGGTGGGGCAGCACCCCCATAAACCTTGACGTAGTTTAGCTGGAAAATGAACAACAAAGTGTCCCTTGAAAGGATGTTTCTTCGGGCAGGATTGTTGTGGTAAAAGCTTCACACTCTCAAATATCCCATTGGCTTTTATTGAGGTGACGTTATTACAGCCCACCAATCAAAAATTGACTGGGAACGCAGGTCTGCATGTATGAGCAAGCATTTGCAATGCAATTGGTTTCGCCTTTGGGACATTATAGGTATTTATCTATGCATCATTTTATACTGGCCTCTAAGAAACGTAAAAAAGACACATTTCTTTTTGAGCCCATGATGAAAGTGTTAAAAGGCCAGACTACAAGGCCCACAATGCAGTGAGCACATAGTTGAAAAAAGCTAAAATAGAAGATGGTTGTGAAATGCTAAATAAATGTTAGTTCCTAGCTCTCTTACTGTTTTTTTCTGATAGACCATGATGGGTTAAACAGCCCAATGGGGGAGATGCCTTCCAGATTTAGGCTATATTAACACTCCTTAGAAAACCTGCAGTGGGCGTTATTTCCAGAACAATGCGAGCAGCAATAGTTAAAAGTGCCCAAACTTGACACTCAGAAAGAAAGATTTTGTTTACTGCTTACACCACCACTGTGAAGTGCCCTGCATGAGCCCAGGCTGCACTGCTAACCAGCGACAGACATCAGGAAAGTCAGAAAGGGATTTATAAGTACGTAAACTCCTGTAGCACTCATCTGCTTATTGCTAAACCTTTTTGCACAACAGCAGTCCAGCCTCCTTAGTCTGAGTTTTTTTTAACTTGGCTTTTGAAGTCTGCACTGTTTAAAAAAAAAAAAAGTGTGATGCTGCAATGCCACTGCCACAAAACCTCAAGCGCTCTAAAATGTCTTATTTTTCTCTAAACAACCTCGTTCTCTTCTCTCCTGACTTCTAACCTCTTGCTCTACTTTCTCTGCTTATCTCTTGTTTACCAGACTTCGAAATGCATCCTACACGACGGTCACGCCTCACAGCATCCCAATGTGGAAGCTTCTCTTGTACGTTTCTCTAATTTCTACTCGTGCGTGGCAATGCTAAAGGCTTGCTTGCATTTAAATTATATGCCACAGTCTCATTCCTACATGTCAACTGTCTGCGGCCCCCGCATTTTAAAGATTCATGTTTTTACCTTCTATTGAGCATTTATCTGTGTAGACCATACTCTCCAGTCCTCCGTGGTGTTTCCATTTGTGCGGAGAGAGTATTTGCTGTAGGTGGTGGTGGACGGTCTAGCCTGATCCATGCTTCCGGGTGGTGGGAGCATAAAGGTCACATGGGCTATTGAGCACGCAGCGAACGCACGCAGCGGGCAAGCCCGTCTGCGCCTGTCCGTGCCAAGACTGCGCCAGGGATGCTGCCCAGCCCGCTGAAAACCGCAGTGTATATTGCCATTAAACCAGTGAGGAACTACACATGCTGAATAAAAAGCCAATAATCTGTACTGGCCTAGACCTTTGCAAGTTACCCGTAAAACACCTTGGTAATTGCTCTACTTGTGGCTTCGTATTCCAGCCTGACCTAGCATCGCAAGTCTCTTCTCTCTCAATCACTCCTTCTACATCAAAGGCCTTAGGCATTTGTAGGTTTGTAGGAGAGTAGGATCTGCTTCTTATAGTTACCCCCACTTTTTGCTGATGTTTCACTGTTTTTCGACTTTAGTCTGGCTGGGGCCCTGCTAACCAGGACCCCAGCCTAGCTGCTTCCTCTCTAAATTGATTGCCAGTACTTTAGGTACACTCCTGATTGGATTCTGGGGTACCCTTATAAGTCCCTAGTATATGGTATACTATGTACCCAGGGCATAGGTACCCCAGAGGCCTACCAGGAGCTGCAGCATGTATTGTGCCTCCCATGGGAAGCCTTGCAAAATGACACCACAGGTCTGCTTCTGCAGCCTGGGTAAGGTGGTGAATGCACCCCTTACTGAGATATAGGTTACCTATATCTCTCCATATCACTGCAGATGTAAACCTTGCAGTCACCCCTATGGCAGGCCTTAACAATCCTGAAGACAGGGTGCTGGGTTGCATGTGAGAGGGTGCCCATGCATGAGCAGAGCCCCTCTGCAGCTTTCGGAACCTTTATTCCGGGGTTGTTTGTGATGGCAGCCAAACCATATACTCTTAAGTGCATTATAACCGCGCGGTAAATGCTAACTTTGGAATGGCTGCATGGAAACATGTCGTGTTTGGTGTCAAACACCTTGGAACCATACCCCCACACCTGTAACTGGTATGGGAGCATGATCCCACCCTTCTAGATAGAGAAACATGACAGCACCGGTATACCCGGTACCAGCTTAACAGACCCTGGTATCACAAAATGGATGCTGCCAGCCACAGACACAAGTCTACCCTCCTGCTGCTGGATGAAACTTCGGCAGGGGAGGCCTGGACAATAGGTTTCCTGTCACAGGGAGGTGTGACCATCACCCAGACAGGCTTTTGTGTATTGTGGCTGGGTGGGGGCACTCCAAGAGTGCTTTGAAGTCTGCACTGTGGGCACATTTGGTGTCCCTGTGCATAGTCCAGCTCAAACCGGTTGCAGGGGCTACCAGCCCCTGCTCTGGCGCGAAACTGGACAAAGGAAATGGGTGTAGCAACCCATCTTTCCTGACCCTCCTATAAGTGGGTTCCTAGAGTTTGTCCCACCACTTCCTTGGGTATAAGATAGGAACCCCTGGCTACAGGACTTTAGATTTACCTGGATGAAACTCTGATACATAATCTTGGAACTTCAACGATCTACAAGGCGCTAGATGACTGAAGAATCTCCCTTGGAGTAAAGGAGTTACTCTCTGCAAGGCAGGCACCTAAGACGCATCTGACAGGTTTGCATCTCCGAAGCTCCTGCCTGACTCCGAAGAATTTGCAACACATGAAGTGGGTTCCCAGAGGCTAACCCGAGCTCCCAGCAAAGAGACCCGTAGCCCTCGTGGGGACCATGGAACCGGGTCCCCTGGACACCGTGCACATTTGCAAGTGCATATGCTTTTCGTTGATCCTTGAGGCTGTGCTTTGGCCAACTTGTAGTCCATAGCTCGAGCAGTGTTTCCACCGAAAATTACTGGCCTACACTCACAGAGTGTCCCGTGGGCTGGTATTGTGTGATTCCTCTCGAGGTCCCTTCGCAATCCCTGGTCCGTAGACTGGTGGGTCCCTGAGAAGGCAACTCTAACTTTAATTGGCTTCCCTGGCTGCTCCAGATGTGCCATGACTCTCCATCACTTGGGGAGTCCCCAGGACCTTGCTGGTTCACACTGAAGCATCTTTTCTCTTCCTGCGTGGGTTGCTGTTGCCAAGGCTTGTTGGGTTCAATCCAAGCACCGACAGCGCAGCACTCGACATCCTTCGTGGGACAGCTCGAATCCAGCTCCTGGTGGTCGTCAACGCCTCCTGGTGCTTGAGGTTGCAGAGTCAAGTTTCACCTCTTCGCAAATGAAACACCTGACATCGGTGGGCATTCGTCTATCGTGCCCCTGGTCACTGGCAAGTGACCCAGACTCTGTCCCCTCTGCTTTCAGGTTCTTCAGATCTTCGATTCAGGCTTGGATCTCACTGGACACTTTTTTCTTCTTCCCAGCAGCAGCACTTTGCAGCAGATCGCCATTGAAATCAACAACGATTCCCGACACCATTTGACACCTATGCACCCGGCTTCCCTGGGTGAGGTAACTCGAGTACTCTGGCGCTCCTGTGGGTGTTGGCCCTAGAACCCCCTAAGTCTAAAGGGGTTTGCTCAAAGTCCTCTCCTAAGTGTCCTTAACTTCTAAAATTCCAACCGCGACTTTCCCATAGAATAGTACGGGGCTCGCGCCTGTGTTCTCTCACTGCATGTGTCCTCCGTGGGTCTCCGGTGTCACAACTTTGGGTGGTCCCTTGGGGTCCCACCGATTCTACATGCGCTAGGCACTGTATCGAGTCAAGTCGTGGTTCTTGTACCACTTTCTTAATATATGGTTTGGTCCCCCCCTGGGGCCCATTGTATATTGTGTTATTTACTTTAGTTTTAGAACTGTATTATTGTGTATCTTGGACTCTAATCTCATAAAGAGATTAGAAGTGAGTGTTTAGAAATAAATACATATATTTTATATATGCCTTGTGTGGTTCTCCTTTCATTTAGTGATTCAAGAGGTTCTAATCTGGTAAACCAAGCTGCTTTACACTCCTTCAAGACTTAACCTGAAGGCTGCTCTCCATAGCTACCACTAGGATAGCTTTCAATAAAGGTTGTCTTTAAACCTATTCATCAATAAGGGTTGTTCGAATTGGTACAAGGTGCCCACTATAACTAGTGGACAGCATATACCAGGCCAACTTCTCACATTGGTGTGCAGCGGTTGGATTCGAGCTTGCTATTGCTTTACCAGATTATCTCTAGAGTGACTAACTGAAAACTTCTGTAGGTACATATAAATCCAGTCTAGAATAAATTAAGTTCTACTGAACTTGGAGTTGAGTTAGCAAAGGAACCAGCACACCCCTTTTCCCCAACTCAAGAGAGTCTAGTAGCTCCTACTAGGTTAGGTAGGTGCAACACCTCACTACAATAGTATGTCTTCAAGACCTGAAGCCAGTGGCTCTTTGTCATCCAAATATGACCATCTCACGTTCGTGTAATTGAGAAATATGTGTACAGCTAGGAAGGTGAAGACAGGGAGCAGTGCAAACACTGAACTCCTCATGGAGGCTCTGCTGTTAGATGATCTCAGAAAGACCCCAGGGTCTGATGAGGCAGGCAGGTTGGGTGGGGCAGCAGAAGAGGAGAGGCCAAGAGGTGACAACACCTATGACCTAGAATCTGAAGCTGACCAGGAGGATCAATATGATCCTAACCTGGAAAATCCAATCCATCCTGATGGCCCTCTCCATACCCCACCTGGAAGGATTGGTGGTATGCCAAGAAGATCAAGATCTCCTTCTCTGGAGTCTAATCATACTGGTACATCTGTAGGGACCTCTGTCTCTCATAAGACCTCCACTTCTCAGAGAAGGCAGTCCTCTTATGAGAGAAATGGCAGACTGCTTGAGTTTGAGAAAGCTAAGCTTAGGATCAAGAGAGAGCTGTTGGCATTAGATAAGGAATCCCTGGAGCTCCAGAGAGCTTTACAAAGATGGGGGCTAGAGCCCCATGGTGAAGAACCGGGATTTAAACCCAGCGGCGCAGGGGACATGCCCGAAGTCTTCGGGTTCACCTGTCTTAGAGTACAGAGACACGGGATTCTTCTGTTGACATCAAAGATCAATTTTATTAGCTGCAGCCAGTAACAGAGGTCCTAGAAGTACAACACGGTGTATGTTCTCAGGAGACTGCTCAACATAATAGAGCGGAGCATCGTCTTTTATGCCAAAAACCATGTTCCTGGCTAGCATCAATTACTCACAAATTTGACCAATCAGAGGATGATATTTACAGAGGCATCACATAACGACAAACCCACTTTCAGTTATCCCACCCATCGCCAATGACAAGGTAAAAATCCAGCATTCTTGTTCGAACAGGCCGGACGGGCCCACCATAAAAGACCTCAACCCAAATCAATAATTAGGCCATAAGGCCATAAAAGTAAGGAGCAGAAACAGTTGAGGAGAAAGATAGAGGGGTGTGTGCGTGTGCCATAGAAGCAATAATGTCCGGCTCTTTGATCTCTATCTGACCAGCTGCTTAACAAGGTACTGGCTCAACAAGTTTAGCCTCGGGCAACAGGGTCAGTTGACTCAGGTCAAACTGAAGTCAACACGAGCTCAAACTAAGGTGTATGCGTCCCTAGAGGCTCGCTTGGCCACAGTCATCCTGTAGTCATTAGCCTATGTGAGGGCAACCACAAAATGGCGGTTATGCACAAAATGATACCCACGGGTGCAGACTAGATCTTCAAATACACAGTGAATCCATCGGTGTAGCATGACGAAAACGCTTACGCATACCGCACTTGTCAGTCGCGGTTCGCTGATACCAAAATCATCACGATACGACAACCTTCATTGAATGGGTTCAGAATACACGGTACCACAATGGCTGCAGCAACAGTGTCCCTAGAGGTAGAGATCATATTCATGACCATAGGAACCTGAACAAGATTGTCCCTCCCTACCAGAATGGGGATGACATCCACAAATGGATAACTGCACTGGAAAGGGCCTGTAAAGTACAGAGGGTCCCTCGGGAGCAGGGGGCAGCAATCTTGTGGCTCTCCTTTGCAGACAAAGGTAGAGACCAGCTCCTGTTAGAGAAGAAGATGCAGACAATTAGAAAGTCTTGAAGAGTGCACTGATGGATGGGTTTGGCCTAACCACTGAACAGTACAGGTTGAAGTTCAGAGATACCCAAAAGCCACAGACACAAGACTGGGTTGACTTTGTAGATTGTGCTACTAAGGCTCTGGAGGGCTGGTTACTTGGCAGTAAAGTGTGTGATTTTAAAGGATTGTACAATTTGATTGAGGGAGCAGATCCTTAATAATTGTCAAAATCAGCTGTTGCACCAGTACCTAGTGGACTCTGATCTGACCTCCCCGAGAATTGGGTCAGAAGTCAGACAAATGGGTCAGAACCAGGGTGAGGCAGAATGTTCGGAACCAAGGTGGTGACTCCAAGAAGCAGGATTCAAAAAACTCTGATAAGGGTGGGGGCAAGGGTAAAGACCAGAAGTCTTCTCAAGGACCCCAAAAATCTGCATCTGGTGGGGAGTCCCAATCTAACAAAGGAAAAGGCCAAAAGAAACCATGGTGTAAAATCTGTAAACCGAAAACCCATTGGACAAGTGATTGTACCAAGTCCAAAGACTCAACTCCAGCCACCATTGCCCCTAAGGCAACTGTTCCCCCTAGTTCAGCTCCAAGTGGTGGTACTCAGAATAAGGGTGTAGTAGGGTTAACCCTGGGTTCTGAGGTGGAATCTGGCCTAGTCAGAGTTCCAACTCAGGCTGTACTGATCTGTGATGGAGGCATGGATATGTCCTCCTTTGTGAGTCCCAGTAATCTGGGCAAATATAGACAGCAGCCCTTGATTAATGGAAAAGAGGCTTTGGCATTCAGGGACACAGGAACAAGTGTCACAATGATGACAAAAGATCTTGAGGCTCCTGAGCAGGTAATACTTGGGGAAATGTACCAAGTGACCAATGTTAGGACAGACCATTCCTTGACAGTTGTTAATTTCTCCTGGGGAGGGGTAACTGGCCTTAAGAAAGTTGTGGTAAGTGCAGACCTCCCTGTTGAATGCTTGCTTGGCAATGCTTTGGAAAATTCAGCTTGGGCTGAAGTGGAGCTCAGGACTCATGCAGAAATGTTGGGAATTCCTGCACATGTTTGCTGTTACCAGGTCACAGTCAAAAATGTCAAAAACGGATCAGGCAATGGATCCTGGAAGAAAGGACCAGGTGCCTCCCAAGAAAAGGAGCAGCAGGGGTAAGACCGTGTCTTCCCCCTGACTCAGGAAGCAGATCAGTCTCTTGAGGGAGATGATCTCAGTCCTGAAGAAGGAACTGTCCCAGAGGAGCTTGAACCTGATCATGTTGAGTTCTTGGGGACAGGGGGCTCTTCCAGGGCAGATCTGAGCCAGGAGCAACTGAGCTGCCCTTCTCTTGAACCCCTCAGAAAGCAAGCTGCTGATGAGGTTGCTGGGAATGCTAGTGCAACCCATAAGATATATTGGCGACAATGGAGCTACCTCTATTAAACCTCTTCCACTTGCCTTCTTCTATCCCCCAACAAACATTTTTACCCAAACCGGGAATGCTGAAAATTGGGTGAGGGTTGGATCTAGTTCATTTAGAGGAAGGCCGAGGCACATTCGCTCTGATGTCCCGCTTAGAGGTGACTATTTGTGTAACAACAGGTATGCTTGCCTTGATGAGGTCGATTGACTGGGTCATGAGGTCGGTACTTCCAAACCCTGCACTGAGGTTGATCATTCTGCAAAGGATCAGCTTCCCCGTTTAGTTCCATCTGACATATCCCCAACTGACTTGATGAGTCCTAGCGAACCCCTTATGCATAAAAGAATTGACACCATGGCAAATCCTGCATCTATACAAAAAATTATTTCGTGGAATATAGCAGGACTTGCCAACAAGCTTGCGTGCCCTGTTTGGGGTTCTTTTATAGACCTCCACCATATATGTTGTTTCCAAGAAACATGGGCAAGGCAAGAATACCATCGCACGGGGTTTGCCTCTGTCTCTATCCCGGCCATGTGGGGCGGTAGAGGCCGTCCTTCGGGTGGGCTAACTATTTGGGTTGCTACCCATTTGGGTTGTACTGCCTCGATTATAGAAACTGGGTCTGAGGATGTACTCTGCTTGTTATTGGACTGGCGGACAGGTAGTAAGCTTGTGGTGATAAATGTGTATTCCAGACCGGTGAACTTATGTATGGAATCTGGGGTTGTAGATGCCTTATCAAATGTTTTAACTAAGATTCCCGTGGGCTCAATGTTTGTCATAGCTGGTGATTTTCATTCTCATTTTGAACCTCTTAGTGGTTTGTTCGACCAAATAAATCAGGATGAGGATGAAATATGGCATATCCCTCAGGTAGTTGGCCCAACGTTTAGGTCTTGGGCTCCTCTCGCAGTCCAAAGAACCTCACTAACGATGGCCCATTCGATTAGGGCCTGTAATGGCCGAACAATTTCTGATATCCCCTCAAGGCCCACCTACTATTTGTCGGGCAGGGAGGCCAGACTCGACTATATCTTTGTCCAGTGCAAGGAGTGGAATAGAGTATGTGACTTTGTGGTGCTTTCAAGGGGGGAAAGTGACCACAATCCCTCGATATTGGATGTTTCTTTATTGGGTGTGTGCCCTGGTGATTCTGTACCACCACCTAAATCCCTGGCACAAAATAGAGCGATTTTGCCCAATAATAGACGCAGGATTAAATGGGCCAAAATGTCTGGCAATCAAGGGGAGTTATCCAAAGTATATGCTAGGGTAGGTACAGCATTGGATGATGTCCATATTTTAATGGACCAATATCCCTCCCCTGTCTGCTATGGTAAATTGGCTGAAATTAATAAAGAGTTACTTACCAGCCTAGCTGATCTATTTAACCCTAACGTCCCTAGCAGGAATAGGACTGCTAGACAGTACCAATGGTACAACAGGGCATGCAGTGTGGCTAAGCGTGATTTGTTGGACGCATTAAAAATGAAAGCTAGTAGGGATGATATTCCAACATAGAAGACGAACTTATCGGAATATAGTACATCATGCAAAGCTCGAGTGGGCTACTGAAAATTGGCTCAGGTTAACATCTGCCCTTCAGGCTAGAGATTCCCGAAGATTTTGGTTGACTGGGTCTACTGGTAGAGCTGAACCAGAAGTAGCAGTGAAACCAAATATTGCCCCCGAAATCTGGGAAGAACACTTTAGTATCCTCTATCGGGAGGAACATCCCAGCTTGGACCCTTCTATGCCTAACTCTGTCATGGGTGATCCTGCTGGCTTAGAGCAGGATAATTTTGCTTCTAGCGAAGTCGATCGCGCAATATCTATGCTTCCCGCTGGTAAAGCACCTGGGTTGGATGGTATTCCTGGTGACTTGTATAAACATGAACCCAGAGTATGGGCACCCTATCTTACGATGATATTTAACGCAATTGCAGGGGGTATGCCAGTTCCCTACTCATGGCTTGGCGCAGAAGTTGTCCCTATTTTTAAAAAGGGGTCGCCTTTGCTCCCCGCCAACTATAGGCCAATCAGCCTGATAGATGTTGCTCAGAAACTCTTCTCTAGGCTAATCTTCGATCGTCTTTTGGACTGGATGGAGGAGTTTGAGATTCTGAGCCACTATCAGGCGAGCTTCAGAAAGAGCGTCTCAACCATTGATCAGATCTTTAGACTATGTATGCTCTTCTGGAAGACAGTAAAGGTTGAGGGGGGTTCCCTCTATACAGTTTTTGTCGACCTGCGCGCGGCCTTTGATTTGGTCCCCCGCACAAAACTTTGGTCTGTGTTGCGGGAATTAGGTATCCCAGAACCTCTCTTGCAGATTATAGTCCGCCTCCACACTAATAATTTTGCAAAGGGTAGATGCGTGAGTGATGGTGGTTTATCATCTAGTTTTTCCGTTGGCAGGGGGGTAAGGCAGGGGTGCGTTTTGGCACCGACCCTGTTTTGCCTCTACGTAAACGGACTAATCTCCCACCTGAACCAGGTCCCTAATAGGGACGTCCCAAGACTCGCAGGTACAGGAATCTCAGCAATTATGTTTGCAGATGATACCCTGTTACTCGCTAAGACACCTATGGGCGTCCAACGAGTCCTGGATGGCTTTGTCTCTTTTTGTGCCGACAGGGGGCTAGAGATCAACACAGCCAAAACAAAATTTATGATCTTTAACCCTCCCCGGATAACCCGCCCTAACCCTGTCATCCATGGTATTAGTCTGGAGAGAGTTCATACCTTTGAGTATCTGGGATTGACTCTGAACGAAAAGCTGACATGGTCTCATCATCAGATCAAATCAAACCTAAAATTAACACAAAAAGTGGGGGGTATTATAAGTCTGTGGAACAAATCTTTTTCACATCCGATTGGTCCGCCACTGGAAATTTACAAAACTCAGGCGCGTGGGGCAGTAATATATGGTGCCGAACTCTGGGGCAATAATTGTGCCCCTGAAATTATTACTACGGAAAACAAGTTCCTACGGAACTTGGCTGCTCTACCAGCGAGCTCACCTCTTCTCCCCCTTAGGCTCGATCTGGGTCTAAGATCAGTAAAGGAGGTATCAGGTGTGAAGCCCTTAACTTTCTGGAGGCGACTTTGGGTAACCCCCGAACTTTCGTGCTACCGGGCTGAATTTATGGAACTTTTTCAGCACCCAGTTTTGCGAAAAATTCCATGGTTAATTTACATAAAGAATGAGTTATCCCGCTTGGGTTTATCGGCCCTGTGGACAAATCCTCAAGAGGCCTGTAGTACGTTATCCCGTAAAGCTCTGGTCGCATTGTATTACGAACGTAATTTGGCTGCTTTTTTAGCAAATGATTCAACTGGGATGATGACTACTACTTTCTTAACCATGAAGGACTACTATAAGCTTGAGACAGTCCTGGATGACATTAACCCCATTGCCCTCAGGAAACTATTCCTCCAATGGAGACACAATGCATTGCCAATAAGAGCTCTTACCAGTAGCTGGCATCCAGCTTCTCCTAAAAATTGTCCTGCATGTAATGATGAGCTGGAAAATGAAACTCATGTATTGTTTTTCTGTCCATTCTACATGAAATCAAGAAAAAAGTGGATTATTCCCATCTGCAGAAACTGGGGTTTTAGGCACCACTTGGATGCCTTCCGACTGTTGAAAACGAACTTATCCCCTTCAACTGTATTTGCTGTCAGCAAGTATTTAGCTGCTGTATGGATTATTAGAAGAACTTTCTTGACAAAATGACATTTAACTGTATTCCATGATGCCCTGCTTTCTGGTCAACATTCTTGTAGATGTTGTAATTTCTCATCAACAATTTTCAATGATGTATATTACTTTGTGGTGTTTGGTTTTATTTGTAATGTTCTTCTTTTATGACTTTACGAAGTCGAAATAAAGATTAATAAATTGAATAGAATACTGGGATGATGGACTCCTGTACTCCGTGTGTAGAGACCCCAAGCCTGGTGCCACCAGGAGGTTGGTTATACCTCTGAAGTTCAGGGGCTTCCTATTAACATTAGCCCATGATATTCCCTTAGCAGGACACCTAGGCCCAAACAAGACGTGGGACAGAATTGTCACCCACTTTCATTGGCCACACATGTCTGAAGACACCAAGGAGGTTTGTCGCTCCTGTATCACCTGTCAAGCCAGTGGTAAGGCAGGTGGTACAACAAAGGCCCCTCTGATACCACTACCTGTGGTGGGGGTTCCCTTTGAGAGGGTTGCGATTGACATATTTGGTCCCATGGATCCTCAGACAGTATCTGGGCACAGGTGTATACTGGTGGTGGTGGACCATGCCACTAGGTACCCAGAAGCCATTCCCCTTAGGACAACTACAGCTCCTGTGGTGGCAAGGATCCTACTTGGAATCTTTTCCAGAGTGGGTTTCCCTAAGGAGGTAGTATCAGACAGAGATGCAAAATGTATGTCTAGTTACTTAACTGCTGTGTGGAGTAAATTACAAATTTACCACCCCTTATCATCCACCATGCAATGTGTTCGTTGAAAGGTTCAACAAAACCTTAAAGGGCATGATCAAAGGTCTCCCAGAAAAGCTTAGGCACATATGGGACATACTTTGCCCTGCATTCTTCTTTCCTACAGAGAGGTTCCACAGAAGGGGGTTGGTTACAGCCCATTTGAGCTTCTGTTTGGTCATCCAGTTAGGGGTCCATTGTGTCTAGTGAAGGAGGGATTGGAGTTACCTCTCAAACCCCCTAAACAGAATATTGTGGACTATGTACTTGGTCTCTGCTCCAGGATGGCTGAGTACATGAAGAAGGCAACTACAAACCTTGAAGCTTGCTAGGAATTACAAAAAACCTGGTATGACCAAAAGGCTGTGCTGACTGTTTACCAGCCAGGGCAGAAAGTATGGGTGTTGGAGCCTGTGGCCCCAGCAGCCCTCCAAGATAAGTGGAGTGGCCCCCATACAATAATTGAACAAAACGGAGAGGTTACCTAATTGGTAGACCTTGGAACTCCCAGGAGCCCTCACAGGGTGCTCCATGTCAAAAGACTAAAACCATATGTTGACAGGGCTGACATGGGCTTGCTCATGCATACTGATGAGGGACAGGAGGAAGAGAGTGATCCACTCCCTGACCTGCTCTCTCAGAACCCTGATGACGCATCAGTAGATGGTTTAGCCTTGGCAGGCAGCCTCACTGTCCAGCAACAAACTGACTGCAGAAAAGTTTTCAGCCAGTTTAGACATATGTTTTCTCTGACTCCAAGTCAGGCCACCTGGTGCACTCATGAAGTGGACACTGGGGACAGTCTGCCTGTTAAAAATAAGATTTATAGGCAACCTGACCATGTCAGGCACTGTAACAGGACTGAAGTCCAGAAGATTTTGGATTTGGGAGTCATTGAACCCTCAGATAACCCTTGGGCTAGTCCAGTAGCCTTAGTGCCCAAACCTCACACCAAAGATGGCAAGAGAGAGAATAAGTTGTGTGGAGACTACAGGGGTCTCAAGGCAGCCACTAGGACTGATGCCCATCCAATCTCTAGGGCAGATGAGCTTATAGACACTTTGGCCTCAGCCAAGTTTCTGAGCACATTGGACCCGACAGCTGGCTACTGGCAGATCAGACTAGCTGATGATGCAAAGACAGCATTTTCCACCCCTAGTGGGCACTATCAATTTGTGGTGATGCCCTTTGGTTTGAAAAATGCACCCGCCACTTTTCAAAGGTTGGTGAATAAAGTCCTTGCAGGTCTGGAAGCCTATAGTGCAGCATATCTAGATGATATTGCTGTCTTTAGCTCCACCTGGGAGGATCACCTGGTCCACCTGAGAAATGTTTTGGAGGCCCTGCAAAAAGCAGGCCTAACTATCAAGGCCACTAAGTGCAAGATAGGGCAGAGTCAGGTTGTGTACCTGGGCCACCTTGTGGGTGGAGGCCAGGTTCAACCATTGCAGAGCAAAATCCAGACCATAATGGACTGGGTTGCTCCAACCACTCAGACTCCGGTCAGAGCTTTGGCCTGACTGGGTACTATAGAAGATTTGTCAAAGGTTATGGATCCATAGTGACCCCTTTGAATGACTTAACTTCTAAGAAAATGCCCAAAAAAGTTCAGTGGACAGTCAGCTGTCAAAAGGCATTTGATGACCTAAAGCAGGCCATGTGCACTGCTCCCATTCTGCAAAGTCCTAACTACGCCAAATAATTCATTGTTCAAACACATGCATCTGAGTTGGGCCTGTGTTATCACAATTGAATGATGAAGGTTAGGGTCAGCCAATAGCTTTTATTAGCAGAAGGCTGATCCCCAGAGAGAAACATTGGTCAGCTATTGAGAGGGAGGCCTTTGCTGTGGTTTGGGCTCTGAAGAAGTTGAGTCCATACTTGTTTGGCACTCACTTCATTGTTCAGACAGACCATAAGCCCCTCTTATGGCTAAAACAGATGAAGGGTGAAAACCCCAAACTTTTGAGGTGGTCCATTTCCCTACAGGGGATGGACTATACAGTGGAACATAGACCTGGGAGTAACCATGCCAATGCAGATGGACGCTCCTGATATTTCCACTAAGAACATGAAGACTCAACTGGTCAAGTTTAGTTTAATGTCCTTACATTTGGGGGGGGTTTGTGTAGGAGAGTAGGATCTGCTTCTTATAGTTACCCCCACTTTTAGCTGACGTTTCACTGTTTTTTTTACTTTAGTCTGGCTGGGGCCCTGCTAACCAGGACCCCAGCCTAGCTGCTTCCTCTCTAAATTGATTACCAGTACTTTAGGTACACTCCAGATTGGATTCTCGAGTACCCTTATAAGTCCCTAATATATGGTATACTATGTACCCAGGGCATATGTACCCCAGAGGCCTACCAGGGGTTGAAGCATGTATTGTGCCACCCCTGGGAAGCCTTCCAAAATGACACCACAGGTCTGCTACTGCAGCCTGGGTAAGATGATGTATGCACCCCTTACTGAGATATAGGTTGCCTATATCTCACCATATCACTGCACATGTAAACCTATCAGTCACCCCTAAGGCAGGCCTTAACAATCCTGAAGGCAGGGTGCTGGGTTTCATGTGAGAGGGTGCCCATGCATGAGCAGAGCCCTTCTGCAGCTTTCGGAACCTTTATTCCGGAGTTGTTTGTGATGCAGCCAAAACATATACTCTTAAGTGCATTATAACCTCGCAGTAAATGCTGACTTTGGAATGGCTGCATGGAAACATGTCGTGTTTGGTGTCAAACACCTTGGAATACTACCCCCACACCAGTAACTAGTGTGGGAGTATGATCCCAACCTTCTAGAGGGAGAAACATGACAGCACTGGTATACCCAGTTCCAGCTTAACAGACCCTGGCATCACAAAATGGATGATGCCAGCCACAGACACGAGTCTGCCCTCCTGCTGCTGGACGAAACTCCGGCAGGGAAGTCCTGGACAATAGGTTTCCTGTGACAGGGAGGTGTGACCACCTCCTAGACAGGCTTTAGTGTATAGGGGCTGGGTGGGTGCACTCCAAGAGTGCTTTGAAGTCTGCACTGGGGCCACATTTGGTGACCCTGTGCATAGTCCAGCTCAATCCGGTTGCAGGAGCTACCAGACGCTGCTCTGGTATGAAACTGGACAAAGGAAATGGATGTAGCCACCCCTCTTTCCTGACCCTCCCATAGGCGGGTCCCTAGTTTGTCCCACCCGTCCTTGGGTATAAGATAGGAACCCCTGGCTACAGGACTTTAGATTTACCTGGATGAAACTCTGATACATAATCCTGGAACTTCAACGATCTACAAGGCGCTAGATGACTGAAGAATCTCCCTTGGAGTAAAGGAGTTACTTCCCTGCAAGGCAGGCACCTAAGAAGCATCTGACCGGTTTGCATCTCCGAAGCTCCTGCCGAACCCTGAAGAATTTGCAACACAGGAGGTGGGTTCCCAGACTTCCCAGAGGCCAACCCGAGCTCCCAGCAAAGCTGAGACCCATAGCCCTCATGGGGACTGTGGAAAAGGAACCCCTGGACACCGTGCACATTTGCAAGTGCATATGCTTTTTGTTGATCCTTGAGGCTCTGCTTTGGGCTACTTGTAGTCCACTCCGTGAGCAATGTCTCCACCGAAGACTACTGGCCTACACTCACCGAGTGTCCCGTGGGATGGTATTGTTTGAGTCCTCTTGAGGTCCCTTCGCGATCCCTGGTCCGTCAACTGGTGGGTCCCTGAGAAGGCAACTCTAACTTTAATTGGGCTTCCCTGGTTGATCCAGATGTGCCCTGACTCTCCATTACGTTGGGAGTCCCCACGACCTTGCTGGTCTGCACCGAAGCATCTTTTCTCTTCCTGCATGGGTTGCTGTTGCCAAGGCTTGTTGGGTTCAATCCGAGCACCGACACCGCAGCACTCGACATCCTTCATGGGACAGCTCGACTCCAGCTCCTGGTCATCGGCGACACCTCCTTGTCCTTGTGGATGCTGAGTCAAGCACCTGAAACACCCGACATCGGTGGGCATACATCTTTCGTGCCCCTGGCCACTGGCAAGTTACCCAGACTCTGTCCCCTCTGCTTTCAGGTTCTTCTGATCTTCGATCCAGGCTTGGATCACACCGGACACTTTTTTCTTCTTCCCAGCAGCAGCACTTTGCAGCAGATCGCCATTGAAATCAACGATGATTCCTGACACCATTTGACACCTATGCACCCGGCTTCCTTGGGTGAGGTAACTCGAGTACTCCGGTGCTCCCGTGGGTGTGGGCCCTAGAACCCCCTAAGTCTAAAGGGGTTTGCTTAAAGTCCTCTCCTAAGTGTCCTTAACTTCTAAAATTCCAACCGCGACTTCCGCATATAATAGTACTGGGTTCGCGCCTGTGTTATCACACTGCACGCGTCCCCCGTGGGTCTCCGGTGTCACTACCTTGGGTGGTTCCTTGGGGTCCCAGCGATTCCACGTGCTCTAGGCACTGTGTCTAGTCAAGTTGTGGTTCTTATACCACTTTCGTAATATATGGTTTGGTCTCCCCCTGGGGCCCATTGTATATTGTGCTATTTACTGTCATTTCAGAACTGTATTATTGTGTATCTTGGACTCTAATCTCATAAAGAGAGTAGTAGTGAGTGTTTGTAATAAATACATATATTTTATATATACCTTGTGTGGTTCTCCTTTCATTTAGTGATTCAAGAAGTTATAATCTGGTAAACCAAGCTGCTTTACACTCCTTCAAGACTTAGCCTGAAGGCTGCTCTCCATAGCTACCACTAGGATAGCTTTCAATAAAGGTTGTCTGTAAACCTATTCATCAATAAGGGATGTTTTGACTGGTACAAGGTGCCCACTATAACTAGTGGACAGTATATACCAGGCTAACTTCTCACAAGGTGTGCTTTAGTTAATGCACAATCACTGCCCAAGCACAGGCTAGAGATCGCCGAGCTGCTAGACGCAAAACAGCTTGATGTACTTTTTGTCACCGAAACTTGGGGTGACAAAACTACAGGTCCTGAATTCTACCACGCTGTTCCACAAGGATTTACGGTATTTAGGTCTGATAGAACAGAAAAAGGGGGAGGAATTGCAATGATTTATCAGGACAATGTGAAAACTTGCTGCGAGTCCGTACCTAGTCCTGTTTGCGAAGCCTTTTCATTTAATGTAAAAATTGCCAACCAATCCCCTTATAGAGGGATATTATTATATCAACCTCCAGGTAGTAAAGCAGGCTTCCTAAATACAGTCAAATCACTCCTTGAAGCATATGCAATTGAGAAATCTATCCATATCCTAGGCGATTTTAACTTTCATCTGGAAGATAGCTCAGATACTAATTACGATACCTTAACTGAACTTATGGCAATGACAGGTCTTAAACAAATTGTCACAGACCCCACACATCAAGCAGGGCATACCATTGATGGTATGTTTACTAACAATGACTCCACTTCAGTGAAACAAATCCCACCCTTGACCTGGACAGACCACTCAGCTATCATTTATGAATTGCACAACCCCTCTTCTTTATTAGGGAATAATTTGAAGCATCTACCTTCAAACTACCGTAGCTGAAAACACATTGACAGCAATTTGCTAAAGGGTCAATTATTGGAAAATCAACCCGAGCTTTCAAAAGACGCAGAAACTGCCTCTCTGCAATTTAGCAATTGGCTTGACTGATCATTTACTAAAATATAACCATCTAGATTAAACACAGTTCGGTTTGAGACAGAACACAGTACCAAATCAGGTTTAGTTTAAGCCACAGAGGAAATCAAAGCAACTTTGGATTTAGGGGGAGCGGGTACCTTGATTTTGTTTGACCTGTCGGCGGCGTTTGACACCGTCAACCATGATCTCTTGTTAAATCGCCTAATTTCCTTCGGTGTTTCTGACAAATCACACACACTACTTTAATCTTTTTTGTCAGGTAGAACACAATCAGTAACTCTGGGAAGCTATTAATCCCCACTTTTTGTTCTCCCTTGTGGCGTTCCTCAGGGATCATCCTTAAGTGCCACGTTATTTACCATATATGTATCGGAATTGCATAAACTTATAAGATCTTTCGGTCTGGCGGTGACATCCTACGCAGATGACACACAAATTGTATTATCACTATCAAAAATTCCTACAGTACAAATGAAACATTTTAAGGACTGCATGTTGGCAGTCAGTTCTTTGATGAACTCTCACTTCCTGAAATTAAACTCTAACAAAACAGAAGTCCTCACTTTTGGCAATTTTCTATCAAACTGGTCACAGAGCTCGTGGCCGGATGAGCTGGGATTGGCACCTATTCCAGTCACCAAGGCTAAGAACCGTGGCGTGCTCTTTGACAAACTGAATTTTAAACCACAAGTAAATGCTGTCTTCTCCTCATGTTTTTTCCTGTTAAAGACCATTAAAAAGTACTTCCGTTTATTCCCATGGAAAGCAGGAAAATAGTGATCTCCTCTTTTTTTTATTTTTGAGTTTAAAGGAAGCTTATTTAATACCAACATAAGTTATAATGCGATAACCAAGAATTACATATATGTATAAAACAATCTAGTAAAAGTAGGAGGGGGAAGAAGAAAGAAGTAAGGAAAGAAGAAAAAAGAGGGAAGGGGAAGAACCTCCATTTTATGCATAATATATAAAAAAGCAACAAGTATGTATGAAAAATCCTACATATATTTAACTATTTTATAATCATAAAATAATATCTTAGCAAAACATTAGTCAGTGTAACTTCAATGGGGTTTGGGTACTTCTTCAATGCAGGGATTATGTGCTGGTAGTTTTTTTAGCAGAAGTGTTTAAGAATTCAGTAACAGGAATCCAAAGAGACTCTATTTTAATAGCAAGAGAGATTGGGTAAACATAAGCGCTATCTAACCTATGATTATGGCAAACGTCATACCACCATGCTTGAAAAGATGCTGCAGAAGTGTCTTTCCATGATTTGGTGATCTGTTGAAATGCAACAGCTATGAGCAGGTCAATAATGGAGAAAGAAGAGGGCCAAACTTCAGAGACGCTACCCAGGAAAATGTGTGAAAAAGGAATATGGTTATGACAAATTACATTAATCTGCTGCCAGACTTGGGTCCAGACAGTATGGATTACTGGACAGTCAAAAAGCATATGTTTGAGGTCTGCTGATGGAGAGCTACATTACCCAACAGTAAGAGGAAATGTTACGGTCAATCTTATATAGTTTAGCAGGCGTGATGAGGAGTCTATTATAAATAAAAAATAAAGTTTGAGTAGTATTAGCTGCTCTAGAGGATCTACTCACTTTAGCCCAGATTTTATTCCACACTGGAATAGGGAAGGACTCGCCCAAATCAGATTCCAAACTGCACTCTACCTCCGATTTATCGCGAGAATTAGGAATATCCATTAATTTTTTGTACATTAGAGAAACTGAAGGAGAGTTACTTAAAAATGATGTGGAAATAGAAGTTAAAGTAGGAGTATGAGAGGTAGAGAAAGAATTGTAAGAGGCTTGGGCCACAGTTGTTAGAGCTATATATTTAGAGTGAAATGAGGAAGGAAAGAAAAAGTGAGCTTGCAATTCCAAGAATGGTATATAAATGCCATCTTGAAAAAGTTGATGAGTCCATTTGAGGCCATAGGATAACCACTCTTTCCAGAAAATAAATTTATTCCGAAGTTTAATATATTTATTATACCAAATTGGTGAATTCTGAAATTTTGCACGCTCATCAAGAGTAGAAAAGAAAAGTGGTTGGAAGGTTTTCCGAGTATTTTTAAGGATAGGGAGAGACAATGATGAGGGTGTATGGGAAAGAGAAATACATTTTTCGAAAGAGAAGGGGTTAAAAAAGGGAAAAGATGAGAATCGGTCACTTTTCAGACAGTAAAAAGGAGGAATGTCTAAAAAAATTAGGTGTGGTAAGAGTAAAGATCAGGAAAATTAACACCACCTATGTGTTTATTTTTTTAAGTTTGCTAAGAGACATTCTAGGAGGTATATTATGCTATAACATTTTTTGAAAGAATGCTATATATAGATTTATAAAAAGATTTAGGGATATTAATAGGAATATTTGATAGATAGAACAGTATGACTGGAACCAGCACCGTTTTTATAGAATCTAATCTACCACACCAGGATAAAAATAAAGGGTGCCAATGTGAAGTAGACGAATGTAAAGTTGTTTGCAATTCTTTTAGGTTAAAAGCGACAGTATCTTTTAATAGAGGAAGTAAACCATATTCCAAGATATTTTATTTTAACTGGGTTCCAATGAAAAGAAGAAGATAAGAAGTCAGCGTGAAAACAGAGTTTGTTCAGAGGAAAGATCTCACATTTGTCAGCATTGAGTTTATAACCTGAAACAAGGGCAAAATCAGATACTTCCGATAAAAAAGCTGGCAATTAGGATTGAGGATTAGACATGAATAGTAAAATGTCATCTGCATGTGCTGAAAGTTTCTACTGATTAACTCCATAAGAAAAACCAGTAATGCTTGTATTCGACCTAATCTTCATTAAAAACGGTTCTAAGGAAAGGATAAATAAAAGTGGAGACAAAGGGCAACCTTGCCGAACTCCTCGGAGAAGGGGAAAAGAGGGGGATACAAGACCATTAGCTAAAATAAAGGATCTGGGAGAGGAATAAAGTAAAGCAACATAATTAATACATTTTGGGCCGAAACCAAACCAAGCAATGGTTGAAAAAATGAAAGACCAACTGACCCTATCAAAGGCTTTTTCAGCATCTAAAGAGATTGCTGCTAATGATCTTTTATATGATTTAGATTTAAACAATCTAGTATTATCTGATAAATGACGCCCTTTGATCAAGTCACATTGTTCCCTACCAATCCTAACTGAGTTAAAAGAGTCTAAACGAAGGGCAAGAATGTTTGCAAACATTTTATAATATAAATTGATTAAAGAAATAGGCCTATAATTCTTACAAAGTGTGTGGTCTGTTTTCTTTTGGGAGCAAGCAAATCAGCGCTTCTTAAAAAGATCTTTCTGATTTTCGAGTAGAAATAAAATAGGTGAATAATTGATATGATTTGGGAATAAGGAATGGGGAAAAATGTGAATAGAATTCAATGGTAAACCCATCGGGGCCAGGAGCTTTTCCTTTCTTAATAGCCTGAATAGCAGTAAGAATATCAGTAGTTTGGATATCCTCCTCCAAAGAGGAAAAATCAACATTAAACGATGAGGGTAGAGGAATAGAGGAAAGATAACGAGTAATATCAGCCTGCTGAGTAGGAGACTCCGTGGTGTAAAGCTGTTGATCAAAATTGGAAAATTCTAAAAGAATATCTTCATTTTTGTGGATAGCAGTATTAGTTAAAATAGATTGAATCTTGTTGCGTTCTTTTTTGATTTTGAGATAGTTGGCAAGAAGGTTGCCAGCTTTATTTTGCGCACTATAATATTTAGCACTAGATTTAAGTAAATATAAATTGGCAGATTCAGTGGAGAGTTTATTAAAAGAAAACTTGGCTTTGATAAGCTCAGTCAAATCAGAAGGGGAATTTGTGGAGTAATGAGTGATCTAATTGTTTAATACGCGAAGTAAGCGAACTCATGGTTTGGGCGGATGCTCTCCTGTTTTGAGCTACGAAAGAAATGATGAAATCTCTAGAAGCAGCTTTGAAAGTGTTCCAGATAAGAGGAGGGGGAAGTATGAGGAGATTCATTTTCTGAAAAGAAAGTGTCTGCAAATTTCCGAAATGCAGGTGTAAAGTTAGGTTCTAATAAAAAATCTCCATCTTCTAGTACCTTCAATGGGGGGGAGTAAATCTAAAACTAGAGTTATAGGAGCATGATCTGGAATTAGTATAGACTCTATGTCTGAGTGGGAAATATGTTGGGTAAGGGCCTTTGAAATAAATAAATAATCTATACGAGATTGTGAGGAATGACTGGGTGAAAAAAATGAATATTCTTGGAACGTGGGGTGACATAGCCTCCAAGAATCAACAAGGGATCTTTGAATTATAGTAAATGTAAATTGATTGTGCATTGAAGAGGGAACACATTTAGACTTGGAGCATCTAACTAGGAAGGGATCTATCACCATATTGCAGTCACCTCCCACTATTAAGTAATCATCAGTGTATAACATCAATTTAGATAAAATCTGAGGCCAAAAGAGTTTATCTGGGATGGTGGGCGCATATACATTAATAATCTGCCTTCAGAATAAGCATCTTGATGTAGGAGTTGACTATCTAGACATTTATGACAAAGGATAGCTACACCATTACGTTTGCCTGAACCCGGAGATGCATAAATGTGACCCACCCATTGGCGTTGGATTTCAGTAATTTCTTTACTGGTTACATGAATTTCTCATGTCACCTTTTAATCTAGCAATGTGCGATAAAACCCATTGGCATTTGAGGGGGAGCCCAAACTTTAACATTCCAGGATATAACTTTTAACGACATTTATACAAGCAAGAACTTTAGAGAAACATTTTAATATGAAGTGCAGATAGAAAAAAGTAACAACTTATCATAAATAACACGCCAATAGGAAGAGCCCAAGAAGAGAAGCAATATGTAGAGAAAGGTACAAAGCAGGAAAACATATCCTAATGGAATAAAAAGCGAGTGATAATGAGAAGAGACGAAAAAGACCAGTGAATAAAATAATGAGAAAGAAATGGATGAGAGGAAAAAAACTGTAGAATCTAAGTAAGAAGAGATGCAGGTAAAAGAGAGGATGGAGAAAGGAAGAGCATAACAGAAAACAAAAAGACCATATAAGTCAGACAACTGATAGTAATGAAAAACTTAACAAAAAGACATACCACAAACAGACAATGAGTGTGGGGTTGGTGGAGCCACATAAGGAAGACAGTACGCCAAGCGGGAGACTCCAGGACGAAGACGGCAAGGGGGAGACGCCATCCAGGCGAAATGAGGGTACATAAAGCGGGGGGACCATAAAACCGCACCTGATAGAGAACAAAAAGAAAACATTAGTAGAAACTGAAACAGTACTAGAGTAAACTACATCAATTGAAATGGGAACACACAACAGAGGACCACGGTACCGCACCTGACCTTAGAAGAGAAAAAGGTTATAATAGATAATGACAATAAAACATATCAATATATATAAAAGGAAAAAAATAGAGCCTTAACAAACCACAAGAAAATATTAAATCAACGATGAACGTGGAATTTACATATATTCTTCCTTGCAAGTATCCAAGAAATGTTGCAGGCGAGCCCGATCTTCTTAAGCAGTAGTCTTAATGTTTTCAGTCACCTTCATGATGCAAGGATGAAACAAGCCATATCTGGCATTCAAATTGCGAAGAGCAGACCTCATGTCCAAGAATTATTTCCATCGGTCTGCTGCCGCTTTGGCATAGTCTTGAGCGAAAAAGAGGTTGGAACCTTGGCCAGGAGATCTTTCCCTGAAGTCTGGCAGCTTGCAAAACCTTAAGCAAGTCGGTGTACTCCCAAAAATATAAAATCACGCCTCTTGGTTTGGTTGAGGAAGACGTTGATCTTGGGTTTTGCCCCAAGCGATGTGCTATTTGAATATTTAACTTGGGAGACTCGGAAAAACCAAGAAGATTCGGGAGAAAAGATTGGACAAAGGACAGAGGGTCCGATCTTTCAAGACCCTCCGCAAGGCCAAAAATGTGCAAATTATTACGCCTATTGCGGTTTTCCAAATTTTTCACTTGCTGTTTGAGGTGCATGGATGGAACTTAGCTGGAAATAATTCGAACAGATCCAATGCGTTGTTCCATGTGAACAACCTTTTGTTCCATGTGTGACCACTTATCCTCAAGGTTTTGAAGACGGATATTTGTTTCTACAATGTAGGGTTTGAGAGCATGTGCTTCTTCAAGAAGTAACTCCATGGAAATTGATGTTGAAGAGTTAGAAGGTGTAGGTGGGTCTTTTTTGACGCGTTTACCAGAGACAGAAGATGAAGCAGAGGGAATCTTAGAAGATTGTTTAACAATATTGCGAGGCATATTAGGCGCCGCACCTTCAGCAGTAGAATGATCAGGGTCTACGTCTTCCATATTATCCTGTAAAATGCTGAAAGGTTTATAGTTGCTCCAATGAAGTACAGTCAAGAGAATTAGCACTACTACGAGTAGGGCGCACCTTTGCCATAAAATATGCACAAGAAAAAGCAGTTTCTCCAAACAAGTAGAATAAAATAGTCCACACTGCCTGGAAATGCTCACAATACCAAGAAAGTGTTCCTGTGACCAAACCTCCCTCAAAAAATGCTACACGATTAAAGGCACAAATGTAAAGTCACATAATGGAAAATTTACTTCATAAAAGAGACAGTTCGTGACCTGATCGCTTCTGGAAGTTATGAGGAGCAGTATATATTGTAGAAACAGCTGAAGAAATTAGGCGCCATGAGAAGTGGGAGGCTAAGTGGCATAAAATGCGAGAAAAAACAAAATGGTGGACGTGCGAAACAAAGCGCAGCCGAACAAGAAGAAAAAATGCAGGTAGCGCTCACTATTACATGGCTGAAAGGGCACCGCTGAACTTCATAGACGTTTTCCTGCGGGTGCGGGGTCCAAATAGTTGGGAATATTATCCGGAGGAGATCCGACCGCTCACCCCGTCATGGTGCTCCACATAGAGGCGGCCATATTCGCTGGCTCCGAAGCTACGTCCCATCAGCGATCTCCTCTTTGATATTGGCTAAATTAGATTACTGTAATGGTCTTTAATATTGGCCTATCTGAAAAACTACTCAACAGGCTGCAGGTGATCCAAAATGCAGCAGCGGCTTTTGTTGGGTATCCCTAAACATTCGTCAGTCAGAAATCCGCTGTATACACTGCACTGGCTCCCAGGAAGGATCTGCATTATCTTCAAAGCATTACCTACAGAGCACTCCAGAATACAGGTCCTATCTAGTTGAGGCGCCTGCTGTACTGGTATACTCCGAAAAGGCATTTACGCTCTGAAGGAGCTAAATTGCTAGGAACTCTGAGAATCTTCAAGGCCAGATGGGGTGGCAGTAGCTTCAGGGCAGCTGTCCCCAAGACACCTCCGGGTATTCGTGCGCTTAACAAATCTGTTAACATAACATACGTGAGTAATCGCCTTCTGTACTAAATTTGAGTTAAAAAAACAAACAGTGTTGTTTGAATCTCATGTGCCGGAAGTTGTTTTGCCCCCATCTTCCTGGGGATCTCGATCAACTTCTGTAAAATCTTAAATAAGTAAATACAACTTTTGCACCTCACACCTATCCTCCTCTCACACTGACTACAGTTTGCACACGAGCATCATACATACACCATAGTGGAGTCAATCATCATGTTCTCACTCAAACGCCATGTGGGTACCCTGTCCACTGCTTGTTAGTATGTAATGGGTAGGTGTTTCAACACTCCTCCCTGCTCTTAGTCATTAAATTACTGCCCGTGCTGGCTGAGGGGTGCACACAGTAGTTTAGAAATGAACCACCAAGAGCCATGGAAGTGAGTGGCCTTATTTATCCGAACACTTTGTGCGAGCAGTAAACTGCCTTATAGTATATCTATTCTCAACAACCTGGCATCAGCATATTTGTGTGACGTCTATTCACACGCATTCATGTACTAATCAAAAAAATTAAACCTGCCAATCACTAATTTAAGACCATTTCCTTTAGCTTATATGCTTCTTCGATGCCTCTCTTTATTTACATTAGTCTCTATACAGGTCAAAGTATTGAACATTTAGCATGTTTTTATTTTTATTTTAAATGTAAGAGCACTGTGTGTAATCAGCATCAAAAACAGCAAGGCGGTGGTGTTTTCAAGGGAAAAGGAGGGTGAGAAACTAATACAGTACAGCGCACCACTAATATTGTGTAAGTGCACACCAACAGCCACTTCAAACTGCGGGTAAACAGCACCCACAACACAAGAGGATATGTGCTGTTTGCAGAGTGGACAGCTGGGTTCCGTGCTTGTTTGTGGGGACAACACTAGCACCGTGTGCATCTGCGGAGGTGCTGAGACTACCTGTGTTTGTGTTTATTCAGCTCTGTGGGCTGCAACTCCCTGGCAGGCACCACCTTTGCTTTTCACTATTTATCATAAGACACGTTACATGCAGGTTACACCGGTACGGAGTGAAGGAGAGAGCAGGGACAGAGGAGATCTGCGGTGGATGGCTAACAAGCAACACGGGCGCAGGGCTCAAGCAGCGAAGGGGGAGGAGGCTAGGGGAGCTGCATGCATGCAAAACTGGGAAATCCTCTCTCTGAAGGCAGAGAAAGAAAATAACGAGGCGCTCAAAAACAGCATCTGACATTTGACTTGGGTCTTTGAATGTTCAGCAAATGTGAGCAGATAACATTTACAGGCGTGACTCTCTCCCTTGGGCCGGAGGAGCTCGGAAATTAATTAATATTCACTAGCGGCCAGCATTTACGTTCTAGCCCCCACAGCGGGGGCCCAGCCATGGGTGCAAGCAGTAATGCACTTCAGTGCTGCTGTCAGACCGAGCACCATAAAACAAGTGATTGTCCGGTGATTCTGTGCAAATTACTTAATCACCCCATGCCTACCAAATAAGGACTGTGTCCTTGTGTAATGTAACTGGTAACCTTCGGATCTGGTTTGTGCTATATTACACTACAAAAAAAACAACACCTGATCTGCAATAGCCAGATGGTAGGAGGGAAGAGAGGCCATCATACGCTACTGTGTGGTGGCTGACCAAAACGCTCTGAGTGAAATCACCAGAAAGAGAGCTAAACACACAAAGGAGGGACTTTTACAGAAATGCACCAATAAGAAGCCAGCATTTCTGAATGCCACAGATAGTAACTAATGTCAATCAGTGGGTTTGCCAAACCCCACAGAAGAGATATAACCGGTTGATCGAAGCTCAACCTAAAAACTGCCTCACCTGACCCTATTGTCTTATAGACTATCCCAGTGCTTCAGTTGTTTAAAAAAAAAAAAAAAAAAAGTAAGTGCCAGGGTCCTTTTTACCAGGCCACTGCAGCTAGCACCACCCATTGCCCCTGCCAGCGCTGCTAAAGACAGTACCAACACAACTATTAACTACCAGGTTATTCCAGGCTACTGAAGGGTATAAGAACCAAGTGTGTGTCAGTTATTATTAATTTTTGATGTATATTGAATGATTAGACAAGTGTTTTTGTGCTCATCTCAAAAATAGCCAAACAACGCCACCGTGGACTGTCATAAGAGCCTTGTTGACAATTAAATCCTGATGCAAGCAGCATAAACCACTGGCTTAATTAAGGACTGAAATGTTCTAACATTCAGTAATGCAAATTAAAAAGTCCTTACCCCTTTTATCCCTAAATCGACCAACAACATATGCTGTTAGACTTGGCATCTTTTGACGTGTTTGCCCTGTCTTTTTTTGCTTTCTGACCTCCCGGTTTTGACTCTGTTTCTGCTGGTTTAGTGTCTCTGCGCACTTTCTCACTGCTGTTCAGTGTTAAAGTGCAAGTGCTTCTGTTGTAAATGATGTTATGGATTGCTGTTTCCATGATTGGCATATTTGATTTACTGGTGAGGCCCTAGTAAAGTGCACTGAGAGTGCCAGGGCTGGTAAATCAAATGCTACTATTGGGTGTGCAGCACTGGTTGCGCCACCCACAGAAGTAGTCCTGAAAAGGTAACTCAGACCTACCTCTGCAGGGTCTGTGCACAGTTTGTAACTGCCATGTCGACCTGGCAAGTGCACCCACTTGCCAGGCCCCAACCTTCCCTTTTTCTACAAGTCAGTCACCCCCTAAGGTAGGCCCAAGGTACCCCTGTAGGCAAGGTGCTGTGTATGTTAGAGGAGGACATGTACTGCTGTGTGTGACATGTCCTGGTGGTAAATTACAGTTTATTTTGTTTTCACCATTGCAAGGCTGCCTGTTCCCATAGGACAGAATGGGGAGTTTGTTTATAACATCTTACAAACATAACTGGCCCTGGGAACAAGGTAGGAAAATAAAGTTTAGTATGCCTGAACTCAGAATGTTAAAATGCATCGTTTAGTGAGGATGGTTTTTACATTCTGTGTTTGAAAATACCACTTTTAGAAAGTAGGTATTTTGTTGCCTAACCATCCAGTGTGCCTCTGCTAGGTTTGTGTATTGCATGTCTGGCTTTTGGTGGACGGGCTGGAGAGGGGCAGCGACTCCAGAAGTCTGATGGGTCAGGGCTGGGCAGAATAGACCTCCGTTGCAATTAGAGTAGTGGGAGGAGATTTCCTTCCACCTGAATGGGCCTGGTCTATCATGGTGCTGTCCTAGGAAAGAAGGATGCTGAACATGCCATACAGAGCCAGGGTGAAGTTGAGAAGCAAGATGACGGTCGCGTAGGGATCGCCAGCAGCAGCATGCTGACCTTTGGATGCATGGAGATGGAAAACTAACCTTTAAAAATGTCTGTGACTTCAGGTGTTCTACATCACTACTTGGAGACGATGGTGCTCGCACACGAGTGGTAATAGCTTTGAAAAACCTCGCAGATATCTGGCAGCAGTCACCCTATTTCAGTCGGGCTGCTCTCTCTGCCGCGAACCAGTCGGAAGGATGGAACCGAAAACTGCCTCAGTGGCTCCAAGAAGGTCAAACAGCCCGTTCCTCCATCCAGGTGGGCACGGCATCGCAGGACGAAGAACCCACAATCTCGCTGTCAGGACGATGAGCCACCCAGGAGCCAGAGACCGAGTGGAAAGGGAAAGGTGGGGCAGCTAGCAGTTCACGTCTGGCTGGCCTTACTGTTGTTGACCTCCTGAGGGGGTCAGGGCAAAGGAGTAATCTGCAGGAGGAGGGGGCAAGCGATGTGCAGAGACTGAGGAAAATAGCAGAGGTAGCAGCAACAGCAACAACATTGCTAGACGGCTCCGGTACTTGCTCCCAAGTAAGGGGTAAAATCGCCACTTCAGAGATCACCGCTGTGGATCTCTATTACTCAATCTCCCCAAGAAAACAGTGACTTAACGGTGACAAACAATCACTCCCACAGTTTGGCAGAGGGGATAAGCGTGAAGACTGTGGCAAAAGAACATGTGGGGGAGAGTAAGGGGGGTTGTAGGGACTTGTTTAAAAGAAGATGTAAGTACAATGCAGAGCAAGCAGGCACTGGGGGCCACATCTGACCAGCTTGATAGCAACCCTCCTGATTCCGTAAGTAGTAAGCTTCTAGACCAGAGTAAAAGATCTATCATGGAGTCTCTAGCTATACCTGGATCACAGCGGGGGGGGGGGGGTGAGGCTGCCAAATCTGAGATAAGTGATTGCTTTTTATCACTGTCAGATGCAGCAGAATGGTCTGGGGAAGACTCAAACAGCACCTCCAATTTCAGTGAGAGTGATGATGATCATGAAGAAAACGGAAAGGGCAGAAAAGGCAGTATTATGACCACTCGCAAGATAGACAAAAAATCAAGCCGAAGAACCTTAAGGGGGAAAGACCTAGCCTGGGACTATACACCCACTAAGCATCTGGCCGGTCCCCCCTATGTGACTTTGCAGGGGACGGGCGGCTCAGACTCCCCTACATTGGATGCTATTTATCAAGCAGTTTCAATGCATCATGAGGAGACACGCCAGGATAGCCGCAAAGCGCAAACTGCACTAAGGAAAGTTCAAGGAGTGGTCAGGAAGTTGACCAAGGTATGTAATACTATTGGAGATCACCTTACAGATCTCGTGACAAGAACCACTATAATGGAGACAGATCTTGCAGCTACCAAGAAACAAACGATGGACCATGAAGCGCGGTTAGTGGACATACAGGGGAAGCTGGTGGATTGAGAGAATCGCCAGAGGCGCAACAATCTTCGTCTGCTTCTCTGGGTAGGGGTGCGGGGAGTATCTGGGGAGGGTGGGTGGCTTTGGGCTAGGGGAGCTCAGGGGTGGCATTGCAGGGGAGGGAGGGGATATAAAACTGAAAAAACACTCAGAGCAGGTCCTAAATTGTTTCGATAAATTTTATTTTCTAAAGAATTAAAATCCAAAAAAGACATAATGAAGAACAGCCACATTTGTTCTGAATATGATACAAATGGCTAACATTACGATATGCTCAATCAATGTGGGGGGGCTGAATGAGAGATCAAAATGGGCAAAGGTGGTAGAGTTTATGCGGGTAATAGCCCCTGATTTGATATGTATGCAGGAGACACATATTCCCTGGGAAAAAAAGAGTACTAATGACAATGAGAGGGTATAACTTATTGGTATGTTCTACACAGATAACTAATATTCGTGGGGTTGCCATATTAGCCAAACCACAGATAGGGTTGGTTAAACGGAAGATGATGGATGCGCAAGGTAGGGGGGCATTAGTCAAGCTTGAGGCAGGATTTGCAATATGTGTAGTTTATGCATCAAATCAGGATGACCCAAGGTTATTTGAGGACTTCGAAGTTGTGCTAGCATTATGATCACAGCCACTGATCATATGTGGAGACTTTAATATACATCACAAAACTGTTTTTCAGCAGGGACAACAATATCAAGGGAGGAAACCTTGTGTACATACATAGTGCATTAATGTCCCTTATGAACAGTCACTGGCTGGTAGATCTATGGAACCATCAACATTTTAATGATGCAGGATATACCTATTGTTCTTGCCCACATAAATATGTTCGTCTCGATTATTTTTTAGTCCCAACAATTTTATTAGGGAAAAGCAGGATCAGGAAACTCCCGAAGGTGGTTTCAGATCATAATCCATTAGTTTTGGAGTTTGGAATCCAAGTAACTGTCAAACAACGTAGAAAATGGACTTCTGATAGGAAGCTACTTGTGAAAGCTACGTTTGTTGAGCACATTAGTAGTTGGCTGCAGGGGTTTTATGGCTTTAATAGATATAGTGACTCCTGTACCATAGTATGGGACACCTGTAAGGCTGCCCTGCGAGGAGAGATTATTAGCTTTGTCGCCCAAGAAAGGAAACCCTTCCAGGCTGAAAAAGCAAGATTATTGAGGGAGTTGGCACACAGAGCAAGAACATGTGTGGCAGATATTACAGGGCAGTGGGATGGGGTGGCTCAAACCCAACTTAATATTATCACCTTGAATGCAGAGATTAATAGCTGGGTAAATCAAAGAATGGCTGAGGAATACCAAATGCATAGGACCGAGGCGTATGAATTTGGAGAGTCAGTTGGTAGAGTATTAGCTTTACGTACAAGACAAAGGGAAGCTAGAAACAGGATAGCCTTGATACAAAAGAATGATAGAGCTTATACTAAAACCAGTGATATACATGGGGTATTCCAAGGATTTTATCAGGATCTATATAAGGGGGAGGATGGCCCACCTTTAAAATATTCTTCAAGCTATCTCAGAAAGGGATCTTGGGATGGTCTTGGACCAATCCACTAGAGCAGAACTGGAGGCAGAAGTAACGTTAGAGGAGGCTATGGTAGCCATACAACACCTATTATTGGGGAACGCTGCTGGGCCAGATAAAATACCTATGGAATTTTATAAAATACTCCAACCCCAACTAGCTCCTATCTTACTAGATTTGTTTCTGGAGGTACAGTATACTGGGAATCCCCCAGAATCATGGAAAGGAACCAACATGGTGATATTCCCTAAAAAGGCAAGAACCCGGATGACGCAGCCTCATATAGACCAATCTCGCTGATAAATACAGATGTCAAGATCTATTCTAAAATCTTGTCAACTCAGTTAGGTAGAGTCATAGCTCATCTAGTTTCTCCATGGCAACATGGGTTTATACCTGGTAGGGGGACCTCGGACCATATAAGGCGGGCAATCACTCTATTTAACATCGCAGCCAGAACGGCTGGACGGATGGCTATGGCTCTACTTGATGCCGAGAAGGCTTTTGATTGAGTGGATTGAAGATTTTTATGGGAGATATTAGCATTAAAGGGGTTTGGCCCCCAAATAATCACTGCGATTAAAGCCATGTATTCCTCCCCATATGCTCGACTTCAAATAATGAGAGAAGAGTTGGATGTTAAAAGGGTTTCGAAGGGAACTAGGCAGGGTTGTCCGTGCTCCCCCATCCTATTTGAGCTCTCTATAAACCCCTGATAGAAAAAATCATAATCATGGGATAAGTCCTATAATCAACGAAGGATATGAGACTAAGGTCCTCGCCTATGCTGACGGCATTGCTGTCGTCACTACATACCCTGAAGGAGTAATTAGGGAAATAGAAATCATGGCAGAAAACTTTGGCAAAATCTCAGGCTATTCTCTGAATAAAAGTAAAATGCAGGTTATTTGTACAGAGAATCTGACCTTTCAAAATTCTCGCAGTGTCGGCTGTATATTTAGGAGTTCGTATCAGCCCAAAAATAAATACGATAGCAAAAATAAATGTTGATCCTTTAATGGGGAAAATGTCTGGTGATTTAAAATGAATAAATGTGCTGCACTTATCAATTATTGGTAGGACTAATGCCATAAAAATGACCATGCTGCCTAAGGTTTTATATTTCTTTCGATCGTTACCAGAGGCTATTGATGAAATAATATTAAAGACCTTGGATGCTATATTTATTAATATTATCTGGCAGTATGGTGAGGTTAGACGCTCAATGAAATACCTTTCTTTACCGCAAAGACGGGGGGGCTTGGCAATGCCTAATATTAAACTGTATTACTGGGCGGCCTTTGTACAACAAATGCGCATTTTACTTGAAAATGAGGGGACAGATCAACGGAGTTGTGATAGACTTCCAAAAATTTATGAACTTGTTTTGGGAAGAAGGGCTGGTGGGTTATTGTTGCGTCAATTGGAGCCAAGCTAATATAAAAAAGTATGTTTTAAAACTATATTTTGTGCATGGAAGATATGGAGTAAACTATGTAAAGTTATGAATTTCCCTAAATATAACCGCTATACTCCTTTGTAGCGCTCCTCTGTTCTTCCTATACCTTTTTATGATGTAATAGGTAGACAGTGGGAGCGCTGTGGTATAACAGTAATAGGAGATATATTCCAGCGATATATTCCAGTTAGGCCAGCTACTTCCTTTTAGCATTATACAGCAAATAATTGGTATCTCAGAGTCAGTATTTTAAATATATGCAAATCAGAGAATTTGTGAATAGTACCAGGGAGGTTATAAATACTGATGAAATATCCTTGATGGAGGTAACTATCCATGATGAATGTAAAATTAAAGAGATATATAGCATTATTTTAGAAAATCTCCCGGATGTTCTTGAAAAAACGGAGACAAGCTGGGCTAGGAAGCTTGGTGACCCCGATGTTGATGTAGATAACGCTTGGGAATTAGCCGCAAAATTGTTTATATCAGCAAGTTTAAAGGCGCAACATTTTAAAACATTGTTTAATTTATATTTTACACCAGCTAAACTCTTTGAATGGGGAAAAAGAATAGATAAGTGCCCTAGATGTCTAGAAGGCCCAGCCACATTGACCCACAATTTTATGATTGTACTAAGTTAATATCTTTAAAGAATCTGATGGAATTATTTTGGGTAGGATTATTCGGAAGCAGGGTTGAAGTTAGCCAAAGGCTTATGATTCTGGGATGTGATAATAATATGAATCTTATTCTTAACACAACACAGACATATTTTACATTTATCTCAGTTGCAGTCGCTAGGCTATTAATCGCTGTCAGGTGGAAGGACTCGGATCCTCCCCCATTACAGGCCTGGCTAGCTCGACTGCTGGCTGTATATAAACAGGAGATGCCTCTTTACGAATGTAGAGGTAAGTGAGCAAGGAAGCTGGGGTAAAAGATCTGGTCCCCCATTATAGATTGGAAAGATAATGTGGACCATACAGCAGATCAACTGGGTTGTTTTTTATATAACCATTTTATTTTATCAATAATAAATACTAAATGAAGGGAGGACCCCTTGGTTTTTATTCAGAGTGGTAAAACCGACATCGCCATCGCTATCCCAGAGGGCTACAAGATCGTCCGGAGGGACCGCACCGCCAACCAGATGGGAGGAGGCATCGCCATCATCCACAGGAACACCATCCGTCTCACGACCAGCACCGACAACACCCTGACCACCGCCGAACACCTGCATTTCCAGATCCACACCGACCCGAACACCACCCTCAGAGGCACCCTGATCTACCGACCTCCGGGACCACGCACCCAATTCAGCGAGGACATCGCCGACTTCGTCAGCCCGCATGCCCTCCCCTCCGCTGACTACATCCTCCTGGGGGACCTCAACTTCCACCTGGAGAACAACAACGACCGCAACACCAGCACCCTGCTCGACAACCTCGCCAATCTTGGACTCAAGCAGCTGGTGTCCACCCCCACCCACCTCGCCGGACACACACTCGACGCAGTCTTCTCTTCCTGCACAGACATCGACTTCAGCCACGCCACAGAGCTTCAATGGACGGACCACAGCTGCGTCCACTTCACCTTCAAGAGAACGACGACCCACCACCACCAGCAACAGGCCGCCCGCAGAAGCTGGAACAAGATCACAGCAGACCAGCTCGCCACCTCCCTGAGCCAGCACCCTCCTGCCAGCTCAGCAAACCCCAGCCAGGCCGCCGACAACCTCACGAAGTGGATCAGCATCTGCGCGGACGAACTCGCCCCGCTGAGGACCCCGCCCAGCAGACCCGGCAGCAAGAAAGCCCCGTGGTTCACCGACAAACTCAAGAGCTCCAAGAAGAACTGCCGAGCCCTCGAGAAAGTCTGGAGAAGGGAACCTACACCGGACAACAGGACCACCTTCAAGCTGACCACCCGGAAGCACCACCAGCTGATCCGCGCCGCCAAGAAAACTGCATTCAAGGACCGGCTGGACAACAACGCACACAACTCCAAGGAACTCTTCAACATCGTGAAAGAGCTATCCAACCCCAGCGCAGGAAACAACGACATCACCCCATCGCAAGACCTCTGCAACTCCCTCGCTTCATACTTCCACAACAAGATCGCGGACATACACAACAGCTTCAACAACCAACCAACGCACACCAAGACCGAACAACCACCCCCCACCACCACCCTCCACGCCTGGACCCCGGTCAGCACCGAAGACACCATCCGCACGATGAACTCCATCCACTCCGGATCACCGACCGACCCCTGCCCTCACCACGTCTTCAACAAGGCCGACGCTGTCATCGCACCCCACCTGCGAGACATCATCAACACATCCTTCAACACCGCCACCTTCCCTGAGAGCTGGAAGCACGCCGAACTCAGCGCTCTACTCAAGAAACCCACTGCGGACCCTACCGAACTCAAGAATTACCGCCCCATCTCGCTCCTCCCATTTCCTGCCAAAGTCATCGAGAAGACCGTCAACAAGCAGATGGCCGCCTTCCTCGAGACGAATGGATCCCTCGACCCCTCACAGTCCGGCTTCCGAGCCAATCACAGCACCGAGACCGCCCTCATCGCCGCCACCGATGACATCCGAGCCCTGATGGACAACGGAGAAACAGCGGCCCTCATCCTCCTAGACCTCTCCGCGGCATTCGACACTGTCTGCCACCGCACCCTAGTACAGCGCCTCAGCAACGTCGGAATCCTGGACAAGGCGCTGGAATGGATCATCTCCTTCCTCGAAGGAAGAACACAGAGAGTCCGCCTACCACCGTACAAGTCAGAGGCCACCGAAGTCATCTGCGGCGTCCCTCAAGGATCCTCACTGAGCCCCACCCTCTTCAACGTCTACATGAGCCCCCTCACGGCCATCGCACGCCAACACAACCTCAACATAATCTCCTACACCGACGACACCCAGCTGATCCTCTCCCTGACCAACGACCCCGCCGCCGCCAGAGCTAACCTCCACGAAGGGATGAAAGTGGTAGCCGAGTGGATGACGACCAGCCGCCTGAAACTGAACTCGGACAAGACGGAGGTCCTCATCCTGGGCTCTTCACCCTCCGCCTGGGACGACTCCTGGTGGCCTCCCGCCCTGGGCATCGCACCCAAACCGACAGACCATGCACGCAACCTGGGCTTCATCTTGGACTCCTCCCTCTCCATGACCAGGCAAGTCAACAACGTCTCCTCGGCGTGCTTCAACATCCTACGCATGCTACGGAAGATCTTCTGGTGGATCCCCACCGAGACCAGGAAGACCGTCACCCAGGCCCTCGTCACTAGCCGACTGGACTACGGCAACGCCCTCTACGCCGGTACCACCGCCAAGCTCCAGAAGAGACTCCAGCGGATCCAGAACGCCTCAGCCAGACTTATCCTCGACATCCCACGAACCAGCCACATCTCCGGACATCTGAGAGACCTTCACTGGCTCCCCGTCAACAAAAGAATCACCTTCCGCCTCCTCACCCACGCACACAAAGCCCTACACGACCAAGGCCCGAGCTACCTCAACAGCCGAATCAACTTCTACGCTCCCAAACGCCACCTCCGATCAGCCAACCACGCCCTCGCCGCCGTCCCCCGCATCCGAAGAGCGACTACAGGAGGAAGATCCTTCTCCTACCTGGCCGCCAAGACCTGGAACTCCCTCCCGACCGACCTGCGCCTGACCCAAGACCACCTCTCCTTCAGGAAGAAGCTGAAGACCTGGCTGTTCGAGCAGTAGCGGCACCCCCCCCCCCCCCCCACCCCCAGCGCCTTGAGACCCTACGGGTATGTAGTGCGCTCTATAAATGTCATTGATTGATTGATTGATTGATTGATGTTTCAGGATAAAGGTAGCACTGATTTTATTGTGCTGTATTGAAGAAATCTATATGAAATATATTAATCAAGTCTGTTCTTAATACTATTATTTATTGTATTGTGTATATGAGATCTGAATTGTGTAAATGATATTTATGTATAACAACAATCTGTAAATGCTCTGAGTTAAAAAAAATAAAAAATGAATGAGCCTGGTCTCCACCCCCTGCCAGGAATCTGCACCAGTGAGGACAGAACTGGTTTTGGCTGGGTACAGACATTCTCTACCTAAAGAGATCAAAGGGTTTGATGGTATAAATATTTGGGCCCAGACCCCAGAACTTTAGAACTCTTTTGGACCAAGAAGACTGCGACGAAAAAGAGCTGGAGAAGTTGTGAGGAGGAACTACCACTTTGCTGTGTGTTTTGCTGTGTTGGCATAACATGGCTGCTTCTGTCTTGGGTAGTGTAAAGATGGACTTGAACTTTCTGCAAGCTCTTTTTGTGAGTTTCTCCAAGGGCTTGAGGTAGAGCTTGCCCCCTGTTCAAGAAGTCTCAGGAACGGCAAAGACTTCAAGTTATTCAGCCCTCAGCACTGAGGACTGTGTTTCTTGTGCAGCAAAAGAAGAAAAAGCAACCCTACAACGTTGCTGCCAACTCTGTGTCCTGAAGGCACCGCAGAGGGCACTGCTGCAACACTGCATCACAACCCTGGTCTCACTGGCGCCGGCTGCTGACGCCACCACCAAGCCGCTGTTTGCACCGCTACCTGTGGGCACCGTACTCCACACCGCCTCACTTCACATTGTCACCTTGGTATCCCTGACGATGCCGTTTCACGCCAACATCGATGCCGCTGCTTGCGAAGTGGTTTGAGGGCGCCGCTCGTAAGTTACACAACACACCGTCCTCATCCCACACCCGCAACTTTGGCCTACTGACACCGGCGCCATCGGCTCCAGTTCGTCAGTGGACGACAGCGCTTCAACAAGGACAACACCGCTGCTTGCACCGTGACGTGACGAGCACCGCATCCCTTCGCACTGCGACCCTGGTCTAACCGATGATGCAATCTGATGCCGCCACCGAGCCGCTGCTTGCACCGCGACATGAGGGCATGGCATGCCGCACCACTGCACTTTGCACCCGACACCTGCGCTCCTGACTTCAACCGCGAGGAGTTTGATCTGCAAAGCGTGTGACTTCAAGGACCCGACGACTTCTGCACCGACCTCCGGAACGGACGCCTGCAAACACCGTGGTTTCGGAGCTCAACGAAAGGTCACCGACGCCCTGCATTTCTAAAGGTACTATTTTGCGGGTCTTCCAGACACCGAAGCTGGCACGTGACGCCGCGGTCAGCCGGAACAGTTTGGATTTGTTGTTCACGTTGCCATGATAGTCCCAGACGGAGCTGTCGACTTCAAGGAACTTTATTACAAGTTCATTTTGATAACTGAAGATTTCTAAGTACTGTTTCGTGGATTTTTAAAAAAACATTTTTGCTTCTTGTCTTAAGTATATACAAATATTGGATATTTTTCTAAACTGGTGTGTCCTTTTGTAGTGCTTACACTGTGTTACTGTTGGTTATGTGCAAATGCTTTAAACACTGCCTCTAAGATAAGTCTGACTGCTCGTGCCAAGCTACCAAGGGGGTGAGCAGGGGTTATTTTAGGAATGTAACTCCCTGATTTTGACTAGAAGGAAGGGTCCCTACTTGGACACGGTGCAAACCATTGCCAACTAGAGACCCCTATTTGTAATATGGGCCACTAGTCACCTTTTCTGATGCACGGGTCCTCCCTTCATGCTGACTGTGCAAACTCTAGGCTAGAAGCTTAAACAATCCTTTTCATCTCTCCCACAACTGGTCATAAAGGTCCTCAATATTCTGTACATATCAAAGATCACCTTCCTCTTCCTGGTCCTCTCAGCCAACCTTCCAGCCTGACCTTTAATATCCTAACCCTCATACACTTCCAGGACTTACAGGTCCTCCCCAGCATCCCAAAACTATGGTTCCTCATGGGAATTGATGTCTACCAGCTCACCTGGGCCTTACACCCCAAGATGGCTTGTGGACACAGTGATCTAAGGCTCACCTACCTGTATTTTCCCAAATCAAGAATCTTGCCTCATAAATATTGAACCAACAACTCCGGCATCTAGAAAAACCGTTCACTGATGCTGTTTCTCTACCCCATGCTAAATTCCCAACTAGCATAACATAAGGCTCTCCAAGGTCTTTGGTACGCCCAAAATACCCAGGTTGAAGTCCCTGAAGTACAAATGCAACCCATTTTATTTTTAAAACACAATCCTTATTAAGATTTAATCTCAGCAGGCACTATACAGATTGAAAACCTAATGCTTAGCAATTTATAACATTAAGCCGTAGTGGGGTCCTGCATTGGCTAGACAGTAGGGCTGTTTCAGATGTCTTGTTCTACAGTGTTACTGTTCGTCCTAGCGATATAAATATATTGGGTTAGACTGCTGCTAGGGAGATTAACTAACTAGTACAACATTGAGAGGCCAGGTCAACGTTCAGCAGCTAGTGATGCTGTCAAGTAGGAGACATATAGTATTCTCTAATGCAACGATTGGTAATGCCAATTAGGGAGAGACGTGGATACGATGGCAGGGTAGAGGCCAATATAATGAAGCCGCTAGTATGATTGTGGTTCTTGGCTATCGGAGGGGGTATGAGGTTCTGTGGTCTCTATGGGTTGATAGCTGGGGTGGATGTCATTCTAGACCAGTGCTTTCCAAAGTGTGTGGCGCGACACGGTAGTGTGTCGCCTCCCACCTGTGGGTGTGTCGCGCGCCGATGACGTCTGCATCCAGATTTGGGTGAATGCTTTTGCATTCGGAATCAGTGATGCAGTTCGGCGTAGGCTAGGCGGAGGAAGGAGAAGCGTCATGCGAGCGTGAGCCCTTGTTCCCTTTCCGGCGGTGACCTCTGATCCCCAGGTAAATGTCCATAATTTTCTGTTTAGGCCCCCAGGATGAAATAAAACCCCTTTTCAGATGCGCGAGCGCGCGGCCTTCTCCCTTTGCCACGGTGACCTCTGCTCCCCACGTAAATGCTTCAAATTGTCAAACTCTGTTTAGGCCCCAAGATGAATTAAAACCAGTGGTCGAAGTCCCCTACTTTTCTTTTTTTAGAAATGTGTCCGGGACGGCAGAAATAGCGAAAGCTTATAGGTAACTTTCGGCCATTCATGGCCGTGAGGGGACGGGCGGTGTGGGCATAGAAGGAAAAGGACTCTCTCTCTCTCTCACTTCCTTTTTGTCCGCTTCCACTCTGCAGCTGGCAGCTTCCCCCATCTCTCTCACGTCTTCCCCTTATTCGTATTGCCTCTCTTTCCCCTTATTGCCTCTCCTTCTGTGCGTGTCCTTCTCTGTTGCTGAAAATCCGACTTTTACTCTCTCTTTCCTTTATTTGTTTCCCTGTGAAATGGATCCAAAAAAAGAAAGGAGCCCTTTTGCAGCAAATGTCTGTAATGTTTTGATGGCGCTCCTCATAAAGAATATAGTAGTTCTTTATTTGTAGCCTGAAGATAAACTGCGGGCATCAAGGGCCCAGGAGCACGAAGACCTGTAGAGTTCAAACAGACTCAACAGAGTTCCGAACTAGAACTGGCTGGCTGCAAGTGCCGGGGTTGAAGCCAGAGGTCCCACAGTATTTGTTGAACTGGTCGTTCGACGGGGAACACATCTTTTGGCTGCAAGTAAATTAAATGCTGGGAAGGCACAGCAAAGGCTATGGGCGTTCTTCAATCAGCACCTCAAATTGTTTTTTCAGAGGGAACACTACAGGGCAAACAGCAAAAACGAATCTTCAGACACCTGCACCTTTTCAGAGACAGTAGGAGCAATGTCAATAGCAGTCACCCCGGGGGCACTCTTGAGGAGTGTTCCATAACAACAAAAATGGGGGTAGGGGCAAAGGAGGTGCCAGTAAAGGTGCCTTTCCCACCAAACAATGACTCTTGCTTCACCCCAATCATTTAACACCTGGAAGGCCCCAGTACTTCCAATCTGCATGGCGATAGATCACAAACACCCTGGTACTGCACTTAGTTTGGCAGGGCTATTGCCTATTACTACTCCCCCAACGCAAGTACATTCTCAGTGGGGAACATCTTCACCTGCTGCAAGAGGTTCCAACAGTCCTTCATAAGTGCGCAATCGAACCATTACCACGCTGACAGTAGGGCAGGAGTCTATTACCTATACTTCCTCATCCACAAGAAAGATAGCACACTTGGATCTCTTCTAGATCTGAAGCCTCTCAACATATACATCCTCTCAGAATACTTTCATATTATAACACTGCAGAATGTCATACCTTTCCTCCAGCAAGATGACCACATGGTGGGTGTAGATCTCATGCATCTCACGAACACGCCTACTTTCACATAACAATCCATGCAGCCCATCGGTGGTACCTGAGATTTGCTGTAAGTGCCCAGCATTATCAGTTCAGGGTGCTACCTTTCAATGTCACCTCCATCCCAAGTTTCTTCACCATGTGGCTGGCGGTTGTCGCCGCACAGATAAGGAGGGGGCATCCACTTCTTTCCTTTACTGGATGGTAAGCTGCCAAAGAGTGTAAATCTCAACCAGTCCCTGCAGCACACTCAAGAGACCATTTTGCTTCTCCACAATCGAGGATTCACCATAAATGCAGTCAAGTCTCATTTGCAACCGCTCCATATAAAGCCTTTTGCAGGAGCAATTTTCAATGCACAAACAGCAAAGTGTTGTGTAGTTCCTAACAACCCATAGGACTTGCGCATTGTTCGGGCAACTTCAACTAAGGGCGTGGTATCAAGGCTGATTCCACACAACTTCGCCGGATATGTTGGCCTATAGACCAGCTAGCTCATAGTGCCACCGTAAGCCCCCCCCCCCCCCCCCCCCAACCTACCAGGGAGCAAATGGTTTCTAGCAACCACTGAACATGACATCCTTGATTCCTCAGGAATCGTGGAAACAGTATAGAACCTTTCACTCAGTCATGCTCACTTATTTTCAGAGACATATACAGAGAATACACAGTGGGATGTTTTCAAAAATATTTATTGAACCAATGCTATCCTTGCATAAAATACGTGTGCTGCAATGATGACAGAAGCAGATAAACGTGATTACAAGCACCAACAGCGTAAATAGTAAATATAGTTCTACCATGGTGCATATTACGTCACTCAATGCTTTTGTTGTGTTGCTAATAACTTTGGCCCCGTTTGACAAATCTCCTCAAAGCATTTTAAAAGAGTGCTACTTTTTAACTAGGGTGCGAATGGAAAGTTTTGGCCTATTTATGAAGCGGGGGCCTAGGAAAGCGGCAGAGGAGTCCCAAAATGTGTTTTTCCCATTCATTTTTCCATGGGAAGTTTAGACACGGGTATTCACTTCTTTGGGTCATATCTGTGTGTGTATGTGAGAGTGTGTGCTCGAGTCTGGAAATGTCACATATTTGTATGCACATTTATGCCTAGCAAACAATAACAGACCTGGGGCTGACCAGGCTTCTCCAAATTTCAGAAGATACTTTACCATTAGTGTGGATCATGTAGTCACAGACGCAAGCTGCCTCAGTTTGGCTTCTCTAATTCTAATCTAGACATTCATTTTTAAAGCTGCGCACTTGAAAAACCATGTTCAAATAACCTGTGTTACATGCTTACCATCCTATGACTGCTCTGTTACTTGTGCACTAAAGTGAGCCTTACTATATGCTGGATTGAGATGTTTGTGTATATAGCTGTAAAACTAGAGTTGGTCAGTTAGCCATCAAGGTAGTGTTGCGCTCTGGTTGTTTGTACGTTCCGAAAGTCACGTTTGAAGCAAGCTGTGTTTTTTTTGCTGTTAAGTAAATGCTTTGTTTATATTTCTAACTTTCAAAATTGGTTGAGATTCCAGCTCTGTGTTTACTGCTTACTCTTCCAGTGTAAATTCATTGTCATATAGCTGGGTCTGAGCTGAGGTGGCACAGTGAGCTAAAGAATGATTATGGATTAAACCCAGATCTGTGACTGGGGGTCAGTGTCTGCAAAGTTTCAGCGTTCCGTTCATCATCTTCTTGTGTTTGCTTCGTTGTTTTCTAGTCCAATCTTAAGTCTTTTGATATTATTGACTAGATCAGAACTAGATTATTGAAAGATAACACAGCTCGGGCAACCATTTGATTTCCTAACCATTTTTGAGGTTTCAGAAATGTGGTTCTCCAACTTAATTAGAATTTCCCATGGGCAATGTTGGCGTGGCTCTTCCACCTTCAATGTCATGTTTTTTCTTTTAAAAATCAGTTCAGTTCAGTTTAAAAGTCAATGAATGGTTTTCGTGAGATATGTTGTGTCCCCATACATTTTGATATAGTTACAATTTATATGGCATGTAAGTATTTGTCCTTATGTCTTATATCCGGTTAATTTTACCTCAAAGTACTGAATGGAAAAACATATCACTTGTCTTAATTTCTGTTGCCTTTTGGCATGCTGCAATGAGGAAAGCAGTCCCACCTGAGTTCAATGCGCAGAGACCGGCTGATAGGTTGAATGATAGTTTTACCACTCAAAATTCCCCCTTCCTGAACGGATTTTTGTATAACTCATATTCAGCAAGGCAACAGGTGGACTTTGTGCATGGTTGAAAGGGTTGGCAGTACGTGCACCCCCCCCCCTCCCTTTTTGTGCCGTAAATCACTGGGGCATGTGTCAATGTGTGCATGATTATATTCTTGTTTCAGGCCCAAACCTAACCTTCCTTACAACCAGTTTTGCCAGTCACTGTCTTTGTTAGAACAGATTCACAATTGCTTTATTAACCTTCCTGCTTTCTCAAATTTGCTTGGAAATGCACCATTTGGCCACTAATTTGTCAAAATTTTCTCGGGGGGAGCCCCCCTGAGGTGGTTTGGGCTCGTTCGCTGCACTCGCTCGCGTTACCGTGTCCCTAGTTGAAGATTCTCTAAAAGGTGTGTCACCCACATGAAAAGTTTGGAAAGCTGTGTTCTAGACGAAGATGTCTGAGAGGCATCCACAGTGCATCCAATTCGCTAGCAATGGGGTGTTTGTGGAGACCACGGGCCTCTTCTCTACAACGTGTGGTCCCCATAACCTCAGCACAATGGAGGAGATCCCGACTCCAGTCAACTAAAGGGTGATTGCAAGGGCTTTAAGTGGGATGAAAAAACTGGGGGTACTCAAGGGGGCGTGGCCAATGCAATTAAGGGCGTGGCTTAAAAACATGTAAGCTAAAAAACGGTGCTTAGCATAGTGTGCCCCCTGACTTGTATTTTGATGTTTCTGTCATTGCATCCAGATATGATGCAAAGAGTAACATCATACCTACAAGTCAGGACTATTAGCTTTGTCAATGGTTGTTAGTTGCATAAGATAAATAAGCAGCAACTATGGCTTGTATATAATATTGAAAAAGCTTCCACAACAATGTTGCTGCTCCTGAGTTACAAAAAGTGAAGGGGAATCCAGAGAGAAAATGGACTCTCTTTAAAGGATTTCCCTTTCCCTACAACGCTCACCTGGCATGACGCCATGCCGTAACTGCTCCACTAGTGAGAAGTGAGCAGTGTGAGCATGCGCACACCGATGTGCCTGCTGTCACTGCAGTCCAGAGAAAAATGGACTACCTGTGCCAGGGTACAAAACCGAGCCCAGTAGAGACCCGTTTCGAGGCCCCCTTTTAAAAGCTGCCAGTGCTCAGCAGTGGTGAGACCCGGCCCACTTAAAGCCCTGGTGATCGCTACTAACTGGTCATAGCTCATTTAGGGATCAGAAGTGCCAGGTCTGGAAAACTTAGGGTCATTTTGGCATTCTTCAGCTGCTTAAAGATTCCCAATGCAACGGCCTCCCATATGTCCAAGTTTGGGAAACCAGTTAGTTCTGCAATCTGTTGTAGGACTCCAGACCAGAAAGACAACAGATCAGGGCAACTGCAAAGCATGTGATAAAAGTCAGCCGACACGCCCCACAGCGGAAACAAGCTGCATTAGCTGTGGAGGGTTTGTGGTTAATTTTCCATAGAATAGGACCACTCCAGTGTGGCTCTCACTGGAGAACACCCATCCAGTATCATTATGCAGAAATTTGGGGACCTTGATGGGGCAATCAATAGCTGTAAGTCCTCGCTACAACCCCCTGCTTCGAGAGCTGAGCTTGGGGAGGCCACCTGCACCCTACACAGACATTTCATGCCCGATTGTCCTGATCACGTGCATGGCCCTCAAAATCAGGAATGAGGGCGGCATTTGATTGCAGAGAGAAGGGTGGTGATGGACGAGCCCTGCTCTATTTGCTGTATGCGGCACATTGGAACCACAGGGTCAACCACAATTTAAACAAACGCAAGGGTGCACCACTAGGTAACCTAGACAGCGAAACAAGAATCTTAAATCCGCGTTCACAAATATATTCTTCCAAGTTCTTCCTTTATTATTGTAATACAGATTTAAAATATGGTCAAGATGATCAAGAACAGCAGACGCGTTTCTTCCTTACAAAGGGCTTCTTCAGGGCGAGATAAATCTTTACACTTTTTAGGGCGAGAAGCAATCCAAGAAGTGAAGTTAACCGAAGATGCAGTATATTTTCGTCAGAATTTTTTATATAGTGGGCATATTGGCTCTTCACATTTATTAAGTTGAAAAAACGGTTCGAGTAGTCCAAGAGGTTGGAGCCCTTAATGATTGCAATTTGGTTGGAGACTTCAATATGTTTAGTTGGAAGTTCAATCAACACATTATCTATTATTTAATAAGGTCATTTCATGGTGAAATAATCCATGGTCCAAAACGAGTAAGTTTGCACAATCTCCACGACCCGCCAGAATCAGACGTCACGTCACTTCGTCACGGGTGTCAGGATGAAACCACAATTCCTGCAGGACCGCAGTGGCTGGCCGGGAGGCCCTGTATCAGTGGGCATGGCCGACTGCCTGGCGGCTCGGTGTGCCGCGGTGACCTGATGCCTGAGACGATGAAACCCCGGCGGCCTGATTGCACCCCTCTGCACAACCTTCTTATCCTGCCTGGTAGAGATCTACTGCTGCATGCTACTTGCTTTGGCGAACTGGACACCCCGTTGAAAAGGTCAGTGACATTGCAGCTTAGTCACGGACTGCCCTTCACAAAAAAGACTCAGAGGGCCAGAGCAACATAAAGTGATCATGCCCAATTCAGCACATAGGAGAATGACTCCTTTAATTTAGGGTCTGGGGGAAGTGCACAGAGGGCCAGCATACACCTCCACACACAGGAAAAAAAGAATCTTTACCTGGGAGACCATGGCTGCCACCTCCCCAATCGCCGAATCAGCCACAAGCACTGTGACTTCTTAGGAGTACGCCTTGGCTCGGTAGATTGTGGAAGACTTCTCACAATTATGATTTAGACTTTTCCCATCTCTACGGGGCCTACAGTGGCCCATACTAGGACTCTGGCTGATGAGGAGCAGATGCGCTGAATCCCCAATACAACCCAACTTGGAGTGACAAGCTAATATGTAGAGGCCTATGAACCGCCCGCTACCCACCCGACAACCTTCACAGGGGCCTCCTTTGCCTCTAGAGACAGAGCTTAGGGAAGAGCTTAAAACCATCACTGGTGGTGATACTCGCTAATTCCGTTGTCCGTCTCACAGGCCTTTTGAACCTAATTAGGAGTATCAGTGCTGGCGATCCAATAGCAAAGAACCCTGCACTTCCAGTGAGTGAAAGTGCTGAAACTGAATTCTTCGACAGGCAGCAGCCTTGTGACCACTTCCCTACTGTGGGTAGTGTTGGGGAGCCCTCTTCATTGCTTAAATATCTGACGGTGCATTGCTGACTGAGCCTTACCATAACCCAGCATCACATTGCTCTGCTCAGTGGCATACGCAGTCCCCAGGAGATCCTTCACTAGTAAGCACACCTTATCCGTAAGCACACCTTATCCGTCCCAACCTTGTGCCTAGAAATGAGTGCTGGACCATCTTTCACTGATGACATTGGAGGCTTGTCCGGATGCTGCACCTCCTTCATACTGCACCATTGTGAGGTTGTGAGCTTCTCTGCGGGGGCTCTGGAAAGCAAACATCGGTGATTGACAAAAGTCTCCAGCTCCGTAAACAGCACAACGCGCCTCTGGGCACCTGAGCTGCGGAACCACCACCATGAAGAAAGTGACCAGGAAGAAGGACCTAGACAGGGGAGCACCAACCCTGACTGACCCCGTTGATAATGCACCTGGCGATGGAGCAACCACCCCATGGGTGGTGCCCCCTGGGAGGCCTACTTTGCAAGGTATTCTGCAGGCCAACACCCCTTCAAGGGAATTACTAAAGACGAAGACTAATCCGCTGGAAGCGGATTTGGGTATCCTGAAAGATGACAGTCGAAGCCTGGCAGAGCGAGTCACCACGGCAGAGAAAACACTAGTGGAGATCCCAACTGTATTAATAGCAATGCAAGAGACTTGCGGTTATGGAGGAAAAAGCCCAGACACTTGAGCTCGGAGCAGAAGACGCAGAAAACAGGTTGTGGAGGAACATCCAGGTGATGGGGTGCCAGAGCTTGTGGAAGGGAGCAACATGCTGGACTACCTGGAGCTGTGGTTGCATGAGGAAGTGGTACCAGAGGGTCTGTCCCCCTTTGACACCCAGGAGGTGGCACATGGAGTTGCGGTGTGACCCCAGCTTCTGTGTGCACTGCCACAGCTGGTGGTGGCCAGACTAATGTACTATAGGAACTGGGATCACATCCTGGATCAGGCCAGAAAGAGAGGAGACATCAGAGTGGACAACAGTAAAATCATAATATTCCCAGACTTAACTAACGAAGTACAGAAACAATGCTCAACGTTCTGGATGATAAATGACGTATCTGCCAGATGGGCTTGACTTGCACCATGCTGCTCCCTGCCCGATTGCGGGTTGCAACTCCAAACAGGGTGCAGTTTTTCCAAACCCTACAGAATGTATGGGAGTGGATTGATCGCCATCCGCAGGCCGGTCTAGTCAGAGATCCCCCCCCCCAAGCTAAAAACCAAGATGGAGCAAGTTGAAACACAGGGCTAGGAGAGCCCACAGGGTGGCTCCTTTGGGGAAGAGCAGCGAGAGCAGCAAAGAGCAATGGAGGTGGTGGCAGGGAAGAGCAGCAGAGGTGTAAGCCTGGCTACCTTGATGGAAAAAGACAATGCCCATTATTCAGATCCAGACCATAGATCTAGCTCATCTGAAGATTCGGACATAGAGTTGCCTAAAGTGATGCCCAGAACTGCTAGTTAACTTATATGAAGCAGATGCTGTTCTGTAAGAATTTCACTTTTGATTGGAGGGGAGCCCATTGTAACTTGTAGGGGAACTGTGAAGATGCGGTTTTACCTCCCTGGGTCTGAAGCTTTTTCCTACTACCTGGCCGGGTGGAGGGGGGGCATGGTGAGGTGCCCCTAAAGGATCAGTCCCCCAAGGATCATCCCCCAGTTTGGATGGGGCTGTCCACCTACTTGTCCTGGGGTCTGTGAGTTGGGTTGTTTGCAGTTTGACTGTTGTGGGGGCTCCATGTGTCATGCCCCATGGGTGATTTATTCGCTATTTTGATGTTGGATGGAAGAATGAGTTTGAGGCCCGGTGGTAGCGACTGAATGTCTATAGTCCCATGCAATGGCAAGCACCATGACCTACAAAAATCCTATCCTGGAATATTAGGGGGATACACACCCTGGGCAAAATACATAAAGTATGGTTATATCTTAATATGTGGGTGATCCAGATAGCTCTCCTACAGGAAACACACCTAACAGCTAAGGAAGGAGCAGCACTGCTGCGAAGATGGAGGGATCAGGCATATTTTACTACCTATTTGGCTTATGCGAGGGGAACAATGGAGTGGATATGCTCAGGTTTTTCCCTTCCAACATACTGGTGAGCTGATTGACCCGGCGGGTAGATTTGTTGTATTGATTGGGCCCCTTGTTGGTCGCGATATAGCAATAGTCCATATTTATGCTTCAAATATAGATCAAGGGGCATTCTTTGCAGAGCTGTCGAGAGCACTGGCCCCCTACCTGGTGTACTCTATCATTATGGACGGATATTAAAATTGTGTCGCAGACCCTGTGCTTGATCGCTTCCACCCCAAATGCGAGAGACTCCAATTATCAGAGTAGCCTGAATATTCTCTGAATCGTAGACAGAATGGGGACTCATCAACTCTTGGTGTTTACAACACTCCCTAGAGTGAGATTACTCCTTTTTCTCAACTCTCCAAGTAAGCTTACACTCATTTTTCTGCACCTCGGATGTTCATAGGTCAGTACGTACTATTGAATATCTCTTTAGGACCATATCAGACCACAAGCAAATCCTACTTTAATCGGGTGGGGGTGAACATTTCCCTACATCCCAACACGGAGACTGAAACTGGAGTCCTTCGAGGACCCGGTTTTTTAAGACACTGTGGGAACCAGCATTCATCAATATTTTGAGGACAATACTGGCACAGCTTTGTCCCCACAGGTGGAGTGGAATGCCATTAAAATTGTGCTCATGTATAAAGATCAGAGTGCTGCCCAATTTCCAAAAAGAGGTTGCTTGCACTAGAGTGGGCTCTATGCAAGTCCCACAGGTATAGTACAATGTTATTGGCCTAAAGAAAGATGATATCAGTGGTATTATGCAACTGGATTTCTCAAGCCACCCCCTCCATCCTCGCACGTATCATGAGGGGTTTTATGGCTAGGTAAAAGAGGAGGACAAAGAGTGGGCAACTCAGTGGATAGGCCTAGGTAGATTATAGCTTGGGGGGGGGGGGGGAATGTAGAGGAGCTGGATACGTTTGATAATAGTGATCGAAATACATATACCTTCAGGACTCTGAATAAGTAATCCCATCTGAGGATTTTAAAAGACTTTTCTAGGTCCAACCTGGTACAGGCCGCATTGAGCCAACACTGAGGTATTGCCTCTATAACTTTTTATAATTGTTGTATGTATTGGGATGTGCTTCGGACTGGAATTAAGACATTCTGGTCAGTGTGAATGAGGTGTGGGAGCGATAGGAGAATGCAGTCAGCAAGAATCTTACTAAGTATTTTGTAATCCCTAATAAGAATAGATATTAACCCCTTCCCTGCTCATGACGGAGCCGCTCCGTCATGAGCCACGGTTGCCGTGTGCTCATGACGGAACGGTTCCGTCATGTTACGGCCGTTGGCGGCCGCTCCGCCTACGCGGCGCTGTTTCCCCGCCTGTGCGGGGGGACAACGCAAATGGGCGGAGTCATGACGGAACCGTTCCGTCATGAGCACAGCTCAACCGTGCCTCATGACGGAGCGGCTCCGTCATGAGCACAGCGTCACCGCGCTGCCCCCCCCGCACCCCCCAGCACCGCGGCGGAATTCCCGCCGTGGTGAAAGGGTTAAATGGTAGGTGATAGGATTTTATAGGTCCTTACCTGGCTTTAGGATTGAGATAAGCAGTCCTTCCTATAGGGAAAGGGCTAGGATACCCTCAAGTTTTGCAGTCTCAAAATGCTGAGCTAGTTTATGGGCCAAGAGGAGAGAGTATATTTTATAAATTTCTGAAATTTCTGAAGGGAACCTGTCCATGACAGGTGCTTTTCCATGGGCAAAATCCATTACCATTTTTTCAAAGTCCGTTATTGTGATTGGGGCCTCTGTCTTTTCCTGTAGAATTGCAGGCAGTCGAGGTAGCTGAAGTTTCATGAAGGGATCAGATGTCCTCATATACCAGGGGGTCGGCAGAGTGCTGTAGAGTTCAGAGTAATATACTAAAAAAGAGGAGTGAATGTCACACTGAGAGTGAACTAAGTCTCCACTGGAATTCCAGAAGGAGATGTGTTCCGTGTTCGAGCTGGGTAGGATCTGTAATCCATCCATCAAAGCTCTCAACCAATGAGGCTAATTTGTCTCAGAGCTCTTCAAGGGAACATTTCATCGACCAGTCATATCTCAATAGCTGCATAATTATCTTCGCTTTGCTTGTGGTCTTTTTCTAAGGACCAGTGGGTTCCTATTGTGGTACGTATACTATATCCACAAATCACCACTTTAAATGTCTCCCACTAAGTGTCTGTGGCAATTGACTGGAATGGGGTCTTCAAGGGCTATCCACTGAAGATGGCAGGTAGGTATGGGCATGACGGTCATTCCCCAAAGTAAAGCGAGAAGCATAAGATTGTGGCTGGAGAGGCCCCTGCCCAAATAGTGTGAAGAGGAAACCATGGGGCAGATCTGAGACAAGCACACTATCCTCTTGAGGTACACATATAAGTCATGGACACCAGAGTAGTATGAATAAAGCTGCACTTGGGGATTCTAGTGGTGCCAGACTATTTTAGGAACCAGTGGGAAAGCCTGTCTGTGAGTTCCCGGGCATTAGGAGTGGTAGGTGCTGGGGGGAGGGCGGGGTTTATCCTATCCAAGTCCGTATGAAGCGCACTATTAAAATCCCCTCTGAGCAGACATGGTATGTGGGCCCAAGCACCAAGCAGCTTGGGGAGCTGCCAAAAGAAGAACTCCTGGTTAACATTAGGGGGATAAATGTTATCAAGGAACAGCTGACTGCCATCAAGGAGACCCTGGAGGAGAATGTACCGTCCCTCTTTATCAAGAAGTTGCAATTGAACAACAAATGGAACTCCTGCCTTAAGCTTCATAAGTGCTCCGAAAGGGAGGCAGGAGGTCAAAGGGCAGGTACAGGTCGAGGAACCCTGAACAAGGCGAATGCAGCAGCGAGATCAAAACTATGACTGACCATGTTATTTGTAACCCGACAGGATGTGTGGACATGTCTAATGAGGATGGTTTGAAAATTGTAAACTTGTCAAATAAATCACTTGATAAAGATGAATAGTCAATCTGGAGTAAAGGTTTGAATTGTTGCCCAACCCAAAGTGGGGATCTAACCAATGTTCACAGTGACATGTAAAAATGTGTTAGAGCGTTAAAACTGAGGGACTTCTTTTCACAGCATACTGCTAAAAACACCGAGCATAGAAATATTCCTGGTGGTACAACTCAGACCATTGCTGATATTCGCAATATCCAATTGTTGTTGAGTATTGGTGATGATACTAACCCTGAGATGACAACGTTACTTAATGAGTTTGAGATCCAACAGAACTATGAAATAGATAGTGGATTAAAACCCAGATCGAAATTTGTATCCATTATCAGTTATCACCCTAACATAGATGTTTTTTATGACCAAGTGACTAAAGACTTGTACAAATTGGAAACATCTAGGAAATCTACATCATTTGTCAACCACAACATTACCGCCAAAGAAAGGGAAGCCCTTAATAGACTGAGATCTGATGACACTATTGTCATAAGAGAGGCAGACCAGGGCGGTAATATTGTGGTCATGAATAAGTGTGATTACATGTCTGAGACTGAACGTCAATTGAATAATGAACAATGTTATAAGAAAATATCTGTCAATCCAACTTAGAAACTAACGACATTGATTAACCGAAAATCAAGTGAATGGAAAGACATTGCTCTATTAAGTGAGGATGAATTCAGATACCTCAGGGTGAATTGTCCCACATATCCATGTATCTACATCCTGCCAAAAATTCACAAGGGGGGGTCTTTTCTCCCTGGGCGTCCAATAATTTCAGGGGTGGGATCACCGACTGAAAAACATTCAGAATTTGTAGACTTGAGACTACAATAGCATGTTGTTTATCTACAGTCATTCATTAGAGATAGTAAGGACATCCTAGTCAAACTCAATGATTTCTAATGGTCGGATGACCTGATGTTCGTCACTTTTGTCGTTGTTGATCTATACACCTGTATATTAAAAGAATTTGGGATATTGACAGTAAGGTCATTTTTGGACAAAGAGTGCTAACCTCTACGATTTTAACGAGATGATTGTGGAAATGATAGACCTCATTTTGAGCAACAACTTCTTTCTACACGACAGATGCTGGTTTCAGCAGATTCTTGGTACTGCCATGGGCTCCAGGTTCGCTCCCTCTTACGCCTGCCTCTTTATGGGGTGGTTTTAGAGGGAGTATGCCTGGAGCCACCGTGCCTCCCTGTGGACGGAGTATATTGTGTACCGGGGGTGGTACATAGGCAATATTATCTGTCTATGGTCAGGATCCATTAAACCGCTAGAACAATGCTTCACTTATCTGGATGCCAATACTTACAATGTCAAACTTACAATGACCTGGGACAAAGAAAAAATTAACTTTCTTGATCTACAGTTTTACATCAGAGATGAGACCATCCAGAGTACATTGTATAGGAAAGAAACAGCATGCAATGGGGTCCTCCACGCTGATAATGCACATTCACGCTCTGTCATTTCCAATATTCCCTTTGGAGAGATGATGCATATACGCAGGAATTGTAGTGAGGAAGACACCTACCAGAGTAATATTCTTGATTCCCAAAAATGATTTTTGAAAAGGGGGTACAAGAAGGACATCTTTGATAAAGCAATGGAGAAGTCACCGCGTCTAAAAAGGGAAGACACCCTCTGTGACAAACCGAAAAAATCTAGTGGGACTGCGAATGAGAGGACAGTGAGTCTTGTCACACAGTATAATATCAGTAGCTGTAAGGTTTAAAGCATCCTGAAAAAGAATTGGGGTCTCCTGCAAGATGTACCGGGTCTAAGAAACTGCCTGACCGATACTCCCTCTATGACCTATCGGAGAGGGAGAACACTGCAGAACGTGCTATGTCCCAGTTATGTCATTCAGAAACAAGATACTTGGTTACCCTCGAAACCATTTGGTTTCTTTACTTGCAGATCATACAACATCTGTCCTTTTGGTCTAAATAAAACTACATGCTTCACATATAACACTTCTATGTAACATAATCTAGCTAATTTTATGAATTGCAACACCGCACATGTGATCTATGTTTTGGGTTGCAAATGTGGTACTATATATGTAGGGAGTACATTTCAACCATTTAAAATTCCCATACAGGAACATCGTAGGGCAATCTTGAATAAAGACAGCCGATACCCCCCTGAAGGATCACTATAGGGTGGTACACCACGGCGATAATGCCTTTTGGTTTCATGGTATTGACCATGTACCAATTGTCAATAGAGGTGGGGACCGTGAGCTGCTGGTTAGGGAAAAGGAGGCAAAATGGATTTGTCGCCTTAAGGCAATTTTGATGGGACACAACACTGACAGGGAGTTGCACTATTTCCTTGGATAAGGTACTCTGAGATTGTCAGTAGACGGCACACTATCTGTACACACAAGGTATAATTGATATTATGCTCTACCCTTTATAGGGCCTATTACTGAAATCTTACAATTGAATACAAGCTTGATGTAAACTATAAATGGCTAAGTCAAGATGTGTTATATTTGATCAAACTAACATTCTTTTATATCCAAGATGTACTGTATTTTAATTCCTTTTTGTGCTGTTTCTATTTTCCTTTGATAATTGTGGTCATTTTCAATATTTCTGTGCTTACCTTTCACCCTCTTTTTTACCTCAAAGAAACTGGTATGGTGAAGGGACATTTTAATCACATTGTGGTCGCTACGATTTCCAGGCAACCTGTGTGACTGTAATAATGGCCGAGGCCTGTTAGCCCGTTTACGTTTAGGTCTCTGCTCTCACAGCATCTATTTACAGGTCATTTATAATGTTATGCCTAACAAAATAGGGTAACTTTTGTAACTTTTAAGATGGCCGGCCCCCTTGTTCTGCTCTTCATTCATTCGGGTTGTCTTTTCTCAGTGTTGATTACTACCAGAAGCTCATGTGACCCGATAGCAGGGGTCGACGCAGAACAGTGCGGGCTTTAACTAATGGTGCCTCTGCTTTTATTACAGTTATGCCGGTGACCCTGCCAGGTTCTGAATTTTATAACCCAATTACATTTACTCGTCTGCTCCCATAGCAATTTCTTACATGTCATTTTAAACGGTATGCCTAGCCAAGTAGAGGAATTTTGGTGAACTACAATATGGCTGGCCCCCTTTGTTACGTTCTTCTTTCATTCGTGTTGTCCTCTCTCAGTGTTCATTATCATGGGAAGCTCACGTGAACCGATAACGCGGGCAGATGCGGGCTGTGCGGGCTTTAAATAAGGGCAACTTTGCCCACTTCAATTATGCCGGTGTCCATGCCGCAGTGATGAACTTCCCATTCCGTAAGGTAAGCACGTTTGCAATAGGGGACACGTCGATGTACGTGAAGATAAGATAATGAGTTCCCATTCTGGTTGTATTGGGCCAAGCGGGTGCTTTGTATGCACATTAACTTTTTTATTGACAGAACCTTGCTAGTGCCTATTTCCAATCCAGGATGTATATGCATTATTGCCAGATTGCGTGGAATGCTTGTGGTATAGATAACTTATTTAGTGTTACTGACTACTCTGCATCTGCCCCCCTTGTTGTAACCGTTATATTTACACAAACCATACTAAGTGAAGTAGTTACACTAATCGTTCTGGGTGTGTCCATGTTTAACGTGTGCGTTTTTATCACTCTATACCTGCCTGGGTTTTATTCTGAGTCCTCTGCTGTTGCATCACATATTAGTCTGTGCGCCTCATCACCGTCTTACGCTGTTACACCCAGTGATCTTGTGTCATCAAGTTCTACACCTTCGACAGTACTGTATTGATACAAAGGCACTCACACAGTGATGTTTGTGTACGGGCCTGTGATGTCTGTTCCCTTGTACTGGACACCTGGTATTGACACCTTGAGCTATAGATTGGCAATTGTGCTGTGATTGTTAAGGGCTACGATTTGCCTGCTCCATTTGATATGCTATGTGCTTATGCATAGTCAGAGATGACATTACTTGCACAGCATGTATATACCCGCTGTTGCGATTGCTCCTCGTTCTCTTTCAGTAGGGTCTTAGTGGACTCAGGCTTGTGCTATTTAGTGGCCCCTTACGACAGGCAGGCTTGCTGTTCTCCATCGGCATACTGCACTGTATCCTGATTGTTTGACTCTTTTTTAAACAGACCCGACAACATGAACCATTTACTATAAAGCCCCTGGGAAAGGGAGCTATCCTTGGACTCTGGTGGTCTTACACTTACATATACCTGATATAATGATCCTGGTGCTTCCTGTACTTGAGGTGAGTCCGGGGTATATATATGAGTTGTGAGGCTCATGGAGCGTATTGTCTATGATTAGATAGGCACTGGATTCAATTTTGGAATACTCAGACTGTCTGACTTAAGGAGCTCCTATATCTGTATTACAGATAAGAGCAAGCTGTTCTATATTTGTCTACTGACATCCGTGTGACGGTATTAGTATATTTTTTATTTCTATTATAGACTTTATACTACATGACTATTTCTGAATTGATGCCTACCGCGATTTGAAACTGTATTTATAATGTTATAAATTGCATACTGAGTCCGAAGCCAAATGTTTTTGAGGTGAGAAATAAGTTCCCCCCTCTTCTTGGACGCTGCAGAGTGACTGTGGTAGATTGTATAACTTGTATACAATTTCACAATCCACATAGCCTTTTCTAAAGCTTACTACTTTTAAGATGAGAATTGATCCACCCTCTTCAACCATTAACCGGCACACTGTGCCCCCCCACCTTCTTTTGTATGGCTAACCCTTCTCGCTTATTGTTTCTGCCAGGCTTTACCTCTATTCTTGTCTGTACTTAGCCACTTGTGCGGTATTTTTTAAAAAAAAGGATAATTATGTGGTGTTTGTTGTAGTTTTGTACTTTGTACTTTATTGCATGATTTATTTTTTTGTATTTTATAAATGTATATGTATATTTAATGTGGGTACTGTTTTTGTTTTTTTGATTTTAGCATTATTTATTTGTCTTTTTCTTTTCTCTCTTGGTAATACAAACTGATTTTCAATCTGTTTAATGCAATGTATATATGTTTTATAAAAGTGCAATTGTGTATATAGATTTGTTTGTAATGTATTGATGTGTTATATAATTGTGGTTTCATGTAGGTCATCTTTGGTTTATGGTTTTGTTATTATTTTTGTTGTGTTGTTGTTATGTTGTATTTACGCTATGCTTGTTTATAATTGTTACAGCCCTGACGAAGTTCCCTCTGGCAACCGGGAACGAAACGCGTTGGCTGTGTGCAACTTTTTACAATTAACTCAATAAAATGAAGCAATTTTGGATAGACTTGGCCTGATTAATTGACTCCGCATTGTTTGCACCTTCCTTACTCCGGAACATTTTGTCATTTTTTTGCATCCTTGGATGGCGGATGCTGGAAGCAATTGCACCACCTCTAAATAGATTGTATATATGGATGTGATGTGCTTAACCTTGGGCAGCCATTTTTTCTTTTGTTGTTAAGTGCTCCTCTTACATCGGCTGAGTAATTCATGGTGAAGAGTAGACCTTGTTGTTTAGGTAGAATTATCTGTATTAGAATGGGGCATGGAATGTATGGTGCATTCCATAGGCTGGGTTTCCAGTCCCAGGCATTCGTGGCACGAATGGTCTTGGAGTGGAAGCTGTGCTGCCCGGCTCTCACCTGTTTCCTGATGTAAACTTAATAAACTCAACTTAAAGAGGACTTTCTCAGTTTTGGTTCATACAACCTGCAAACCTTACTATTGGCGATGATTTGGAGACGGCTACGCATGAGCAAGGCATCAATGGATATTTACAGAAAATTGTAATTGAGGGAAGCTGACGCTGTGTAATTGCGAGACACTTGGAAGGAATGGTACGCCGAAAATTGAGCAGACGAGAAGACAAGGAGTTAATATAAACTTGCAGGCATTACCTTTGTTGAGGTATGTGAGGCCTTTGGCTGTAACTGCAGGTTGGCTGCATTTTTCGAGCCGCGGCAGTGTTCTCAGGCGGCATTGTGGAGCTCGAGAAAAGAGAACCAGCTGGCTCGTCATTACGTGAGGTCGTGCTGTGTGACCTTGCGTGACGGCCATTTTGGGGGAAGCATTCAATTGACTCTGGTTGCCTGGCAACAGCCAGAGTGAACTCGTACATCACGCTGCTGAGGGCAATTTAATATTTGTGTGATGGTGGTTGCCTGACAACGATTGGAGGAAGTTAGGAACATCAAGCTGCAGAAATTGCCAAAATAAGTCTACAAGTAAAACGGATTTTCAGCAAATATTACAGGAACAGGAGAGGAAGTTGGGGGGGTGGGTGGCTTGTACATGGATATTGAGTAACCACCTGGGAGAGGTGTGGACAGCCAGGTGTATTTAAAAAAAGATAAATTTTATGGAACAAGGGGATTGCGCACCTGAAAGAACATGGCCCAGCAAAACTTTACTATCAGCCCTCCTCATGCATTTTGGGCAAATAGTTCAGAACCAGCAATGAGGTGGGTAGAGTGGAAAGACTATTTTGTGCATTACATTAAGGCAGTGGATGAGGCTGGTGAAAGAAGGCAGAGCAAATGAAAAGGATCTCACTGCATTCTCTAGGGCCGGTTGGTTTGAAAACGTACACTCGCATGGCCAAGATAGTTACAAGTGGGAATGTTAATGTTTTTGAGGCAGCTTTGAAAGATCTGGATAATTATTTCACACCAAAAATATGCATTGGCATTGTGCGATATAAATTCTTTCAGAGGAAACAGAAAAAAGGAGAATTAGTGGACGAATACATAGAGTTGAAGAAAGTGGCCATTGATTGCAAGTTTGGGAATTTGCATGACGATTTTAAACGAGACCAATTTGTCATGCTCGCAAGAAATTCTGCAATTTAAGAACAGCTGTGGATAAATGGAGTTGCACCGTTGGAGGAGGTTTTAGAAATTGTGCCGAAGGCAGAGATGTCGGGAAAGTGTGCGACAAAACTTAAGGTATCTGAAAAGGATAAAGGGGGTGTTTACAAAGGGCAGAACATGGAAAACCGAAATCAAAGCAAGGAGCAGAGGAGTACTATGAAGGAGAGAAGACTAGAGGAGAGAAGATGCTATTGTTGCGACAGTAGGGATCACTTGGTATTTAGTAAATATCGCTCTGCCGCAAAGCAAAAGTGCAGCAATTGTGAGGTTATAGGAAATTTTTCTACAGTCTGCAAGAGAAGGAAAAGTAGTGTAAACTGCATATTAGAAGGAGACAGTCCAGAAGGAATCAAAGCAGAGATGGAACACTTGAAATTGGTCTGTGTCAAGAGTTTGCAAGAGAATTTTGTAATTAATATCTGTGACTGCTCTATTAGAGGGTAACCAGTGTGCAATATGTTGATAGGGGGAGTCCCATTTAAAATATTTGCGGATGCGGGGGTCCTCATTTACAATAGTGAATGAAAAGATATGGAAGGAAAAGTTTGTGAGCAAAGTAGGACCGCAATTGACACCTACAGATATCAACCCTTAGAGTTTCACAGCGACAAAAATTAATTTGCTGGGTTTCAGGTGGTTTACGTTTTCATTCAAGGTTAGGTTTGCGAGAGGGGAAATATATGTGGCTACGGTTGGACCATCCGTTTTAGGTTGGATGGACCAGAAAAATGTGCATATAATTTTGGATCCTTATAGAAAGGAATAAGTGTTGATTTTTGATGAGTGAAGTATGATTGGGAGTGCAATGGCAAAAGAGTTTCCAAAAGTGTTTCGAAAGAATTTAGGAATCTTGAAGGGATTAGAGCAGTACCTAAGGTACACAAGGTGAGGAGGATTCCTATTCTAATTAGAGATGAGGTGGCAAAGGAGCTGGATAGATTGATCGAAAAGGACATGATTGAGGAGGTGAAAAGCTCAGAGTGGATTTCACCAGTGGTGATAGTGCGCAAGAGCAACGGCAAGATTTGTTTATGCATTGACTTGTGCCACTTGAACAATAACATTATGATCGAAAGATTTCCATTGCCAAAGATCAATGAGATTGTGTCATCTCCCAAGGGTGCGACTTGGTTCTCTACTATTGATCTTTCAGCAGCGTATCATCAGGTGGTGCTCACAGCAGAATCCAGGAAGCTCACGGCGTTTATAACATCATTTGGTAGTTACCAATTCAAATAAATGCCGTTTGGGCTAGCATCAACAGCTGCCGTATTTCAGCAGCTGATGCATAGACTGTTTGTGAAGGAGTGCGGGGTGAAATTTTTCCAGGATGACATCCTGGTCTTCGCAGAGAGTAAGGAGAGTCATGAGGAAAGGTTGAGGTAAGTGTTGGGTGTGTTGAAAGATGTGAGGTGGACAGTGAAGCTCAGCAACTGCAAGTTTGCACAGAGAAGTGTAACATACCTGGGCCGCATGATAAGTGAGGAAGGTGTGAAACCCAAACCGTCACTGGTAAATACCATTGTTGGCTTGTCTGCTCTGAACAACAAGGACGAAGTCAGGTCTTTTTTGGGAATGGCAGAATACTGTGCAAAGTTCATCCCCAATTTTGCCAGTAAAATTTATAACATCCGTATGTTGCTGAAGAAAAATTTGATTGGAGCCCGAGTTGTGAGGTGGCGTTTAACCAGGTCAAGTCTGATCTGGAAAAGGTGACAGCTTTGAGTAGTTTTGACCCGGACTTGGAGTGCTGTTTGACGACTGATGCTAGTGACAAAGGGCTAGGACCAGTTTTGTCACAGAAGGATGCGAGAGGTTGGGAGAAAATCATTATTTTTGCTTCAAGGTCATGGTAACCTACAGAAGGGAAATATCCTATAATAGAGAGGGAGGCATTAGCTTGTGCCTGGGCTTTAGAGCACTTCCGTGCTTTTGTGTGGGGAAAGTCTGTCACCATTCGGAGCAATCACAGACCATTGGTAAAGTTATTGACTGCGAAAGTGAGTGTGGTAGCACCTGCCAGGCTAGTAAGGCTTTCCATGAGAATGAAGGAGTATGTATACATGTTGGTGTATGTGCCTGGAAGGGAACATTTTGTGGCAGCCTGTTTGTCTAGGAGGCTGCTTCTGATGGAAGAGTGTGTGGATGATCCATGGGGGAATTTCAAACTTGCTTTTGTTCAGGAAATAGGGGAACCGGTAATTAAGAGAGTAGAGTGGAATGAAGAACAAAACAAAATAAAGTTTTACAAGCGGTAATGGATCATGTTTGCAAGGGATTGCCCAGGAAAGATGGAGTGACCGAAGCGTTGCGGCCTTTTTGGGAGGTTAGAATGGAGTTGTGAGTGGACAAGGATGTGGTATTGATAGGGGATAGAGTTGTGCCACCAGAGGGTTTAAGAGATGGCTTTCTGCAACTTTGCCATGAGGGGAATTTTATAGTGGTGAGAACTAAGGCCATGGTTAACGGTGTGTTCTGGTGGCCAGGTGTGGACAGAGCAGTGTAGAGATTTGTGAGAGGGTGTTCCTTGTGGTCTTCAGCAGACAAGTCATTAAAAACTATATGGCCTCCGATGAGTGAGGGGTTAATTCCAGAACAACCTTGGGAATGTGTTGCAGTGGAACCTGGTGGGAGATTTGCAGGAATTTGGAATAGTGGTGATCGACTTGTTTTCTAAGTGGCCGGTGGTGGAAATTGTGGAGAGGGTTGATACTAATACTGTATTGGATTTTCTGGACAGGATTTTTGTGTCGGAGGGCATGCCTGCAGTGTTTTTGAATGGCAATGGAGTGCAGTTCACCTCTAAAAATGCAAGGAAATACTTTGAAAGAAATGGAGTGAGACATAAGACCATGTCACTTTATAATCCCAGTGAAAACAGCACCGTGGAACGGTTTAAACAGGTGCTTAAAGGGGTTATTCAGGAAACTATGAACAAGCAAAGGGACTGGAAGCTGGAGTTAAAAAAGGCTGTTTGGGCTTATAGGGTAACTGCTCATGATGCCACTGGGTTGTCACCTTTTGTGATAGAGAGGTAGGAGACCTAGATGCAAGTTTGCTCTGCTGTGCATGGCTGAAGAATGTAATGGTGGAGCAGTGGTCACTTAGAGCGGTCAAAAGCAGATTGGAGGAAATACATGAAAGGAGTAAAGGCTAATATGACAAAGCACATGGGCTGAAGAATGTACAGATGAAGGTTGGTGATTGGGTGTGAGTGAAGAAACCCAGGAAGATTTCAAAAGGAGACCTTTTTGGGCACCCCAGGAAGTGGTGGAGGTTTTGAGAAATGCGCTTAGATTGAAGAATGGAAAGGTTTGGAGCCTAAAAAGAGTGGCTAAAGGACTAGAGGAGGATGTTGGAGTAGTAGCAAGGGAAGGAGCGAAGAGGAATGAGAAGAAGGATTTGGAATGGGTGAAGGATATCTTTGAATGTAGTGGGTGCAATCTGCCTTTAAGTCTCATCAGTTGGACAACAAAGGAGAGGAAAGGGTTGGTGAGGAAAGGGCGGAGAAGGGTGGTGATGATTTGTTAGAAGAGGCCACTGTGGTGGGATATGAGGGATCTGAAGTGAGTGATCATGCAATCATGGGGGAGGAGATTTTACCTGGGATGAAGGAAAAAAGCAAGATGAAAAGGGTGCTACCAGGATGCTTAAAAGAATATGTAATGACATTTGTTTAGTTTAAGCTTACATTTCTTTGTGCAAGATAGATACTTTTTTGGTGCATAGTTTTATAGGTTTCCTTTTGTTCTAGTGACTCTTGGTATGTGCTATCCTATTTTTTGTTGTGTATTAAGGGGGGATGTGCTGTGTTGGTAGAATTATCTGTATTAGAATGGGGATGGGGTGTATGGTGCATTCCATAGGCTGGGTTCCAATGCCAGGCATTCGTGGCACAAATGGCTTTGGAGTGGAAGCTGTGTTGCCCGGCTCACACCTGTTTCCTGGTGTAAATGTAATAAACTCAACGAGGACTTTCTCCATTGTGGTTCATATGGGGTGCCAACATTATAGACCTCTCCACCATTGTTTAGAATGGATTTTCTGGATTAAAGCAATTTGAACACCCCACTTTTCAAAGTAAGAGTAAATCTTATATTGGAGGGGCATGGTTCCCTTTAATGTTCCGTGTCATAATGGAGTATTGTGGCGCGTTGTGCAACTGCATAGAGGAAGTAGTTGAGTAGTGATATTCCCTGGTTCCAGAGAGGAAGAAGCTATATCTAAGGACTGGGACCCTTCATGTATGAGGGACTCTGGCCACTTCCAAACCACATTAAGATAATAACTGGGGAGACCTATCTGAAAAGAACAGTAATTTTGGGGGGCCTAGGTCAACATGCTGACCTTTCACTCCCGAAGGTCAAGTGGCAGGAGTCTCCCGTAGGGAGCCATCTTCAGGAGGGTAAAGTGGTAAATAGATTTGCCACAACCAGAAGGAGTCTGAGGGGCAGTGCGTGTGGGGGGTCCTATCATCCTCAACGAAGGATAGTAGGTACTGGGGCGTGGGACGGATGCTCTTAGGACTCAGTAGTTAGCTGTGATAATCAGGTAAATAGTAATCCACATCAGACTCACTTTTAAGCCCCTTCGCTAGCACAAATAATCTTTAGTAGGTTTTGTTTAGAACCAGGGATGCAGACAGTCTAGTTAGGTCCACACTGGTCAGTAGAGGAGAGTGGCTGCCCAAACCCCCAGTGTCACTTTCTCAATTGGTCATTCCCCACTGGGTTCACCCGCCTCCCTCAGGTTATCCAGGTATGGAAGGTGTTAGCACAATGTAGGACTAAGGTCTGAAATTGGTGCTCCGAAATGGGGTCTCCCCCACGGTGTGTACATTTTAAGGCCTCATCAGGTTGTAACGGGCCTGTCTGCTCAGCTGTCAACATTACCCAAATAACCAACAGAGACATGACGGACAGGGGTCCACTCTTAGGAGACCTGGCTGTTGGAGTCGAGGTTCAGATCACCCTTGAGATGCTGGGCACTAGAGTCCGGTATTTGTGGCCTTCTTCACCCTCCTTCCTCTGCCACACAGGCACTGACTTGTGGCTCCCGATCTTTGAGGTGGCGGGTGGGGCAGCTATATGTCCAAGCATAGAAGGGGACGATAGTATGCCTCAGGGAGGGGGGAGTCCTCGGAGTCATTCCAAGGTGGGGGGCTTTGATGAGGTGTGGAAGCAAAATGGAGAGAGCCCCTCTGTTCCATTGGGTGACTGTGTCACATCAGCAGGCTGAGATGCATGGAAAGCCAGTGACAGGGGCAGGATAGGACTGCCTCATATGACAAATCCAGACCCCAGGGATATGCCCAGGGCTCCTGGCTTGGGCAGGGTCATCCTCCAAGCTCATGAGCACCGGATGCATGGCCCGGGAGCACCCAGCAGCCTCCATGTAGGGCTGCCTAGTACGGAGGAGCAGCAACGGAGGTCTAATCTGGGGGCCAAATGATTCCTGATGTTGTAGTTAGTTGGACATTTCACTCATACAAAACCAGAGAAATTCGGCTGTTCTAGTTAGTTCAGCTAACTATAACTCGCGCCCCTGCAATGCACTGCTGATGACGTCACATATTACATCATTCATGACATGGTCAGTGACATCACTGATGACCTCACTGATGACCTCACTGATGACATCATCCAGTGACTGTGTGTTTCTATAAAGTTTAAATATGTTTTATATATATATATAGGCCAAGGTGTATTGAAGAATGAGTGGGTGTATAAGTGTCTGAATGGATGATTTAGTAGGTGTGTGACTGAATGTATAGTGAGTGATTACATGTGCCTTACTGAATGCATGGGTTAGTGACTGATACAGACATTCACATAGTTTAGTTTGTCAGTTGGTGTGTAAGCGGTTGCATGGGTTGTGGGTAGCTAAATGAGGGTCTATATGGATTATTGATTGGTTGTCTGAGAATCTGTTTGGGTACCTGAGTGTCTGTGTGGGGGGGGTGGGGGGGGTGACTCTGCGCATAGATGTGTGAGTGGGTGATTCAATGGGTGTATCGGTTCAAGAGTGCATCTCTGAAGGGATGTATGGGTGGGTGAGTGTGTGTATGGGTGTGTTGGTGAGTGAATGGATGTCTCAGTGCTACATGTGTGAGTAACTGCATATGTGTAAGGCAGTATATGTGAATGTTGGAGAATATAAATGACTATATGTGAGAGTGAGTGATTGTGATAGTGGCTGTATGGATGAGTATGTGCTTGTATCAGTGATTGTACAGGAGAGTAAGTATGTGCTAGTATCTGTATGAATAAGTGAGGTGGTGTGTGTATAACAGTATAGGTGATTAAATGGGAGTGTGATTGATTCTTTGCATGACTGACTAGGTGTGCGAGTAACTCGATGGATGAGTGGCGGTGTATGAGTGTCTGTATAGATGTGTGAGTGCATATGATAGTGCCGTATTGATGGTTGACTGCATGTATGAGTGACTGTATGGGTGAATGAGTGGATGTGTGTGAAGACCTAGGAATTAGTGAGTGGGTATGTTCTAACTGGTATTGGTGTGTCTATGGTTTTGAAAATGATAGTCTGTATTTTAGAGTGGGTGTATCAAAGGCTATGTTAGGGTATGAGGAGGTGCATCAGATTATCACATGGATGATGTCATCAGTGATATCATTTGAGATGTCATCAGTGATGTCACTGACCATGTCATGAATGATGTAATATGTGACGTCATCAGCAGTGCATTGCGAGGGCGCAAGTTATAGTTAGCTGAACTAATGCTAACAGCCAAATTTCTCTGGTTTTGTACGAGTGAAATGTCTAACCAACTATAACGTCCCTGAAACCAGTGGTTTTTTCAGTGAATTTCTAAGGTTTTTTAAATGCTAATTTCTAACTATAATGTCCCTGAAACCTCTGGTTTTTCCGTGAATTTCAAAGGTTTTTTAAATGCAAATTTCGAACTATGCCTACAGAGGTAGGACATGTGCTGAAAGAGGAAGAAAGGCGCAGAAAGAAGCAAGAGAAATGCAGAAAGAGGCAACCGAAGTCCAGAAAGACAAAGAAAGGTGCAGAAAGAAACAAGAGATGTGCACAAAGAACCAACAGAGGAGCAGAAAGAGGCCTTGTTGCAAAGTCATTCTGTGCCCCCAACTTTATGCTGACGGGTACTGGTGGTAACTGACTGACTACCTAGGCCTGGAGCCAGTGCTATGCTGAAAGACACTTCGAATACAGTGGAAACACCTATATACACAAGGGTACACTATGGGTTGGGGTACCTCTGTGATTGGCATGACCTCCCCTGTATGGCCCTATTACATAATATGGCAGGGGGATTAAAACTACCTCTAACTAAGAGCTGCAGAAGGAGGCAAGAGAGGTGCAGAAAAAAGCAAGTGAAGTGCAGAAAGAGGCAAGTGAGGTACATAAAGAGACAACAGAGGTGTAGAAAGAAGCAGGACAGGTGCAGAAAGAAGCATGGAAAGTGCAGAATGAAGCAACATGGGTGCAGAAAGAGGCAAATGAGGTGCAGAAAGAGGGGACAGAGGTGCAGAAAAAGGCAAAAAAAGTGCAGAAAGAGGCAAAAGCGGTACAGAATGAGACAGAGGTGCAGAAAGAAGCATGGAAAGTGCAGAATGAAGCAACATGGGTGCAGAAAGAGGCAAGAGAAGTGCAGAAAGAAGCCACAGAGGTGCAGAAAGAGGCAAGAGAACAGCAGAAAAAGGCAAGAAAAGTGCAGAAAGAGGCAAAAGAGGTACATAAAGAGACAAGAGGGGTGCAGGAAGAAGCAAGACAGGTGCAGAAAGAAGCATAGAAAATGCAGAATGAAGCAACAGGGGTGCAGAAAGAGGCCAGAGAAGTGTACAAAGGAGCATGTGAGGTGAAGAAAGAACCAGAAAAGGTGCAAGAAGAGGCAAGAGATTTGCAGAAACAGGCATGAGAAGTGCACAAAGAGGCAAGAGAATTGCTGAAAGAAGCAACAGAGGTGTAGAATGAAGCAAGAAAGGTGTAGAAAGAGGCAAGAGAGATGCAAAAACAGGCAGGAAGGGTACAGAAAGAGGGAAGACAAGTGCAGATTGAGACAACAGGAGTGCAGAAATAAGCAAATGAGGTGCAGAAAGAGGCATCAGACGTGCAGAAAGAGGGAACAGAGGTGTAGAAAAAGGCAAGAAAAGTACAGAAAGAGGCAAAAGAGGTACATAAAGAGACAACAGGGGTGCAGAAAGGAGCAAGACAGGTGCAGAAAGAAACATGGAAAGTGCAGAAGGAAGCAACAGGGGTGCAGAAAGAGGCAAGAGAAGTTCAGAAAGAAGCAAGAAAAGTGCAGAAAGAGGCAAGTGAGATGCAAAAACAGGCAGGAAAGGTACAGAAAGAGGGAAGGCGAGTGCAGAAAGAGAACAGGGGTGCAGAAAGAAGCCAATGGGGTGCAGAAAGAGGCAACAGACGTGCAGAGGGAAGAGAGGTGCAGAAAAAGGCAAAAGAGGTACATGAAGAGACAACAGAGGTGCAGAAAAAAGCAAGACAGGTGCAGAAAGAAGCATGTAAAGTGCAGAATGAAGAAACGGGTGCAGAAAGAGGCATGAGTAGAGCAGAAATTGGCAGGGAAGTGCACAAAGAGGCAAGAGAATTGCTGAATGAAGCAACAGGGGTACAGAAAGAGGCAAGAGAAGCGTAGAAAGGAGCAAGTGAGGTGCAGAAAGAGCCAACAGAGGTACAAAAAGAGTCAAGAGAAGTGCAGAAACAGGTAAGAGAAGTGCACAAAGAGGCAATAGAATTGCTGAAAGAAGCAACAGGGTTGTAGAAAGAAGCAAGAAAAGTGAAGAAAGAGGCAAGTGAGATGCAAAAACAGGCAGCACAGGTACAGAAAGAGGGAAGACGAGTGCAGAAAGAGACAACAGAGGTGCAGAAAGAAGCAAATGAGGTGCAGAAAGAGGCAACAGATGTGCAGAAAGAGGGAAGAGAGGTGCAGAAAGTACAAGAGATTTGCAGAATGAGGTCAAGAGAAGTGCAGAAAAAGAAGGAAACGTGCAGAAACAAGCAACAGAAATGCATAAAGAGGTCAGAGAGGCACAAAGGGAAGCAAGAGTGGCTTGCACACCATTCGTACCAATTTAACACCAAAATCTAGCAATAAGTAACAGGTGACCATTCTAGGTTTGCAAAGGGCCTTCCACCACGCTGTAACACTTGTCGCTGCATTTTTGGTAACGTTTGACCTGTTTCAGCTAGAAACAAGGCTTTTTTTTGTTCAAATCTGCAAATTATGGTGCAGATGATGAATTATGTGGATAATGCAGAAAATGTATAATTGTGCGAAAGTCGGTGCAGCCAAACAGTCACATATTTCCAGTGGCCCTGCTCATACCTCTGACTAGGTCCACTAGTGCTCCTCACTGATTCCATCTTTTTTTGTCTCACTGAGTTCATAGTTGAGATTCTATCGAAATGAGGAAGACTAAACCTGAGGTTACCACTCCACAACACAAACTACCATACCACATAATTACTCTCCTTAACACACAATCCCACTCTACATAGTTCCTATACACTAAACACCACATACTTTCTATCCACATAATTTCACTGCACAACATATCACATAATTCCACAACACACAACGTACATCCACACCACTCCAAAAAACATTAATAAATAACTTTTACATTTACAACGCCAATAGCGCTAATTCTCGCAAATGTAAAACCTATTACATTGCAAACACTTCTTTAACTAGTAGTCGCGTTTGCAGAGTGGTGTAGAAAGGGTGCTGGGCCTCCAACCAGCGCTCAGGAATTCCAGTGCGTAGGGTTTACAAGAGGTACCAGTAGGGCTTCTTGGCCCCTAAAGTCCCTCAGGAGTAAATTGCACTTCATCCCCCATCCCGGAGTCTGCTAGGAGGCGCGTTTGCAGAATGGTGGAGAAAGGGGGCATAGCCTCTGAAGACTTCTCAGCAATCCCACTGTGTGGGACTTACTGGAGGTAACAAGAGGGGTAGTTGGCCCCCAAGGACATCCTTGGGACCAACTACCCCTTCTATTACCACCAGTAAGTCCGACATAGCAGCATTGCTAAGTTCAAAGAGCAGGCCATGCCCCCTTTTCCCACCACTCTACAAACGCGCTCCCGGGTGCGCTCTTGGATGGGGATGGAAGTCTTCTTCGCTGCTGGGGGTCCTTTAGGGGCCAACTAGCCAACCTCTTACCTCCAGTAAGCCCTCTTTCTCCACCACTCTGCAAATGCACCCCCTGGCACGTTTTAAGTTGGGGGATTAAGTTCACTTGAATACTGAGGGTCCCTGGGGGCCAACTTGCCCACCAGGTACCTCCAGTAAGTGCCACACAGCTGGATTGCAGAGAGGTGGTCCGAGGCCACACCCCTTTTTACACCACTCTGCAAACGCAGCTTCTGGCCCTCTGCTGCTCAGAGAATGAAGTCCACTTGTGTCCTGAGGTCCTAAGGACACAAGTGGACTTCATCCTCCGAGCAGCAGAGCGCCACGAGCTTGACCATTGTTTATTTATTTTTTATTGTTGAGGAGGCGGGTTGACCTCCCCAGGCCGATTTCGGCCCCGGGGACCCCATCCCCTGGGGCCCAGCCATTGATTTTTTTTTATATTAGGGAGGAGAGACGCGTGGCCCACTTCCAGGGCCACTTCTGGCCCCGGGGATGGCGTACCCACGGTCATGCCGGCTCCCCACCTCCTGCGGGAGCCAGCATTGCTTTTGAGCAAGGGGAGCTGCTGACATGCAGCTCTCCTTGTCCAAAAGCAATCCTGCTCTGGTTTTTGAAAACCAGAGCAGAGTTTGCTATGACAGGGCGGGAGCCGTGCTCCTGCCCTGCTATAGCAAACAGCAATGTCCCATGGGTGGGCACCCCGGGACATTGCAGGAGCTGACCCTGGGGGTGGCAGTCCCCAGGGCCATCAAGGACTCCTGGAGGGGGCCGCACCCTCCCTTCATTTTCAAAGCCCCGGGGAGGTGGTGTCCCCGGTGCTGGGGGTCCGTAAAGGACCCTCGAATTTGAATAAAGAGTGCCCCAGGGACTTTATTTATTTTTTTTGTTTAATGCTTTTTTTGGTCCGGGGGGGTTCAGGGTGTTTCTACCCTGCCCCCTTTTCTTGTTGTTCACCTTTTTAAAAAAAACTTTTCCAAGTCACAAGATGGCTGCCAACACTTCCTGGTTTGGAGTGTTGACAGCCAATCAGAGTGAAGCTGGCGCCCGGGAGGGTTCACAAACCCTCCTCGGTGCTCAGATATTGATATATTTTTTTTAGTTGCTCAGCAGCTACTGAACGGATTTACACCATTTAAAAAAAAAAAGGTCTCTTTCCGAACCAAGGGCTACATTTTTGCCTAATTTGGTGTAATTCCGTTCAGCAGTTCAGGCTGTAACCTGTTTCAAAATTCCTATGGAAATTAACATGGGGAAAACATGTTTTGGGACCCCTCTTTTTTTCTCGGCCCCTACTTCACAAATCACCCCAAAACTTTCAAGACAGGAGCTGACCAGACCGCACCATTAGTTTTGAAAATTTGGCGAAGATTCGTCAAACGACGACAAAGATATTGCCAAAAGAAAAAACGCTTTTTAAATAGAAACAAGGTCCTAACTATAACTACCTACTGGCGACCACCAGTAGGTAATATACATATATGTAATTGAGGTACATATCTGTGGAGTTATTTATAGTAAAACTTTACTTACCCAGAGAAAATGACTTACACAAATTATTTATTTTATTTATTTGATTTATTTGAAAATTTTTGCATGAGGTAGGACATTCTTTCAGAACATTGTTACATAGTTACATCAGTTTCTGGAGCGTCGCATAGCATAGCAAGGGAGACAGTATAGCAAAAGTTACAAGAGTTACTGAAGCATAGCATAATATAGAAAAAACAGGCAAGGTGGAAAGTACTTCAGGGGACGCAGAAAAGGTTAGGCTGGAAAAGGTGAGGTAGACAATGAATCCCGGAGGAAGGAGGCGGGGAGGGAACAGAAACCCAATGGGGAGACGAGGAAAACAATGTCCGATGTTCGGCTGGGTAGGTGACCGCCGAGGGGTGAACCAGAGACAAACTCCTCTATAGCTGCATAGGACAACTCCACAAGGTTGCTGGGGCACAGTGGTACGTACAGACAGTTTAAGATTTCCGCCTAGGGGGCAGAAAACGAATCACAGAGGGAGGAGGCGAGGGAGGGAAGAGAAACATAACAGGGAGACAAGGAAATCAATGTCCGATGTCCGGTTGGGTATTCTTGTCCTCGATAATTTTGCCCCAATATTCTGTCCCACGATATTTGTGTATCCAAAATTTTGCCCAAATGCCTCCTGCTGCAGCACATGGACTGAGTGCTTCGCCCCTCAGCAGGACACACTTACTGCCACCCCTCATAGCTTCCTATCACGCCCCTCCTCAAGGCCAACCACATGCCCCTCAAAGATCTGTGGCTGGAGCTGGTGAGTTCTCATTGTTGAAAAAATACATTTTCATCCCTGGGTCCTAAATCATACTATTTTTCCACACATGGTTATTTTTTTTATTAACAAAACAATGTTTATTAAAGTACAGTATTGAAATGTAGACACAACTGTATTTGATGTACTTCAGCTATTGAAATCTTCTCCAGGTACTGAGACCTTGCGCTGGACAATGGTGCAGAACCATCTAAAAGCAGAGAACAGCAGGAAATCCAAGAAGAGAAACTAATCCTCTTCCAAGTAACAATTTCAGCACACGGGTGCAGTCAGTGGCAACTAGCATATGAGGGAAAAGGAGAAAGGTATAGAATTCACATGCTACCTTTTGCATTTCCACCAGAGTGTGCCATGGTGATAAACTGGTTGACTCTTCTATTTGTTGATGCACCTCAGTACCTGATGCATGCATCAAGCCATCCTTACCTGTGAAATGCTAAAGTTGTGTTAAGTGATATAACTGGAAAGATCCAGTGGTAATAAGATGGAGTGGGGCCAGTAGGTAAATAAAGCTCCTTCTCCCAGTCTGTAACCATGTCAAGAATCACATTAGGTGAGAAGCAGTATTTAGAAATGTCAGCTTCTCTGGTCATGCAAAAGATATTGATCCTTTGCCTGAAAACCTCTTACTACTCCATAAAATTAGGGGCAAATCAACAAAGAAGTTCACTGACATTGTGAAGGCAGGAAAAGAGGTTTGGCGTGTGAGGCAATTTCTTACCTGGTTGCTTCCCTGTGATTGGTTGGTGCTGAAATGTCTTTCAGCCGGAGATGGGCGGTGGAGTTGAGAACAACCACTCCTTTCATTAGCAGGTTCTGTGAAGTGTTTTAATCCATATGCTAGCTAGGCTGCGATTCCTATTTCTTTAACCAACATCTTTCCGGATACAGCGAATTAGAGGCGTATACATACTAATGAATAATGTAAAAAGACATGCCCGTGATTCCTATATGTTAAGAAAAAAAACCAGGGTCACCTGAAGGTGCCACTTATGCCGAAGGCAGAATGTAGTAAAGTAACAAATTCATCCAAGTAGAAGATGCAGACCAGCTGTGGCTACCAAGCCTGAGCTTGCAGTAGGCAGATATGCACATTTCTACACTAATCTGCTTCAACACTACTTGTGCAATAATCATAGTGCTGTACCAGGGGTCTATGGATTGCTTTAACACTTAGTGATACCTGGAACTATTTCCCAGTATCTGGGGGGTGAAAGAGGAAATATTTACTTGGAGTATATCATCCCTTGAAAATCCAAAACACAAAAAGAAATACTCCAGCTGACCGGTAAAAGGTCGGGAATGTTGTTTGTGTCGTGAGACCGTGAACAAGCTGAAAGAGGGACAAAGAGGTGGGGCCTTTCTAGTGAAAAGTTGTACTAAGCACAATCTTATGTGGAGGAGACAACGCTTTTTGTTTTAGTTACCCTCAGACACCCTAGTGGTGTCATGCTTCATCATCGGGTCACAGGGCAGAAGTAACCCCCTATGTGTGGGTTGTTAACAGAAAGGGGAATTCCCTATACTTTCCGTAGTGCGGGAGTAGAGTAGCTACTCCTCGCTGCGTGTAGTGTGTATGTGTATCTGTATATGGTCAGTCTCCATCTGAAAAATTGCAAAAGGAGATGGACACATCGTAAAACACCATAAAAAGCGTTGAATCAGTGTCATACCCATTAGGTGTATGGTGATTGCATGCTAACCATTATGCACGCTTCTGGTGGAGGGGGTGGTGGGGTCCCCTCATTGTGCCACACATCCTGTATAGCTCTGTGACATACTAATTATATGTGACAGATCAAGTGGGGTGGCGATTTTACTCGCATTCTAACAATAACTACGTGTTAGCTGCAAAGTTCTTAATCAGTAACAGTAACGCACCAAAAAACTAACACAGTCTCAAATTGTGGTAGTTAATGCATCGTATCTTTAAAAGGTGAATTGAACTTAATGCATGTATACATGATCAGCTGTATAAAAATGCATCTAGACACTCACTCGTTTTCTCGCGTTCGTCATCTTTTCACACTGACATACAGACTTACCACTTGCGGGAGGACTGTGTGTTTCACGAAGGGCCGGTGTGGTAATGTGGGTGGTCCTATTGTTGGCAGTTTATGAGAAAAATGAAGGACGTGGTAAGGGGGGAGCAGCATAGGGGAAAGAAACCCCCCATAGTAATATTGTAGACACCAGTATTTTGCCGTAGATTGTGTCTAAAGGTTATTCGTGCACTTACTTCAAATGCACATCTCACCCAGCCTTTCAACCTATTGTGGTCCCGGTCCTCGGCTCGTACGGATAACGAAGCGAGTGAGCCGGTATTTAAACCGGATAATGGCGCCATGAAGAGGGGGTCGAGGATGCCTGCTCGGGATCGGGCGTAAGTGACGCTAACCCGCCGTCATTGTGCGTGGGAGCGTAGTGAAGCCTGATGGGAAATGTAGTAGTTACCTCAGCATTCATTGCGGGTTAAGTGACATGAATGTAAATAATCCACACTCGCGCCGCATTGGCCATGTGGTGGGCCCGCTGTGAGCTGTTAGTCTAGTTGCTGTGACAGCCCTCCTGATTGTACTTCTGTGTTCGCTTATGCGGATTTTTACTTTGCGGATAGTCATACCTACGTACAGCAGGTCACATGGGCATTTGATCAGGTAAATGACAGCTTCAGTGTTGCAATTAGTGTGGGATCTTTGTTCCCAAGAGGTGCATAGGCCTAGGTCAATGCTCTTGGTAGGTTCAGTGAACTGACATACTACACACGCCCCGCATGGAAAGTGGCCAGTGACTGGGGGTGTATTCCACAGGGTCATTTAGTAGTCGCTTTTAGGTCTGTATGTGTCCGTGTGGACACGAGAGTCCTTTAGGCTCCTGTTTCTCGTGAATGAGAACATAGGTTTCTCTTACGTCAGTTTCTTAGATGTGAGTATTGTCCAGTTTTTATTTATTATTTTTTTGATGTTGTTAGACGAGGAGTTATAGGTAGTGACACAGATCATTTGTTGCGGTTTGGTTTTCTCTGGGGTTTCTAGGAGAGCCTCTCTCGATGTGTTCCGTGCTCTTTTCTTAGCACTCTCGATGATTCTAGAAGGGTAGTTTTTTTGCTTCAGTTTTTCTGTAAGTATTTGGGCTTCCTTCCTGTAATCACTAATTTCGGAGCAGTTCCTGCGGATGCGAAGGAATTGTCCCACCGGTAAGTTCTCTCTTATAGACCGTGGGTGTGCACTGTCAAACCTCAATAGGCTGTTTTTATCGGTTGGTTTTGTGTACAGGGAACTCTTCAATGTGCCATTGGAGGCCATGATGTTGATGTCAAGGAAGGAGATCTTCTCCCTGTGTTTGTTCAAGGTGAACCGCAAGTGTGGGTTGAGCTGATTTATCCAGTTCCCGAATTCTGATAGTGTCTCCTCTGCCCCTTTCCAGATCATAAGGACGTCATCTATGTAGCGGTACCATTTGTGAATGTTGTTACTATATGGGTTCAGGGCCCATATGTGTTGGTCCTCAAAGTGGCTCATGTATAGACAGGCAATGCTAGGAGCAAATGTACTGCCCATAGAAGTATCATGGACCTGAAGGTACAGTTGTTCTTCAAATTTGAAGAAGTTTTCTGTGAGTGCTAGCCATATCAAGGTGATGACCCATTCAATAGGGGCAGTCCATTGCCAGTCTTCTTTCCTGAGAACTTCTTCAATTACTGCAATGCTCTCATTCTGAGGCATACTGGTGTATAGGGCCTCAACATCAAGACAGACTAGGATGTTGTCAACTGGATTATATTCACTGTTTGTAAGGAGGTTAAGTAGGTGTTTGGTGTCCTGAACAAATGATGTTATATGTTTCACTAGAGGACGTAAAAGCCAATCAGTGTATTGGGACAGTGGATCCAGGATTGATCTGATACCGGACACTATTGGTCTGCCAGGTGGGGGTATTTTCCCTTTATGAATTTTGGGAATAGTGTAGAAGAGGGGGGTGCGTGGATCATCTTGATTTAGGAAATCATGTTCTTTTTTTGAGATCCAACCTCTTGCAAGGGCGTCTGTTATCAAGGAGGAGATGGTTTTCCTCCGTCTTTGTGTGGGGTCCATACTTATGCACCATCTGAGAAAATTATTTCTAAAGGGTTGCCAGTGCACCGCCAGGGTGAGTCCATATTCAGAGTCAGCCAACAGCAGTGGCTGATGCAGTAGATACACGGAGGATTGACATTCTGATAGCAAGCTTCAGCATAACATTGCATTACAACCACCCCTCGTGCGCCATGAAGCTTCTGACTCACATTTTATTTATTTTTATTTTTATCTTCATTCACAGCGGGCCCACCACATGGCCAATGCGGCGCAAGTGTGGATTATTTACATTCATGTCACTTAACCCGCAATGAATGCTGAGGTAACTACTACATTTCCCATCAAGCGTCACTACGCTCCCACGCACAATGACGGCGGGTTAGCGTCACTTCCGCCCGATCCCGAGCAGGCATCCTCGGCCCCCTCTTCATGGCACCATTATCTGGTTTAAATACCGGCTCACTCGCTTCGTTATCCATACGAGCCGAGGACCGGGACCACAATAGGTTGAAAGGCTGGGTGAGATGTGCATTTGAATAAGTGCGCGAATAACCTTTAGACGCAATCTACGGAAAAATACTGGTGTCTACAATATTACTCAGGGGGGTTTCTTTCCCCTATGTGCTCCCCCCTTACCACTTCTTTCATTTTTCTCATAAACTGGCAACAATAGGACCACCCACATTACCGCACCGGCCCTTCGTGAAACACCCAGTCCTCCCGCAAGTGGTAAGTCTGTATGTCAGTGTGAAAAGATGACGAACGCGAGAAAACGAGTGAGTGTATAGATGCATTTTTATACAGCTGATCATGTATACATGCATTAAGTTCAATTCACCTTTTAAAGATACGATGCATTAACTACCACAATTTGAGACTGTTTTAGTTTTTTGGTGCGTTACTGTTACTGATTAAAAACTTTGCAGCTAACACGTAGTTATTGTTAGAATGCGAGTAAAATCGCCACCCCACTAGATCTGTCACATATAATTAGTATGTCACAGAGCTATACAGGATGTGTGGCACAATGAGGGGACCCCACCCCCCACCCCCTCCACCAGAAGCGTGCATAATGGTTAGCATGCAATCACCATACACCTAATGGGTATGACACTGATTCAACGCTTTTTATGGTGTTTTACGATGTGTCCATCTCCTTTTGCAATTTTTCAGATGGAGATTGACCATATACAGATACACATACACACTACACGCAGCGAGGAGTAGCTACTCTACCCCCGCACTACGGAAAGTATAGGGAATTCCCCTTTCTGTTAACAACCCACACATAGGGGGTTACTTCTGCCCTGAAGAAAGTCTGGGACCTTTTTTGGCCACTCTGGACTGAAACATGTCGGCACTAGGGTCTTAGGACCATTATACTCCAAAAAAGACCTGTTTTTAGATTTTTAATTAACCCACACAGACTCAAGAATAAAGGGATACCGGGGGTCTGCCTGAGGTATTTTATCTTTAAACCCCCCCACCTTCATCTATCAAAAGAGCTCCCAACACTGTGGTTGAGCCCACCCCGACTTATAGGGGCCGGGGTGACCCCCGATGATGAAGCATGACACCACTAGGGTGTGTGAGGGTAACTAAAACAAAAAGCGTTGTCTCCTCCACATAAGATTGTGCTTAGCACAACTTTTCACTAGAGAGGCCCCGCGTCTTTGTCCCTCTTTCAGCTTGTTCACGGTCTCACGACACAAACAACATTCCCGACCTCTTACCGGTCAGCTGGAGTATTTCTTTTTGTGTTTTGTCTATGGATTGCTGTCTGCAGACTGCCTTTCTCTGCAAACTGCTGGTTTTTTAGGGCAGAAGAGTAGGAGTGAAACTGGGTGCATTTCTGCTGAGCCACCCAGCCACATCAGAGGACACGTTGTCATTCATTTGGTGTTCGATGGCTGCCAGAATGCCTGAAGCTCTGTAGGATCTCAAGTTCTGTTACAGAAGCCAGTAGTGCGACCAGTTTGGAAACCCCACTAAATGAATGCAGTTAAAGGTGGGGTGTAGAGATGACCTAGAAAGATGGATGGGTGGACAACGTGAAAAGTAACAGTTGAAAAGGAAGTGGATGCGGTTAAGTAAGGGTTTTGTATGGACACAACTCTTTCGCTAAGCACTATTTCCCTGCCTTGGCCTGCCTTGCCTCAGTTTTAAATCAAATATGGAGGTCAACAATCTCTACCTACATATAAGATAAGTAGATGTGGAGGTAAAAATAATAAATCTACAATTACCAATGTGTACTACCTGTGACGATATAATGGTAGTCGATATTCTGCAATCAATATTCTTGCTGTTCAACTTTAGAAACTCTGTATCATGACAGAACACTCCCTGCCTGTGGCTTTACATAATCTGATTAATACAATTGCACATAGTCCACTCCTGGCCACATATGTCTTATCCAAAATCCTGCTACTACTATTCTGCAACTTCTTCACATGTCCCATGATTTAATCGCCCAGATTTATCCAAGTTATAGCAGCACCTGGATCTTGAGATGGCCATACCCAAAGCACATCAACTATCAGACCAGTGGAAACTGTTGCTATACCTTGATCTCCTCCACCAGTAACCCAGAAAAGCATTTTTGTAACGTTTTTGAAAGGCACCAAGTCAAGCACCAAGTCAAGCACCTCAAAAGGTGGGAAGGCCACCTTGATCCTACTGGATCTGTCCACAGCCTTTGACACGGTCCATCATGACCTCTTGATGGACCGTTTAAGGGCATGTGGGATCCAGGAGAAAGCCTGGAAACTTCAACAATCATTTCTAACAGACAGGGTACAAATTGCATCCATGGATAATTACCACTCAAAGCCATTCAAGTTGCCCTGTGGAGTTCTGCAGGGGTCATCGTTGAGCCCAACATTATTTAATGTATATGTTTCATAATTGGCTCCGATCATCAGTGCGTTTGGCTTTGGTCTCACCTCCTATGCGGATGACACCCAAATTGTGGTGTCTCTGCTTCCAGGTCAGGAGAGGGGCCTTGAGATACGTTTCCAGGAGTGTATTAGTGGTTGGCAGCTGGATGGTGGAAAATTGCCTAAAGCTTAATTCAGGCAAGACGGAGGTGATATTGTTCGGAAATGACGGCAATTTTTGGAACCCAAACTGGTGGCCGTCTTCCATAGGCTCTCTTCCTACTCCTATGAAAAGAGTGAGAAACCTGGGAGTCATTGTGGTTGATAGACTGATCTTTGGCGATCAAGTCAATGCGTCTCATCTTCTACAGTGTATGTACTCAAAACTGTGAAAAAATACTACAATTTCTACTATCTGATAGTCGGCAAACACTGGTTACCACGCTAGACTTATCCAGACTGGATTATTGTAACGGCCTATATTTGAACCTTCAGGAATGCCTTATGAATAAGCTCCAAAGGCTGCAAAACGCAGCTGCCAGGTTACTTCTGGGCACGCCCAAGTTTGATTAAATTTCCAAGGGAATCAAAAAATTGCACTGGCTCCCGGTAAGGAATCGGGCCCGTTTTAAATCTTTGTGTACCATATTTCAGGCACTCCAAGGAATAGGACCCGAGTACCTTCGAAAACAATTTAATTGGTATATACCAAAAAGAAATCTTTGTTCCCTTGGTGCCAGGTTGGTTACAGTTCCAGTTATAAAAAAGGTGACTTGGGGAGGCCGAAGCTTCGTCTTCGGGGCAGCCAAAGCCTGGAATGACCTCCCATTTCACCTGAGAAATGCCACTGATCTTCTAGCCTTTAGGAGGGGGCTGAAGACCTGGCTTTTTGACATGTAATCTTACATCTGCTGCTCTGCCAAAAGGATTGGTAACTAGCACCAGGACACCTCTGGGTAACCGCTGCACTCCCAAAAATTCCGTAACATAACATAACATGACCCTAGGGGTCGATTTACTGATATTTCACACACCGCAACGCAGCAAGACAACTTGCTGTGTTGCGTTGCACAAAAGTGAGAGCGCAGAAATGTGCTATATCTATTAAGGTATCAAAAGGCACACAATTGATGGACGGAATGCAGAACAAATCAAAACATTCACCCCCAGTCAAGAGATCTGGGTTAAATCCCTGATGCCTCTGGAGTCAAGCTGTCCTGGCTGATGAGGAGTGAAACCGGTCCTAGGATGATTATTTCCAGTCGTAGGATGCTTGTTTCCAGTCCAGGGAGGACCTGGCCTGGCAGTTCGGGCTGGGCTGTTCCCATTGGGTGCAGGGTCAACACTGATTTGCATATGGCTGGGCTCAAATGGGAATGGCATGGTGAGCAAAAAAACGATGTATTTAGGCCCAGATCTCTCTACTGGGGTGAATGTACGACATTGTTTTGCATTCTGTCCATCAATTGTTCTTTTTGCATATCTATTAAGGTATGACATACTCCTGCTCTCTCCTAGCACTGGGCTGCCTAGCAGCAACACAGACACCCTTGCGCCATGCTGCAAGGTTGCCTGCATTACAGGCTGGATTGCTTTTGGGCAGGAAGGGATGACTTCCTGCGAAAACATAATCCTAAGAGGCAATTACTTCTTTATCTGTGGTCGGTGCACCATTTTCCCGCAATCCCTGGCTTACAGCCTTATGTAAATCTGGAATTGCATCAAATTCCATGGGTGGGTGCACGCATGGCCACACCCATACTCCTCTATGGGAACGCTTAGCACAAAGGAAAGGAAAGCAGCGCAAGCTGCTGCGTTGTGTTACATTTCTTTACAAAGTCATGTAAGGCTGTGTAAATAGTCTCTTCTGTGGCCATTTAAGAATTTACACTGCCTTGCAATGACTTGCGCCACACAAGGGCAACTCAAGTCCTTAGTGATTTTGCCTGACTACCTCCGAGTATCTTCTTCCTCCTGTTGACCCTTCCAATTTAGGTTTCTACTGAGGCTCTGGCGTGAATGTCCCTATAAACACTAGTTACCACAAAGGCAAGGATGACCTGTGACTAGTGCAACCTGTTACTAGCCAAGTCTTGGATGGCATCACTTGTGGAGTGGAAGAGTCTGCCAACTCATGTAGGCTCTAGAAACACTGCACCGTCCCTCCCAGGTGGAAGCAAGAGAAGAAGGCTGAATGCGTAGATGGAATGAATTATGGAGATAAGTGACAGCAGGAAGCCTTTGGACATCAACTGTGCCATATTGAAGCCGGATGTTCAGGGAGTGCCCTGGGCCCAGCACCAGACTGTTCTCTTCACTGATAATCTGGCTGCTCATTAAAGTTTTGCTTTACATTTGTCAATACCATTTCCCGCTTCATATAATGGTTTCATACCATAAGTATTTATCAGATTCTACACAGGTATGGTTCATCATCTTCCTCGTCTACATCTTTTTCTTTTTATACTAAATCTAACTTCATTTGCAAAGCCAGACTTGTATGGGGACCATGAGGCCAGCTTGAACTTCCATAAGCTGGTGGAATTTTTGGATAGACGCACATGTAATTTGAAAAACACATGGAAAGGGCTAGGTGATTTCAGAATCTGACTGTCATTGTCCACTCAGAACGGACCTGACAAGTTATAACTGACTGTTACCGGGGGGGTGATGATAACCCTTCAGAAACAGTAGTGCTGGACCTTCCATTCCTATGCCCCTCCCTTCCTGTGCTGGCAAATCTCAATTGACTCCTTAATGGTCCAGAGTGTCCCTGGACCGCTCCTCAATGTGAACTGCGCCAATGCTCTTCTCCAGCAGCTCCCACAACGGGAAACCCTCATGCACAAAAAAAAATCTGTACATTTTAAATCCAGAACATCAGGTCACAGACCCCGGAGTTCAATCTTCCCAAGGGAGCCCCTGTGGTGAGCTTTCCTCCACAGCTAGGACTTCCGCAGAGAAATTCTCCTTTGACTAAGGGATGAGAACTGCCCGTGACACGAAGGGACATGTTGACCTACTCCTACTGGTAATGATTGACAAACCAGGGAATTCAGAATAAAGCTTTACATCCTTAAATACCAACTAGGTGACGATTGTTCCGTTATATGTTTCCGGCTTTTTCCTGATAGCAGAAAGTTTGCAAGGATGAACATATTTTCAGGAGATTGGATTGCCCCAGCTCTGTAGCTTTTACTATTTTATTATTATTCAGCGGCATTATAAGTGGAATCATATGGTTGGTATATTTATGCTCGAATTTGTATGTATGTATATGTGTGTGTGTGTATGTATATGTATATGTGTATATATATATGTATATATATGTATATATATATATATATATATATATACATATATACTCCAAACTCCTTCGTTCCAAACCCTCGGTGAAGGATCACAGCACCAACCACAGAGGTATCAAGTACGTATTTTTTTATTTATTTTAAACCATAATGCATAGCAAAAACAATAGAGGACGGTCTACGCGTTTTGGCTCCCAGCCTTCTACTAGACCATAGAGTCCATGTGCCTAGAATATCTTTTTTAAATTGCTCAGTGTGTTTAATTTCATTAATTTCTATTAGAAGAAAGACTAGACATAAAATCGTGACAAACAGTGCATGTATTTACAATCAATTCCATTTGCAGGCTGCGATAAAAATATGAAATTCACAGGCAATGTATTAATGTGCAAGTTAAGCAAGTGTTTAAAAAGAGAGGATGTTTGTTCAAAGTAATTCATGAAACATCATTAGTGATTAATCATTGTAAGAAACACATGTATCATTGGATGTAAAGTACATTATTTTTCATATATGTTTAAAACAAAAACAAGGAGATCCAACAGTAAAGTGACTGGTGCATGTTTTGTGTTTTTACCTATAGTGACATGTAAAGTACATTCTGGTCACTGCCCCTGCTTACTTTGGAAAAACACATGTGTCTTAGAATATAAAGTATATTATTTTTCAAATCTGTTAAAACACAAACAAGAAGGTCTAAATAGTAAAAGTGGCTGGTGCATATTTTGTGTTTTTGCTTGCAGTGAATTCTAAGGTACATTCCACTCACTGCCCCTACTCACTTTAAAAGAATCATCCCTTGTTTCAAGAGATTTAAAGTGCAAAGTTCCATTGCCTAATGTTTAAGAGGGTATGATGGAAAATAGATAAAAAGCCACAGGATCAAAGTATCTGTAGATAATTTACTCTACCCTAAATGTCAGTTGAGCAGCAAGACAGGAGAAACAGGGACACCACTGAGGGAGAGAAAGAAAGTATAATTTTCAATTCTCAATTTTAAAGTGACTAGTGCATATCCTAAAATGATGATAATTTTTTGCAAAAGATTTTTTGCATAAGATTTTTCTTTGTAAAGTACATTCTGATTTCATATACCTCGTGCTCTCTCGTTTCTTATATTCAATTCTTGCTTGACCTTTTCATGATTAGAGAGGCAATACAATTTCTGTACTCAATGTTACGATTCTAGTAATGACATGATGTTTCGTGGGAGATGACAATGTCCCAATTGTTCACTCCTTGTCCTTTCTTCACTGCGTTAATTTCTGTACTCAATTTTTACAATTCTAGTAATCAAAAGATGTTCCATGGGAGATGACAATATCCCAATTATTTACTTCTTGTCTGTTCTTTTTCTGCGTTAATGATGTCTGGCCATAGGTCTAAATTATCTTTTTTCCTGTGATTTTTTTTTTTTAGAATTTTATAGAGTTTTTGTTTCTAAAGAGACCCATAATCCATTTTAGGATTTCAGTTGAGTTAAAAGCAATATATGGTCAGATTTGTCAATTCCTTGCAGTTAGTGTTGATCATCAAAGTGCTTTTCAGTTATTCCGGTTCTATTGCATCTATATTTTTCTTGATCAGTTTTGCATGTCTTTGTTTATTGCAAGTGGATATGCAATTCTGCATCAAGGTTGTGACCAAACGGTTTTGCCGTGCCAATTGCTAAAATCAATCTGGATTCTGTTTTTCGCAAGTCCAGAGTTCTGTCACCACCTCTTTCTTTGGCTTTCACTATTTTGATCCCCCTATATTTCAGATGTTGACAATCACTAGAATGATATTCGTGAAAGTGTTTGGCCATGGGGTAGGTGAAATCTTTGTTTTTGATGACATAGATGCAGTAGAATTCTCAATTTTAACTTATTGATAGTGCTCCCTACATATTGCTTTGTGCAGGGGCATTCAAGTAAGTATACTACGAATTTCGATTTGCAAGTTACGTGGTCCCTTATGTTTTCAATTTGGCCATTACACAGTTGGTATGATGTAGCATTCTCACCGTTTTCACACGCTTTACATTTAAAGCATCTCCAGAATCCTTGTAAGTTCAGCCATGATGTTGTTATTGGCTTTGGAGTCTCAAAATGGCTTTGTGTGAGAATGTCCCTCAAAGTTGCGATGTTTCTGTACGTTGGGATGTGGAGGCAGTGTCTTTTGTAATGTTTCAGCTAACCTCAGAATTCTCCAGTTTTTCCGAGCAATTTGCTTTAATTTCCCACTCTGGTTGTTGAAGTCCATTATAAGTCGAATGGTGTTGTTTTCGTCTTGATTTCTTTCTGCCATGACCTGTCTTGGCGTGAGCAATTCAGTTCTTGCTTTCAGGGCCACTCTTGCTGTTTTGATTACATCTGGTGGGTAACCTCGTTCCGAGAAGCGATTACTAATTTCTTCGATTTGAGAATTGATGTCTATTACTTCAGAAAAATTCCTTTTAGCCCGCAACATTCCGCCATAAGGTATGGACCATTTTAGATTTTGTGGATGTCCTCTGTTAGCGTGTAGAATACTGTTGCACGAAGTTGGTTTCCTGTGCATTCTGGTGCATAATTTCTGGTTTTCAGTAAACACTTCCACATCCAGAAAGATGATGTTGGTAGGGCTTATTGTTGATGTAAATATAGATTGTACTTGTTTATGTTCAGCGATTCAACAACATTTTTTAGATCAGTATGGTCACCCTCCCAAATTATAAAGAGGTCATCAATAAATCTGGACCACAATTTTATGTTTTGGGATTCCTGTTTCTTTAATACTTCTGTCTCCCAGACTGCGATGAGTAGATTCGTGTAAGTTGGTGCGAAAGATGTACCCATGGCAGTCCCTTGTTTTTGTAAGAAGATGTCACCTTGAAACAGAAAGATATTGTGTGTCAGGCAGTATCTCAACATTTCAATTAACATTTCTGAATGTTCTAGGTGGCTAATTGATCTGGACTGTAGGAAGTGTTTTACAGCAGCTATGCCATCGGAGTGGAGGATCGACGTATACAGCGATGCAACATCAAAAAGTTGTCTTCCCATTCAATTGTTTTTATTCTGTTAAAAAAATCCATCGTATCTGAGATATACGATGGAAGTGTGGTGACATAATTCATTAGGAAGATGTCCAAGAAGCGTGATGTAGATTCAAGTAGAGAGCCAATAGAGCTGACTATCGGTCTGCCTGGTGGGTTCAGTAGAGATTTATTGACTTTTTGGAGAAAGTAAATTGTGGCCATAACCGGGTGATCTGTTTTCAGATATAGAAATTCTTCTAGATCAATTAGATTTCTTTCTTTCCATGTATGTAGCATCTGATGGTGCTCTTCCATCCCAGTTTCTATTGGATTTGATGTTAATTTCTCGTAATGATCTTGGTTGCCGAGTTGTCTTACAGCCTCAGCTATGTAATCCTTTCGATTTTGGATTACAATATTTCCGCCCTTGTCTGCTGCTTTTATGATTATTAAAGTGTCCTCCCGTAAATCTTTAAGCGCTTGATGTTCATCAGGTGATAATTTCCAGGACTACTTCTTCCCTTTGTTCTTTTTTCCATCATTCTTGTTCGAGATATCCATGTTTTTTCTAAGGGTGTTATGTGCCATCTTGTTAATTTCTTCCACCATGATTTCATGGAATAGGTCGACCTTGTTCCCTGCTGGCAATTGCGCACAGAAAGTAGATCTTCTTTTTAATCCACTATTGCCCCCTTTGTTTGTTTCAATTCCTGTCCTTCGACACAATTCCTGGTTCAGATTCTAGTGAAGATTTTTGTTGTTCTGATGCATACTCTTGTTCTTCTTGTAAGATGGTTAGTACTCGTAATGCGGGTATGTCTCTTTGCTTTAGAGTTGAGATTTCCTGAATTTCACTTGGTGTCTGTGGGCGTACCAATATTTTTTCCTCAAAGTATTTTTTCAATTTAATTTTCCAGCAAAACTTGTACAGGTCATTACGCAAATTCGGTAAATTCAAATCTTTGTTGGGGCAGAATGATAGTCCCTTATTTAGTAATGATGTTTGTGCTACAGAAAGAATCTTGTTGGAGATATTGATCACCAAGTTATCTTGATAAGGTTTCTCTTTTATTTCGCTTTGTCCTTCCTCTTCCTCCTTTGCCTTTTGCCCCTTCTTCTTTTTCTTCTGGTTGTGGCTTTGATTGACCTCTCCCCCACGTTGTTCCTCTTCCTCGCCCCCGCTGTCGGGTTATCATCTGCATGAGTCTCATTTCCCCAGAAAAATCCAGGTTAGAAGTGGTTGCTTCCTCATCAGCAAAGCTTAGATCGGAGCTGTCAATCATTTCAGGAGTTTCATGTCCCGCACATTTATCCATAACTATCCAATTTCTGAACATGTCATACTTTTGTGCGTAAGTGTATATGCGTCTGTGGGCATAATCTAGTCTGTCTCTATTGAATTTATTTGCTTTACGTTTTTCAACATCTGCTTCGTGTTTGTTAATTTCATTTCCAATGTTTCAATTAGTGCTTTGTTCTCTTCACTTCCAGAATTTTGCTGTAATTCTTCTTCTAGTTCCTGGATTAAAGCAACCAATTTTTCCAGCTTCCTCTCAGCGTGCAGAATTATGGGTTTCATCAATTTAAAGGAACATTCATTTGATTCTATCTGCCATTGTTTGATTAGATCTGCATCCAAATCATTTAAGGTTGGCATGATGAGAATGCACAACCCCCGTGGAATTCGGTTAAATTCAATATATTTTTCCAGGGTTTCTTTCTCCCACCGTTTGTTCCGTTCCAGAATACGGTACTGCTGTAATTCTTTAAGTGCACAGGTGATTGTTCTTTTTCCTTTTTTTCTTTCCAGAGATTCTCCCAGAGTGTTACTGGCCGATGGTGCTGCATCATCATTGAGCAGTTCACTTGCACGTTATTTTCTATTTTTGCTCCTTTCCGCCAAACTGGAATATTCAATTTCAGGATTAATAGTAATTCTTAGTCCGTTTTCATTTTTTGCATATGGTTTACTTAAATATTTGTAGCGACTCCTCTGGTGCACTGACTAATATCTGATTTTAGCCAGATTCCGGGGAAATGCCTGTATCAGGGATGACTGCGTTATCTTCCCATTTGGTGGATACGAATGGAAGAACAGTGAAGCAGTGCGCGTTATTTTCAAAATGCAGCATTCAACTCAGCTGCTCCTTTATTTCCCATGTTACCCGCATTCACAGTCCCAGCGCGGCTAAACAAACAGAAGTTCTCGGGTGCTGGGTCTGGCGGTGGTCCATGCCTCTGACTCTGCCTCCGCTGCGCCCGGATTACAAACTGATACGCTTCACCCCACCCGCTACTTACCTCTGATGTTTTCGCCAGCCTCCGCGTTTGTTAACTCGTATCTCCAGACGCGGCTCCACGTTACCACAGGCAGTGGCATCGGCGGGTTCCAAGACTGCTTTCGCTTCCAATGACTGTGTATTTCCCCGTCGCCTCGCCTCACTCCCCAGGTGCTTGTGATGTGCGGCACAGTCTCTGCACTCGTATGCTCCAAACTCCTTCATTCCAAACCCTCGGTGAAGAATCACCGCACCAACCACAGAGGTATCAAGTACGTATTTTTTTTAAATTTATTTTAAACCATAATGCATAACAAACACGTTAGAGGACGGTCTATGCGTTTCGGCTCCCAGCCTTCTACTGGACCATAGAGTCCGTGTGCCTAGAATGGCTTTTTTAAAGTGCTCAGTGTGTTTAATTTTATTTATTTCTATTAGAAGAAAGACTAGACATAAAAAAATCCTGACAAACAGTGCATGAATTTACAATCAATTCCATTTTCAGGCTGCGATAAAGATATAAAATTCATAGGCAATGTATTCATGTGCAAGTTACACAAGAGTTTAAAAAGAGAGGATGTTTGTTCAAAGTAATTCATGAAACATCATTAGTGATTAATCATTGTTAGAAACATATGTATCATTGGATGTAAAGTACATTATTTTTCATATATATTTAAAGCAAAAACAAGGAGATCCCAACAGTAAAGTGACTGGTGCATGTTTTGTGTTTTTACCTATAGTGACGTGTGTGTGTGTGTGTGTGTGTGTGTGTGTGTGTGTGTGTATATATATATATATATATATAATCTCCACAAATGATTTAATGTCAGCCACAAAACGAGAGCACTCAGGAATTGGTAGCAAAATACATTTAAGGTGCAAGCCTCCTCGCATTGACAGACTCATTTCGGCACTACGCCTTTATGTATATGTATGTCCTGGTTCAGCAATGAAATCAGTAACCCAGTTCCATTCCGTTTGGTCTTACTATTCCCCTACAGGTGAGGAACAGGGTGCCCAATTTATCTATATCTCTGTTCTAGTGGCTCTGTCTATTATCTCCAATCACTGGAAGTCCCCATTGAAACCTACATTCGAGGAATGGTTAAAAGAAATGAGGAGAATTTGCATAAGAGAACATTGGTATTTCGCCTGCTTGAATAAGTTACATTGTTCTACAATAATTTGGGGGCTGTTTTCCCAAGAAGATTCGCAAGATGAGGTGATTGAAAACTGACATAGAGTCCTTGTATAGACTTACTGACATTTCTGCGCATTGTAGATATGCATGTTTATTGCATCTGCACTTTACAGGATTACTTGATTCTGCCATTCGCAAGTATTAGCTATGTGGGTATGTTGGCTCTTAGCGTATTGTTTCTCTTCGAGGGCCCGTGGACTGCTTAAAAATGTATCATGTTTTGCACCACCACTTTATTTTGGTTATACGCTCTGCAATGGGGTGGCACTACGAGTCCCGCCTGGCTCAGGTGCCTTTAGAAATGGTTGGTCAGATGTTGAAATCAGTATCGCACTTTACCGATTAGTTTATCTCATTTACTGTGGCATATTTACATATTGAGCCTGAAAAGCAGCGAATATGTGAATATGATAAGTCAGGGCATTAGGTCTAAGAATGTTAATGATGTGTTTTATACAGCTCTCAGCCAGTTCAAAGCCTCCTTAAGCAGAGTGCTATCTGCCTGGCTATATCTTTTTGGTATTGTTTCTGCACTGTCACTTCATTGTCCCATACCTTAGGAGTGGGGAATCTTGGGGAAAAAAGGGCTTTGCAAATGAGGTTGCATATTTGAGACTACTAAATTTACAAACTTTTTGCATTAGGAAGAGTTGTGTTTCTGGGGAAAATAATATGATATTTGCTGTATGAAATTGTAGGCATGCTTAATGCAGAGTTAATTGTTTATGTGTGTGTTCTCTTAAAAACCCAAAGGTTAAAGTAACATTAAAGTTACTATCAGTGACAATATTTTAAACATACAAAATCACTGAAATTCACAATAGTTATCTCAAGAACTCGAAATCGTGCTCTAAGTCGCGCCCCTGCCATGCACAGTTTTCTAAACCATGCTCTCATTGCAAATGTACAAAGATTGCCTATGCACACGCTTACAAGTAATATTGTATCAATTACAATCCGTAATGGAGAGAACATAAATACATAAGACGCAGTCGATTAATCAATTGGATCGTGTCTTTCTCGTTTTTAGTAAGGATCCGTTGCCCAGCCAACACGTGTTTCGTCTGGGTATAAACCCACGACTTCTTCAGGGCTCAGGGGCTGACGGGGAAAGAGCAATATATCTCTCCATCGGTTGTAATTTAGTGCTCTTTCCCCGTCAGCCCCTGAGCCCTGAAGAAGTCGTGGGTTTATACCCAGACGAAACACGTGTTGGCTGGGCAACAGATCCTTATTAGAAACGAGAAAGACACGATCCAATTGATTCATCGACTGCGTCTTATGTATTTATGTTCTCTCCATTACTGATTGGAATTGATACAATATTACTTGTAAGCGTGTGCATAGGCAATCTTTGTTCATTTGTTACAGACTTTGGTCTTTTGAGGGGGTTTTGGTTTCTTTTCCCCCTGCCGATTGCACCGTTGGATATCTGGTTATCTATACTCCTACGCACATATCAGTGGGCGCCATCGCATACCGCTACTTTCAAACCCCTTTCTGTTATTCATGTTGCTCATTGCAAATGTAGCAGTGAGATTATCAATGATGTCATAAAAATGTCATGAGTGATATAGTAAGTGGGGTAATTAGTGCATGGCGAGGGCACAAGTTAGGGCATAAGTTATAGTTCCCTGTGATAACTAGAACTGGCAAATTTCAGTGTTTTTTTACATTTAGAATGTTACGCTGCCACTGATATTTTCACCTCACTATAATTGTACCGTAACTTGTGTTTTTTCATTACATTTCTAAAGATTTTTATAATGTAAAGTAAGATATAATTACAATTCTTAACTAGTCACTTAAACCTTTTTGTTTTTTCAGTAAATTTCTAGTTTTTTTTTAACATAAAGTAATTTTAATACCATATGTAAAGATAACCCTCTCTGCCGTGCACCGACTTTGGCCATGTGCATTGTGGGGTTGCCCACAGTGTCTGCGTCCAACTCTTAGCAGGCAGCCAACCCCCTGCATCAATGAAGGTTTGGCTAACCCTTGCAGCCGAAAGTAGTGTGCGGTTGGCTACAATGCCTGGCCTACAGCCAGACTCTGAGGCCAACTCCTCGTGAGCACCCAACCCCTGCCATGCACGACCTTCAGCTGCTAGGGTTGGCCAAACCTTCATGGGTGCTGGCAGGAGCTGGCAATTATTGTTTTTTTTTAGTATTAGGAAGAGCAGCATATGCCCCCCCCCCGCCAGCTTATAAGGCCTCGGGGACCCCAACCCCCAGGGCGGTTTTATTTATTTAAGGGACGGGTGAGCCTGTAGTGTTCCTGGGGACCCATCTCCCATGGTCTAAACAATACTGGCCAGGGGACGCTATCACCAGGGACCTAAACATATATTTAAAGGGGAGGGGGCACACTTCCCACCTGTCTGAGTCTATAGTGCCCCCAGGGAGCCCTCCCCTCTGGACCTAAACATATATTTAGAGGGAACAGGGCACATGGCCCCTTTCCCCAAGCCACTGCAGGCTCCAGGGCCCCTTTTACAGGGGCCTCCTTTTTTTACATGAAGAAGTGGGGTATGCTCCTCCCCTCTCTGAGCCTACTTGGTCCCAGGTGACCCCATCCCCTGGTGCCAACGTGTAATTAAAAGGGTGCTCTGTGGGTGGCATGGTTTGGCCCAAGGGCCCCCACCTTTGCCTCCTGGGATGGGGTCTCCGGAGCTGAGAAAGCTTGGTCGGGGTGTGTGCAGCCTCCATCCCCTTTTAAATAAAGAAAACAGCCTGGCTCCAGGGCTTATGAAGAATCGGGGAGGGGGCTGCATAGCCCCTTCCCTCTTTAATTTTATTTGACCCCAGCAGATGGTGTACCTGGGGCCAAATAAGGCTCAGGGGGCCCGAATGCCTCCTCCCCTTAGATTCTGCAATGGGGTCCCCGGGCTTCTTTTTGCATTTGGCCATGGGGGATGTGATACCCAGGGCCTATTATGGTTCGGGGAGCGGGGTCCATGCCCTCCTCCCATGCTTTGGCCCAAAAGGATGGGGTCCCCTTAGACTTTTAAGGCTTGGGGAGGGAGGGCCACGTGGGCTCCTCCCCTTTTTATTGGAACTGGCTCTGGGAGAAGGGGTTCCCGGGTCCAATTAAGGGTCAGGGAAGGAGGCTGAACGCCCCCCTCCCATTAATATTTATGTTGTGTACCCAGAAGATGGGGTCCCTGGGGCCTGAAGGCCAACCCTACACTGTGCACACCAAAGGCTGTGCACAGTGTAGTGTTTGCAGACTGCTGTGTGTTTGACCACAGGGCCTGGCGGCAGCCCAAGCTGTAAGCCAGGCCCTGCTGCTATTCCCATGCCACGCATGACGAAATAATGGGGTTGACTGCCTGTGGGGTGTTGGACGCAGGGCTTGGCATCAAGACAGGCTCTTAAGCTAACATTGCACTGCGCATGACAAAAAGCTGTGTGCAGAGTGGAGTTGGATGCCTGCAGGGGGGTTGGCTGCCTCCAGGTGGCTTGGCCGCAGGCAGGGCCTGTTTCCGACCCTCTGCTGTGCGCGGCCAAAGGCAGTGTGGGGCCGGCTGCCTGTGGGGGAGTTTGCTGCAGGGCACTGACTTTATGTATGATAATAGATTATTACTTTATATAAAAACAAACCACTAGAAATTCACTAAAAAACAAAGGTTAAAGTAACGCTATAGTTAGGTGAATATGTCAATGACATTAATGTTTTGAACTCAAAGAAACACAGAATTGTACCAGTTATAATTATCTCAAGTAACTATAACTCATGCCTTAAGGTAACTATAGCTTGCGCCATCACCATACACTGCAGATTACCCCACATTATAGCTCACCCATGACATCTTCTATGACATCATGGATAATATCACTGCAACATTTGCAATGAAATTCTTGATGAGAAACCTGTGAATGGCAGGAGCATGAGTTAAAGCTTTCGAGATAACTATAGCTGATAGATTTCTGTGTTTTTTTCATTCTAAACGGTAATGTTGTCACTGACCTAGTCACCTAACTATAAAATAACGTTAACCTTTGTTTTTTTCTGTGAATTTCTAAGGTGTTTTTCTTTTTTTTAAATCAAAAACAAATCTTTTTATGACAACTAAGTATAATGTTACTTTAACCTTTGTTTTTTTCAGTGAATATATATATATATATAATCAAATTAGAATCCCCTTTCTATATGAAATACATTTTTGGCTTGCTAATAACTTTGACACTGTTTAACAAATCTTCACGAATCTTTGTCAAAAAAGTCTCACCCACTTCAGCTTACTCCTGAATGTTTTTGGGTTGATCCTGCAAGCAGGGTCTGAGAAAAAGTGGGTCATTCCAAAACACATTTTCCCCATGCAATTTTCAACATAAACTTTAGAGACAGCTACAGCCAAAATGCCTAAATGTAATTACACTAAATTGGGCATAAAGCTAGATCTCCATCCATAAATCGGGCTTTTTGTGATTTAGTGTAAATCTGTTTTGTAATTTTAGACAAATTAAGGCTCAAAATGTATGTATATTTCATGCAACAGTTCCACTGCAGATCCACCATGGTGGATTAGTGAGCTCAAGAATGCATCTTGATTGGCTGACTACAACCTGAAGGAAAAGTTGTCACTGCCGTCTTAGGATTTGTGGACTTTGTCCCTGAACCGTTCAAAATAAATTACAATAAGCTATACAGGTGAAGAGTAGGGATACCCTGACCCTCTAGGCCAGAGGGACACCTCCTGGGGGCAAAAAATTATAAACATTTAGGGTTCTGTGAATCTGTGATATATCGCAAGCCACAGTATGACCCACTTGAGAACTGCAGCAGATCTATGGCACAACAAAATAAAAAATGGTGATAAGCTGCCTGCAGGCCATGCACTGCTGAGGGTTGCACGCATGCCTGTGGTCCATCACAGGACCAGGCTGCAGCCCAGGCTCTCCATCCAACCCCACACCATGCATGGCATGGACATCTTACTTTATGTTTAAAAAAAAATTAAAAAAATTTGCTGAATAAAACAAAGGTTTAAATTACATTCTAGTTAGGAACTGTGATATTATTTTACTTTACATTTTTTTAAAAACCTTAGAGCCATGCACTGCTTGTACCCTCACATATTATATCACTCATGAGCTGTCCAATAACTACATTAATAACATCCCTAATGACATCTAAAATGATGTAATTGATAACAACACTGTGCATGGCGAAGGCACAAGGTATAACTACTTTGGGGCACATTTTCTCTTTACTATAGTGTCCCTTTAACCTATTGGTTTTTTCAGTGAATTTCATAGGATTTTTCAAATGTAAAGTAAGATATCATTACAATTCCTAACTATAACATTACTTCAACCTACGTAATATACCTAGCTATATCAGTATATATGTCTGTTCAACTATCATTTATGTTTGGTACTGACCACCGAGGTATACAGCCAGTGGCAAAAAGACATAGCCTACTTTGAATTTTTCACCCTGTGAGGGATAGCATTTTGCTTGATCACTTGTGCACATCCTAAAAAGAAGTTTTCTTTTGTGCCCAGGCTAGTGGGCAATTACTTTACATTCTAGTTTGTTTGTCCTTTTATTCTTTATACACATTTTTGCTGTAAATTGACTGATCGTAACTTTTCACATGTCAGCGGAGTTCTCCACCAGCACAGCGGAGATCACTCAATGGTAAAGTATAAGAAAAATGTAAAAACTGTAATAAACTTTAAAAAAATAGTGAAAATGTTTTTATGGTAAATATTGTAATAGTATGTAAATGTATTATTAACAAAAAATGTATTTTAATAGTAAACCAATATTAATTCATGCTCAATTACTACTACCACAGGGGCTCATTACGATGGAGGTCGGACGAATGTCCCACAAGCTTTGCCGCAGGCAGTGGACCGCCCAAAAAGATGTTGGTGATCCCATCGCCCAATTACAATGTGCCCGCCACACTGACGGGCAGAAAAGTGCCCAATAATATTTTCAATTAACCTGGAACTTACCAATGTGCAACATCCTACTGTTTGATCTAATGCTGGCACCAGCCACAAAACTCATTCTATCAGAATGGAAATCCTCTGACCACATATCTATCCACACTTGGTGGCTTGGCTTGAGTTCATGCATATTGCAGACAACTTCTAATTTTCCACAAACACCACTCACAAATCCAGCACCCTATGGAATGAACTTGGCATGAACTTACAGGAAAGCAACCCTCCTGAAAGATGTCACTCATGTATCTCATGGTAGTAAAAAGTGTTACCATTTACACTAATGAAACCCTATCGCCTGGCACGTAGTCTAAAAGCTACTCTAACCAGCAAAAATGTACACCTTTATCCCATCTTGACAATACATCTACCCCTATAATCTTCCTTACCCCTTTTTAGTTTGCTTCTATGTTATGTTTACTGTATCCCTTCCTTAGTTGATCCTAGGTTCTCAGCTACCAATCATCAACCTTCGCTTTGCTGTACATCATATGTAATCATTTATAATATGCCCCTGTTTTTGTGTGGACATATTGCATATTCATCAGTGTGTATGCTCACTGATCCAACACGGGTGTGCTATAACACCTGTTTGTATTTTTAGCATATAAAACTAATAAAAGAAATTGAAATGCTAAAATAGACATAACAGAAACTATATTTTTAACTGCCAAATCATTTTGAAAGCTACAATATCACCTCTCTCCCTTTTTTCTGCAGAGAGGGATCATTTTCACCTCAATGTCTTGAATGGAATTCAGACTATCTTTGTACATCAAGAGACTTAGGATGCAATTATGCAACTCTTTATATTTTCAATGTCTGATACTATTCTTTCAATCAGTTTAGAACAGAAGCTTTACTAACAGAATCCCAAGACTGCGTAAAACACAGAAGGGTTCACCTAACAAAAACAAAATAGTGAACCAGGCTAAGGACTGAGGGGAAAAAGGAACAATTACAATCAAGAAAAGAGGTCCACCAAGCCTGCGGATCAAACAGAGCAACATAACTTCAACAATTCATCTGAAAACTCCTTAACTGATCATTTTCTTGGCACTCCAAAAGCAACCTGAATGCTTGGTAACATCCTCCAGTGAGATTTAGTGAGGCTGTGAAGGAACCTACTGTTGGATTCCTTTTACCCGCCTGCATTTCACAGGGGCCAGGCATGTTTTTTTCTGCTGAGATGCCTGAACATAGTTAATGCACTGTCCTTGCAAATCATTTGATACTATCAGCAGTGATAGTCTCAACCCACCACACTGGTTATATTCCCTACAGAAAATAAATCTGGTGCTCAACTCTTGAGGTTCAACGGCCACAGAGCGCCTTCCAAAATGACATCTATACATATAGAGAGAAGCACTTCCCTGTCAATTCATCACGTTAAGAGTCAATAGACCTTCATTATTTCATGACATTGTGGAATATTATTATTCCACAAAACGTCCATACAATACATCTAGATTCCAGACATTTGTAAAAATATATACCTTTATTTTTCCATTAGACTTTTTTTCTTTTCGATATTAACATGTCACCTGCAATCTTCGTTGGAACCAATGCCAAGCGATGACACACAGCCTCGCAATGCAACTCAGTGCAGATTGCGCAGCAAGGACCTAAGGTATAATCCTCAAATGGCCATGCTTGGTCTTGTGCTGAGCCAGCGCTTCTTTGCACACAGCCTGACTTGTGACTTTATTCCGATCCAGTGAGACCAGATACCCTCACTTTGCGCTTTGCGCCTCATGGCTCTACTTAAACATTTAAAATGTAGTTATACCCAGGTCTGCTGATTGGATTTTTGTCATCTTGGTTTCATTTTATCATTTAAATGTTACTATATTTTTCTAAAATGGTATGGGATTTTCCTTGTATTGTATTTTCACTTTACTACTGTTTGAGTGCTGCATAAAGACTTTATACTTTGTCTCTAAGTTAAGTCTGAGTGCTTTTGTGGCAAACTACCGGAGGGTTAAGCACAGGTTAATGTATTGACTTTTGTGTTACCCCTGACAAGGATTGTGGTTGTTGTTTGAGAAGAGTTTACATCCCCTCCAACCAATAACCCAATTTCTCACAATACGCTATCTTGAAACAGAAGTACATACCATTGTCAATATCCTACTCAGGTTTCTATAAAAAAGATTACCTTTGCAAATCGTATGATTTTATAAATTGCAGATCTCAAAACAGTAGTGTATTCATCCCCATGGAAATGAGAAAATATACATTTTTGTGTGAGCCATTATTGAAATGTACTATTGCTCTTATATCCCCTGTGCCTGGAGACACAATGTATAAACAGCAATAAGTATAATGTGAGTCAATAACCCATCTTTTTTATGATCAAAATCCTGTGTTCAAATCGTGCTATTCATTAGCTACATATCTGTTACCCACATAATTTGATACATTCATCACAGAGTAAAGAAGATGCACTCTTCCCTCTCTGATCCTGTCTAGTGTACGCCATCTTTAAATGGCAGTCAGTCTGTTATTAGACGTTTGCACCTTGTTGTGCCACGTGCTGCTTGCACTGTTTGTACAACCCTGCACTTTTTATGATGCCACCACACTGTACATCAATCATGCTACACAATTTAGGTGTATTTTATATACCATAATTGCACAAGTTAGGGAATGACTAGTTCCTCCGGGGCCTGTAGGGCGCCACACTGTATATCGAACACGCCACACAAATTAGATGTACTACATATACCACAATGCACCAGTTATCTAGCAAAAAGTTACCTTGGGACCCTTAGGCCACTGCATCTTCTGCATACCCTGTGGTATCATCGAAAGGCCTCTATTCTATAGTCCAACCAGGAAGACAACACCTGTCCCCGAACTCTCGCAAGTGTTCGGGAACTGAGCTGTCTCTGGCATGGCATTACTTATACTGCCCCCACGCCCTGCACTCTTCTTGGCTTAGTCACTTTGAGAAGAGTTCCCACGAGCTCATCGTTCCTACTTACCAGACGGCCGTTTGACACCTGGTTGGATCTTCTTTGCTGTCCTCTGCCTGGAACCAGCACCAGACCTATGGAATCTGCTCCAGACATTTGGAACCAGCTCCAGACCTTTGGACCTGCAAGGAAAGACAATCTAAACCTCACGTGTAGCGATTTAGAGGACTATCGCAGTGATATACCCCAGAACTGAAAATGCCACCACAAGTTCAATGTAAACTGTGCGCTATCCCAGGATGTTTACATTGCCACAGTGATTTTTGAGTTGTGAGGAGAAAAACTGGAACTGTAAGCAAACGCAATTGCAGATGGACGTTTACAAGACATTAACTGCTCCACAGTACCCTTGAAATACTTTCTTGAGACATTGATTAGGGGACTATTGACTGCATTGGCAGTGACATAACAAGGATTGCGCATTTCTTGCGAGAAATGCGCATGCGCGGGCGTCCTCGCATGCGCATTAGTCAGAAGAAGTTTGAAATGGAAGAGGGAGCCCCGGAGACGCCGCGTTTCAGGTAAGTTTCTTTAATTTAGTATTTATTGAAATTGCGGGGGTTTGATTTAAAAGGAGGGCGGGCGGGAGGCGGGTGGCAGCGGCAGGCAGCTACGCTTCGCCCTGGGTGTGCGTAGCGCTAGCCTGCTTCGCCTACTTCGAAAACTGCGAAGCAGGCAGCGCTACGTACACTACGTGGGCGAAGCGTAGTGTCTCGCCCAGGGTTAGATCTGAACACCCGCAGAAGATAAATCAATGCACTTATATTAAAACATGCATATTTCAGTATCAGCCTTGTGCATATTTATTCCTGTTTCAGCCTCTTTACTAAAATTCCTTTCTTTTTTCACCCCCTTACCTATCAATCCAAACAGTTACTGGCCTGGCAGTCATGCCAAAGTGTATTTATACTTACTCAAAAAACAACCAATTTCCGTTTTTATCCACATTTCAAAATTAATACATATAAGGAAATAAATGGTTTTCTGTCTGTATTTATCTGTAAAAATCAGTAAAAACGGAAAACAGGGAACCTTACATATTATTTATTGTTTTTTGCCCCAGGGAGGTGTTGGTCCCCGGGGTGCAGGTGGCTTGTGCACTATTATTCTATTAGAATCCTAGGAGATGGTGTTCTCCAGGGCACAGGGGGGTCCACACAGCCCCCCTATTTTATTTAAAGCCCTGGGGAGGTTGTGGACCCCGGAGCCCGGGTGGGTTTGCGTGGCCCATCTGCATTAAATTTACCAAAAGCCCCACGGAGGTGGTAGTCCCCGGGCCTCAGGGCGGTCCAGGCGGCCACCTTTTACATAAACATATTCCGTGGGGAGGTGGTGCCCAGGGCATAGATATGCCCATGTAGGGGCTCCACATTTAATTTACTTAAGAAGGCATCCCTGGCCCACCCAGGGGCTTAATTAAAACAAGCAGAGGAGCCTGCACTTGGTTTTTTTGTTTGCTATTTCCTGCAAATTCATGAATTACGTGAATTTGCAACAAATATTTTTTTAAAGGCATTTTTTGCACTGCCTGGGTCCCTCTGAGACCCCCAAGTCTCATGTGTTTTTTGTGGGACTTCGCTCAAGCTGAGTCCCAAGATGGCTGTCAACACTTCCTGGTTGAAGTGTTGGCAGCCAACCAGAGCTCTGCAGATCTCAGCAAGAGCTCTTTATTATTCACGATTTAGCCGCAATCATAGAATAAAAATTTTAATTTCCTTAAATTTCACAACAACTACTAAATGGATTTGCACTATATAAAAGAAAGTGTAATCTGTGAACAAAAATATACCTTCCTGCCAAATTCTGTGTAATTCTGTCCACTGGTTTGGGCTGAAGACGTGTCTAAAGGCTCTATGGGAATTAACATGGGAAATTCACTTTTTCTCAGCCCCAGTTTGACGAATCACCCCTATACTTCCCATGCACAACAAGCTTCACCTGGACACTTTTTTTTTAGAAAATTGCATGACAATTTGTCAAAAGACACCAAAGATATAGGCAAGTCAAAAATGCTTTTCCTATGGCAACACTACTGGTACCACTTTATATATATTATATATCTGTGTGATTTTATTATTTGTAATCAAATATGGATGTCGTTTCTTATTGTTCTGAGATCTCCTACCCTCAAATATGCTTGCTAAATTTCATGACTCTAGCAGGCACAGAACACCTTTTCTTAAGGCAGTTCCTTCATTGCTTAATCTTAGTCAGTGGTTGCAAGTGGGGCCCACCAGCACTCTTTTTTGGGGACCAAAACTTATTTGTCCTCATCAGACATTGATCCAGATCAAGTAAGAGAAAAATACAAAAGGGGTAGAGAAGGAGTAAGAGAAAGATCTAAAAAAACACAGTGGCAAAGGGTGGAAGCAGGGAGGGAAAAGATCCTGAAAGAACGAGATAAGGTACTTTTCGCATTCTGGCCACTCTAGATAAGGACATGATATTACTCTGTGGACAGAGACTGTGATGGCGTTTTTGAGTTTAGTAAGCTTTATTAAATATGATATACAATTTAAAAGATCAGTACAGAAGAAAGAAATTTGTAAAAAAGTTACAATAAAATTGTGTACGTTGAAGTCTAAAAAAGAGAAGGTAATAGAGCTGCACCAAGTACAAAAAGCTTTAAGGAACAATAGACAAGCAGCCCCATCGAACTTGGCTGGCTTTTAGAAATTGTAAAGTTTGATGGGAAGTCTCGGCAATGACTTTGTTTAAAGGAAAAACTACAGTCGGTGCCAATAAAGTAAGTACCAGAGAGTGATTGTCTTGGGAGCAGATAGATAGTAAGGAGACTGCCAGAGGGGAGCATAGAGACAACAGCAACAGAGCGGTGGTGGGCATTCTTGGGTGCAAAAGATCCCCAGAGGGTAGGGTGAAGAACCCAGCAGCTCTGCCGAGGCGGCTTCTGGCACAGGAGACCCATGGAGGGGTCACTGGAGGCAACAGCTTGCCCATTGCTTCCCCTGGCACTGCCCTTGTGACCCTGGGCCTCAGACGCTGTTAAAACAGTGCCAAGAACACAAGGTAAACAAGTTCCTGATTAAACTTCTTTCGTTTTCTCCACCTCCCAAAGCCGCTCAGGTCATTAGCTGTTTTTTATTTTGTAAAATAAACAAATTCAGCAGAGCAGGGCACATAGACAATGTTGCAATTCCAGTTCTAATCTAGGGCTCGGATCTGAGGTTCAGAGGAGCATTACTTGCTACACAAATGTAACATGTATCAGCAACCATTAAATAAAGATTATTTGCTAACTTGTAACACACATTTCTACAGTTACTGGATGGGTTTGCAGATCGTGAAATGTTTTCCTTGCTGCTCACCTACCAGAGACCTAGCTCACAAAGCCAAATCCTCATGCAAATTTGACTTACACGCCCAAATGCCTGGATTTAGGAGTGAAATAGATTCACTAAAAGTGGCATTACACTTGTAAATCCTTATAGTCACTCACAGTATTACCCCCACAATGGGTTCATATTGCGCATAAGCAAATCCTACTCAACAGTGGGAATACCAGGCACAATTCCCCTGCAAATTTTGGAAGCACCCAAAAAAACGAGATGAAAAAGAAAGACAGAAAAATAGACATACACTGCCACCATGTGGTCGACTCTCATAAATACGTGGTGGGCGTTTGGAAATAAGTGTAAGTGCTGAGCACTGTCCAACGCCAGCACAAATTAAACACTAGACAATAGAAATGAAAATAATTTGCCGTTGAACAATTGTGAAAGCATTTCAGCATAGGCAATTATATAACATAAAATTACACAGGTGGAAATATGTTCATACAAGGAAAAACAGGAATTCATAAATGTCTTCATTAAGTCTCCTGGAAAACTATGAATGTGGAGCTTTCAGGACTTGTGGATTTGCAATAGTAACAACTTAATTTAATTAATAAAACAAACCGGTCCAAAGAGTCCACAAACCAGAAGAATTATTATCATAGCCATCAGGCCTAAGAGTAAATGCTGGGCCCAAGAAAAGATGTGCAACCCTACTCATTTCTAAGAAGGAAGCCCTTGAGCAGCACTAGAAATGCATAGATCTGACTCGTAAGGTGTGAGGGATCAACCTGTGTCTGACTTATAGGCATGATGACCAAACCCTGCCATAGATAATGGTAGCACCCTAAAATAGATGTGGGGTCCAAAGTAGACCATTTGTCATTAATAGTTGTTGTTCTGTTTTAATGATATTGCACTTATATAGGAATTCTTAACTTCAGTGATGAGTAGTCCAAAGTTCCAATGGACCAGGCACAGTAGCAGGGGGTAAGACTATGATATCCTGGAGTCTTAAAACAGGAAGCAAGCCTGCATGCCCTTGGAGATCACTTGGGGGTCAAGTAAGTTAGTCCAGTTCTTCCTCACCAGGGCAGAGGGTAGCTGGCAGCATGGCAGAAAAGCAGTTCTTCCAGAGCAGCAGTACAGCAGAGTGGCAGTCCTTGTAGCAGTGCAGCAATCCTTCCCCCCCTGCACAATTCTTCACAGCTCCAGTAGTTTCGGACTTGGTGGGGTCAGAGACCCAGTACTTATACCCAGTTGTGCCGTGGAAGTGGAATGGGCTTAAAAGAGGGGCTTTGAGGTGCACAGTGGTCCTCTTTTCCAGCTCTGGCTCCAGACGCACTACAATGGGTTTGCAGCCCTTTGTGTGGGGATAGAAGACTGTCTATTCAGGTGTAAATGTCAGCTCCTCCCTCACACCCTGCCCAGGATGGCTCATCAGGATGTGGAGGGCCACCCAGTCACAACTAACCTTTCCTTTGTTTATGGCTGTCTAGAAGGAATGCACAAAGCCCAGCTGTCGCCCACCCCAGATGTGTATTGGAGTCAGGATGTAGGCACACAGAGCTAAGAGCAGTGAAATGCCATCTTTTTAAAAGTGCCAAATAGATCACAAGTATGGGGGCTTGTGTTTGCTGCGCACTGTTCACAGGTGTATAACCAACGATGTTTAAACGTGTATGCACATTTTTTCATTTATTTACAAAAAATCATTTCAAACCTTAGTGGCAGGATTTTGCATACATTTACATGTGGTAACATAACATAAATCTCAATAATTTGTTGAAAATTCCACTTTTCATGTACTTCAACAGAATACATAAATTCAATTACAAATTTGCAAAAGTATACATTCATGGGTGCTCATGCCCAATGCATTTCGGAACATACAAGTTCCTTCCTCAGGGGAAATTCTTAAATATCGCGATCACATTAATTCCAGATATCTGACGAAATGGGTGCAATTTAGACAATGTCATCGGTAAATCTCTATTAGGACTACCGGTTACGCAGACACACACTGGCTATTTAAGAATTTCCCCTGAGGAAGGAACTTGTATGTTCCGAAATGCATTGGGCATGAGCACCCATGAAGTATACTTTTGCAAATTTGTAATTGAATTTATGTATTCTGTTGAAGTACATGAATAGTGGAATTTTCAACAAATTATTGAGATTTATGTTATGTTACCAAATATAAATGTATGCAAAATCCTGCCACTAAGGTTTGAAATGATTTTTTATAAGTAAATAAATGAAAAAATGTGCATACACGTTTAAACATCGTTGGTTATACACCTGTGAACAGTGCGCAGCAAACACAAGCCCCTATACTTGTGATCTATTTGGCATGTTTACTAGCAATTGATGACAGCTCTTGCTTGCTGCAGCACCGATTGATTCTTTGAATTAACTTGAAAAATAGAGGAATGCACCCCCTACCCCAAAACTCATATCTTTTTAAAAGTGGCATTAATAAAATAGTAATGATAAATTCAACTTTGCCAGCAAAAAGTATTTATCATTTGGGAAGGGGGAGCAGAGCTCTGCCAAGGGGAAAAAAAGGTTCTGCCTCCTGGATTTTGGCAAAGCAGCGCATTGTGAGATTATTGAGAGCCAAATCCCCAGGAAATTATGTCAAAGTATGTACGGTCTCTCCTGAGAACTTTTCCCTATTGGTCAGGGAGTGTTTCCCACCCACAAGCTTGGGCCAGGCATTATTATGGCACCCCCAGGATACCTTCTTTAGAACACCTCTGAAAGCTCCTGCTGTGAACCTGTTGAGAGAGCCCCCAAGTGCTAGACCTATTCCCACTTGTACCCAGGATAATGAAGTGCATTCCAATGGTCAGTTGATTGAACTTATGTTAAGCACAGGGACCACAAAAACTGCAAGAAATGTACTTTTCCAAGAGCCCAGCGGTCCAATTCCAACTAGATTTACCGTGGACTCTGCTGATGGCTTCTGGGAGTGTGAGCCCTAACTTCCAAGTATTTACCCTTGGGTGGTGTCAGACTATACCCCCTCCTCTGATCCGAAAACTTAGAACACTGGATATTTAGAAACTTTTTCAGAACTTTTCCTCCAGAGAAATAGCGTAAACAGGGACCAGCACCGAAGCAGATTCCGCTGACATCAAATAGCCAGTCTGATTCAACTCACCAGTTTATCCTGCTGAAAGGATTTCAAATTCCACAAAAGTTTCTAAGTCCGATCATAGAGGGACTTTGCTGACATCGAACATCATATGGCCGTAATGAGACCCAAATGGGTACAGATTCCAACTTCACCCACTAAGAGCTTTCCTGCTATCAAAGCTGACTGCACTAAATCCCTGCCGAAGCCAAGGATCAAACCAAGGGCCCACGCTTCACCCAGCCAACATCATTGAATCCTTTTTTGGATCCAGGCTGCAGCCCGACCAGCCAGCAACCCACAAACAAGGACTTTTCTCCAGAAAATCTTCTAAATCAGAATGTACATTTTCACTGGGACAAATTTGGTCCCAGTACCCGACTGGCAGTAGCTTGCAATTGGCTTAACTTTTGATTTGGACCCATTCTAGAGTGTCCAGATAACCATGATTAGTGCTTTTTTGCTAATAGGTGCTCTTTTAACTCAAAATGACAAAAAATCATATCTCCAGTTCCCTCCATCCGATTTTTGTAGTTTGACAATTTTTCTTTTGTTTTAAAAATTTGAGTCAGATTTGTATTGTGTTGTGTTTTCTACTTTTTAACTGTTTTGGTACTAATACAAGCTTTACCGATTCTTCCTAAGTTAAGCGTGTCTACTCTGTACTACAGCTACCAAGGGTTGAACTCAGGTTTAATTTTATTTAAACCTAACTGGACCTAGTACATAAATGTGACCTATAACTTGTTGAGGACCCATACCACATCTAACTAATAATCCACATACTCACAAATTAAATTACAAGCATAGTTTAGGAGGCTGAATGATGCACTCAAACAACCAACAGTATGAGGTAAGAGAGGAATACTCTGATGGGTGAAGCCAATAACGAAATATCAATATATTGGTATCAATATGTCTTGCAGACTGCTGCTCTGTCTATCCAGCCAGCCCTAGAAAGTTCCTGTGTGAAAGTCTGACGAAAGTGAACAAGCTTTCGTGCCAGTAGCACCCTGAGGCCCTTGTTCTACAACATGTTTACTGCCTCGCACAGGCTGCCTGTACTGAGTGAAAAATCTCTGAGGTTTAGGAACCTATAAATAATTCCCCAACTTTCTGTGAGTAGTTAGCGCCAGGTTGGTGCAATGCTTCTGCACTTCTTTAAACTGTTACTGCTGCACTAATTGTTGAGAGGTACCACTGTACCTCTCCTGCCTCAAAGCACCTCCTTTGCTGCTGTGTCATGGAAAAGGGAATTTGCCTGGAGCATCGGAGTGAGAAGGAATTTGGACCAAAGGGTCTATTCTCAAAAGTATTTTAGAGTGTGTAAAGCAGCAGTCCTGTATTACTCTCTTGTGTACTCTCATATGCCTTTGTTAAATGGCTCTAAAAGTCTAAAATGGGAATAAATAGGAATATTCAGGGACTACTCTTACATAATCATAAAGGACTGAGCCATCAATTATTAGAGAGTTGGACTTTTCAGGGCCGATTTACAAAGGCAGATAAGTGTATGTGAAATGGTACTCCAGTATCACTAAAATGCTATTGTGAGTAAGTGGTAAGAATGTGCAAAGGGGAGACAAACTGTGCTTAATTTCTAAAGTGTTGGGTCCAAGGTTTTGTCCAAAAGTCCATGGCCATCTTTACCAAACGTCAGGGTCCCGAATACCAAGGCTGCATAGTCTTGATTCCACCTCATGCCTCTTTAATCCACCCCCGGACACTCCCTGCTCCTTTCATCTCACTCTTGCGGCTTCTTTTTCATTTCTGCTTTCTTTCTTTATTACTGTTTTTCCTTCTTTCTCTTCCCTCCTTTTGTGTTTTTCTCTCTCCTGTTCTGTTTTAAAGTTTGTTGCGAAAAAAATAAGTGTTGAGCCCTAAAAATAAGAACCAGCGGGCCCCACATGCAACACCGGCTCAAATTAAGCCCTGTAACGCAACACGATCACCTTCTTTCTGTAGAAGTGGAGGGCTGAGCTGGGTTTGGTGTGAAGGAAAGTTTGTTCAGGGATTTTGGTCTGGGCAGTAAAATTTAGCGAGCTAATTTCTCAACACCATTAGGAACAATAACTGTTATTGCCTTTCTGGTCAATGTATGTTACCTTTATCTCTCATCCAAGTGTCCTTCCCTAGCACTTCCAAAGACTACACTGGGATTGGTAGTTTACGTTGTATAACGTTTTATAACTCTTAGATTAAGACAATAAACCTCAGCGAGAACGCTTTAGAAAAATTCATTATGTAGATTTCATTATAACATTTAAGCTGCCAAGCATCATTAAATAAGATAATGAGAGTCTGATATGAAAATGGCCCAGACACAATAATTGAATTGCTTTATTCAAAATCCACAAGGGAGGTGAACTGCAACTATAGGAATGTGGCATTCCTTCTTCTGTCCATAAGAGGTTCTCCTCCTTTAGTGTCTTGGCGCCACCAAGTGGTATTAGTGAGAATGTACCTTTTGCTTGAAAAGAGAACATATTGTGAAAGCGTGATAGGACACAACTTTGCTCAAAGTTAAACCAATGTTCATGACGTTTGAAACCTAGGTATTCGGTGTCACTATATTCGAGTATGGACATTCTGGTATAGAATAGCTCATTTATTTACATTTATTTTCCTGTGTTGTGAACGAATAACGTAGGAAACAAAGTGAAGCAACTTTTTTCACACTTTTAAAGAACTTTACTATGTCAGAATAGTACTAACAAAGTGGAAGTAGAGGAGTTTTGATAAGAAATTCAAGAGTTCTGTACACTTAAAGGAAAAGAGGAGGGATGATGTGCCACTCTTTTATTTAAAAAAAAAAACTATTAACAAGAATATTTATAAACTATAATAAGAAAGATAAATAAAATCTTCATCTCAAACCCAATCACTATCCAGTTCTGCGTGGAAAGTTCATGCGATACTGCGTTGCTCAATGCAAAACAATTATAATTCATGCCAACTGGGCATAACCGGGTAGGAACACTGCAGCCACCCCTAGAATCTGACTCAAGGCCAGAGCACCTAAATTCACTCCAAGTGGTATGAACTGACTTTATGTGGAATAATAGTGCCAAATTAGAGCAGGCACAAACATTGGACAGAGGGAAATTGCGTAACATTTTCACATGTGATGAGTGTACTCTTTTGGCAAAAATTTAAAAAATATACTGTGAATGACTCTTGGCAGTCGTCAGTGCAAAGAAGGGGCCAGATTCTCAAAGCTTTCACGAAATGCAGTGCAGCCCCCTAAGAGGCTGCGTTGCGTTGTGCGACAGGAAGAGAGCGGGAGAGCACTATATTCACAGGAAATGGCCCTCTCCTCCCCTCTCCCTAGCACTTACGCTGATTTCAGCAGCCGTGCACCAGGCACACACCTTACAGCCATGGCGTGTGCCTGAGTCTAAAAGCTTTTTCTACTTGGTATGTGTGCTGAACAGTGCAGCACACATGCAAAGTCGGAAAAGCACAGAGAAATATTTCTCAGTTTAACACATGCTTTTCAGCAGTGTTAAACCCTTTCCATTAATGTTAGAAAATAGGGATTAGTGTCAAAAGCATGGGTGATTGCATAGGAACGGCCATGCACCAACCACGTAACACCCCCTTCATGCAAAATAATGCCAAGCAGCGTTTTGCACTGCTTTGCTTTACTTTTCCATACGTACCACCTCACATATGTATTTGCGTTGGTTTGCGAATCCCAAAACAGGTTTAGCGTCAGGTCAGCATTAAAAAATTAACACTAACCCGAATCTAAACTTTTGAGAATCTGGGCCTGCATTGAGCACAAATCGAACGCAAAATAATACTTGTCTGCCTACCCTAGATCATGCTTATCACCATTGAATTATGGTAAGTTTAGCATTTGTGTGGCCGCTGGCATCGTCAGTGTTGGACTTGGCCCTTTTTGGCAGGGTCCCCCCTAAGATTTTTGCCTTAGGTCTGACATGGTGTTGGTGGTTTTAGGCCTCTGGGTACTTTAGCACTGTGGTCCAGTGTAAAGTGCGTGCGCTCTCTGTGTTACATTAGTAAGGTTGGCATGCCCTCCCATGGGAATGCATTTGGGATTCCCTGATCTGTGTGTGTCAGTGGTAATTCCTGTTATGAGAGGTGCAGTGCGGTCAAGTCTGGTATGTATGAAATTGTGAGAATAAATGCTGCGCAATGGTGTGCGCAGATTTATTATGACTATAAGAGAAATGCCACTTTTAGAAGTTGGCATTTCTGTGTGCTATGTGTCTGCCTGCCTGATGTGAATTGCATGTCTGGCTTGTGAGTGACCGGAGCCGGGAGGTGTGTGTGGCTCCAGGAGGGGCAGGGTGAGTCAGCACTAGGCTGAATGGGACATCTGGGCTGGGAGTAGTGGGAGGAGTAATCACCTGTCCCTGAATAGGCCTGTGCCCAGCCTGCACAGTGCTGGCTCCGCCCCCTGTGGTGCGTCTGATCACCTAGCCCCCACCTAACAAAGGGGAAGAGGAGCTTGCAAAACAAAGTGATCCAAATCCCCCCTGAACCAGTTGCATCTGGTTCCCCCATGCCCTGCACTACAGACAAAGAGAGTTTGTGGTATAAGTATAGGGGCTGTGACCCCATGAAAATGTTCAGTTCTGTACTTTGGTGCTGGTGCTGATCCTGACTTGCAGGGGCTTTCTTCTGCTAGGGCCCAGGAGGAACCACCACGGGGGCTTACCTCCCTGCTAGAGGGCCCTGTGTGATGGCCTCCCTGGGCCCAGTTCTTACCCATGGACCCTGGAGGGCCCTTGCGCCCTGGGAGCGCTTTTCCTATGACTTTCCAGGACTTTGGAGACTTTTTGGGACTTCTAGTGCCTCGTGAGTTCCGTGCTTTATTTCTTTATTTTCCCCAGAAGGAGGAGAGCGTGGGCTGCGCAGTGCTGAGCTGACACCTTTTTAAAGGGAATTCCCATCGGAGGGATTCCCCATGATGCCGTACCGAGCGGGAGCCCACCCCGCATTATGGTGTGTTTGGCAGGTGCCTACCCTGCATTGATGATATTAATTAAGGAGCGGGTGCCCACCCCTCGTTTTCCTTTATTTTCGTGGGTGCCCACCCTGCTTATGGGATATTTAAATATGTGGGTGCCCATCCCACTTTGTGGCCTGAATGGTAGCATGAGCCCACCTCGCATTTTGGTAAGATCACTGCCGTGGCCTGAGCCGCCAAAGAAATCCTCTCCGGGCCGCTACTGAGCGCGACCCGAAGCCAGGCGGCCTTGCTTGACTGTGGGTGGGGCTTAGAGCGCGTCCGGCGAGCAGGGAGAGGAAGTCCCGCCCGCAAATGATGCCGCGAGGAGACCCATCCGGAGCGTCACAGGCTCAACGTTGAAGTCCTGGTCCCAGGAAGGGGGACCGGGCGAAGAGAGCAGACAAAGCCTCCCCAGCGAGGGAGAAGGACTGAGTGCCGGTCCCAGCAGCGAGAGACGACCGGAGCAGAGTCCCAAAATAGCCAGTGAGTGAGGGCTTGGCTGGGTACAGTGCCGGTGCCCATTTCCTGAGCAGCCCCCGCCTGATAGAGAGCCGCTCCAACGATGGGGCATAGTGGTTTTTTGGGGACCCAGGGGGGCCCGTGCTCCTTCTATGTTGGCTATGTCTGCAGCTGCCCCGCCTGCTAGAGGGTAGCTGCAACAATGGGGGCAATTTGTTTTATGGAACCCCAGAGCGGGGCCCCTTTACCTTATTCACAGCTGCGCCGCACCGGCGCGGGCAGCTGCAACGCTTGGCAGCATATTTGTTTCTAGAGTCCCAGTCGGGCTCTCAGGGCACAGTCTGTGCCAGTGCCTAATTTCCTTCACAGCTGCACGGCAATTAGCGGCAGCTGCAACGTTTAGGCTATCATTTCTTTGGGGGCATTTTGGATGAGACAGGAGTGTGATACACTCCTCTGCCCCAGCGCAATTGCGCACTTTTGGTTTCTACTGCATTGGCATTATGGACATAGGGCATTTGAGCCCTCCGAGAAGGCCAGTTGGCTAGGGGGACTGTTAGGTTGATAGGGCGCCAGGCCCTAATGTGATTGATGTAGCGCGCAGGAAATGTGATTCATGTACTGTGATTTATGCACCGTGATTTATGCTACTAATGTGGGTTATGATTATAAGGTTTGGCATACTGTGTTTATGCTTGTGAGGTTATTTTCTACTGTGATTTATGCCTCTAATGTGATTTGGGATTAGGAGGTTATGATCTAATATGTTTAGGCTTATGAGGATGGCGCATAATGTATTTTACGCCGGATGAGATACTGTGCATAATGTGATTTGTGTTGCAGGATATAATGCTGAGTACAGTGTTTGCCAGTAGTTACTGGTTGTGTTCTACGCTTATTATATGTTCTACATTTACTATGTTAACTTTGTGATGGTTCTGACAGTGTTCCAGGCATGTGTATATAATCCCCTGTAAATATTGCCCAGTGTCAGTTGGCAGAGTGTATATTGTGTGATTACTATTCTAATGTGTTTTATGATAATACAAAGGCTATTTTATATATCACCTTGTGTGGAGTTCCTTTTGTGGTGTGCCTAGTATGTTGTCGCTTTGTGTGTGTTGCGCAAACGCTTTACACATTGCCTCCGGTATAAGCCTAACTGCTTGTGCCAAGCTACCAAGGGGGTGAGCAGGGGTTATCTTTGGCATGTAACTCCCTTGCCCTGACTAGAGTGGTGGTCTCTGCCTGGCTTTGGCACAAGCCTTAGCCAACCAGAGATCCCATTTATAACAGTCAGCATGTGACCTGTTGCAAATTCCATGCTCAACAATTTTTGCCATTACCGCAGTGCCGCAGATTTTTGCACAGAATTGCACAAATCATCATAAATCTGTTTATAACTCCCATAGAGCAGACAGAAATTTGGTGCAGGTACAATCATGCACACACAGGTAGACACTAACACATTTTCATAGATACACAAACATATACTCTCTTGCTCTCTATCCAATATTTTCTGTGCAGCCCACAACCACCATAACAAAATATTTATCAGAGCCAAAGCAAGTCGCCATCATCAAGAATGTAGGTGACTATGAACCAATCTTGAAAGCTGCTCTAGATTTTGTAAAGTCCGAGACTTAGCAACTTCGCATTTATTTTTTTAATTTGCCAGCTGCAAAGTCGGCATAGTTTAAAGAGAAATGTACACACAAAGGGGCCATGGGCAGCAGTAGAATTTTAACACAAGTCTTCAATTGAGTTTCATACTTTCTGTACAATGAAGGTAGCAGTAAAGAATATAATTTATATTTTATAAGCAAAAAAAATTATTTGATCACACACTCTAAAATGAGCGGGCAGTCGGATGTGGAATCTGACGGCAAACTGATCTATCAGCTGTTGAAGAGTGACAGGCATGGTGCGACCAAAGTGTGCACGATAATTAAATAGGGTGTCACATCACTTCAAAAAAAGGCACACACAGGGCCCATTCAAGCCCAAACACTAGTTAGCCACCATTATAATTTTTTTTGCCACACAAGTGGGAAAAATGTAATTTGTGAGGCAAATAGCCCAATCTGGCAACACTGGCCGCCCCACAAGCAGCTTAAATTTTTTGAGCCAGAGGCTTTCATTTTTGCATCTGACCCCAAAGTTATTCCCCCAAACTCCTCAATCCATACTTTGTTCCCAGAGCCTCTGCACATACCATTCCTTTCTTTTACCGTAGAAATGGCCCTTAAAATAACCCGTGCCGAAATAATCATCATCCCGCTCTACCACATAAAGCCCATTGGCCCCTGCACCCCTATTCAGACTTGAAAGGAAGAAGCAGGTAGAGGGTGTGTGCCCTGGTGCGAGATGCCCAGCATGCAGTTGCCTGTAAATGGCTGCTGCGCGGGTCAGTCCCACCCAGAGGGCCCGCAGCGACGTCCCGCCCTATTTAGAGTGGGTAATCGTAAGGGCCTTTATTAATGTTGGCGACGTAGCCAGAGTAGGTTCCTTCATCAACAATCTCTTGGTCCGCCTACCTCTAAATCGGGCAAACGGACTGTGAATTTGGCAGAGAGAGTATCCGCCCACCTCCAAATCGGGCACGCAGACCATGTATTTGGTAGAGAGAGTACTCTGTCACTATTGTGTTGGAGCAACCTCTCTGCAAACTATAATTCACACCCAAAGTCATGTTTTTAAAACACTGCAGTGATTGTGGTTGTCTATACTACTAACACTTTATTTCTTCCCCAAGGGCTCCATTTTAGCAATCTTAGAATAATGAAAGATTGAGAAAAACAATAAGGTTCTAAACCTGTACCTTGCAGTTTCCATGCAGCTCCTTGTTGCCAGTTCATCATTCACTATACTCCAGAAACCTTGCACTGACCACAGTGAACTCGAGTACTATCTTAACATCTCCTTGCTCCCTTTTCCCTCCAAGTCCTCGAAAAGGCCATGAATTGCTGACTCATGTAATACCTGGAGAGAAACAATCTTCACCTTCCAATCTGGACCAACCACAGCACTGAAATCACCCTGATCGCTGCCAGTGACAACATCAGAACCCTTCTTGACCGGGGACATACGGTGGCACTGATCCTCCCCGACATCTCAGCAGCATTCAATTCAATTCAATTCAAAAGTTCTTTATTTTCGGCCATGTTGGCCATAAAAGAGTACAAGATAACACTTAATAAAAACATCATATCCCACCACACATTTACCAAGAGTTTTCACTACATTGGAATCAAAGGAGATGCCCTCAAAGGGATCACCTCCTTCCTCATTGGCAGGACCCAGAGAATCTACCTGCCTCCTTTCACCCAAAACCTAAGATCATCATCTACAGCATCTCTCAAAGCTTGTCCCTCAGCCCTACTCTGTTCCACACCTACGTGACTCCCTTGGCCAGCGTCGTAGGAACCCATGGACTAAACATCCTATCCTACACCGATGACACGCAGCTCATCCTCTTGTTATCAGAAGACTCCTTTACTACCATGACCAACTTTCACAGGTGCATGATGAGCGTCGCTGATTGGATGAAGGACAACTGCCTAATACTCAACACTGACAAGACTGAAGTGTTGATCTTCAGTAACAACACCTCCCTGAGGAGCGACTCCTGGTGGTCTTCTGGACTAGGACTCGCATTCACACCGACAGACCACGCTCGCAACCTTGGTACCATCCTCACAGCAAGCTCACCATGAAAAGCCAGATCAATGCAGTATCCTCTGCCTGCTTCTTCTCCCTTCGAATGCTCAACAAGATCTTCAAATGGCTCCCCATCAACACCAGACGAACCATCACTCTAGCCCTTGTCATCCGCCAGCTGGACTACAGCAATGCACTCTACGTAGGAATCACCTCTCACCTCCTGAAGAGAATGCAGACAGAACACAGCAGACAGTATCATCCCAACCTCTCCAAGCAAACCCACATACTCCCCCAACCTCAAAGAGCTCCACTTGCTCCCCATCCAGAAGAGATGTCATTTCAAGATGCTGATCCACACCTACAACGCCCTTCACAACCAGGGACCAGCATACATCAACCACCAACCTTTCAGAACCCTGCTCTCCACCTCCCTAGCCATTGATCATACCCCAGCACCTACTGAAGCAACAGTGAAGGATGCTCCTTCTCGTACCTTGCCACAAAATCCTGGAACAACCTCCCCCTTCATCTCTGGACATCATTCTTGCTGCTTGAATTCAGGAAAGGACTTAAGACTTGGCTGTTGAACTGATCCTCCCTCGCAGCAGGGCTGTCAGCACCTGGATACCTTACAGGTGATTAGTCATGCTATACAAATACTATTCAATCGACTGATTGATTGGGTGTACTATTTTAGAATTATTGTAACTTTTAAACTCTAAGCAAAAAAAAGCCTTTTGAGTGGCAGAAGCAGTAACCCACTGAACTAGACACATAAAAATACCAATCTGTACTCACTCTGCATTTTACTCTTCATTCTTTGAAAAAGGTACATTATTCCTCTGTCCTACTTTCTGATGAGTCAAAACTGTGGCTACACAAAACACAGATCTAACCAGCCTGGTCATTAACTACAAGTTTTAGCTTAACATTGGTATTAGCCCGTAAACGCTGCTGGGCACAGGCAGCTCAGCCTCAGCAGGAGGATGTACAGGCAAACCAGTCGAGTTTGACCCTCTTTAGAAATGGTAAAAGTAAAGAGGACTTCTTAAAAGCAGAGAGCAGATGGGCTCACTTAAAACAAGGATGGCCCTGGGACCAATAACACCATTGGGTGATGGTGTTAATGATACATGTTTACATTATGAGGTTCATGTGCCATCACCTTGTGAGAGTCTGTGATGCCAGTCTTCACTATGCCCCCTCAGGGCCAGGGGTGGGGCCTGGCTTGGGAGGAAGAGAACAGGCTCAAGAACTGAGGCAGACGGAGAGGGTGACGGGCATGGTGCAACCCAAGTATGCAAACTAATTAAATAGGGCACCAAATCACCTCAAATAAGGGCCCACTCACACCCACAAATTAGATACCCGCCAGTTGGGAAAAATGTCGCCCATTTGTAAGGGAAATAGCCCAATCCGGTAACACTGCCCACCACACAAGCAGCCTGCATTCTGTGATCCAGAGGTTTTTCTGTGTCAGACCCCAGATTACCCCACAACTCCTCAATCCCTTTTGCTTCCACAGAGCCTCTACACATACTTTTACTTTGCGGTAGAACTGGAGGCTAGAATAATTCATGCCGAAATAATCTGCATCCTGCTGTGCCACATAGAGCCCATAGGCCCCTGCACCCCATTCAAGCTTGAGAGGAAGTAGCCAGTAGAGGATGTGGGCCCTGGTGCCAGACAGCCAGCATGCAGATGCCTGTAAATGGCTTCTGTGCAGGTTAGGGCCACCCAGAGGGCCCGCAGGAACAGCGGACAGGGCTAATCCTCTGATTTCATGTTGTTTGAGCATGTCAGACCGAGCCACTCCAAGTTTTTGCCATACTGTAAGGGAAAAGATTGATGCAGCACCGGTACTTTGGCTGGGCAAAGCTTCACCTCAGTGGAATGCAACATGATGAATAGAAATGAGCTGCAGCTTAAGGTGGAAGGATTTAACACAGTCACATTATCATGTTTGAAAGCAGAGGACATGTTAGGTGACGTGAAACTCTCCTGCAGCAAATAGGACTGCAGCAGAAGCTGCCACAACATTACGTTTGCATATGGTGTCCATGTTTGGGATAGGGTCACCCGTTGTGTTGCAACAGGAGTGCAATACAAGCACTCTTTCAGAGAAAGCACACAATTTCTGCCTAATAAAATCATGTAATCATGGCTAGCAACATTTGGGTGAGCCAAAGCCTCTCTCCCTCTCTAGTACTCCTGAAAGCTTTTTTTTAGGTTGATCACAAAATGTCTGGCACTAGCTGGCCTATCAAGCCAGACCTAAAGACACATTTACTTCACAGCGCTTCCAATACTTGGCTCCACTGAGGCCCTCAGCAGCAAGAAGCAAGCTTTTAAGCTGTGGATGGTACAAGTAGGGATCATCCCTGTGGTATCATTAAGGGCCAAGTTCTCACTGACATACCTAGAAAAATATTTCTGGACTTTGAATTTCAGATTGCTAAGTTGAGCAGTATATGCTTTGTAGAGGCGAGTGATGTATGCTTGGAAACAGAAACATTTAATACTTTAATAAAATGCACTAAATGGAAGGACCAGTTCATGCTGTTGCTTTAAAAAAAGAATGGGTGTTCGAAATGGGGGTCTCTAGTTGGCAATGGTTTGCACCTTTGTCCAAGTCGGAGCCCTTTCTTCAAGTCAAGGTAAGGGAGTTACGCCCTTAGACAACCCCTGCTCACCCCCTTGGTAGCTTGGCATTAGCAGACAGGCTTATCGCAGAGGCAGTGTGTAAAGCATTTATGCACACAAACAGTAATACAGTGAAAAGACTAGAATTAGACACCACACCACCTTAGAAAAATAGGTAATCTGTATCTAAACCAAAAAAGAACAAAACGACAAAAATCTAACATACAGTTATCAAGATATGACTTTTAAAAGGCAAAACAAGTTCTGTCCATAGCAAACTATAGATGCAACACTTTTAGCATAAAGTACCTTGATGCGTCAAAATCATAAATAAAAACAGCTGCAGGGAAGGTGATTCGTTTGTTCCGCATGCAGAGGGAAGGTGATGCATCGGTTCCTTACTACCACGAAGGGGAGATGATGCGTTGGTTCCTTACTGAAGAGGAGGTGATGCTTCGGTTTCGTACTGTGCAGGGAGGTGATGCGTCGGTTTGTTATTGCGGCCCCGGAGTTGCTGTAGACTTGATGCCCCGGTGCAAAGCATGGGGATTCGGAAGGCATCGGCTTTCAATAAGGTGGTGGCAACAGATGTGTGGGGATTCAGGAGGCATAGACTCTCGATGCGGTGGTGGCAATGGTCCTGCATTGATCTCTCCAGCTGTGGTCCCACGATACGTCAGGTCTTGCAGCCTCACAGCTGGGCATGTATCGGAGTTGGTGTGGTGATCTCGCACTTCGGAGATCAATGCACGAGACTCGGCGTGGAGCAGTTTCTCCTGCTGCGGGCAGGCACTGCGTCAGTTTATTCAAAGGCACAGCGGTGATGCATGGGAATTCTTCCCGCATAGTGGTACTGCATCAGAAACAGGGGCAGATGTGTCATGCTTCTTTAGTTGGTTCAAGTTCTCTCAGCTCCCAGCAGCAGGAACAAACTTGAGAGGCCCAACATGGGAACAGGCACCTCTTGGCAGGTCAGAATTCCCAACAATGGAGATTCAGGGGAGCTAGTGGTGAAGTCTTTGTGTCCCTGAGGCTTCAGAACAGGAGGCAAGCTCAACTTCAAGCCCTTGGAGAGCTTCTTCAAGCAGGATACACGCAGTAAAGTCTTTGTTCTTTCCTTGGCAGAAACAGCCACTGAAGGCCCACCCCAGACAGAACACAGCAGAGGGACTGCACTTCTCCTTCAGCATTCCCAGCTCTGCTCCTTGGCAGAGGTTCCTCTTGAGTCCAGAAGTATTCTAAAGTCCTGGGGTCTGGGTCCCAAAATGTATACTCCATTTCTCTCTGTTCTCTTGTGGCAAAAAGGCTCTCTGCTCAGTCCAAACCAGTTCTGTCCTCTCTGGACATCATGCTCCGCTTGATAGCTGATGTCTAAGTAGAAAATTTCAAAACACACACTTCTCTTTTGGTAGGGTGTTTGACAGACCATGTTAGTAAATCCTTTCGATCCATTTGTTGAACCTTCATTCTTGCTGTTGCTAGTATTTCTTCTGGATAACCCCGTTTAAAAGTTTAATTAGATGTATCTTCTATTCCTTGCAGACATTTGTCCGGGTCTGAGGTGACTCTCTTGATCACCTCAGACCCAGACAAATGTCTGCAAGCAATAGAAGATACATTTTCTGCTGAGGCATCAGCCATCAAGTGGAGCATTTTACGAAGATGGGAAATTATTGAACAGGAACCTGATTTTAAGAATGTGTTTCTCTGCAAACCTTTGTTTGCGCACTCTCGGGCAAAAAACTTGCGAGAGTTGTTAAAAAAAGGACTAACGCTTAGAAAAACAGTTAAAGCACCAGGAATGAGATAATGCTTCGACTGCAGCAACCGCGGCAATGTCACTGTAGGCAATACATTCACGCACCCTCACGCAAGAAAGAAGATGAGATTGGAACTTTCATCTGATTGTAACATAGACATGGTAGTCTACGCCTAAAATGCCCATGCGGCTGGGTTTACGTGGGCAGAACATCACGAAAAGTCAAAACACGAATCACAGAACACAAAAGCATGATCAGAACAGCGAACACCAATTCTTGTTTAGCTACACAGTGGTTAAAGAAAAAACACACCATACCACAACTCAGATTTACTATTCTTGACAAGATACTCTCTATATCACATAGGAACACCAATCAGTTGTTAGCGCAGCGAGAAACAATTTGGATCAAACGTGTAAACACCTTGATACCGTATGTGTTAAATGCCAAAATTGAGATTACATGTTTTCTCTGATTTCACAGCATTACAGTTGGACACAGTCTCGAGTTTTTACCTTGGATATGTGTTTGATCACTCTCAATATAGCGCTATTAGGTACAGCAGTAGCAGCGTCTCGGTATCCTTAATCAATATTGTATCAGTGATATACTTCGTTTTCTTTCCTTTTGAATGGGCAATTCTGGTCTTGGAGATTCTTGGTGTGGATGCTCAAAATTATTTCTGAATTATTAAGCCACTTGCAAGGGTGGGGGTTACGTGTTTCAGTGGCTCATGAACAGAACACAGGGAACTTGTTCATTACTCATTATTGTTTACTTTTATCCAGTGCTTTAAATGGGAAAAAATAAGTGCAGGGACCCATTAAAGTGAGATAGAGGTGTAGTGAGGGGGCGGGGCTAAGGCCAGACATGATGATACTTAACATCTTCTATATTCGTTGCAGCACATACCAAAACACATGAGAAATGTGTTTATATAAACAAAGCAGGCTAACTCATTCCACAAATTGAAAGAGAAATGCGATAATATGTTTTCCTTTTTTTGCAATAGTTGCACCTTCTTAGTTCATTGCTGTTGTTTGGCACAATACTATATATTTTTGAGCATGTGAGTAGGAAGAAACTGATAATACCCCCACTTCGAACCAAAGCTGTTATGGCACCAAGCAAATGGAGCAACTCATCATGACCCTCCCCAGAAGATATCTCTTGTCTCTTCCATCGATCTATCATTCATCCTTTCATCCTACCATTTACCTCCTGATGTCTACCATTTACCCTTTACATTCTGTCATCTATTCAGTTTTTCATCCATCAGTCAGTTTTCACCATTCCGTGTATGCACCCTTCATATCCAAACCTATCCATCTATCCATCCATCCATCCATCTTTAAACCTATCCATTCATCTTTTCACTCATCCATCTCTTTATCCACCCTTTCACTCATCCATCAATCCTTTCGCTCATCTATCCATCAACCCTTTTACTCTTTTATACCATCCACCCTTTCATTCCACCCAGCCTTTCCCTCAATCCCTCCTTTCACTCATCCATCATCCACCCTTTCATCCATCCTCCCTCCCTTTCATTCATCCATCCAATCTTTCACTTATCCACCCATCATCCGCCCTTTTATCCAATAATCCACCCTCTTTCACCCATCCATTCGCTCATCCATTCATCCATCCATCCATCCATCCATCCATCCATCCATCCATCCATCCATCTATACATCCACCCCTGCTCACTCATCCATCCACTCACTCACCCACCAACCCTCCCTACTATGTTATTTATGAACCTTTGTCGCCGAGCAGACACATACACACAAAGTGCCACCCATTTTCTTTAAAATACCTCCTGAGAGTGTCTTGATTCTCTCTCTCACTTTTTTCTTACAAAAAACAGGCATACAAATGCAGGCAAACACACAAACATAAGCAGACACACAAAAGTCTCCGGCATGTTAAAAGCCATGTTATACTCTTCACCATGGCTTTTTTAATTGCCACTGCCAGGGGACTGCCATGATCCTGTGTTTGTGCAGATGCAGAGGATAGTGTGAATGTGGTTGACAGCACAGGACCTGAATGGACACTGCTCTGTCAAGCACAGCGTGATGGCGAGCACCGGACATTATTCAAATGAGCCCTGCTGAATAGCTCAGCTGGGGCTCAGATCGGTACTACAGAAGTGGCGCCTTGGCTGCCAGACGCATTCCACTCCTACTCATTAGCACTCTCAGCCAATGAGCCAACATTTTCAAGAGTACCGGTACTCTCCTCGGCAGTAGAAAAGTGCTGGTACTCCGAGTGATACATTTAAGAAGTGCCGGTACTCAGTTCCGGTGAGTACCGGCCCATTTAAAGCACTGCGTTTATCCCTTTCACTCATTATGTTGCAATTTTTTCACCTTTGGTTATCGTTCATCACAAACTTATACTAACATCACCACCATACTATAATGTGTGATATGCCGAACTTTGGGGAGTCTGTTTTCTTTGTTTATATATGTTGCATTGCGGCGGTATGCATGTATACATGGAAGCGTTTAGGATTCTTATTGCATTGAGGTCGGGCACTCGCTTCAACTAATTTTGGCAGCTATACGTGAAACGCAGTTGCGTTGGGGATTCCAGTAAGTACTACAGCCTCCCCTAAACTTTTGGATGCACGAATGATTGAGTAGTGTCATTGGATGTAATAATTGGTTTTTACTCAGGAAGTGGTTGCACAGAGGGTTTATGGATCGATTATAGATGCCTTTTTCCGATTTGTCGACTCAGTAAGTTAATTGTGCATGTCATTCACATATTTACATGGTAAACTTTACGGCTACACTGACGGATATCCCGGTTGTATTACAGAGGTTTTTACATCATCGCATCAGCTAAACCATGTGATTCTTAGGTAGGATTTCAATCTTTGTTCGAACCGGCTGCTTGATACATGGAAGGGATATTCTGTTAAACACTCTTCACTAAAGGTACGCAGACTAGCGGTCATGGTTGCACGTTGCGGTTAATCAATATAGCATGGCTATGTTGACACATTTGAACACCTTTATGAGTACGCAAAATATAGTAGTGTTAGGAGTACTCTAGGTGTAACGGGAATCACCTTAAAGGCACAGATAATTTTGAACAACTTCATTAAGCACTCTTGTATAAACCAACAGAGGATGGGAGAGCGTGTTATGGTCTTAAAACTTCTTGTTTTCAATTTATGCTTGAACATATGTATTATTTGTCATTTTTAGAGTTCCCCGGATGAAGGGACTTCCCAAAATTCATTGGGAACATGGCATTAAATGCACCATGATGGTCATTTGTTTGTAATACAATGTAATGAGAAAACTATGTCATGATCATTGTATGACACAGAGTTGTATATTTGAAAATAATTGTTGCGAATAACAAAAAGATAAAAAATTTAAATAAATTGCAACAAAATTGCATGAAATAATTTGTTATAAAAAAGTTGACCTTATTGTTGAACCTTAGGGGCATGTGTTGTGCACCTTGATGTGTGTGACAGGGACTGTACACACCGTTTCAGAGTTTGTTAACCTGACAGGTGCAGGTCAGGTCTCAAGGCAGCACACAACAGATAGATTCTAGTTTACATACAGACTATTGGATTAAATGTATTAGATTAGGTGTGCAGGCTATAGCTACTATTTGAATACGCAAGAAAATAGCCACTTTCCAAAAGTAGTATTTCCAAACACACAATAAAATATCACCTTCACTAAAAGATGCATTTTTATATTCTGAGTTCAGGCATACTAACCTCCTTCTTTCCATCTTGTCCCCATGAGAAGTTATACTTGTAAGATGTTACAAAGTATTCCTCATTCTATCCTATAGGACAGATAGTCTTTCAATAGTTAAAAACGAATTACACTGTATTTCACTATCAGGACATGTCACACACACCAGTACATGTCCTAACTTTCACATACACTACACCCGGCCCACGAGGGTACCTTAGGCCTACCTTAGGGGCGACTCACATGTAAGAAAAGGGAAGGTTAGGGCCTGACAAGTGGGGGCACTTGCCAGGTTGACATGGCTGTACAGTCTGCGCGCAAACACTGCAGCAGCAGGTCTGGGTCCACTTTGAAAGGCTGCTTGTGTCGGTGGCACAATCCGTGCTGCAGGCCCACTAGCAACATTTGACTTAAAGGCCCTGGGCACACACAGTGCACTGTACTAGGGACTTAGTAGTAAGTCAAACAAGCCAATTATGGAAACAGCATTCCATATGCACAATTTAAATAGGGAGCACTTTCACTTTGCACACATCAGCAGTGGCAAAGTGCCCAAAGCATCTAGACCAGCAAAAACGAAGTCCAGCACACAGCAAAAATACAGGAGGCAGAGGCAGAAAGACAGAGGAAACCACACCAAGGACGCTAGGTTTAACATTGGGGTTTTATTTAGAGAAAATAGCCTCCTAAACAGCAATGTTCTGTAATGCACTGCATTTCTATTCAATGCAAGCTGCTGATGGATCCCATGAGAATAACTGAAGATTCGTCACGTGGCTGATCGTGCAGTGGGAGAATGTCCCTATACATGTTCAATTCAGAAGTGTCTTACATGTGCCACATCCAATGCATTATCAGTGCCATACGTTAACCGATCGAACTGTGAGTGTTGGGGTTGCGTAGAGTCAGAAGCTTGCAAACCTTATGCCAGACACAGACAATTGTTGAAAAGATCAAGATTGTTTGAGGTGGAGTGCAAGTGCAAGTTCCTGTTCCTTAGGAATGATCACAGGAAAGATTATCGAGAAACTAACAACAGCAAAAGGCTCCACTTAGAGTTGCAACTCCCTCCATCAGAGCTAGAAAGAGGTTGAATCATTGTTTAATAGCTCAGGATGGTCTCAGTGGGATGAACATATCAGGCCCCTATTGAATGTAAATAACAATTGTGGTCTAATCAACAACCATAGGGAAGGAACAGTGCAAAGTGACCTGGCGATTAAATGGGGTTTCACCCCAGTAGTGCATGGTGCTCTAACCTTACTTATTGAAATCCTAATCTAGATAAAGAACATAGGGTCTGATTTAGAGTTTGGTGGATGGGTTACCACTTGCCAAATGTGACAGATAGCACGTCCACCTTATTAAAGTGCATGATATCATATGGCACTTGCAATAAAGTGTACAGGCTGTTGTAGTGTCTTCTCTACACTTCACTGTTTCACGTTGGTCATGTTGTTTAGTGGCAGCCTTTCTTGACACAAGTTTCTTATTCACTAGGACCAAGGCAACCTGCCCTTACTACAAGCAATCAGAAATGGGCATCAAGGCTCTGTTTGATGATGACTTTGGAACAATTCTATGTGGTCAGAGCAGGCTGGATCGTTCCACTCACTGCAAAAGCAGGCTTCTTTGCAGTCCTAGACTCTATCTATGCCTAGCTTAACCCCTTCAGTGCCCATGATGAGCTGGACTCGTCATGGGCCGCGGTGGCGCTGTGCCCATGACGAGTCCAGCTCGTCATAGACCCCGCCCGCTAATGCAACGGCCGGCACTGGGCGGGGAAAGGGGCGGGCACTGAAGGGGTTAAGGAAGGCAACAAGACTGTCTTCTCTTCTCTTTGAAAGCCAGTGGTGGCTCCTCCGCTAAGGCAGAGGAGTGTTGCCCACTGTTCAAAAAGCAAAATAAAATGATAATAACGTATCGCTATTATCATTTTATATTTTCTATTGCAGTCAGTGGTGGGGCAGGGCTGGCCAGAGCAGGGGGATGAGTGGTTCGCACTCCCTCTTGGGCCGACCAAACAGTTCATGCACACTTTGCATGTTCCCCACCAGCTTGCATTACACAGCCTGGTGAAGAACATGCACAAGCTCCCCTCTGAGCGCCGAACCACGGTGCTCAGACCAATCACAACGCTGCATTGCAGTGTTATGATTGGCTCAGGGGAGCCTGCGTACCCCAGTGCTTCCTCATGCCACCCAGACAGGAAGAAGGAAGAGGGCGCAGGACATGTGACAGCCGGCCATTTCAGGTCAGGTAAGTTATTTTTTCTAATTTCAGAACCTCCCTGCCCCTCCCCCACTCCACCATCCCAGTCCGGTAGCAGCCGCTACTGCTGCAAGCGCTCACAACTTTTTCATAGTCAAAAGTGTACTCGTATGCAGGGCTCAGGCATCAACTCATATCCGGAAGATGGGGAGGTGGCGCCTACCAACCACATGCTCTACTGCTAATCTACACGTAAATATTTGGGATAAAATTAAAGTATCTCTTTTTTGATGTTTTGTTCAGCTGCGTGGTGATGATGCAATTCATAATATTACCTGTGTATGTTGGTGATACAAATCAAATGTGGGGATGGTCATCCCATAATACTCGCTGTTGGATTCTCCTGCCATCACAGGATGATCTTTGGGAGCGTGCACAAGCCATTGCAGCCAAATACAAAGGATTCTCTCTTGCTGTGTTGTAGCTTCTGTGGACCTAGCCCATGCACTCACTGCACTCAGCTACAGACATCTGGCTAGGGATGATGACATTGGGCAGCAAATGTGATGTGCAAGGGGACCGTGCATAGAAAAGCGACCTCTGAAGGTCAACAACTATTCTCAATGGCAACACTTATTTGGTGCTCCTCAGGTGGTCAGTCCACAGCCATGCACATCCTACGTGCACAATGCACTTGGAGAGTGAGAGTGCCTGAGTTGTGGAAGGCTGTGCAGATTTCCACTAGGAGGCCTGACTGGTGCCTCCCCCACAACAGGGCCGAAACAATGCAGGTGCTCTTCAACTAAAACAAGCTTCCAAAAAGCAGCAATGGTCTTTTTAATGTGACTACTTAAAGTTGTAGTTATAGTTGGCATGTAACCACTTGTCCAGCACAATACAAGACTCATCTGGGAATCAACAGTACAAAAAGATGTAGAAACGTCTTGGGTCACTCATTACACTAGTGTCCCTGAGCTGGAAAAAGATGCCAGGTTCATCAGAATGTTGACACCAGGAGAGGGATGGCACAAGGGGAACACCTAGGATTCTCATACACCGAGGGTTCAAAGGAAGTTTTACTGTTGATTATGGTTGGAGAACTGTAGTGCACATACAGAGACCAGGAATAGCAGTTCCATTGTCGTATCAGACACATTGAGTGGCATGTTTATTTTTCATGTAAGAAACTCAAGACAAAGCTTAAACAAATGAACATTTTGTTTTTAGTACACAGGCATGACTCTGCAAAAGGGGGTCTGCCCTCGGGGCCTCTGAACATTTGTCAGGCAAAAACAATATTAGAATAAGAAGTGTTCCATAATGGAGGATGTTATTCCATCTGGAGATTCAAGAAGGTTTTGGACCCCAGGATATCAAGCTGCTCCGAATACCCAACTGCATTGCTTTGTAGTCCACCTAAACTGTCAGGGGTGTCAAACTCCTGACAACAGAGAGTTTGTGCCTTTTTGCATGTGCACTACACTTGTATACTTCAAAATTCCTTCCTGTAGCAGATCTAAATTACAATCCGTGATGTGTTATCCAATGGCTTACTTCTGGATGGTCTGTCAAAATGGCCGTAGTCTATTGACAATGCGTCCGGGTCAGACATTTCGTGCTGGCCAGCAATTCTGTCCAGATTAATCGATATTTATGTCTGCTCCTAATTTTGAAGTTTTTAAGGCATTCAAAATAATAATGCAAGAAGGTTGCTTTAGGTCATTCTGTCCATGCTCTTGACATTTCCAGATAAGTGTTCTCACCATACCTGTTAAGCATCCTCACCGGCTGTACACTCAATTAGACACAACGCACCTAATGAATCCAGCCTAATTTAAAATGTTGTTCTCTATGGCAGAGGGAGTCCCGTACATAGATGACAAACATCATGCTATTGAAGGAGGTAGTGGGATGCCTCGAAGCACCTTCTATGAGAAGAAATGGTCCAAAGGCTAACTCAAACTGGGAACATCCTTCACCACATGGGTGGTTTGACCAATCATGGCAAATATTGAAGTACAACCTGAATAAAACTCATAGTCTCGTAAAATGAGGATCTGGCTTCATGGCAAAATCATAGTATAGGTAACTTCAAAACCAATACAGGACCATTGTCAGACGAAAAACAATATTAGAATAAGAAGTGGTCCATAATGGAGGATGTTATTCCAGCTGGAGATTCAAGAAGGTTTGGGACCCCAGGAAATCAGGATCTCCGAATACCCAACTGCATTGTTTTGTAGTCATGGAGAAATACTGGTTTCTTTATGAACTTATATAGTTATGTAGGTGAACACCCGTTTAAAGTAGATTATACAGTAGACAATGGCATTGATGAGTCTTTATCACTCCAGAATGTAAACAACATAATACTGTTCAAGAATCAAGTATTGTTACTGGCCCAGACAACTTACCAGAAGATGTGTCCAGATGTAATGTCTTTTGGTGGGCCCAACAATTACGATCCATTTTTCCATGGCTGACAGAAACTGTCCACTTACCAGTCAGAGTTTTGGAAAGGTACTGCAATAAAGTCAATATATAAAGGGGCTGATATCGGTCTCCCTTCTAACTACTGTTACATAGACTTCATCATCCTTAATGCGAAAATTTACTCAGACATTATTCTACAACATCTGAATGTATGGATTTTAGAGCAAAGTCTTGTCTCCCCAAACCAGGTGGTTTTTATAAGCGTCATTCCACCCTAGACCATTGTTTCACTCACTGGGCTAGTTCGTGGAAGTCAATGGAACAAACTAGGAGCTTGTGTGGTTTGGACGTCCATGCAGCTTTCCATTTCATGGATAGAGAGCTAATTTGGGGGAAATTGACTGGAACTTCTCTACATGTTTCCTTTGAATTCTTCCTGTTCTGCACACCTCAAACTGGGCGTAGGTGGAGGTGAACCCCGCAGGCGGACTCATCAAATCGATTTTAGCACATATTGGCTTAAAACAAGGCTATGTGCTGGACACTTTGCTGTTTAGGCTATGCTTGGAAGATCTACTGACAAAACTGGTAGAAATTGCATCCTTTCCTCCCCACAATAGTTGTAGTCCATTTCTTAAGTTTATTACATGCAGATTATCTAGTTATGATGGATCACACAACAAATGGTTTACAAAGAAGGTTGGTAGCTGTACAGGAGTATTGTATAAATAACCACTTTACACTAAGCACCAATAAAACAATTTTTCCTACTCTTGGTAATAAGTATTGGAAATGTTTCTGGCAAACGGCAGGAAATCTAGTGAAAGGTATACATTTGTATAAATATCTTAGTGTACCTTTCAAGTGCCTTAAATGAGGTAGAGCATATGGAACAGGAAGCTGTTCATACCCTATTTACCACAGTCGGGCTGTTTGGTAAGGTTTGGCCATGAGTATAGGGGACTCCTTTACCCATTTTCCAATAGCCTTTAACAGCAAAGTACCACAGCACACCATATGTGGGGTAGAGTCACTGGCCTGTGACAATAGACTTTCTTGGGAGAATATTGATAGTCACACTGTGAAACTGTGAAAATATAATCATGTATTTCTATCGATTTACTGTTAACATCCCCGCACCTGTATATCACATTGCACACTGATATATTTTATATTCAAATGTGTATGTCTTTTTAGGTCTCGCGTGGCGTTGCAGGGCAGAGCCCTGCTCCACCTCCGTGAGAGATTTTGTAGGAGAGGATTTTCAGAAGAGGGCTTTAAGCCACCGCCCCTCATTTCCATTGGCTGGCGTCACCGTTTATGCTAAACGGTGGCCAGCCATTGGAAATGAGCTATGCATGTTGCCTCCCTTTGGCTTTTTGTGCCGGCCCACTTGGACTGGCTCGCCTGCTTTCCTTCTGTCGTAAGCGATTTCTTATCTTTATGGGGCCATGTGTTTAAACACATGGCCCCATAAAGACAAGAGATCGAGGCTTGTTTTGTTTTCCCTCTGGTGTCTTTTCCCAGCTCCTCCACCCCACTCTCTCTGCTGTCCCTCCCCACTCCCTTCCAATCAATCATGGATGGGGCTCTCTCAGGAAGTTTTGCGTGATTAATTCTCAAAGCTTGTTCCCTTTGTGGTTGCACAGTGAAGGTGGAAGCCAGGATGACTATCATGCTTTCGCAGTCAGCACCTTAATCTGCAGACTGCGCGAAGGCCTCTGACTCTGAGCTTGTTTAAACAATTGCGTGTGCCACCACTGGTCCTTCATGGGAGAAACACAAAGTGAAACTCACATTGAACACATGACGTTGTACTAAGGACTGTAGCAACGCTCCGCTACCCCTCAATCCCTGTATGTTTATGTGCATCTCCTTCTCTGATCGATTTCATCACTGGCTTCGCTAGCGCCACATCTTTAGTAACTACCATGCGAAGGTCAGGCAGCACGCCACATTGTCGGATTTGAGTTGTACGTTTATTTCATATTGACTGAATAGCCTGCTCCCTCTCGTCCATGTTGCAGAGAACCCAAGGTATACAATAGATTTGCCTGCCATTGACTATAACAGTCTCTCTGATGGTGACTACGCTTCCGCACATGTCACAGCGTCCGCAGGCTTGTTATAGGACTTGTGCCCTGCTCCAAACCCCTCCCCCTCGACCGCCACTGCAGGCATAAGTGTGGCCCTTGGTCACATCCGAGACCAACTTTTTGGTCCCTCGGAAAATGTTTGCGACTACCCATGCTGTAGAGAAACATGTTGGATTCGCAAGCTGGTGAGTGGTCTTCGAGGGTCAGACCGCCTACATCTCACACCATCAGTCTACTTTTTGAGTAGCACTGATTTAAAGCCATTTATGGATCACACACAGTCAATCACAGCGTCTGTGACTGACTCTCCGATTTATCTTTGTGTCACCAGTAGAAGTGATCGATGCTTCACCGCTGGCAGGTCTTCTCAGAGGAAAGGACGCTGATGAGCTCAAATTGAATTGTGCTAAAACTAAATTGCGAATTCCTGCTTCTCGCCCCCCGGATTCCACTCTCGGATCTCATCCCAGATCCTTTCACTCCCCCCGCCCCCCCCCACCCCCTTCCCCGGCATTTCAGCACATGAATTACGACAGAAGCGAGGGCATTGGTCTCAAGGAAACAAAGCCATACTCAGCTCCAGGCACCTCCCACGTGCACTTATTCAAGGTGTCACATCTAACCTGCGCTGTGATTTGGGTAGCTGAAATTACCAAAATATTAAAAACTGCACAAGTGCCTATCATATTATCAAAGAAGTTATTCCATATACCATCCTTAAACTGTTATTCATGTGCTTTGAATCACAAATGTAACTCTTTGAGCTCAGAGGCACTGATGTTATGGTCTGTGAAAGGATGAAAGGCTGTGCCCTCTTCAGGTTACACACATACTTGACGACTTGTGCATTAACTCGCTGAGTTATCTCAGTATTTCACAGATTTGCCACCGAGAGCATGCGTATGGAGCCTGTAGGGAAAAATGGTGGATTATCAGCCAGATGAGTGGTCCTCGAGGGTCGACCCTCCTACATCTCACACTTGCAATGTCTACTTTCTTGAATCCATTTCCATTTAACAACTTTATTTAGGCATTCATGCCATACAAGTTTACACATTATCAGTGACAAAGCAGCAAGGATAAAAAAAGATAAATAAATCAAACATATGCTGTGTTCAAAGTGCATCGGATTGTCACAGTTATTTGGCTTTATCAGTGCAAGACAATAAGAGCCAATCTAAAACAAGCATTAAAAATGCAATAGGTCTCGCCTGCTATGCTATACAATACCATTAGCAAAGCAAATGGCTTTAACTTAATCAAAGGCGTGACCTATTGCATTTTCAATGCTTGTTTTATTAATCTGATGTGCCCATTAGCCTCAATATGCCTGCTAAGTTTCATGACTCTAATAAAGCTTTTATTTCAAGTAGTACATATACTGGATCTTGAAGGAAAGCGTAGCCTCGCTTTCAAAGTTAGCAACCCAAAGCGTAATTTCAGCAAATGAAATAATTCAGCAATGTCTTTGTGTTTTAGCTTCAAGGACATTTCACATTTTCTCTATGAGAAGATCTTGCCACCTGCTCATTAGATAGGTTTCACTGAAGTAACAAGTTTCTGTCACATGTTTATGCTTCATAGTCTTGTATTGAGTGAAAACTGCATTAAAAACTGTCCACAATTGCATGCATTTTAGCATTGCGTGCTCAGTCTGCCCGTTTTGGGTGCGAGCTCATTTCTGATGAAATGACAACTGTCTGATTATTTGTCAGGCTGCTTGGTAATTTGTTTACATTAATGCATGTTAGACTTTTGGTCTTCACGTCTTGCGAAGTTTTAATTCTAACAGAACTTATATTAAATCTCCCACCTAACTCAATGATGCAGGAGGGCAAGCTTAATGTTGTGTTTATACCATGGTATTCACTCATTCTTTGGCTTCTGAGTATCAACTTGAAATCTTCCTATGTTAAAATGAGATACTAGAGAGTGAAAGATAACTGGACATGACTAGTCTTCAGGTCTTATGGAAGAAAAGCACATGCAGATGTCTTCTGCATACTGAATTTGGTTGTATCCAACAGTGGGGTGTTTTCCCTTCCAAGCAGGCTCTGAGGCATTCAGACATGCAGATCTGTAAAAGAAGAGATCAGAATTACAACTAAGGTAAATCACCTTAACTTGATTACCTTTTTCCTGTTATGGATTAGCTGCCAGAGAGATGATTACTGTTAGTGGTCCTTAGGCCCAAATTAGACATTAGTCCTCTATTTCCTAAGCCCAGAGTGGCGTTATTGATTAGGGCTAATGAACCAAAACGTGTATGCATTCTAAAGTGAAAATATACTCGTGCTCATATTTTGTTAGATTGCACAATGTTTTTATATTTGCATCAATAGATTTCATAACCTCTACTTATCAAATACAATTCAATGTCCCATTCACCTGCATTGAAACTTTTTGTAGATCTAAGCGTTTTAGATGTGGCAGTTGGTCTTAGTCATTTTTTAGCTTTCTTGAAATGGGGCAAATTTAATTAATGAAATGCACGGATTGTGTTTGCCTTGAATGAAAATAATATGCACAACCACACTTTTTTCAAATGTCTTTTTTCCTACACGAGTGACTCAGACACTTGGTTTAGAATCAAGATCTGCATCTATGTTATCTTGATAGTCGTTGAACTTCACGCTAACATTCAATCTAATCAAGGTGTTTCAGGCCTCAGGTATCTAAGCAAAAGGTAGGGTTTCTTTCATAAAATTCTAATGTGGTTGTGTAGAGGGTTTAAGTGAAGGGCTTTTTTAAATTTAGGCTAGGGAGTGACTTCTCTCATGGGTAGGGCATCACCTCAGCCTAACGACTTTGAAGATGCCTGAAGAGGTAATTAAGGTTTGAAAACACCCTTTGAAAAGACCTCTAATGTTGTGCGAACACTATTGGTAGATTGGTGCAACACACTGAGCATGCATTGCTGGGGTTCCGCATAAAACACGTTCATCCATGTACGGTTCATTTCATGATGATTTTTCAAGTCAACGAAAATTGTTTGACACAAGTTCTTCAAAGAAGTGTGTTGGGATCTGCCTGTCAACATTCCAAATGCTCTTGTCATCACATTGGAGTGTGGGAGGAGTGGGACATTCGACAGAACGATAGTTGCTACCTGTTATGCCGGTGCTGGAAGGACAATAAAGCTTACCTGTAATCTGGGTTGTTACGCCCTTACACTGGTGACGATCCAGCACTAGGTAGAACCAGCGTGCAGGAGGTCATCCTGGATCCTGCCGGTAATATTCTGGAAGCTTGTGTCGTGACATCGGTGCAATCTCTCAGCTATACTGTGTGTGGTGGCTGTGCCAAGCGTAAGGCAGGCCACAGTTGAATGCTGTACCTATGCATTAATACCCCCGCCTTTGCACCAGAGAAGACATACAGACACAGGGATAGTGGTGTGGCGGAAGACCTTGTGCGGTCTCCTGTACAGGTATCGTATGTGGAGCAACGTCCAGCGTTCCAGTTGAGTAATGCAGAGTGTGGGCGGCCAGTTAGAAACTCCTGGTGTACTGTTTTGTTGCTCTCTGTGAGAGACTAGACGTGTAAGTTAAACCTCTAACCGCTTTCTAGTGCGTGTTAGCAGCGGCCATTTTGTTAGGAGGTCGCTTTGCCTGTATCTTCAATGGTGACAGGCACACGTCTGTATAGTAAATAAAACAGTGGTGTAGTCTGGAACAGCGACCATCTTCAAGTCGCATAGTCGTATCTGAAAAATTACAGGAGCACCGTTTCCAGCATAATGCCTGGGGCTGCCAAAAATGGTGGCAGTGTGACCACTCTATCTATGACTCAAACTCCTTACATTGCTGCCTTGCCCAAAATTTAAAGTAATTTGTCTTTGTTGTTCTTACTTATATATTTCTTTTTCTTTACAATAATGCCAAAATTGAATGCCGATTTCTATGATACTGAAATGATTCCTTTTTCCTTTCCTTGCTCAAGTGACCTAGAACCCCCCATATATTAGTACTGGGGTATCTTCTTTTTCATTGTCGAGAGGCAGAGTTGCAGGTTCAGGCCTGAACAGGAAATGGATGAATAGGAAAGAATTGGATATGGAGACAGTGAGGGGTGTCCTGGATGTGCAGAAATGTGTGCAAGAGAAGTTTGCTTCCAAAGGGAACAATGGCTGGGAATGTAAGGTTCAAGTGGGTGATTTGGTGAGGATACTAATTCCCAGGCATGTTCATAAGGGCCAGCTGAGGTTCTCGTCCCCTCATTGTGTAAAGGAGGTAAGAAATCAGGTGGTGGTTTTGGAGAATGGTAAAGTGTGGAATAAGAGCACATTGGTGGTGGTACCCAAATCCAAAGCTAATTATGTGTATGAAAGAATGGGGATGGGGTTGCCTCAAGGTTTGGTGGAGACTGTTTGTGTTCCAGAGTGTCACTCAACTTTAAGGTGGAAAAAGTGTGTTCCACAAAAGTACAATGATTTTGTGATGTGATGGATTCTGTTAGTGGTTCTGCCATGTCGCCCAACTACAGGATGGAAAAAGTGTGTTCCACACAGGTACAATGATTTTGTGATGTGATGGATTCTGTAAGTGGTTCTGCCATGCATTTTCTCATTTGTCCAGCAAGCAAGGAGCAAATTTACGTTTTTAGTTCAGGGTCGGTAGGGGGTTTGTATCTTTTGAGTTTATTGCTCATTTCATGTGGTTTAACTATGTGCAAACCTTTGAAATTCATATACCATAGTATCTTTGGTGGGTATTTTGGAATGAAGGGGAATGTGTTGGGATCTGCCTGACAATGTTCCAATCCTCTTGTTATCAGCAATGAGCATGGAAGGAGTTGGACATTCGAGAGAACGACAGTTGCTGCCTGTTATGCCGGTCCTGGAAGAACAATAAAACTTACCTGTAATGTTGGTTTTTATGTCCTTTCAAAGTATCAATTGACTGCAATAAAATCAAATAGTAATAGTGCAGCTTCTGGTGTGGCTAAATTACTAACCATCACTACTCTGTCTTCTAGGCACTGATATGTTGAATAGGACTTGAAAGGCAATATACTAACGAGATGTCCCTGCTGTCAAATTGGTAAGTTTAAAACCTTACGTGAATTCCTTGTGAAAAATGCTATTTTGGTCTTTTGTTGTAATTTAGAGAGTTTGTGTCTATGTGCCCCAGTGCCATGTCAAGGACTGTACACAACTGTTCTTCAACTAATTAATAATGCTAGGGGCCTCAATTAGAGAATGGTAGGAACGAGAAAATCAAGAAACTTCACATTTACCATTAAACTCTGGCCTTAGGAGAATGGCTCACTCTGAATTTGTCAGATGGCGGATATCTCATGGGAAGAAACCTCTTTGACTCCAACATTCACTCCAACAAAGTGCAGCAAAGGGCAGAAAACTTTCAAATTAATAAGAAATGTATGGTATCCTGAACATCCTGAGAAACATCTCCTTCATGCATAACTAGATAAATGGGCACTCACAATGTGCCCCCACTCTAGCGATCCACTTCAAGGGCCCACATTTGTTGGCTGGAATTTCCCTAGCAGAGATATCTATTGGCTTATTGCAGATGCAAGGAAAGCATGTGAATGGGGCAAACCACAGAGCCTGATGTCCGCCCTAAAAAAGGCCTATATTTCCAAAAGATTCATTAAAGTGCTTCAGGCTTGGTATATTTCAAGGCAGGTCTCTCGGTTAATCATTAATATATGAATGTTACCCTCAGAATCCAGAGGTGGACACGAGAGGGCTGCACTTTGAGCCTGGTTGTGGTCACCCTCCATATTATTCCGCTGGCCCACATGATATTTTGGCACTCCAAAATCATTCCCTCGGACCCCAGTTACTGGAAACCAATTATTACCGTGTATAAAGATTATTTATGAGTGTGTTGTCGTAATCTGGTAAATGCGACTATTGTGGTTTCAGGGTATCAGATGAACTACCCCCAGCACGAAGTTATCCACAGTCAAATGCCCTAATATCAACCACATGAATCTAAAGATGCTGACCTGCTGATATCTATGTCAGAGACACTGCCCAAAAAACAGAAAAACACCTCATAAAGAGTGTTGGACCTTGACTGTAAGGTAAGTATAGTGTCTGTCCTGAACATGCTGCAATTCTCCTCCTCTAAATACACAAAGACAAGATATGTGGACACTAACGATACCCCCAATGTGGGTGTCACATTTGCCTGGGAATATTCCTAGCACACATTGTACCTAGTTATTTATTTACTGTTTTATGTTTTTACAGTACTCCAGTGGTACCATGGAACTCTGCTAGCTTTCGTGTTGTTTTTAAGCTTGTGTGCCCCCTACAAGTCCCTACCCTGACCAACTTTTTCCTATTTTTTTTATTTTAGGACATGGGGACCAAGTTCCCTAGTCCTGTAATGGCAGCTGTAACATTTTTCTTTGAGTTGCAGCCAGCCAATTATCTCTCTTGGTTCCACATCCCCAGTACTAGTTGCACAGTACCGAAAAGTCCAATGGTGAAACAAGTTCCCTCGACTAATCAGAGGACCCTATTTTTTTTTAATTTGGTACAACTGGAACCCTGCAGGACCAACTGTTCAGATTTCACAATCTTTTTAACCCCTTCATGACCACTCCAAGCACCCATCAAAAGGTGAATTCCTCAAAAACGACTGAGCAGATTTACACCAAAAAATTAAAGGCATACTTTCTGAGTAAAGATCTAACTTTTTGTCAAACATGGTGCAATTCCGATAAGCCATTATTTTGGTATCATTTTCCAAACTTTTCTATGGGAATTACAATGGGGAAATTGTTTGGAACACCCCCTTTTTCATGACCCCCGCTTGAAGGATCACCCCAAAACTTTCCAGGAATGATCTGAGTTGGATGAACTTTTTTATGAAGATTTGTCAAACGGCGCCAAGTTATTAGTGAAACAAAAACGCTCTTCATATGGAAACTTTGATATAACTACAAACTACACAGTGGTGACCTCTACATTGTAATATATAGAAAGACACATTTCTATAATATATATACATACATATATTATTTATATAATAGCAAGTGTTTTCAGAGCAGCCATATGGTGGTTGTTTTGTAAAAAAGAAAAATACATTTTAAAAATACTTAACAGACAAAAACCAAAGGTTACAGGGACGTTACTTTCACTGACCATGTCATAAGTGATGTAATATGTGAGGTCATGAGTTGTGCATTGTGGGGGTGCTAGTTATAGTTAGCTCAGCTAACTATAACGGCTGAATTTCACTGGTTTTGTTTGAGTGAAATCCGACGCTAACTATAACGTCCCTGTAACCTTTGTTTTTTTCAGTGACTTTCTAAGGTTTTTTAAATGCTAATTCCTAACTATAACGTCCCTGTAACCTTTGGTTTTTTTAGTGAATTGCTAAGGTTTTTTAACTAGCAGTCATGTTTGCAGAGTGGTGGAGAAAGGGGGCTGGGCCACTGGCCAGTTCTCAGGAATCCTGCTGTGTAGTACTTACAAGAGGTACTACGAGGGCTTCTTGGCCCCCAAGGTCCCTTTGGAGCCAAGGGGACTTCATCCACCAACTTGTAGTGCGCCGGGAGGCACATTTGCAGAGTGGTGCAGAAAGGAGGAGTGGCCTCTGCCAACTTCTCAGCAATCCTGCTCTGTGGGACTTACTGGAGGTAACAGGAGGGGTAGTTGGTTCCTGCGATCCCTGCCGGCTCCCCGTCTCCTGCGGGAGCCGGCATTGCTTTTGGGCAGAGGGAGCTGCAAACATGCAGCTCCCTCTGTCCTAAAGCAATTCTGCTCCACTTCATGGCTTCTCCCGCCAAGCCATAGTGAACTACAATGTCCCTGGAGTAAGCACCCTGGGACAGTGCTAGAGCTGGCCCTGGTGGTCCTCAGGGCCATCTAGGGCTCCTGGAGGGGGGGGCCACATGGCCCCCTCCCAACTTGTATATAGCCCCTGGGAGGTGATGATCCCTGGGTCCGTGGACCGCAATGGACCCCCTTAGTGTTTTGATTTGTGGCCCGGAACGGTGGCAGTACCCCGGGCGGGGTGGAGGTGGTACCCCCTGGGTCAGCAGGTGGGCTGTGAGATCCCCTTATTGAATCTATCAGCCCCGGGGAGGTGGCGGTACCTGGGGCTGTGTGAGGAAGCTGAAGCCCCCATGCATTATAATGTAATATTGCCCCGGGAGGTGGCAGTCCCCGGGACTGCAGAGAGTGTGGGCCCCCTGCATTTCAATCAATTAGCCCCAGGGAGGTGGTGGTCCCTAGGGCTGTGTGAGGAGGCTGGAGCCCCCACGCATCATAATTTAATATTGCCCCGGGGAGGTGGCAGTCCCTGGGACTAAGGGGGCCGCGGGCCCCCTGCATTTCAATTAGCCCCGGGGAGGTGGTGGTCTCCCAGGCTGTAGGAGCCCACGTGGACCCCCACAATTTTATTTGTAATTTCCCCTGGACCTGGCCCACCTGGGGGCCTAATTAAATAAAGCACGGCAACCAGCACTTCATATTTTTTACTTTTCGGCGGAATTCGTGGATCCAAAGCATCGCCCGCAGATTTATTTTATAATGCTTTTTGGGCCCTGGGTGTTCCCAAGAGGACCAGGTGATCAGGGTGTTTCTGCCCTGCCCCTTTTTTTTATTCTTGTGACTTGGTTCAACCAAGTCACAAGATGATTGCCAACACTTCCTGGTTTGAAGTGTTGGTAGTCAATCAGATCTCAGGCACGAGATCGGCAGGGGTCACGGATCCACCATGGCCACAGTTGTATATCTGAGAAAACTTTACATTTCTCTGGAACTACTGAACGGATTTATACCATTTAACAAAAAGAGTGCTTTCTAGACCAAGAGCTATCTTTTAGGCAAATTTGGTGTAATTCCATTCTGCAGTTCGGGCTGTAGCCATGTCTAAAGCTTCCTATGAAAACTAACATGGAGAAAAAGCATTTTGCCCCCCCCACCCTTTTTTTCTCGGGCTCCTCTTGACTTATCACCCCAAAATTTTCAAGACAGCAGCTGAAGTGACTGCCCCGCTAGTTATGAAAATGTCATAAAGATTTCTAAAACAACGCCAAAGTTATTGGCAAATCAATAAACACTTTTCCTATGGAAACTAGGTCCTAACTATAACTACCTACTGGCGACCGCCAGTAGGTAATTTTTATATATATATATATATATATATATATATATATATATATATATATATATATATATATATATATATATATATATATTAAAGTGCATTTGAAAGAGAGGAGGATGTGGCACTCTAACTGCAGTCCATCATGGTTATTGTGAAAACCAATAACAATGCGTTTCAGGTTCCAGAAAGCCTTTGTCCAGTTGAAAAGCAAGCCCACACGCCATGGAAATTATAAAATTATACAAAAATAATCATGGACATAGAAGAATTAGTGTAAGGAATCAGTCGAAATAATGATGCAAAGACAATTCGTGGAGTTGAATAAAAAATTATGTTATGCTATGTTAGCAGTGATTTATAACGTGCACGGCTACTCGGAAGATTGTCCCGGAGCGAGCCCAAAGAGAACATGAACAGAGTACAGAAATAGAGGCAAATGAAAACAAGCTTAATTGAATAGGAAAGTTTTGAGTTTTTTCCTAAGCTGAGTGGGGTTTTGGAGACTCCGGCGATCCGGGGAAAGGGATTTCCAGGACTTAGCAGCCAGATAGGACAGGGAACTGCCGCCCTTTCTTTTCAGATGAATTCTATGTGTGAAAGCTAGGCACATGTTCGAGGAGTGCAAGAATCTAACAGGGACATAAAACGAGAAACGGTTCCTCAGATATGCCGGGCCATACTTGTAGAGTGCTGCATGGGCCGTAACCAAAGCCTTGAACATAATCCTAGCTTTTATCGGCAGCCAATGTAAGTTGTGTAGATGCTGCCTCACACTAGTGTGTTTGGGTAAGTTCAGCAGCAGCCGCACAGCGGCATTCTGCACAACCTGCAACTTATCCATGAGGTATCCCGGAAGACCCACATACAATGCATTAGCATGATCGAGACAGGAGGTGACTAAGGCCCGGACTACCGTTTCTTTGGTGGGGAGAGGCAGCAGGGGCAAACATTTACTAAGAAGCTTCAAAATACCAAAGCAGGTGCCTGTCAGTTTACGGATCAGGTTGACAAAACTGAGTTTTTCGTCAAACCAGATCCCAAGGTTTTTCACTGGGAGGCCCGAAGGGGATGGTCGAGGGGCATCAGCAGGCCAACATTCATGCCAAAACAACGCAGGGAACTCCCCAAAGAAAAGGATCTCTGTTTTGTCTTCATTGCCTTTCAGCTGGGCAGACGTAAACCAGTTGAACACAACTGACAGGCAGACTCTGACATGAGTAGTAGCAGTCTCGTGCTTTTTCCAGGTGAATAAAAGCTGAGTATCATCAGCGTAAGCTACCACTTTAGCCCAGAGGTGCTTGGCTAGCTGGATTAGAGGGGTCATATACATATTGAACAACAAAGGGCTAAGTATGGATCCCTGAGGGACCCCTGTTTGCAAGGCTTGAGTGGTAGATGCAGAAGGGGGAATCCAAACTTGTTGGGTTCTGCCATCGAGAAAGAACTTAAGCCATTCCCATGCGGCACCAATGATACCTAGCCTCTGTAATCGGGCCAGGAGAAGAGCGTGGGGGACAGTATCAAATGTGGCAGATAGGTCCAACAGGACCAAAACTGCCCTGCCTCCAGCATCTAACGTCTCCCGGATGGCTTCCGTAATTTCCACCAAGGCAGACTCAGTGCTGTATGAAGCTCGGAATCCAGATTGAGCTGGATGCAGCAAACCCTGCTGTTCAATGTAGGAGGTCAGGTGTTTATTAACCAGTTTCTCACATACTTTGGCAACGCCCGGAAGTAGAGAAATAGGACGATAGCTGGACGGGATGTGGGGATCCAGAGTTGGCTTTTTGATGAGAGGGACCAACAAGGCCTGCTTCCAGGCGGGGGGAACAGAGGCCGAACCCAATGATACGTTCATCAGCTGGTTGACCAGGGGATTGATGGCTACAGCTGCGTGGGCCATTCGTTTGGCGGGACACGGATCGAGGGGAGAACCAGATTTTAAAGAGGACAAGGCAGCAAGGGAATCGGCAAGAGGTATGATGGAGAAAGAAGAAAAAACAGCTTGGGTGGCAGAAGCGGTATTAAGGTTAGCGAAAGCCTGAGTGGGCTGGGCTACTGGTGTGTTAAAAAGCAATTGGATCTAACTTTATTCATAAAAAAGTCAGAAAGCTCTTCGCACCAGGCGCGAGAAGGGGTGTGGGCGTGGTTCATAGCTTTTGGGGAAACATAACTTTTAACGATGTTAAATAGTTCCTTAGCACTATTACCCAACGTGGTGATATGATCTGCGTAGGAACAGCGTTTAGCAGCAACAATCGCCGCGTAGTAGGATTTTTGAGCTTTTCTCAATTCTGTCTTGTCAGCTATACTATAGTTCTGCCTCCATTTTCTTTCTAGCCTTTTCCACTGCTGTTTCTGGGATTTAAGCGAAGGCGTAAACCAGGGATTGGACAGAGGTGCATTAAGGCGTCGAGGTGTAATTTGCGGCGAGAGATCACAGACCACCTTCTCAATCCAATTATTGAACTGCACAAGGGCCCAGTCAAAATCCTCAGGGAGCTGTGGCTGACAGTCGGCCAGCACTATGCAAAGAGCCGCAGGATCGATTTTGTGAGGAGCGCTGCGTGTAACAGCACAACACGGCCTAAAAGAGGAGAGACACTTGGAAATATTCCAGGAAAAGGAGAACAAATAGTGATCTGACCAGATGACTGGCTGTGGGGGGGTCACCAGCAGTGGCAAACTGGAACAGATTACGTCTAACGTATGGCCTCCACTGTGAGTCAGAGAGGATACATATTGTTTAAGTTTGGTCGTATGCAACAAGGCTAAGAAAGCACGAGTGTCATTCCCATCCAAATTAACCATATGTATATTACAGTCCCCGAGGAGCAGGAAGTGCAAGTAACACAAAGCTCTGGGTATGATCCAGGTATCCAGCAACTTTGGAAAGGGGCCAATGGGGCCAGGAGGACGGTACAGGACAATCCCACCCAGGCAGTAGTGAGGAGAAATTTTTATGCAAAAATCCAAGGATTCAACGTCAGGAGAATCCATAAGTACAGTGAATAGACACTCCCATTCCTCTTTGACCACCTCTGCCACACACCCCCGGACGTTTTTCCGATCAGCATGGGCAATTTTGAAGCCGGTGGGAATGGCCATTTCATTAACTGGACTAGAAGATAGAGTAAGCCAAGTTTCAGTCACGAAGAGTATATCAAGAGACACATCAGTGAGTAGCTCAAAAATGTCCTGACAGTGTTTAGACAAAGTGCGGACATTTATAAGTGCAGCCTTAATAGTGACCGGCATCCTCCCCCCACTGAGCTGATCAACAGAGGAAATGGGGGACTGGGAAAGAGCAAGTTTACACTTATCACAAGAGTAGGAGCTGTCAGATGCAGCATCCCAACTCACACAGTCTCTACAGTTGAACATTAAGGGATAGCAATTCCTTTCTATTATACTGAATAGTGCTAGCACTGTTTTGAATATTTTCACCGGTATAGTGGCTGGCGCTGGCCGCCTCCGGAACGCAGACGGGCTCGCTCTTCTCAACCACTAGAGCACGCACTCGCCAAAATGGCGGCTCAAAGTGGCTCAACCCGGAAGTGGGGGCTGAAGGTAGCGTGGAGTTAAAAGCACAGGATTAACACAGTAAAACACAGTAAAAGTTTTTCCCACACAGATCATAAAGTAAGATTTAAAATTAGTAGGTTTTTTTTTTTTACAAAAGAAGCAAGTTCGAGGATTATGCGGCCAAGCTACGCGGTACACAAATTCAAGTGATCAGGGCAACAGCCGTTCACGCAGCGCGCATTTTAAACTCCCGCCCTTCTCAACCACTAGAGCACGCACTCACCAAAATGGCGGCTCTAGGTGGCTCAACCCGGAAGTGGGGGCCAAAGGTAGCGATTATATCATGTAATACCCAACATTAATCTTTATGCTCATGCCCAGACTGGTCCAAAACTGATTTTATACATTCATCAATCATCCTGTACCTGGTGATAAACATAGAAGAGTTCTATATTATCCCATGGTCCCAAATAGGGAACTCCATGGATTATCATGATTATGTAACAAAACACTTTTCTATAATGCAAAGCAATATGCACCCATTCACAGTCATTTTATTATAATAGATCAGTAATCAAAAGTTCATAAGAGCACAAAAAAGTATATAGATCAATTTGTCAATATATAGCGTTGTCATATGCGATCATCAATTCCACATGGTTCTCAACCTTACGATGTATCGTTTGTTTGTGGCATGTGAGCTATGTGCATGGTGAAATGTTGTTGTGACATAACTCCAAGATTTGAAAGTGCAGGAGCAAAGGCTGGATATTTATTCAGACGCTATGTCAATTGGGGTACAATTTCACCTCTGTTGAGCAGTATGATGCAAGTGTGCTAAATTGTTAATTCACACAAGTCTTGCACAGGAGACTCCTGATTATATCAATCGGGCAAGTGCCAATAGTATATATATATTTCACCGTGATCGATCTCTTGGTGAAGCAGTGTGTGTATGAGCAGCACCAATCTACCATGTGTGAGCAAATTAGAACATAATTATCCAATTATGCAACAATCTGTCATCATAAGCGAGTAGCTAACAGTTGCTGGTATTTGTCTAATTCCAATCAACATCTCCAGATAAAACAAGTCCCTGAAACTAACAAGTAGGCCTGGGCGGTAAATTCAGTTCCGCTCAGGGAATTTGAGGAATTTGGGTAATTTCGCATTCGGCAGAGAACGCCAAAAATTCCGCGATCCGCGGCTTCGTGGAATTTTTTGCTTGTTCGCGCTTTCAAAATGCGTGTTAGCGAGAAAATTCCCCCTGAGCACTCAAACAGCGTTCGCGAACAGGAAAAAAGCATCGCAAATGGGCGGAAACAAGCAATTCCGCGTGTTCGAGGAACTCTGTGCTCGCGGAGATTTTTTACCGTTTCGCAGAACTTTGCATAGCACTACTACGCAAATTCCGCCCACCCCTACTAATAAGCTCAAATATTTTGTTGCAGCAGTAGCAACCACCTAGCAAGTAACATTAATTGTCTAGCAGAACATGTTATGTGTACAAAATTAAATAAAAGATGACATTTTGTCAGGGTTTGCAGAGATGGGAGCAGTCAACAAATGAATTGTTTAGAGGATGAGAGTGAATAATTGAAATAGTTTTTCGAGTTTATGACAATGTACGAATATATCAATCTGGTAAATTATCCAGAATGCAAATTCCGCCTTAGTGGTGAACTCATAAAAATGTATGGTGTCTCCTGTTCACCTTTGTAAACCAAACAGAATGGGCGTGGGCGTGGGCGGAGCTTCACTCCGCAGAATTCCGCGGAGTGGTACTATGTTGCTATATAGTTTTCAAAATACCTCCCGTTCTACTATCATGGCCACTTATAATGATACGACTCCTCAGCATGTCAAACTAAAATGAAAGTCAGAGATATACTGAACTGATACCAACAACCTGAAAGAGCTCACTATACACGGTATTTCTGATTTACAGTTTTTGTAAATCTGAAGAAAATACTCGCCGTCGTCGTCACTCGCCCTGCACGAAGTCAGCTTTCACATTACCTCCGTGAGCTGTGACGGAAACACGTCACGCTGTGAGCAATGCATCTGGATTTCCTACGATCACTGCTTGATGTGGAAACTGCTCGCCTGACATGTAAGAGGGTGTTCACTTCTTTGTAATACTCCTACGTCAGCCGTGACAGTGTGACTTCCTGGGTACATGCTATGCAGCCGGATGTGCTCAATATTCCAGCATTTTCTTTACGGTTTGTAATAAACTATCTTATTACAAAGAAAACCAGCGTTTGACACGGTCACATGCTTTTTTTAAACCTGTTTTAGACACGAATGGCAGAAATGTTTTTGAGGGCAAACTAGTTGCTAGGATTTATTGAACATAGCGTGTCCTGTCAAAGATTGATGTCGGTGCCCCGCCCCCGCCAAAAACTATGGCACGAGGGACCGCCACATTCCGCAGTGCTGACATAATGCTTCCAATGTGAACAGATATAAAAAATTAAAAGGGGAGCAGCTTACCCGTCGGAAAGTAAGCAGCACCGACTGTATCGTTTAAAATAAGCGCCAAAGCAGGCGTCTGCTTTCATAATTAACAGACCTCCGATTGTTGGCTGCCACCCCTGTGACGCAGGAGCGTCCTTAATGCCTATATTGCTGAACACACCGAACTGTTTGGCACCAAACTTGTACAATCGGGTACACGCCCATCATTGATGCACAAGGTGTCTCAGTGTACAGTCCTGCTGGGCATGTAATGTTGCCGGGCAGTCAGGCACAGAATACGCTGACTTTTAAGCTACCTGGCAAGCAGTGGCGGCTGGTGACATTTGAAAGTGGTAGGGCGTACACGTTGTGGCTGAGTGAACTATGGCGAGCGAGCGTAGAAAGTGAGCCGGACTTGCCCTGCTCATGGTTGAAGGGAATAACAAAATGTACATCTGACATTAACCGTGCTAAGATAACTTTGCTCATTTTCCCCACGGGCTGCTTAATGCTGGATAAACTAGAGTCAAATCACAATTATCTTCATGGAAGCCCTGGAGTGCAATAATTTGGTAGGATGCACAGAAATGCTTTTTAGTACGTATCCTTGAGGCCTGCCCTTACATATAGGGTAGGTGAAAACGATTTGGCAGGGAAAGCGCACTACGGATTTATGGCACTCTCTTCCCAGTACCACAAGCTTGATCCCTCACAAGCATGCTAGTCCTTTTTTCACCTCCTCAGAGCCCAGGTGTGTTCTCTTCACACCTTCTCGTGATTTCTCTCTCTGAACGCAGCTACTCCACACTCCTTTCCATCGTCTTGATTTCTGTCTCCAAACTCTGCTTGCCCTTTGATCTACAAAGATCCTTCTCTGTCTTGGTCCTCTACATCTCTCTATTCTGCTCCGCCTCGCTTCTCTCTGTGATGCTATCCCTCGGCCCCTTCTGTAGCTCAAAAGTACCTATCCATTTCATCAATTTGATACGGATGAAAGTCTGAGTCAACCCATCATCATTTAAATCTGGGTCGTTCAATTCAGGCCCAAGACTCTGCAGTGCTCAAGCAACCAAGTGAGTTATCTCATCGACGGTCATGTTTCTGTGCATCTATTACTTAGTCATTTCGTTTCACTATGTAAAGTAAATCCTCTTCGTAAGCACCATCTGTAAGAGGTCTGATGGTATTATTTGCATTTTTATGGATGTAACACACACACTCTGTGGCTAAAACGTTCTAGCAAGTTAATGTACACTCTCTCGCTTTTAACTGCCTATTTCTTTGCCAGAAATTGTACAACTCACATTTTTTCTTACAAATGACATTCTCAGTCCCGTGATTCATATCGTCTTTCCTGCTAACAAAGGTACTCAGATGATTAGTGCGCCTACTTCGCAAATCTGTGCCCAACCTACGGGTCAAAAGCTGTGACCTTGGATTTCACAGCGGGTCAATCATTGTAAACATCCTTACAATCATTTTGCTAACAGTAGAAAAGGGGCAAGTGCTCTGTTTGCATCAGAGATCCCTCCATTCCATATATGCCTTATGAAAACTGCACTTTTGAAATCGAGTCTCTCGCAGGGCTGTGTAGACTAGGCTTACATGGCAGGATAATAAGAATGTGCTTCTGGTGCTAACATTAGGAAGAGGGAGGTCGGAAGAGTTTCAGTACAAGTTGTTGCAGTCTAAACTAAATAAATTCAAATATAGTACACCGTTTTTACCGCCAAAAGCTCCAATGCCCCGGGTCCATGCTTTTGGTCCATCGTACCGGGTCTGTGAACCAGTAATCTGCCAGCTTCAACGTACATGGTATTTTTGGCTTAGATTCTCATCTAAAAATATATATTTACGTACAGTTTGCCCGATACAGTCTGTGTTTTTCCACTAATAAACCTGCAGCAGTGATGCTCTTTTATATTAATGTGCTAAGTAATAACAGCACTGAGGGAGTTTGCCAACACACAACATTCCTGTGCAAGAGCACGCTGCAGGCGCAAGGGCGCGCTGGAGGTAGTTACTACTGCCAGGAGTAGGCTCACATCACGAACAGTCAGTCACTTAGTATTACAATCCTGAGCCTTGTTAAGTTATTTGAACATACTCTTTTTTAAGACATTTTAGAGTCTCAAAATATCCGGAATCTGCCAATGTTTTTGTGCATACATCCATCATGTTTTGAGAATTCCGCCAACTGTCTCACAGCTTACAGACAAACATAACCTCCTTCCCCCGCACTAACACTGTACCCTGATGGTGTTGCATAACCCAACACGTATTGAACAAACACAGTAATGCATCGCAAGTCGCAACCAAATGGTGTCCTCTGAAGTAGCCCACGTCTTCTACAAATATTCTACTTACTCCACGACTTCTACAAATATTCAGCATAAAACACACAAAAAATCAACTCTTTATGCTGCGACTGCGAGGAAATATGCTGACACCCTGATCCAACCTTGCCTCATGTGAATATTGAAAGCAAAATCGCTGGTGTGACTGCTAACGTGCTCTTGATCAACGAGCGTCTGTGTCCCTAAATCTGAATCATGATTCCATCTAGAGACAGTCGCAGCTCGTGTCGTGTGGTGGGGGGGGGGGGTGTCGTGCGGGGGTGGTTTTTAAAAAATAAAATCCTACATGTCCTGAGCAGGTCCGGGTCTGCGCCGCCTCGCCTCAGGTCCGTTACTTCTGGCGCTGCCGCCTACACACTCACTCACTGGAACAGGCGCAGCCCATCTGACCCCTCTCAGCCAATCCTGGTGCTGGAGCAGCACCAGGATTGGCTTAGAGCAGGCTTACGCTCTGCCCGCCTACCCATTAGGAGACCGAGGTTTGAGCCTTGGCTCAACCCTCGCTCTCCTAATGGGCATGCGCCAGCCTTCGGAAACACTAGTGCGCATGACTGGACACGGTGCAAAAATCTCCCTCCGTCCCCACTCATGCGCACTTGTGTGCTGCTGGCTGCCTGTCAGTCAACATGACGCCAGACCGCCCACCCCCTTCAGACTCTGAAGGGGGTGGGCGGTCCAACGTCATACTGACTGACAGTTCTCCCTCAGCGTCTCTGAACTTAAGTAAACTGAGAGTTTATTTAGGTTCAGAGACGCCGAGGAAGCTGCGGGCGGGGGGCAACGCCCCAACGCCCCCAATGGATGGACCGCCACTGCTGGCAAGTAAAACAGAAGGGCGCAGAATACCGCACCACGCCCAGCGGTAAGGTTGGCAAATTTGTATGCAGCTGTCACTCGTGTTTTAGATCACTCATTGGAGGTAGCACGGACAGTGGGTTTTGGGAAGGGTATTACGAGACTGTGCCAGGCACTGCTGTCACCAGCATGGTTGACCAGGGTGCTCAGACCCGGTCTGCAGATGCCATCTGCCCTGGTTGTGCCAGCGCTTCACCACGGGCATTGTGCGATGCTGGCAGTACACGCACACCGTGCATGGGCAGTAGTCTGTGCCACTTTATGGGTGCAGGGCATGCCATCAGAACAAGAAAGTACATATATGTATACATCAAAATAGTACAATTCAAACCAGCTTTATAGATTACCGCCCTGCAGTGGAGGTACAAACGGAAGCGAAGTAGACATTACAAGTGGTTTATTCCGAATGAAGAGCCCACGACACACCCAGAGCAGCCTGTCCGAGTTCACAAGCAGCAGGACTGCCGTGGATCCCAACCATCACCCAGGAACGCTAGACAGATTCGTAAGTACATCCACATTCGAGGGAACGTGGGGTTGCCGCGTGTTCTCAATAAAGAAGGTACAATAATAATGCCATACAAACGTAGCACTTACTACATCACCTTTCCCTTTTCAATGACAAAAGTTAAAATAAACTTTGTGGTTATGCATTGCGAAAGGTATAAAATTACACACTACGAAAGAAATGCAAACAAGAATAATATCAGAGTATTGGAAGTAAAAATATGGAATAAAATCAAAACTGCAAGATCAGTGCATTACAAAATCTCTAAATTTCAAGGGAGTCTTGATAGTGCGGGACCTTGCTACTGAAGTTTCAATAGGGTTAGACACCGAGATGCTGCCCGAGATGGGCAGTGGGTCAAAGGAACTACTAGAAACGCCCTTGTCAGTTGAAACTGAAACACAACCATTAGATGAAGATGGCTGGGCCAAAGCAGATGGTTGCACCCAAGTTCCGCAGTCAGATTCTAACACAGGTTAGTCCTGCCAATTATCACGTTGGCCTGCTGAGGCGTCAATCTGACTAACTGACATTTGTTCCACCATCCTCTGCCCGCCAATAACACGCAAGCCTTGCCTGCCCTTTCCACCTGGACTGGAACAGAATAGGTGGATTGTCCTTTGGTGACTCTTGAAGGACTTTTTATGACCCAGTCACCTTCCGAAAGGGGTTGAAAGGACACATTGTGTTTGTTGTCAAAGTATTATTTCATGTTAGGCTGTGAGAGTCTCACTTTGGAAACAGGGTTCCCTTTTGAAATGATAATTTTGCCTAACGTACTTACTACACGCCCCCTCCCCCTTAAAGAGACACAATTATATCTGGGAAGAGCGTGCAGTACAAAAACAGATGCACAGCTACATTGAATCTCTTTACAGGGGCAGTAGCGGGTGGAGTGCGGGCGGGGGTGTGAAGGGGATGGGGGTACGACAAAGGAAACACAAAAAGGGGGGGAGAAGAGCTTACCTGACGCCTGACGCTCTTCTGCTCTGATTCCTCACTGCAGCACAGGCTATCAGACTCCCCTGTGGCCAATCCTGATGCTGCTCTCATGCTGCTGAAAGCAGCATCAGGATTTGCCCGAGTGCCCTGAATTTGCACTCACAGAAAGACTGGGATCCTGTGCTTGCTGTCTCCAAACCTGCAATGCCGCTCTGGTTGGAGACAGCTCAGTGCGTATGTCGTTTTGGCTGTTCTGAGATGGCCAGCCAAACTGACATGTGCACTGATAGCAATGTCCGCCACTCCCCGTTAATACCCCCCATTGATCGTCCCGTCCCCAAGACTCTGCTTGGCCCTTAGAACTTGAAATATAAACTAATAATCAACCAGTTTTATTATTGTTTTATTTTTCAAGTTTTGAGGCTGACATGGGGGGGGGCAATGCTCCTCCGTCATAGCGGAGGAGCTGCCACTGTACGGGGGTGATGAAAAATAGCAAAACATATGTCGTTCCTTGGCGCTGAGAACTTGTATTTGTGTTTACAGCATTTACAGTACTTTTTAAATGAGGAGGGCACAGTGTCCCGGCCACTGGCAGCCCCTTCATGGTAAATTGGTGCATTGAGTGACTTACTCCATAACACAATGTGTCACAAAACTGGAGCAGTACCAAGCCGAGCTGATGTTCTGGTAGACACAGCTGTGCAGTATTCGTAGGCTGTGTACACGACCCATGCATGGTTACCTTGCGGAGGATTAAAAATATGCTTTCACAAAGAATGACGGAGGACCGAGAAACATGAAGACAAAAAGAAAAGAAAAAGGAGGACAGTTAAATCCTAACTGTGTGCTGATGCGTTGCTTTCTATATCTCGAAATCGTTTTAGGCAATTTAAAGCCTGGTGACATATTCAAAATTACTTCATCACCAGCGCAGTATACGAATGGAACCTACCGGTATGCATATGAGACCCATGGATGGCCTTTCTGCAGAAGCTGCCACCGCGGTCATTCGCTACACAAGCTGATCAGGCCTGCTGTTGTAGTTGCGGTCCATGCTGTCCAGCACTTCAAGGGAGGGAGTAGGGGGTGTGCACAGGTGTCCCGAGAGAGACCAGCTCTAAGGTGCATGAGGAGACACAGAAGGCTAGATTATGACTTTTGATGGTGTGGGGGTGGGCGGCCTGCCACTGCCGCATCCCCACACCGCAAAGAGTCGCTACCGCCGGCCTTACAGATTACAAGTAATTTTGTGCTCCGTTGGGCGGCATGGGGGTTTCCACTGCAGTGCCTCTTTGAAAAAGGCACCACAATGGGAACGCCACACAGGTTCCTGCACGGCATGGACTTCTACTTCCATGTCATGCAGGAACTGGTGTGCATGCACACAGGGGGGCACATCTTGGGACCCCTGTGTGCATACACAGGGTTCAGAGGCACAATGGGGCCCTGTAAGGACCCCTTTGTTTACTCTCTACCAGGGTTTTCATAGCGGTGGAACCACCATGAAAACCCTGGCTGAGAGGAAACTCATAATATTCTTGGCAGGACCACAGCAGTACCGCCAAGCATATTGTGGCCTCTGACAACCGTGCCGCTGCCAGGGAACGGCAGTTCTCTGGTGGCGTCAGTGGTCCCAGGGTGATCCGATCACCTAAAAGAAGTGTTTTCCTATGAGAGTATCTCTGCTGTACTGGTTAGATATAATGGGGTAGAATTTACTTCAGTTATAATGAGAGTTTTTATCCAATCTTTATTGTGCACCAGAAAACTGCATTGTCAAATTATTTAGTTTAGAGAACTAGGATGATAAAAGATTGCATTCAACTTGCTTGGGTAAATGGTCATCCAGTTTGTAGAGCTATCCAAGATATGTTATGGTGATACCCCACTACACCCAACCTTGTCACGGGTATTTCACCATTTGTGTTACTTAGAGGCAGGTCACCTTGCTCTAAGCTCTGCCTGAGTTGGTTGGCAGGAGGTGTTTCCATAAATGTAGATAAAGCAGATATCAAGAACAAAACTATATGGCATCAACAAAAGCCCAAAGAAAGGTATGATAAGAAGCATCGACTGAAGGAGCAAGGTTGAGAGAAAGATTATATCCTCTTGGTTAGAAGGCTTATGCTTCAGGATGGAGGAGAAAGTACATTTTCCAAACCTATGTGTATTGCCAAGGTTAAACGCAACAGTGTCATAATAGAAAATGGCCAGATGTGGACAAATTACAGACTCATAAAATTCCCTAAGTACATGGCTGACCATGGAACATTAGAAAAAGCATAGACATAATCCAAAAGCATAGAAAAAGCATAGAAAAATACACTCTACCCTTTTGAAAATGCCACTTTTAGAAAGTTGGCCTTTTCATACCCTAACAATTTGGTGACTGTAGCCTGTTCTTGGGTCACATGACTGGGTGCAGCTGGCAGTTGGACTATGTTTATTCCTCCTAGACAGCCACATGATAGAGGGGTTAGGTGTGCCTGGATAGACAATCAACTGTCAGGATGGGGTGGCAGAGCTGGGCACAGCCACACTTGCAACTGAATAGACTGTGCTCTGCCCTCACACAAAGGACTTGTCACCCCTGCATTGTTCAAGCAGCCAGCTTGGATCCAGGGCAGGGGAGTCAGGAAAATTCAAGAACTTCAAAGGGAATTCTCTAGAACCTTCTCTTACTTCAAAGAAGGCTCCAGGTATAAGAATGCGAACTTCAGCACCACTCTTCAGTTCACTTTCTGGACCTGCTGTGAGCTTCTCTGTATTCCACACGACTGCTTTGCTACATCTGGAAGGACTGCTTTGCTGCCTGGAGCCTGCCTTCGAGTTCATAAGCCTGCCCTGCTGCTTGAGCCCTGTTTCATCACTTGAACCCAAGACTACCAGAGTGACTCCAAGGCTACTTGGTTGGCCTCCTGATCAGAGCATCTGGGACAGAAATTGCTCCAACTATCTTGAACCCGCACCCGGCCTAAGCCTAAGTGAGTACTAACCTCCAAGTGGCGCTCCTCCAGTCCTGGACCCTTGACGGTGATGCTAAACATGCACAGCTAGCCAAAATCCAAAACTTGGGACTTAGAAAATTATTGGCTAAAAACTGCTCTGAGAGAAGACCAGGACCAACCTCATCATCTTTTTGCACAAGGTGCTTTGCCGGTCAGGCTGACTTTGCTATAACTCCCACTACGTTATTCTCTGCAGCACCAAATCCTGTACTGTGGTCCTTCAATGGAACACGTATCTAGCCTTCCGCAACACTAATCGGCTACAGCCTCATCCTGCTGGAGATTTTGGACTTCCAAAACAATGACTAAGTCCAAACTAACACATTTTCACCCCAAATTCATCCAGCAGCTCCCAAATGAGAACGCTCCCTCCTCGGACACTGCTTGCGGCCTTAACCCACTGAACTTTACCTTAAGAGAAAATTGTTTGCAAATGTTCTATGCTCGTAGGTAAGCGCTGACTGGGCCCAATCTACTTTTTGTATCCGACCCATCCTCAATCCACTTTAACCCAGTCCCACACGACTAGATGTCTGCGGATGACGCTTTCATCTTTTAGGTGTTTTGATCTTTTAGGTGCTATTTTTTACATGAAACTTTAAAAATTCATAACTCCGGCTCTACTAATTTGATTATTGCGATTTTGGTGTCAAATCATTTACTAAATTTACTCTCTTTTTCTAAATTGGTGTGGATTTTTCTTGTGCTGTGTGTTCACTGTATTACTGCTTGTGCTCTGCATAAATACTTTACACAATGCCTCTAAGTTAAGCTTGACTGCTTTTGTGCGATGCTACCAGAAGGTTAAGCACAGGTTAATTTAGTGACTTTTGTGGTTCACCCTGACAGATTTTGGGTGTTGCTTGAACAGGGGTCACCCCTCATTTAACTAATAATTCAATTTCTCACACCGCAGGTGCAGAAATGTACTGAAGATATGGTCTAAGGATCCTATTTTATACCAGGTGCCAGCTTTGAAGTGGAACACATTTCTGGAGTGTCCCCCACAAATGGTTCTGAAATTACCTTTCTCCCCGCCCTTGTCCCAGGATGTCTGGGGTAATTAAAGACTAGTGAGAACTCATCTGTAATTATGCGCTTAATGTAAGTGGTCAGTGCACAGCTCTACCCCGCCCACCTTGGCAGGATTGCCCATTCTGCCAACATCTAGTCCCCCTTTGTGTCACTGTCTGGGAGGAAGAAATAAGGGCAAACTGCCCACTACACCTAGTCATGTGACGACAGGATAGAAGAAAGTGCAAACTTTCTAAAAGTGCCATTTTAAGAATTATGACTTAAAATCCAACTTTACCATAAAAGAGGGTTTTAAATTACAAGTAATTTAATTGTAAACAGGACATTTCAACATGTTCTCAAACAAAGGGTATTGCTTATTAGATGATGTAGTGAGGTAAGCAAATGATATTTTATGGCAGAGGTATGCCTTGCATTAGGGAAATATGAATTTATGATGTTTTCACTACCAGGACATGTAAAACTTAAAAGTACATGTCCAACTTTTTGATTGCACTTCTCCGTGCCCTAAGGACCGTTTAGGGCCAACCCTAGAGGTGCCTTGTATGTATTAGAAAGGAAGGTTTACGTTTGACAAGAGACTTATTTTGCCAGGTCAACATGGCACTTGAAAACTGCACACAAGGTACAATGGCAGTCCTGGGACAAGTTTCAAAAGGCTACTTAAATAGGTGTCACAGTAAGTGCTTCAGGCCTTCTAGTAGCATTTAATTTACAGGCCCTGGTTACATATTGTACCACTTTTCTAGGGACTTATAAGTACATTAAATGTGCCAATCCGGTGTAGGCCTTGTTCTAGGGTGAGAGCAGAAGCACTTTGGCACTGGTTAGCAGTGGTAAAGTGCACATAGTCCAAATAGGCAACAAAACAGGCTCAGAAAACAGGGGGAGTGAAGGCAAAATGTTTGGGGTGACCCTGCAGAGAGGGTCAAGTCCAACAACCACTCAAAAAACTTTCTCACCTACTCATTCTTCTACAAGCAACACACCCATCACTACAAGGCCAACTCAGCACCATCTACTCTCACACAACAGAGCAGCCCCCCACTCCAACCCATTCCACACCAACTCACTCAACTAGCTGGCCAAACCAACATGGCCAAGTGCCAGGCCAAAGAAAGAAGCTAATCTGCAACTCATACACCGCCCACTAGAAACTGCACCCGAAAAGTTGGGACTTCTTCTGAAAACAACTGTGAGAATTATGAAGTATCATATGGTATGGTTCTATGACCTTACCGTGTAATACACTCGCATAACTGTCTTGGGTCCAGTCAGGCTTATTTATAAAAACTTTAGCCTAACCCTGGGTAGCTGTGGCTTCTTGGAGCGAGGCTTAAGCAAAAGAACTGGTATAAAGCATTTAGAAGCGCCCCACAACAAAATAAGAAAGGTATGCAACACAAAATAAATCTCACACCAGTTTATAAAAATAGATTATATTTTTAGGAATTTTTAGATGCAAAGATGAGCAATATTCACAGGAGATAATGAATATATAGATTTTTTTTTAAATAAAACTCTGCTTTTTAGTGCTGTTTTTAGTCCAAATGCATAAACAAACATGGGTAAGCATAAAGTTTAGAAACTTTTGAAAAGTGTGAAAGAGTTGTTTTTGGCTACTCCTGCCCGAGTAGGGTAACCAAATACAACAGGGAGGACAGGAAGGGCCAATAAGGAGTATTTTGACAGTTACCTGGTTACCAAAACAGCCCAGTCCAACACTTTAAATCATGAACACCATTGCCTGATTCTGGGGATGCAGGATGCTAAGAATTCTGAAAGATGCTCTGCGGTCGACAGAGGTGCACTTGCGGTTATTCTTTGGTACACGGGTAAGGTTGGGTGACTTTGGTCATGGGGAAAGTGTTTCCCTTGAAGTCCTCTTTGAGCCAGTAAAGACCAGCTGAGTCCAGCGGTGTCCTTTGGTGAAGGCTGGTGTTCATCTTTGCCGACCAATCTGAACTCAGATGATTGGCAGTTGAGGATCGGTCTCTTGGGATCTCCAAGTGGCGGTTAGCAGTGATTCACAGAATGTGGCTACTGATTTGCCAGCATGGACTTCTTCAGCTTTCACAGCCTTATTGCTGGTTCCAGCTGGCCACTCGACAGCAGCCACAGGCAAAGTCCTGTCTTTGCTAGCCCAAGGTACTGTAGGTACAGTCCAGCAGTCGGTGCAGCCTCTCTTGCCAGGTCCAGGGGTCAGCAGGGCAGTCCTTCTTCAGTCCTTTGTCCAGTTCTGTCATGATCTGAAGTTCAGTGTTTCAGGGGTGCCATATTAATGCCCAGAAAGTGCACTGGGAAATGATACACTCACTGGCCAATTGGCTACCAGAATCCCCCCTGCCTTGTAAAGATTTCTGACAATGTGTGTCATCCAGAAAAACCAGAGTACACTATTCTGCCTACTCTCAAGATGTCTGAGCCTTTCCTTGGATGTTAGGAGCTTGATAGCCCTCCGTAGAGGTGTGACTGCCTGTGGGTTACCTGCCCATGGGAAAACCAGTTTGGCCACTAGTTTCCCCTCTCTGTTCCCACTGCCAGCTAGTCTATCTGAACAAAGGGGCAGCCGTACATGAGTGTGATTGCCATTTGTCCACCAAATGCGGCTTCACCTTCGAAGCTTGCCTTTTGGGCCAAAACTCTGTGTGGCTTCCTGCAAGAGGGAGGTAACGCCTCCCCCTGTAGAAGTCTCCTATTGTTCCTGAGCCTCAGAGTCATTCACACTACTCCCCAGGGAGCCAGAAGGCTGACTGGAGGCCAGCAACTGTGCGAAGCCACTGGGCAAACTAGGCAGCAGAGTGGAAACTTTCCAAAGGTTAACTTTCCTTAAAACTGATGTTAAATCCGACTTGGGAATCAAGTTAGGTTTAATGCCACTATTAATTTGATACCTTGAAGTACCTATTTTAGCAGTCCCATTCAGACGTTAGCTGTACTGAAAGGTCAGCCGGTAGCTCTGCTAGCCAATGGGGCTACTAACTTTTCCACAGCAAAAGCAACAATTTAGAAGTTTTGCTGATAGGATATATAAACAATATATGTCCTACTTAATACTATACAGTTCTCAGTCTCAGGGATTCATAGGCCTTCCTTAGGGGAGACATATATATTGTTAAGGGAAGTGGGGACTTTTCCATTGGTTTAAATGGCAAAGTCAAACTATCAGTGCTCTTCCAGGCTGCAGTGATAGCCTGGGAGCCATTTTGTACTTTGGCCCACACAGGGTGGCACAATCAGTGTTGCAACCCTAGGGGGAGGAGGGCATCCTGTCTTACATGCCCTGGGTACCCTTGGTGCCATGTACTAGGTACTTATAGGTAAGTCAGCCTATGCCAATTGGGGGTAGCCAAATCAACATATATTTTGTAATGCGTTAGAACACATGTACCGAGGTGTGAATAGTAGGTCTCAGTGCACGCTCAGATTGGGGGTGATCATGCAAAAAGATTCATTTCCTTAAAACCACGATAATAGCCTCCAGCAGAGTGCATGCGGAAACATGGTTGACACAACACAGCAAACAAATACTAGAGCAGTTTAACCCGTTCCCCGCTCATGACGGAACCACTCCGTCATGAGCCATGGGTGCGCTGTGCTCAGGACGGAGTGGTTCCGTCATGCTGCGGCCGTTGGCGGCCGCTCCTCCCACGCGGCGCTAATTCCCCGCCTGTGTGGGCGATTAGCGCAGTGGGTGGAGTCATGACGGAACCACGCCGTCATGAGCACAGCTCACCCGTGACTCATGACAGCGTGGTTGCGTCATGAGCACAGCGGCGCCGTCAACCCCCCCAAACCCCTCCAGCGCTGGGGCGGAATTCGCACCGCGGCGAAGGGGTTAAAAACACATTATAGCCTCTTTAAACATCACCATTTAAACACAACAGTGACAAAATTCATTACAACCAAACTGAATAAAAACGTGCCACCAGGCAATCACAAACATAATCAGCCTCCTATACCACACTCATGACAAATCTCCCCATTGGTACAGAACGATGTTTGTTCCCAGAGCACACATATGCAAAACTTTTGACTATCACCAACACTTTTCCACATTTTCACTCCACAGGGTACTTCCCGCTACAACATAGTGCACAGATCACACATCTGGGGACTCCCACATCACATCTCTGGGTACTGCCCCAGCTTAGCACACAGTGGAGTAATTCCCCCATGCAACTTTTGCACAACTGGGTACTACACTTCTACAACTTCATATTTCATGGGTTGCTGCCCAATACAATCTCTATCACAGTAGTGCTCATTCTCCAGTTTGCACCAACACACAGAGAAGTGTACGACATTTGTGACACTCTGACATTCACAAGAGCACGTATCTACACAACAACAACAGACAGATGGATACTATACCCGCTTCCCCAAACTGCTAACTAGACTCCATATGGAGTCAAAAGTAAATGCTCACACAATACTACAAAAGCAACCTTCAGGTGGATTATTTACACTTCTCAATCTCTCTTGCATCACTAAGTATTCAGCACACCAGAACCCTAATATAAACTGCAATTCCAAAAAAACAGAAATCAATTTACATTGAAACGTATTAATCCAACAGATGCATTACTAATACAAAGTGTAAGGCACATGTCAATAAGCAAGACAATCAACCAACTCTTCCCCAACCTAATGAACCTCACAGTTAGTAGGAAACAATGCACATTTCTTAACAGAAGTTCAAAGACAAATACAAACTCCATAATGGCCAAACAGCCTTGCCAATTAATTAACTGAATGTAGTATTTTAACATTGCAATTGGACTAGTGCCAGGCAAGTGATGTTTGGCTCCCCATGAATTCAGGAGACAGTATAGCCTTGAAGAACATAGCCTTATTTTTGTCTCCAACCTTCTCGGAGATAGTTCAGGAAGGGACTCAAGATCTGGCTTTTCGACTGAAACCAGCAGCAAGCGCCTGGGTACCCTTCTGGGTGACAAGTTAGCGCTTTATAAATTTGGCTTGAGATTGACTTGAGTGAGTGAGAGAGTCACTCTTCTCTTTCTAAATTATACAGAAGGCCTTGGATAGTCTTTTTGTCAAAGTCTCCAGACCACTACCCATGAAACATCAGCTTACTACGTTTATTCCTGATATCAAAGTCTACATAGCCAGAGTATCTACTGAGATTCCCAGATTGAAATCCAAGACACTGATGAGCTCTCTTACAAGAAAGTTGTGCTACTATGCCCCCAAACGTCACGCCTTCTTCTTTCAGCACGGATTGAATAATGCTGGAGAGTAAAGCCCCCATTTACCTAGTGCTGCTCACTGACACAAGACCACTGTCCATTGCCTTCATAACAGTGCTAGCAGGAGCTGTGTCACTTCCTCTAGGCCCACCGCACTGGGGTCCATAAAATATGTAGAATGCCTTTAACCAGAACTCTTAAAAACCATGTCTTATCCTCCTCAAACTTGGTCAGGCCTCATGCGCTCACCATGGTTTTTGCTCGTCATGTGGCACACACCCCTCTGGCAATGCAGCTGACAGGTAAGTGGCATATGAGCTCAGCACAGTAGAGTGATGAGTAACCATTGCAGTACGCTAACACTAACCGGTCACACTGGTCCCTCCACAGGTATGGACTAGCCTGTGCTCCAGTCAACTTACTTGAGAAATCATACTGCCCATTTACCACCACTACTCCTTAAGTCACCTTCACCATGGATTGTATGACTGCCGAACGCTGCATGGATCCTTTCAGAGTTTTGATTACTTTCAAGGAAATTTCTAGGGGTGGGCGGAATTTGCGAAATTCACTTTCACAAATTATCGCGAAAATGTTAAAAATCTCCGCAAAAACGCAGAAATATCACGAAGATGCAGAAGTTTTTTTCCCGCCCGTTCGCGGTATTTTCTGCGTGGTCGCGGCTCGCCAACTTACCCATGCGGTTGCTCACGGGCGCGGCCATCTTGTTTTCACTTGTCTCGCGGTGCATGATCGCGAGAAGAAAGACGTGATCGCGCGGCGAATGACGTTACTGCGGGCGCGAACTGTCGCGAGACAGTGCAAATGGCTACCAACAATCCAACATCTCGTGGAGAACGCGACCGGATCGGGAAACTTGTCGGCGAACGCGGGGATTCAGGTAAGGCGATCGCGCGCACCCGAGAATGTATTATTTTACAGCGCGAGCAAGCAAAAAATTTCCGGTAAAATGCGGATTGCGGATTGCGGAAATTTTGACATTTTTGCGCTCTCCGCGCAATGCGAAAATGTCAAATTATCGCAATTTCCGCGAGCGGAACGGATTTTTAGCCCAGGCCTAGAAATTTCTCAACATCTCAGAGTACAGCCAACATAGCACTGCTCATATAACACTGTCTCCATGGCATTGTCCTTGGGCTTATGACTAAACACAAGGACACACTACCTCATTGTACCCCCTCCTTATCTGGCGCCTCCTGGCCAGTTGCTTGAGCTGACACAATTGGCAGCGTATTTGGGGATGGGTTACCTGAAATAGTTCTCTATGGTCACAGGGCCATCATACTTCTAATGAGCCCCCGGCCAGCAATGGCTCCCAGCTGCCACCAGAGTCCTGGTGCATCTCCACGTATGTCCTTTTAAAAACTCATCACCAAAATGTGAAGTTAGAGGGCAGTATCTTCAGACATGATTAAGGGGCCATTCAGGTAGGATGTAACATCTTTATTTCATGTTAGGCCCTTAGGTTATAGCAACAGCAGTCACATCTGTTATGAATCTATCCTCCCTCCAACTCCCTATCGCCTAGCTTCTACTCCACACCACACACCAACATTTTATTACATTATTCGCTCTCTGAATTAACTGAACGTATAAAATAAACATAAATGTATTTACCTGGGGGCCAGGGGGGCATGTGTGTAATGTGAGTATATATGCTCTGATTGAGAAAGTGAAGTTTGAGACTTGTAGAACAAGAAGTTCTGATGCAGAATTTGCTCTTTGCAGAAAGATTCATTTATGCATATGCATTAGGACCAATAACTTTTACATTCACAAATAAGTCACACATAATGTGCAAGAAGAGCAGGGATAGTGTAGTTCTAAGTAATAGGAGTCAGATTGAAAACGTTGTTTGTAGTTGAATGTAGATCAACACGTACACGTACGTATTATGCGAGTTAACTATATCAACCATTGTGTGTGTAATGAAAATGCAAGTCAACATTTACATGCATGAGACATTTTTTTTTTTTTGCATATATATAGCGCGAACTCGACCCGAAGGTATTGCAGCGCTTTACACGAGCACCGTATTTACATTAACATTCAGGCACGGGGAGAGTAAGTGATTTGCCCAGAATCACAGAATGTGGACTCGTCCCCGTGGCTCGAACCCTGATTTCCAGCACCACAGTTGGCAGTCTAGCCGACGGACCACATCCCCTCCCTTGACATGAGTTTGTCATTATTTACTACTCCGAATGTACTTGAATTAGACTTTCTTCATCAGGCCTAGCGCTGGGAGCTATTCTCTCGTTGTATGGAGACGTTGCGCTCTTCTAGAAGGGTGCCCAGATGATCAGTACCATGAGGCACCGAAATGGCGCCTAGTGGCAAAAGCTGCCAACTTTTGTGCAACCGGGTTCGATTCCCGACCTCAACTAAAAATCCTGTGATTCAGACCTAATCTCCTCGTGATTTTTAAAAAAATGTAATACATTCTGATTCTCATATAAAGCGCTCAACGCCCTTGGGCCAAGCTCCCGCTATATAAAACTGCAATAAAATACGGAGGGATGAAAGAGTCATAAGATTACATTTTTCCCAACCCGTCCTTGGAAGCTCACAAGGAAACAGTCGCGTGTCACAGCTCAGACATCCTCGTCATAAAATGAATATGAAAGGGGAGGAGAGGAGAGGAGAAGTAAAGCGATTCGTGCCAGAGGACAAGTACGTCAATAGAGGAATCTGTCGTCGCCCGCCATTTTATGAAATATTTTACTGCCTCTGGGCTTAGGGCTGGAACATTCCAAGTGAGACTAGGTTATTTATCACATTATATATGTCCCTTAACGTTAAATCGTTCGGGAAAAATAGCAGATGAATTTAAAAGACAAACATTTATGTGAAATAATAGCTTTTCATCCTGCCCTAACAGAGAATAGTATGAATATTTATCTAAAATCCGTGGACAACAAATTCCTGTGGAACACGCAGTAACTTTTTATTAAATCCTCGTAACTCAAATAGCAAAATGGCTAACCTCCCCTGCATTTGCGTAAACAAATTGTATTGTCTGGAGCCCTATCACGTAGACATTAAATGAGCCGTATAGAGAGCCATAACAATTTATGAGCCAGATTTGAGTTCAAACTGTTTTTCCTATTTTGGGGAGGAGGGGGTCCTTTCAGTGGGCTTTGTCACTGAACCTGTTAGCTGCAGCGCTGCAATGAGCCGAGAGCCGCTACCCTCCTAGTTGGGTACCCTACTAAAGGGATTCAATTGGATTTTAATTGTCTTAGTATAGCGCTTCATAACCCTGACTAGGCGTAGAGCATTGGCAGACAGGTGAGAACGCAACACTGTGGGGCAGTGGTTCCCAAACGTTTACGATCCGTGGCTCCCTTGACCCATTGGCCATGGCCCGTGCCCCCCCACTGTTACTTTTTAAGGAGGGTGCGGGGGGGGGGAGGGGGGGTAGGGCTGTAAGCCCGGCCTCGTGAGTACTTGCATTTTTCTGTCTGAAAATAATTCGGATGAAACTGATGGATCAAGAAATAAACGAGAAAAATAGTAAAACTTCCTGTATGCTACCTCTCCCTCTACCTTAATTTCTTTCCCGTCCCCTTTCACCCTTTCCCTTCCTTCTACAACACCGCCTGCGAGAATGGTGTGATTCCTATGGTGTGTGGCTTCCCACTTGGGCAACCTTGACTTCTATATATATACGAGAAAAAATGCGAGTCCGCTATAGATGGTTTCACTAAAAGTGTGAAACCAAGAAAGTAAAGTGTAAGTGACTTGGTCAAGATAAAAAACCCCTGTTGGCAAACATGGTGATTTGAAATTCTCAAAAACAACGAAAGTGTTCAATTTGTTTATCAATGTGATAAAAAATTAGGGTTTGGAATCTTAGCAGAGTTGTTGTGGTAAAGAGAATTGGTGGTACAGAACATGTGTAGACTAAAAAGATGCATAAGAGTTTTGCTAGTATCAAGGAGGCTGTTGGGTTTGAGAAGGAACATGTGGCAATGGCAGTGAGAAAGAGCTCAAGAAAAGTGAAGACACCAAAGTGTCTGAGTGATCATGTGTAGTACTGTCGTTTCCTCTGATGCAAGTTTAGGTCACTTGCATTGTGTGTTTTTTTCCCCTTTTGTCAAGTCTATGATGTACACTTTTAGGATTTTGTTCTGTATGTAGTATTTACATAGAAATGTTCTGTATTATTATTAGAAGAGAGGCATGTACTATCGAAGCATGATGCTGTTAAGCTGATTTACAGAATCCCAGCTAGAGAATGTCATGTGGTAATAGAACAGTGGAGAAGCATCTTTCAAAAGGAGAGCTGAAGCCTGAAATGGACAAAGAGCTCAATGGCTGGGGCACTGTTGGGTCTGCATGTCAAGGTTCTGATCCTTTTATCACCGGCATTGGATCTTTGGGGAATCTGGGCATTCAATGGAGGACGCTTGTAGCGGGAGGCCGGTCCTGGAAGGACAATAAAACTTACCTGACAGATGCATGTTGCTTCCTTTCACTGGTGACTAACCAGCACCAGGAGGACCCAGCGTGCACCAGATTGTCTCAGAGCCTGCAGTGAGTTGTGCCTTCGTAGTGTGTCGCGGTCACGCTGAGCATGCGGCAGTGCTGAGCATAGACGTGTCACATCTGATTCTGGCTCTGGAGCTGTGGTCTCAGTGAGGGTCGCTTGGAGAGTAACTTACGCAGTACCGGTTTTGGGAGGCAGAGGGCCAGCGGCCAGTAAGCAGTTTCTGGTGTGACATCGCATTGCAGGCAGTAACAGTATTGACCGCGTAAGCTGAACCACAAACCGCTTTCCAGTACATCTTAGCAGTGGCCAATTTGGAAGTTGCGCATTTGTCTGTTTATCCAGCGATGACAGGCACACCTCTTTATTACCTTTGTGCAATCTGAAACGGCGGCTATCTGGAAGTGGCAGAGTGGTATGTAGAAATCGAAGGTACTCCATTTTCTGATTCATGTCTGCAGTTCACTTTAAAGTGAACAAGAGGTACATATAAGTGAGAAAGTTATCTGCAGGCATTTCTGGTGGAATTGTAAACAAGGAAGATAAAACTAACATTATATAGGAACACCTAGCATGTATTTACTTTAAATTTTGGGCTAGCAACAACAGCCATCATGGATAGAGTAGTTGCAACCCCGCCATTTTTGGCATCCCCAGGCACACCTCCAATTTGTTGGGAGCAATGGCATGAGACTTTTGAATCATATCTGGAAGTTATAGATGATGAATCTCTTAAGTCTAAGAAGAAGAAGGCATTGTTACTTTACAATCTCAGAACTGAGGGAAGGAATTTTCTAAAAAATCTTCAGTTGGAAATCGTGATGGTACATATAGGAACTGGGGAAGATGTGGTTTTGGAATGTCATAAGTTTCTACAACGTGCGCAACCAGCAGGTGAACCCATCGATGATTTTGTGGCAGCTTTGCACAAGTTGGCAGTGACGTGCAATTATTGTAATCTCAAAGATGAAATCAATAGGGATCAGTTAATTGAAAAAATGAACAATCGCAAGATCCATGAAAACTGTTGTCCACGAAAGATCCCAGTTTGGAAGCGGCATTAACTATTGCTAGAAGTATTGAGCATTCTGAGTACTGTACGAAAGAGATGAGCAAATGTGTTTCAGAGCAGGAAGTCAAAGTCATAAGTAAAGAAGTCACCAAGAGAGCTGGCAAGCCTCCAATGGACAAGTGTTTTTCCAGTGGGAATTGGGATGGTGGCAATCTACAAGGTGGCAAGGCTGAGGTGTCATGTTTTAGGTGTGGGAGTAAGTTGCATGTAAGCGCATATAAAAATTGCCCAGCTGCCAACCAGACATGTTTAAGGTGTGGGTAAAATGGTAATTTTTCAGGAATTTGCAGATTGTTTAGGAAAAGTTTAAGTGCCCCTGTGGTGAGGTCTATCGAAGGAAAAACATTTGAGTATGATGAAAATGTAATATTAATGTTGTCTGACCCAGTTGAAGGTGATGTTGCAAATTACATGAAATACGTGTGTGAGAGCAAGAAGAGACAGCCATGTTGTGTGGTATCACTATTAATGGGTCTAAAGTGAGAGTTATGGCAGATTCTGGTTCGCCTTTCACTTTGATTGGCGAATCAGAGTTTGGGAAATTAAATATTGCTTATCTCCAGCAGTCGCACATTAAAATATTTGCTTATGGGGGTAAAAGGGTGGAGGTATTAGGTAAATTCCATGCAAGTTTAGATTTTGAGAACAGTAATGCAAGTTGTACTGTGCATGTGTCCAAAGGAGGGTCCAATCTTTTAGGGTGGAATGAGCAAGGGGATCTGGATATAATTCTCGATCCTAATCATCCGGAGATAGTGCTATTGAGACAATGCTTGTTAGAAATGTACAGCGGTGATGTGTGCAATGTGGTTGAGAATAAATGGATTAGTGCAGATCCCAAGATGTTTACAGAGCAACTTGGTTGATTGAAAGGTTTCAAACACCACATAATTTTGAGTGATAAGGCAAGGTCGAATGTACACTAGGTGTGGCGTGTTCCCATCAATTTGAGGGAAGGAATTTAAGGTGGAATTAAAGAAACTTTGTGATTTGGAGGTTATTGAACCCATTGAGAGTTCATAGTGGTTGGCCTCAGTTGTGTTGGCGTGGAAATCAGACAAGTCCTTGTGTTTATGATTGAATTTATGTGATCTTAATTCCAATATCTGGATAGACCGCCAACCAACCCCCAACATCAATGAGCTGTTGTCCACCTCAGAGGGCGCTCTAATCTTTACAACACTTGACATGTCATGTCGGCAGCATATCATCAGACAGATTTTTGAGATGAGTCGAGACATTTGACTTCATTTGTGATCCCTGAAGGAGCATACCGTTATAAGCGTATGCCATTAGGACTTGTCTCCGCACCCTCAGTTTTACAAAGATTGATTAACAATTTTTTTGCAGATGTGCCTGATGTAACATGTTTCAAATCAAATCAAATCAAATCAAAAAACATTTATATAGCGCACTACTCACCCGGAGGGTCTCAAGGCGCTGGGGAGGGGGGGTCCGCTACTGCTCGAACAGCCAGGTCTTGAGCTGCTTCCTGAAGGCTAGGTGGTCTTGGGTCAGGCGGAGGTGGGTCGGGAGGGAGTTCCAAGTCTTGGCGGCCAGGTAGGAGAAGGACCTTCCTCCTGTTGTGGCTCTTCGGATGCGGGGGACGGCGGCGAGGGCTTGGCTGGTCGATCGAAGCTGGCGGGTGGGAGTGTAGAAGTTGAGGCGGCTGTTGAGGTATCTTGGGCCTTGGTTGTGTAGGGCTTTGTGAGCGTGGGTGAGGAGACGGAAGGTGATTCTCTTGTTGACCGGGAGCCAGTGCAGGTCTCTCAGGTGTCCGGAGATGTGGCTGTGTCGGGGGATGTCGAGGATGAGTCTTGCTGAGGCGTTCTGGATCCGCTGGAGTCTCTGCTGGAGCTTGGCGGTGTTTCCGGCGTAGAGGACGTTGCCGTAGTCCAGTCGGATGGTGACGAGGGCCTGGGTGATCGTCTTCCTGGTCTCGGTGGGGATCCACCGGAAGATCTTACGTAGCATGCGCCGGATATTGAAGCAAGACGAGGAGACGGCGTTGACTTGTCTGGTCATGGAGAGGGAGGAGTCCAGGATGAAGCCCAGGTTGCGTGCGTAGTCTGTCGGTTTGGGTGCGCTGCCCAGGGCGGGGGGCCACCAGGAGTCGTCCCAGGCAGAGGGTGAGGAGCCCAGGATGAGAACTTCCGTCTTGTCTGAGTTCGGTTTCAGGCAGCTGGTCGTCATCCACTCGGCTACGTCTGTCATCCCTTCGTGTAGGTTGGCTCTGGCGGTGGTGGGGTTGTTGGTGAGGGAGAGGATCAGCTGATTGTCGTCGTCGTATGAGATGATGTTGAGGTTGTGTTGGCGTGCGATGGCCGCAAGGGGGCTCATGTAGACATTGAAGAGGTTGGGGCTGAGCGAGGAGCCCTGAGGAACGCCGCAGATGACTTTGGTGGCTTCTGATCTGAACGGGGGAAGGCGGACTCTCTGTGTCCTTCCGGCGAGGAAGGAGATGATCCACTCCAGTGCCTTCTCCTGGATTCCGACGTTGCTGAGGCGCCGCACTAGGGTGTGGTGGCAGACAGTGTCGAATGCCGCGGAGAGGTCCAGGAGGATTAGGGCCGCTGTTTCTCCGTTGTCGAGCAGGGCTCGGATTTCATAGGTGGCGGCGATGAGGGCGGTCTCGGTGCTGTGGTTGGCCCGGAAGCCAGACTGCGAGAGGTCGAGGGATCCATTCGTCTCGAGGAAGGCGGCCAGCTGCTTGTTGACGGTCTTCTCGATGACTGGCCGGAAACGGGAGGAGCGAGATGGGGCGGTAGTTTTTGAGTTCGGTGGGGTCCGCTGATGGTTTCTTCAGTAGGGCGCTGAGTTCGGCGTGCTTCCAGCTCTCAGGGAAGGTAGCGGTGTCGAAGGAGGTGTTGATGATGTCTCGCAGGTGGGGTGCGATGACAGCGTCGACCTTGTTGAAGACGTGGTGAGAACAGGGGTCGGTTGGAGATCCGGAGTGGATGGTGTTCATCGTGCGGATGGTGTCTTCGGTGGTGATCGGGGTCCAGGCGCGGAGTGTGGTGGTGGGGGGCGTAGGTGCGGTCATGGGGAGCGTTGGTTGTGTGCTGAAGCTGTTGTGAATGTCAGCGATCTTGTTGTGGAAGTAGGAGGCGAGGGAGTTGCAGAGGTCTTGAGATGGGGTGATGTCGTTGTATCCGGCGTTGGGGTTGGAGAGCTCTTTAACGATGTTGAAGAGTTCCTTGCTGTTGTGTGCGTTGTTGTCCAGTCGTTCCTTGTATGCAGTTTTCTTGGTGGTGTGGATCAGTTGATGGTGTTTTCGGGTGGCGAGCTTGAGGGTGGTCATGTTGTCTGGTGTTGGGTCTCTGCGCCAGGCTCTCTCGAGGGCTCGGAAGTTCCTCTTGGAGCTCTTGAGTTCGTCGGTGAACCAAGGTGCTTTCTTACTGCCGGGTCTGCTAGGCGGGGTCCTCAGTGGGGCGAGGTCGTCTGCGCAGCCGCTGATCCACTGCGTGAGGTTGTCGGCGGCCTGGCTGGGGTTTGCTGAGCTGGTGGGGGGGTGCTGGCTCTGGGATGCGGCGAGCTGGTCGGCTGTGAACTTGTTCCAGCTTCTGCGTGCCGCTTGTTGCTGGTGGTGGTGGACCGTTGTTCTTCTGAAGCTGAAGTGGATGCAGCTGTGGTCCGTCCAGTGGAGTCCGGTGGTGTGGCTGAAGACGATGTCCTTGCTGGATGAGAAGACGGGGTCGAGTGTGTGTCCGGCGTAGTGGGTGGGGGTGGTCACCAGCTGCTTGAGACCGAGGTTGGCGAGGTTGTCCAGCAGGGTGGTGGTGTTGCGGTCGTTGTTGTTCTCCAGGTGGAAGTTGAGGTCCCTGAGGAGGATGTAGTCAGCGGAGGGGAGGGCGTGCGGGCTGATGAAGTCGGCGATGTCTTCGCTGAATTGTGTGCGTGGTCCCGGGGGTCTGTAGATGAGGGTGCCTCTGAGGGTGGTCTTGGGGTCGGTGTGGATCTGGAAGTGCAGGTGTTCGGCGGTTGTCAGGGTGTTGTCGGTAGGCCTGGGCGGTAAATTCCGTTCCGTTCGCGGAATTTGCGGAATTTGGGTAATTTCGCGTTCCGCGGAGAACGCGAAATTGCCCAAAATTCCGCTTTCCGCGACTTCGCGAAATTTTTGCTTGTTTGCGTTCTCAAAATGCGTGTTCGCGAGATATTTCTCCCCGAGCACGCAAACAGCGATTGTGAACAGGAAAAAAGCATCGCGAACAAGCAATTCCACGTGTTCGCGGAATTTCTGCGTGTTCGCGGAGATTTTTTACCGTTTCGCGGAGATTTGCGTAACGCGATTACGCAAATTCCGCCCACCCCTAGTTGTCGGTGTTGGTCGTGATGCGGATGGTGTTCCTGTGGATGATGGCGATGCCTCCTCCGGTCTGGTTTCCGCGGTTCCTCCGGGTGATCTTGTATCCGTCCGGGAAGGCGATGGCGATGTCGGGTGCTGAGAAGGCGTTCATCCAGGTTTCTGTGAGGAAAGCGACGTCTGGGGATGTGGTGTCAAGGAGGTTCCAGAGTTCGACGGCGTGTCTGTGGACGGAGCGAGTGTTGAGCAGGATGCACTTCAGGTGGTTGCTGCTGGTGCTCGGCTTGGCAGGTGCGGTGCAGGTCCAGATGCAGGTGAACTTGCAGGAGTGGCAGCTGAAGGGTCCGTGGGTTCGTCTCGGGGTGGCTCGGTAGCATCTCGGGATCTGGCCGGTGTTGAGTGCGTTGAGTTCGGTGGTGTTGTAGGTCCGGCGGGGGGGCTGGTGTCTGCGGGGGCCAGGGATTAGGGCGCTGGGCACGGTCCAGGCGCGGACGGGCGCAGACGGGCTTACCTTTGGCGTGCTTTCGGCACGCTTAGGGCGCGCCCGCTGCGCGTCAACGCTGCGCGTTTGCCACTCTGCCATATGGGGAGAGTGGGGGGGCGGAGCGAGGGAGGAACAGCTGGGAGGCGGGAGCGGGGCGGCGAATGGGAAGGGAGAGAGAGGGAAGGGGGCGGGGCCGCAGGGGGGCAGCGGCGGGGAGCGGGCGGGAAACGCGACCGGGGCTGGGCACGCCAGAGGGGGAACAGGAAGATGGGTTAATTTATGGCAAACCGTGTGTGAGCCTGACGTGAGACTGGAGAGGGTGGTGGACATTTTGAAGTGTAAAGGCTTAAACTTAAAGAAAGAGAAGTGCAGGTTTTCATGTGATGGATTGGATTATTTAGAGCACCATGTGTCTAGCAAAGGTGTTGAACCCAAGATGAAGATTTTGAAAGAAATTGAGCAAGCACCTGCACCCAGCAGTAATGATCAGCTCAGGTCCTTTTTATGATTGATCAAGTATTATGCAATATTTGTTAAGAATTTTGCATCTAAAACATCCATTTCACGGGAACTGTTTGAAAAAAAATACAAGTACTTATGGAACAAAGTGCATGACACTGTTTAAGTCGATTAAGAAGGACATTGTGGGTGCTGAACCCCTTAAACCATTTAACACTCATGATCAGTGCATTATCACGACTGATGCTAGCAACCACGGCTTAGGTGCAGTACTAATGCAAAGAAGGGAGTGTGGCATAGAGGAAATTGTGGGGTTCGCATCGTGAGCACTTTGGGGTGTAGAGCCCACTTATTCTACGACTGAGAAAGAGGCTCTTGGTTTATGGTGGGGTGTGCAGTATTTCAGAAACTTTGTTTGGGGTAGCCAGTTTGTACTGCGCACAGAACATAAGCCTCTCGTAAATTTGTTTTGCACTGTCTATGGTGGTAGAGCTACTCCACGCATTGCTATATGGCAGTACTGAATGCAGGAGTACCAGTACAATTTGCAGTATGTGCCAAGTGAACGTAATTTTGCGGCAGAATGTTTTTCAAGGTTACCAGTAGTAGAGGATGAGAACAATGACAAAGGTGATGATGAGGATGGGGAACTTGTGTGTGCAGTGAGCGTAGTCGCCTCGTGGGTGTTGAGTGAAGAAGAATGGCAAGCTACAGCCTCGAAAGACGAAGAGTTGCAAAATGTGATTAAGTGTGTTATAAACAGTTGGCCGAGGGCACGAGACATGAGGGAGGATTTAATTCCGTATTGGAGGAATGCGGATGAGTTGTCCATTGTTAATGGTGTTTTATTGAGGTGTGAACGGTTAGTGGTTCCGAGGGAAATGAGGTAATGGGTGCTGGAATTTGCATATGAAGGTCTTATGGGGATGGGTGCTATGAAACGCCGTGTAAGAGAGGAGTTTTGGTGGCCGGGAATGACAGGGCTGTGGAACATTGTCTGAGGGAATGTAGTGCATGTGTTTTGAGTGATAAAGTATAGGTCACTGTGCCGTCTCCTGTCGTTCCTGTTGTTAGTAATAGGACACCTTGGCACAAGTTGGTGTTTTATGTGTCTGGTCCTTTTGGGGTTTTAGGCAGTTCACCCAAGTACGCTTTGGTGTTGGTTGGCTATATATGTAAGTGGACAGAATTAAAATTCGTCACTAGCGTCAATTCTAGAGCTATCATTAATTTCTTTCAGGACATGTTCTTAAGAGAGGGTTGTCCGGGAGAATTAGTGACCGGCAACAGCAGTCAATTTGTGTCTAGCAAAATGAGTAGTTTTTGGGCGTGTTGTGGCATCAAGCATATAAAAACATCTCTGTACCATCCCCACAGCAATGGACATGTGGAAAGGGTGAATAGTGTGGTTAAGGATCAGCTTCAGTTAGCGTTAGTCAACTGCATACATTGGGAAGATGCCATGAGGGACATGTTGTGGGCTATTAGAACCACCCCACATGTTAGTACTGGGGTAACTCCTTTTACACTATTGAGAGGCAGAGTGGCTGGTTCACGACTGAACAGGAAGTGGATGAATAGGAAAATGTTGGACGTGGAGAAGGCGAGTGGTGACCTGGATGTGTGAAAATGTGTGCAAGAGAAGTATGCTTCCAAAGGGAACAAGGGTTGGGAATGTAAGGTCCAAGTGGGCGATTTAGTGAGGATACTAAATCCTAGGCATGTTCATAAGGGCCAGTCAAGGTTTTCATCTCCATTTTGTGTGAGGGAAGTAAGGAACCACGTTGTGGTTTTGGAAATTGGTAAAGTGTGGAATACGAGCAAAATGGTGGTGGTACCCAAATCCAAGGCTAAGTTTGTGTGTAAAAGAATGGGGATGGGTTGCCTCAAGGTTCAGTGGAGTCTGTTTGTGCTCCAGAGTGTCGCACAATTTCAAGGCGGAAAAAGTGTGTTTCACACAAGTACAATGATTTTGTGATATGATGGATGTAGGTAATGTTTCTGCCATGTATTTCATTTCTTGTCTAGCGGGTATGAAGCATATTTTTCGTTCTTAATTCAGCGCTGATTGGGTTTTGTTATTTGGTTTATTGTTCATTTTGTGTAGTTCAACTATGTGTTTACCTGT